>NC_058085.1:134866961-135513148 GCF_014858855.1 Bufo gargarizans
ATTTAAACCACTACCCCAACCTATCTCCATATGCCCTTCACCACCCGTTTTTCAAAAAGTTACAAACCAAATCATCTCCCCATTCAAAACTTTTCCAGTGTAATCTAGAAAACATCTAAAATAACAAGCATGCCAAATTCACAACTGCTGGCTAGAGCTTGACACGCAAAGAAAATCATCTTGTAATTTACTTCCCACCTACACTGGCACAGTCTGTACATGACCACAAACGTACCCAGGAATTTTTATTTGAGTTGGGTGTTGACTAAACATAACAGGAGAATAAACGATTAAGATTGCATCTGATTACTCTGTTAATCTCTATCATTCCATACAATAAAGGAAAGTGCATGGGTAGAGTTCCATGCAGAGTGAAGGGATTATGGAAATAGACAGTTTGTAAATCTGTCTTTGGTTTGTGCTGATGCACCTAATTTATGAAATGGTGCACAGTGATAATGAAATTGGTGCAAGTGTGATGTGGTTTACACCTAAGTCTTTTAAAGCACGTCTGGGGCTTGCCTCTTGTGGAGTTGAAACATTTTTGTGACTTTTGTGAATGTTACAGAAGATAAATGAGACTTAAAAGTGATTTAATCTGCAAAGTTAGCCTTAATTCCAGCCCACTTTTAAAAGTGGCATGGGGTGGTGCAGGAGTCCAAAATTCTGCACAAAAAAGTCACATGCTCCAGCACTTGAGACATTTTAACACCAGAAAACTGGCGTATCAGATTTCATAAATGTCTCCCAAAGAGCTTGCAATCTCGACAAAGCTACTGTAGATTAACTATGTAGGGAACAAGAAATTAGAACCAAAGAGCTTGCGCTCACTTAGATCAAGCTAATAGATATTGTACCATATAGTTAAAAAGGAATTGGACCCAAGGAACTTGTACACTAAATTGAGCTATGAAAGAGAGAACAAAAATTTAGGGGAAAAGCGAAATAGACCCAAAGAGCTTGCACTCTGTTCTGAGCTATTACAAATGGGACTATATGGGAGTAAATGAATTGAACCCTAGGAGTTTGAAAAGATGGAACAATTACATAGGTGAAAAAGAGACCAAAGAGCTTGAACTTTACATTGTCGAAAATATACAGGAAGAGTGGACGTAACATACATCTAAAGAGCTTTCTCTCTAATCTGAGTTATAAAACGGAAATAATTAGAATATAATTATTATATAAATAAAACAGGGTTTGAGGAAATTATGAATTAGACTACAGAGCTTGCAATCTAATCTGAATGAATACAGACAGTGCACTGTCAGCATGGCTTTTCCTGAACCAAATAAGGTCATTCCAACTTTGCATGTCATAAAAGTAAGATGAAAATGTAATAAAGACATGAAAATAAGCAGAATATGAAAGGAAAGGAGACTGCAAGGAGGAGCAGAAGATAAGCAGAGAGTGACAGCTTCCATGCACCAACTAACCATATGATATATTCCATTAATGGATTTTACATAGGGAGGGGGGCGGAAGGTTTGGGACTGGCTCCTGGACTGAAGGGCATGCATTGTGCAGCTTCTACTGAAATCTGAGTCTGTAGGGTTTTGTGTGCACAGTAATAGAAAGGTAATTATCCACCACTGCATTATCTACAACAAGCCAAACCCTTATACACTGCAGATCTGGGCTAGTAAGGCTCCCAGCAAGGCAACACAACATAAATAGAATTACAAAAAAACTATAATAGAGCTGCCATAGGGCAAGGACATCAAAAGCCAAAGCTTAGCCCGGAATGACCCTTCTGGAACAAGAGGCAAGGATGCTATCCTCTAGTCCAGATGATGGAGTTGGCCAGTCACTAGCTGGACCGCAAGAAGCATGTCATGCAAAAGATGATAATATCATTATATTATGTAAGGATCTAGGTCTAGGAATGATATTGTGGAGCATTGCAGATGTGGTCCTACAGAAAGGGTGCACTTACTATGCTGCACAGGATGACAAGCAGGGGAGCCTCCATTCTCCTGGTCCTGATGGTTGTGGAGTGATAAGCAGACAGAGAATGCAGCGAGTCAGCTACACCTGCCCCTAAAGCTTTGACAATCCATCCCCTTCTGTTTAAAGAAATCCTTCCCCTTAGCTGTCCTCCCATTAGCTGCAAGTCCATCCCATTGAAACACAGCATCGCCTCCCTGCCTCCCTCCCATACAGGGAAGCAATCCAACAAGCAACGACTGGTTGACAGGATTGGATTTAGGGAATGATGTTTGGATCTGAGCCCCATAAACACTTAACTGCTAATTATTTAAGAGGAGACGAGAAAAGAGAAGATGCAGCGTTTTCCTTTAGTCCCTCGGCTGATCTCCTTGCTGTGCATTTCAGCTCTGCACACATGTGGTTTGACAGGAAGAATCTGTGCTGGGCTATGTAAAGCAATGCCATGGGACAAATAATACCAGCCTGGCAATGCCTGGGTAGTGCTGGACCTAATTTATGTGAATTAGATCACACTGGGTATCAGATGATACAAGTGGGTCACAGGTCGGAGCCTGAACATTCCCAGTGACACTGATAGAACTTGGGACCAGGGGAAACATGTCCCAGATCCTTTGCCCAGTGCTCTGGATCTCTTGGCGCCAACAAATATCACATTTAATTGTATCTATGCCCTCTCTCTTCTCCGGTACCCCATGATTCCCAGGTATCTTCAATGTTCAGTTTCATCTGCGCCCACTCCATTCCCTGGTACCCCATGATGCCCAGGTATCTTCAATGTTCAGTTTTATCTGCGTCCTCTCCCTTCCCTGGCACCCCATGATGCCCAGGTATCTTCAACGTTCAATTTCATCTGAGTCTTCTCCCTTCCCTGGTACTCCATGATGCCCAGGTATCTTCAATGTTCAATTTCATCTGCGTCCTCTACCCTCCCTGGTACCCCATGATGCCCAGGTATCTGCAATGTTCAGTTTTATCTGCGTCCTCTCCCTTCCCTGGTACCTCATGATGCCCAGGTATCTTCAACGTTCAATTTCATCTGAGTCTTCTCCCTTCCCTGGTACCCCATGATGCCCAGGTATCTTCAATGTTCAGTTTAATCTGCATCCTCTCCCTTCCCTGGTACCCTATGATGCCCAGGTATCTTCAATGTTCAGTTTCATCTGCGTCCTCTTCCTTCCCTGGTACCCCATGATGCTCAGGTATCTTCAATGTTCAGTTTCATCTGCGTCCTCTTCCTTCCCTGGTACCCCATGATGCCCAGGTATCTTCAATGTTCAGTTTCATCTGCGTCCTCTCCCTTCCCTGGTACCCCATGATGCCCAGGTATCTTCAATGTTCAGTTTCATCTGCGTCCTCTACCCTCCCTGGTACCCCATGATGCTCAGGTATCTTCAGTGTTCAATTGTATCTGCACTCTCTCCCTTCCCTGATGCCCAGGTATGTTCAGTGTTGAATTGTATCTGCGTCTTCTCCCTTCCCTGATACCCCATGATGCCCCAGGTATTTTTAGTGTCCACAACCACCATACTTTCTAGAAATTTGGTGCACTCTATAACTACAGAAAGTGCTGCAAAGACACCTATAGCAACCAATCGAAGCTCAGCTTTCATGTCTCAACAGAAGAATACAAACTGAAAGCTGCGCTGTGATTGGTCATTTTTTAATGCCTTTAGTGTTGCACAGTTCTAGCCTAGTTATACAGGGTATAACGTGCTGTCTACCTGGGCAGATTTTACCATCCAGAAGCGCGGGAAAGCTGGGTGGAAATGGATTAGAATGCAGCACCCACAGGGGAAGTTATCCAACACTTTCTGGACCCCAGTTTGCAAACCTGTCTAGTTATCCAGAGAACATACCACTGGGTAGATTTGGCATTTTGGAGTCTGAAAAAGCTGGATAAAAATAAAAAAAGGCCACTGTTCTCGCAAAGGAAGTCGTACATCTCTGTTCAGCTCCCAAGTGGTTAATCTGTCTACAGTAGTTAACCTGGGAATATAATACTAGATAACTGGAAAGACATGTCATTCAGGAGCCTGGGAAAGCTGAGTGTAAACCTAAAAGGCCACGATTCTCACAGATGATGTCATAATCTCCTCCTGGGTGTCAAATCTGCCTAATTATACCGGAAATATAGCAGTGTATATCAGGGCAGCTTTTTATTCAATACACCAGATTTGCCATTCAGGGGTCTGGAAAAGCTTGGTGAAAACGAATTAGGTCACAACTTCTAGATGTAGTAATCCAGATGTTCCTGAATAGTGAATAGCAAATCTTCCTAGATAAGTAGGGGATATAACACAGTATGTCAATGCAGGAGTCTAGGAAAGCTGGGTGGCTGCCAGCTCCCACAGAGGATGGCATCTAAGTCTTCCTGCCTTTTGAGTTGCACGTCTGCTTTGTGAATATAGCAATGTGTAACTGGGTTGATTTGCCATTCAGGAGTTTGGGAAAGCTGGGTAGAAAGCCTAATGGCTGGAGCTCCTTAGTCTTCCTGGTCAGTGGCGTTGCTAGGGCTGGTGTCACCCGGTGTGGTAGAAAAGGGTCTCACCCCCCCCCCACAAGCCCCCCTCCCAAAGCTTAGAGCCCCAGCACCCCCTTTCCCCCCTGGCAGCAGCTCACCTAGGTCAGGTGCACACCACTTTTGCTGGCTGGCTGACCGAGACACCAATTGCTGTTCAAATTCTTCTGGTGACCGCTTCTTCGTGTGGTCATTGTGTTCTGACCTGTGCGGACGAGTCACGTAGGGGACGTCCATCAAGCTCCGTCCTGCCACTGACGTCCCTTCACGTCCTTTCACGACCGACCCAAGCGTTTACAGGGGGAGGGGGGGTTTGGATGGTAAACAGATCAGCCGACAGGGGGGGAAGGTTGTGGGTGGGGGATGCTAGCAGTCAGATCGCTTACCCGGGGGGAAGGGGTGCTAGTGGAGTGGTGTTGGGTCTGGACTCCGGCGGGTGACTCACCCCATCAGACTGGCGTCACCCGGTGAGTCACCCACACCCCCTCGCAACGCCACTGTTCCTGATTCCCGTTGCATGTCTGCCTAGTTATCCAGGGAATATAACACTGCATAACTAGGCAGATTTACCATTCAGGAATCTGGGACAGCAGAGTGAAAACCAATCAGACTGCAGCCCCCGCAGGGAATGTCTTCTCGCTTTTCCTGACTCTTAAGTATTAACGGATAGGTTTGGATATCAGGAGTGTGGGAAAGCTGTGTGCAGCTAACAGCCTGAGTCCATATTGCAATATCTTTTAAAACGCAGCAAAAACACATAGTAAACACCATTGGGGTCATTTATCAAACTGGTGTAACGTAGAACTGGTTTAGCTGCCCATAGCAACCAATCATATTCCTGCATTCGTTTTTCACAGTTCCTTTGGAAAATGAAAGCTGGAATCTGATTGGTTGCTATGGGCAGCTGGGCCAGTTCTACTTTACATAGGGTTGTCACCCGTACGGGAATGACCCGTACAGTCCGGGTTTGTTATCCTGTGCCCGGGTACAAGCCTTTCTCAGACCCGGGCACAGGATTCAAACTGCAGACTTGCACACCTGACAGCTGGCGGCGGGCTGCGGCGTCGGGTGTCAGTCAGCGTCGACGTCGGGTGTCAGTCAGCGGTGGAGGCCGATGAGGTGTCAGCAGCGGACGATCAGCTGTGATGCTAGCGCAGGGCGGCGCTGTCTTCAGACACTCCCTCCCTCCTTTAAATGTTTTCTTTTACTATTGTTCCTCCTTGTGTTTCCTTTTACCCCACTGTCCTCTCTGATATCCTGTCTGCTTGGCCTGTTCCTCAGTAACAGCTCGCGCTCCACAGCTAGACCCACTTCCGGCCTGTGGAACGCAACTTCCCGATGCGTTCCACCCGTGTTCGGGTTTGGCTTGAAGAAACGGTGGCAACCCTAACTTTACTCCAGTTTGATAAATGACCCCACATGTGTGTTTTTACCGTTTTTGTGAAGCAGTAATTGCCCACACGGTTTTTACATGGGAAGCACATCTATTTAACATGTTTCACATGTAAAAACCACGTTACCGGTTAACAAACCGCAAACCTGCAGCAGTCGCATGTGTTTTTTTTACAGTACATTACTTTTTTCACAGCGACAACAACTGCAATGTGTAAACCCAGTCTAATGACGGCTGGAGTCGTTGCCAGCTTTCCCGAATGTAACAGCGTATACAAATATTGATTTTTTATTTTTTTATTTAAAGAATTAATGCTGTCATTTCTCTGCCGGGTATGACTCGCCCACACATTCCCTGGCACATAAGATGAATAGTAATAATAACTCATATGCCCCCGGTCACAGCTTTTTCCTTGTAGTTTTCCTCCACTCTTCCTTCATTGCCAGTATACGGCCAGTATAAAGTGCAGTGCTGATACTCACAGCCACATGACACAAGAAATAGTCCATGCGCTGCAAAATTGTAAAATATGGCAAGGTCTGAATGGCGCCATTGTCACCCGCTCGCTCTGTGATTAATGGGTCATTCAAACATGCATCATCGCCACGTGCAAAGCGCAACTGGAAGAAGTCAAATAGAAATTTAATTTTTTATTTGATTATTATTGTCAGGATTGTTCATTTTTTTTTTATTAATTCCTTTAATCCAGCATTTGATAATTTGAGATCTCAGGTAGTTCAATACAAAATAATCTGGATTCCGAAAAAAAAAAAAAAGTGTCAGATGTATTATTTTACAATGCTTCTGTAATCTGGAATCTTTGGTTATCTGATACCTATCAGATTCATTAAAGGGGTTGTCTCAGGCCATTTTCAAAAAGGGAAGATTCTTGATGGACATGGACAGTCTTAAGAACCCTACCCTCCATTATTATCATATGCACTATTACTATGCTCTCTGTTGTGGGGTTGTGGGCTGCCATACAGATTCTTTGATAGAAGTTAATATCACTGTGTTTTATGCATTTTATGTCCCATAGGCTGTACATGGAGAGGGAGCTTTTCTAGCTAGGCAGGGCTGGCACTACCCTTTCTTCTCTAGTAGGAACTGGAAGTAAATCAATGTACTGTAGTCCAAGCTGTAGATCAGCAAGGGGATGTTCACATGCAGATTTTGAAAACGCACTGAAAAAAAAAAAATCACAGCTGGTATTGGTGCAGTTTTTGGCGCCCTTTATTCAGCTTCCAATTCATTTCAATGGGAGAATCAGCGCTCATTCATACTGGTTCTTTTTTCCACACAGTTTTTTTCAGCGTGGAAGAAAAAAAAAGCAAGTTCTGCTTCCCATGTGGAAAACAGATCCCAAATTGTTGTGTGAACAAGCCCTAAACAGCAAGGGAGCAATGCTGAACAGAGAATCTTCCCTTTCCTGTGGATTACATAAGCAAAAGTGACAAGTTTATGTGTCAGCCCTGTTATGTGTCAGAGTTATCAAATACAGCAGAAAGTTTAGCGGCCAAACAAGAAGGATTGCAGAGCAATTGTTAGAAAAAAGAAATGCCCCTACATTGTGGCTACAGACTTCTCTGCATACTGGTGGAAGTAATACGCTTCAGGAGAAAGGTGGAAATAGGGAAAATGCACCCCTTGTAAAGGAGAGATTGTACAGTCTGATTAAAAAGAGTCCAGCCTTCCATACACAGGCTTGGGAATTTCATATACCTACTGTAAAGACTGCTCTTAATGTATACACTGTTTGGATGGACCATCTGCTAACTGCCTCAGTAAAGTACAGTGGACTTATTGCACTAAACCCGGCATCATCATTATGTGCACCCGCATTGCTGTCACATCACTTCAGGAAACCCTCCCATGTACCCCAAAACCTAACACCACCAAGGGCACCCCACCTAACATCAGGCAGGAGACCCCAAACCAGGGTGTGTACCAAAGTGAGTAAAATGTGTGTCCATCCCATCACTGCACAGTCTAGGGAGCGTCTGAACTGTGAGTACAACTTCTCCCATCCTCCACAATGCTCCGGAGGCTCGCTGTAGGAGCGGTGGTGATGGATCAGGGGCTGTGTTCTGGGCACTTAAAGGGGTTCTCTGGCTAACACAACCAATTTGCAATTAATCTATAAGGGAATTCTGAGTTAGTAGAGGTGATCCCCGTAAATCAGAACCTTAATCTGTTTGCCAAAGCAAAGATTAGCTCTTCAGTCTAGAAGACTCAACAGATTCATGAATTACACAGACAGATCACCGATTTCAATCCCTGGAGACAATTTGAACGCGTTCTGGTGGGTTCCCCTGCAAATTGCAGCAGAACATTCAACAGACATTAGGAGACCATCTTGGCAAATGAATGATCAATCCTCATTCTAGAATTTTCTACTAGACTTATCACTAAGGACATTGATTGCCACCATGACAAATAGAGGACCAGTAATGCCAGCCACAGCCCACCAATAAATATTTCACCAATTCTCATCTTTGAGTTTTTTAAAGGGATTATTCGGGATAATTAAAAATCTCAGAAAAGTCAGCTAATTGCCTATAATAAAAAATCATGTTATACTGTCCTCCTTCCCCAGCACCATTCTCTGCGACACTGGTCCAGTCCTCCTGCCACTGCTTGTTTACAAAGGGGTGAGACAGCTGAGGACAGTGATTGGCAGCAGCAGTCACGTGCCGTATACTGGCTCGCCACTGATGCAGTTTGTAAAAAGCAGTGGCATTTAACGGCGCAGGGTGAAAGAGGTGAGTATAACATAATTATTTTATTTTACAGAGTTGGGGGTTTGTCCAAGTTTTTTAATTATCTCAGACAACTCATTTATGTTTTTTCAGTATTTAGCTCTTAAGCCACGCATAATGACAACATAAATCCAATGCTTTTCCTGGAAATGCTCAGACCGCGAAATGGGTATAGAATCCTAGAGATCCAGATACAGCATAAATCCTCTTACAGTATATACAAAAGGTTAAAACAAGAGAATGATTCAGAACAGAGATGACTATTAGGCGGCATTCATATGACTGCCAATGATTTCCATTGTTCTGCTCCGTTATAAGAGCTCATAGAAATGCCGGATCCAGCACATAACTGAGAAGAACAGAACCAGGCAGACTTCACTAACTATAATCGGGTTTGTCAGGTTTTTGTTTGTGGTCCATCATTTTACCATCAAGTCCTACATTACATTTTTTGTCTGATATTTTTGATGGAACCTGCAAAAAGGGCCCTGAATGGAGACACCAATGCTGGAACAAAAGTTATTTATTTTATTTGTCAAGTTAGAGAAACAAATCTCCTATACAGCTTTGCTATAAAAGGAAACCCCACAGTTTTACTGTCTAAGGGCACTATTACACAGGCAGATAGAGCAGACGATTGTCAGTGGGAAGCATTCCCTCCCGTCAATCGCCTGCTCTCTAGAAGAGGAGACCACTGCTATTATGTGCGGCGCTCTCCTCAGTATAGGGACCAGCGATCGTTAATGTATCACTCGTCCCTTTACTGTCTCATTATTTGTTGGCAGCAGAGCGCCTTGTACATGGGGTGAATGGGTGATCTGCCGCTGGCAAACCAGGATTTTTTAACATGTTAAAGGAACCCAATTACCCAATGAATGAGCATTTGCAGGTTCATTAGGTAATTGGCAGCAATATTACACTGCAAGGTGATCGCTAATGAGTGTTCATAAGAACGTTTGTTAGCGATCATCTTAACGATATTCTGCCCGTGTAATAGTGTCTTAACTCTATGAAAGATAAGATAGATAGATATAATGCATTTGGAAAGTCACACGCTTAATTTTTATTTTATTTTTGTTATGTTGCGATCTTCTGCTAACATTTTTCCTACAGAAATGTATTGTATATATTAATGATAATGAGTGGACCATCAAATTTACTGAAAAGATCAGTCAAAGGGTAGTGAGTTTTTTAGATCATGGAAATTTTTGTGGAAGATGGTAGACTGAATACCGGAACATACTTCAAGCCAATGGATAGGAATGGTTATATTGATTTCAACCGCTGGGACCCACACCTATATTGAGAATGGAGCCCCGATAGTGTTGGAGTGCGAACTGCGCATGCACAGCCGCCCTCCATTCATTTTCTATGGGGCCGCCGAAAATAGCCGAGCGCTGGCTCAGCTATTTCTAGCGATCCCATAGAAGTGAATGGGAGCGGTGGCCGGTCATGCGCAGTGTGCTCCCATTCACTTCTATTGGAGGCGCGTTTGGTGGTGGCCTGACCGGAGTCCTCCAGCCACCACTTTGCAGGGCTCCGTTCCCGATATAGGTGCGGGTCCCAGCTATAAGACAATGGAGACATATCCTAGCGATATGTCCCCATTGTGTGTTGTAAGAAGGTACCTGGAATCATCGTGGATGGAAGGTATGTGTCACCGAGGTTCCTGGCCTCAGTGAAGTAAGAGCCGCTATTTTATGTGCCAGCAGCAGCTATTGCTAATTGACACCTAAACATTTAGCATGGCTGTTTTGGCTGATCCGAGACCGCTCTTACTGGGAGTAGTCAAAGTGCTGGGTGGATGACTACTCCCCATGTTCCAGGCCGGGTTTTGCCAGGCATAAAAACCAGCCAGCACTGCCAGGTGTGTGGATTTACCTCCCTCTGACAGTGGAGCTCAGGAGTCTGTGTTCTGTGAACTGAGGGCTGTGCTGGGATTTGTGGTTTGAGCCGGGCTGGAGGACTCAGGCCCCTCTAAAGGTGAACAGGCCGGCTATGTCTTGATAAGGCTGAACTTTGTGAACAAACACCAAGCCACCTGCGTTTTGTGATACACCTTATCTGCATTTTATTATACACCAATGTGTGAATAAACACCGCTGTTTGATTCAAGACCTGTGTACTTTTCCTCTATACTGCATCCGCTAGTCCTAACTACCAGAGCAAATCCCCACACTGTAAAGAGACAACCCCTTTAATATCGAGTGGGATATCATGGCGGTATGTGTGGATTAAAATTTGAATCTGAATCATATAGGAAAAGGCAGTAGCAATACGAATCTGAACTACATATGTAACATCCCGAAGTATGTTACTAAACTCTCTTTCCCCGCTACAACAGGTTAAGTGTAATCTTATTGTCTGTCTATATAATTATATTGTTATTAATGGCATTTAATGTATTTCTAGGCCTGTTTTATATTATGCTGCAATTTCCCTGTACACCAGCAGGTGGCAGCAATGTGTGATCAGGTCCATAGCCAGTTTAGTATTGCTAGACTGGAATAGTTCATTACAGTTTTAGCTCCCCCTCCTCTGTGAGCATAAGTGGGCTGGTCCCATGTCCTGTCTCATGGGGAGGAGAAGGAAGTTCTAGTTAGTGTACCAGCTACCCCCACCTGGGGTAGGCTGTGTTAGTAGGAGCTTCCAGAAACAGGGATCCCAAGACAGGATCTTGCCTCGGCTGAGGCCCAAGATCACTCTTCCCAGCCTGAGCCATCAGCCTCAGCTGGTTGACAAGAAAAGCAGCCACCTCCAGCCTCCAGGAAGAAGCATCCCCTGCGAGCCAAGCTGTGAGTACATATCCAGAGTCCAGGAGAAGCCAAATTCCTCCTCAGCTAGTCAGGCCCATTACCAAGCAGAAGTCAGACAGAGCAGAAGATAAATACCTGCCAGATTCTCCAGACACATAGTATAGAAGCAGAAGAGATACTGATACCTGCCATACATTGCCTGTACCTGCTGGGACCCAAGACTATTGCTGTAACGTGTATGGATTACTGCTGCTATTAAGTAAAGACAAGTTGGATTATATCTCCAGTCTGGATCTCATTTACTGCTACCAAAGTTCCTCAGTTACTCCTACTAGCAACACTCATTTTATTGCAAGTGAGCCAGGATCCAGGAGTCCAGCTGTACCAAGGTAGGAGACATCGTTGACACTACACAGAGACATTATCCCCCTCTGGCATTCCTCACCTGGTACGTGAGTTATAACATCTTAAAGGGCTTTGCTACAATTGGCGTCACGAACAAACCATAAACTTATATACACATATCCTGACCCACCGCATCATTGGCCATGGTACCAGTGTCCTGCTCATTGCACATAGGAAAGCAGTTAGAAACACATGGAACTTAGGGGGCCAATAGACCACTATATCTGCATATTCTGCTGAAAGTTTTTATAACTTAATTATGACATGAGCTATGTAATTGAAGACACGGAACTTACTTATGAAGCTGTGTGAAAGCTTAATTGCATGAGTTTGCATATATGCGGGAAAAGTGGAGGAAGGTCTTCCGTATTGGATTGGTGACAAAAGACACATGATTCCATTGATAGAAATAGAAAGGACGTAGGTTTAATCTCTGTGCTTCATGATTGGCTGTAATAGGCCTCATGGTTCCATTCAGAAAGAAAAAGAAAAGGGCTGGCACTTAGTTCCGGGCTCTGATTGGACAGTGTAACCACGTGACCTCCATTCCCCTGGATTTAGCGGTTGTAATCAGCAACTTTAAAGGTTTATCATGGTATTATGTCTTTTTAAGGTGAGAAAAGTTGCAATATATACCGAGGGTGTTTAAGTTTGTTGTATACATATGTTTTTAAGTATTTATAAATCAGAAAGGAAAGTGTTATTGAGAATGGGCGGAAAGCGACACCGTCCGGATTTGATTGAGTTTATGTTTCTGCCCCTGACGAAGTGGAGCGAAACCCGGATCAGGCATATTTGGTTTTGATTCTATTATGCGCTGATGTGAAAGCTATTAATCTGTTAGTGAATAAAGGTGTGTTTTGCGTAACCTGTGTAAGCAGACCTTCACTATCTTGTGTCCCAGAGAAGAGGTGGGTGGAAAGCTTGAAGTGGAGGGATCATCAGGACTGAAACTACCTACCTCACAAGAAACTTTTGTTTGTTTCAGCTGCGCAGATGCGGTAACCCTTTTTATATTTTCCCCATCATCCTGCACTCAGTACCAGGGGCGTAACTACCATAGTGGCAGATCATGACCACTGCTATGGGGCCCAGGGCAAGAGGGGGCCCAGTCTTGTTTGGATTATCTCCTCTTCTACTGGAGATGAAAATTTTGTCAGGACTCCACCCTCTAAAGGAGCAAATGAGGCAGTGGAAAAATGGCCCAAGGGTCATTGAAAGGGGTTTAGGCAGAAAACCTTCTGTCCTGTGTGGTGGGCCTTGGGGCCCTTACTGTCCATGGGGCCTTACTTCTCTATGTATGCCACTGCTCAGTACCCCAGTTAATTTATTGAAGCAAAAACTAAAATATTGCATTGACATAAGTATTCAGACCCTTTACACAGGATGTAGTTTAAGGCAAAGCACCCTATGGCAGCGATTACAGCCTCCTGTCTTCTTGGGTATGATGCCACAAGGTTTGCACACCTGGATTTGGGAATTTTCTGACATTTTTCTCTGCAGATCCTCTCACGCTCTGTCAGGTTGGATGGGGACCGTCAGTGAACAGCCATTTTCAAGGTCTCTACAGAGGTGTTCCATATGGTCCAAGTCAGACCTCTGGCTGGTCCACTCAAGGATTTTCACAAAGATGTCCCTAAGCCATTCCCGTGTTGTCTTGGCTGTATGCTTAGTGCCATTGTCTTGCTGAAAAGTGAACCTTCAGCCCAGTCTGAGGTCAAGAGCACACAAGATCAGGTTTTCATTAAGAATATCTGTACTCCATTCAGCTTTCATTCAACCATGACCAGTCTCCCTGTCCCAGTCAATGAAAAACAACAGGATGATGCTGCCACGTCCATGCTTCAAGAATTCCAAAAAGTTCCATCTTGGTTTCATCAGACCAGAGAATCTTGTTTCTCACAGTCTGAGAGTCCTTTAGGGTTTTTTGGAAACTCCTGACAGGCCTTTGTGTGTCTTTTACTGAGGAGATGCTTCTTTCTGGCACTCTGCCATAGAGCCCAAATTGGTGGAGTGTTCCAGTGATGGTCAACCTTCTGAAAGTTTCTCCCATCTCACTGTGCTCTTGGGAACTCTCAGTGCAGTAGACATTTTTTGTCTGCTCCACACAATCCTCCTCATGGCTTGGTTTGTGATTGAATACATTGGTGCTGGCACTGACACTGTCTGAATATGAGACACAATATTTCAGATATAATATTTCAAATATAATAATTGGAATTTAATACTTTCTAAAAATAAAACATGGAACATAAAATATATACTGTATAATTGTTATCATTGAGCTTCTAGCCACAGGGCCCTCGCCTTCACTGTTAGGTGTGGTTCA
Source organism: Bufo gargarizans (assembly GCF_014858855.1). Classification (NCBI taxonomy): domain Eukaryota; kingdom Metazoa; phylum Chordata; class Amphibia; order Anura; family Bufonidae; genus Bufo; species Bufo gargarizans. The sequence continues at coordinate 134,881,072 of NC_058085.1, forward strand.
GTCAATGTATCCTTTCATAGGAATAGGAAAAAGTATAGAAGTATAAAAATAGTTCAATTGGCGGTGCTAAGTATCTGTTTAAAAACTGTTCAATCAGGATATGTGACCACAGCATCATTTCTAACTACAGGAACAGCACCTTCACCTACCTCCAATAAGGACCACACAGCCGCGCTACTCCCTCCAACAACTTACGGTGCAAAAAGCAGCCCTAGAACAACAAGGAAATCGTGAGTACAGCAGCCGCAGTATCACTATATATTCCTGTTCTAACAGGCGCCGATTGACCACCACAGCACCAGCCTAAATCTGTGATGGGATTTACTGCTCTCTTCTGTTAACAGACTTGTAACAGTTTTTAAACAGATACTTTGCACCACCAATTGAACTATTTTATACTTACTTTTATACTTCTTCTTCTTTTTATATTCCTTTTTATCTCTTCCTATGAAAGGGTACATTGACTGAACCACACCTAACACTGACCGCCAGGGCCTCGCGGCTAGATGCTCAATGCAAAGGATTATACATATTTTATGTTTTATGTTCCATTTTTTATTTTTAGGAAGTATTTCATTCCAATTATTATATTTGAAATATTATATCTGAAATATCCAGTTTCATTGCCAGACAGTGTGATTGCCAGCACAACCAATATATTATTCTTTTGCTATCTTTAGCCAGCCATAAGGTGGAGCACCCACGTTGTCCGTTTTTTATATACAGTGGGCCGCTAATTCATATTCTTAATTATTATGGCTTGGTTTTAACTCTGATATGCATTGTCAGATGTGAGATCTTATATAGACAGTGGTATGTCTTTCCAAATCATGTCCAATCAACTGAATATACCACATGTGGACTCCAATCAAGGTGTAGAAACATCTCAAAGATGATTAGGGCTCTATCACATGAGCGCGTCCCTTGCGAGAATCACTCTCCATGTGAGAGAGATCGTGGGGTCTGGACTACAGAAGCGCACGGCATTATCGCATTATCATGATTGACAACGCTGTATGCCTCTGCCTGACCTTTCTGTAACGGAATCATACTGACATAAAGCTGTCAGTATGATTCCGGTACATAAAGGTCAGGCAGATGATAATGCCGTGTGCTTCCTAAGTCCAGACCCCATGATCTCTCTCTCTCCCAGAGTGTGATTCCTGCAAGGGACACGCTCGTGTGAAAGAGCCCTAAGAGAAATAGGAGGCTCCCAGGCCCTTTTTTTTTTGCGCTAAACTGCTACATAATACAATGTGAAAAAGGTGAAAGGGTCTAAAAACTTTCAGATTTATGCACTGTAGATTCATAGATTATAGATAGATAGATAGCAAGGAGTTCCGCTGCTCCCCCTCTACCCCCTAAACTATGCCATTGATAGTTAAGAGATAAAGAACATACCCATGCCAAAATCCTCAAGTTCTCCTAACGGTGTTCTCTGCTATACAGTGGCTCTTAAATGGGAGCTGACATGGCCCAGAAACCTACATTCTTGTAGCTATTGACTTGTATATGATTATATTGTATTTTCCTACTCAAAGGGTTAATTAGTGGAAGCAGCCTGTTTCTCCAGAGGGATCAATATTCTAAGATTGAAAAGATTGAGACCTGGAATTTCTAGCCTAGGGGCTTTGGGGTTTTCTGAGATTCACTAAGTCCAATGCATTACGAAATTTGAAGCCTCAGATACAAAAATCTTACTGAACCGTACCCTGTCTAGCTCCCTGGTATTATTTGGGGATATAAAATGCACAGGGACAAGGATTTGGTTAAGAAGATGGGAGTTTTCTGTGCAGCCATCCAAAAAAAAGGATTCTGAGAAGAGAAGAGTAATGATTAGAGCTTGTAATACAAACGTCTTGTCCCTTCTGGGTATAGCTGAGAATCTTCTACTGGTGGCTTATTCCTTATTGTAAGATGAGATCTTTACATCATAGCTATAAACAGAAGATTTTTGGAAATGGGAGAAGAAATGGGATTACAAACAATTTTCTAAATCCCAGTTCTTTGAGAAAACTACACTTACAGCAATTCTCTAGTATGTAATTATAAGTGTTCCCAATTCCAAATCCATCCGTCCATGCCATAATCCCTTTGAAGCCCATTAGGTAGAATACAGACTACCACAGATTGCAGACTATGTGCTGCTAGCAAAAATAAGAAATCAAACATGTTACCTACCTAAATTGTTAAACTGGTTCTCCAGGTTCTTTAAAAATGTTGCTCCTCCCTCCTCACCGGACATGTGGACGGAAACATACTTTTCTGCTCCCTGCTACTCGGTTCCGGCTCCTTCAGTCCATCGCTGAATGTGCAGCTGCAACAATGACCGCGGCAAGTCAGTGGGTAATCTGCTGCTTGGGAGACATGTAAGCCGTGTACCGGGGTGGGCTCCCCACAGGGCCGGCCTTAGGTGTTCAGGCGCCCTGTGCGAGCTAACCTTGTGGCGCCCCCCCCCCCCCCCAAAAAAAAAAAAACACTGCTTGTTGCTGGCATCATGGCATAGGCTGGCTGACTATCCAACCAAGTAGTTACCAGCCCGCACACCCCAAAGGCCGGTGTAATGTTATACTTCCCTACTTCGTGAGATCTCCCTACCCTCGTCACTTCCGGTCGCACCGGACATGACGTGAGGAGGTGTGCAGCGCCACGCAGGCGCACAACGACAGGTTAGGGAAATTTCACAGCAGAGTGCGCATGCGCCAGGAGCCTTGCCGGCGGTTAGGGTAGGGAAAAACTATGGGCCAGTGCGCAGGTGCAGTGATCGGATGGATGTTCTCAGCTGGACACCGGCCGACACTGCGCATGCACCGGGAGCCTCACCAGCGGTTAGGGAAGGGAAAAATTACGTATGGGCCAGTGCTTTTTCCCTACCCTAACCGCTGGTGAGGCTCCCAGCGCATGCGCAGTGTCGGCCGGTGTCCAGCTGAGAACATCCATCCGATCACCGCACCTGTGCACTGGCCCATAATTTTTCCCTACCCTAACCGCCGGCGAGGCTCCCAGCGCATGTGCACTCTGCTGTGAAATTTCCCTAACCTGTCGTTGTGCGCAGTGCGCCCCCCTCCAATATAATAAACATTGGTGGCGCAGTGCGCCCCTCCCAACACCCCAGTATGATAAACATTGGTGGCGCAGTGCGCCACCCCAACACCCCAGTATAATAAACATTGGTGGCGCAGTGCGCCCCCCCAACACCCCAGTATAATAAACATTGGAGGCGCAGTGCGCCCCCCCAATATAATAAACATTGGCGCAGTGCGCCCCCCAATATAACAAACATGAGCGCAGTACGCCCCCCAATATAACAAACATGAGCGCAGTGCGCCCCCCCAATATAACAAACATGAGCGCAGTGCGCCCCCCAATATAATAAACATTGGTGGTTCAGTGTGCCCCCCCAACACCCCAGTATAATAAACATTGGTGGCGCAGTGCACCCCCCCCCCATATAATAAACATTGGTGGCGCAGTGGGCAGTGCCAATGAGGGTTAAAAAATAAAAAAATAATTAACTCACCTCCTCCTATTGATCGTCTCCTGTTCTTTCTTCAGAACCTGTCAAAGGACCTGTGGTGACATCACTGTGCTCATCACATGATGCATCACATGATCCATCACCATGGTAATGGGCCATGTGATGAGCTCAGTGACGTCACCACAGGTCCTGAAGAAACAGGAGACCGGCAGCTACGCGATCAACTGGAGGAGGTGAGTTAATTTTTTAAATTATTTTTTAACCCTCATTGGCACTTCCCACTGTGCCACCAATGTTTCTTATACTGGGGTGTTGAGGGGGGGGGGGCGCACTGTGCCACCAACGTTTCTTATACAAATACAGGAGGCGGGTGCCGGAATCAAATAGCCGGCACCCGACCTCTGTGACAGGGAGCTGCGATCAGCGGCAGTTAACCCCTCAGGTACCACACCTGAAGGGTTAACTCAACTGCAGCTGATCGCAGCTCCCTGTCATAGAGGTCGGGTGCCGGCTATTTGATTCCGGCACCCGCCTCCTGTATTTGTATTACAGGTCAGTTATCTTCATTGGTGGCGCAGTGGCCTCAGCCCCTCCCCTCCTCCTCCCATCTCTCTTCTTATTGGCAGCTGCGGGGGCAGCAGGCAGGTCAGGCACAGGGGAGGAGGAATCAGGTCAGACAGGGGAGGGGGAGATGGAGGGGGCGCCCCGAGGGAGAACACAAGTGCAGCCTCGCCTGCCGCATATTACATTGCGAGCTGTCGGCCGCCCAGCGCCCCTGTTGCTATGGCGCCCCGTGCGGCCGCACAGCCCGCACACCCCAAAGGCCGGCCCTGGCTCCCCAGGATACAGCGAAGTCACGAACGAGGAAAACAACTCCACCACCAGCTTTTCACAAAACAGAATTTTACAAAAAATGTGGTAATGAACACAACCACAAATGCTAGGAACATAAAATAAATTTACATACACCCAGCCTGAAGGCTGAGACCCTTGTGCTGCACAGCGCGGTGCCCTCCGATGGATGCAGGCAGAAAATGCTGTAATTTACCTACTGGCGAGCACAACTAAACTGCCACACCTTACCTGTTATTACCCTAAAAGAACAAGAATCACTGTATGGGTGTGCGATATGGGTTTACAATCTTACACAGATCTACAGCATTCCCCCTCCCATAACTGGTCCTGTAGCACGTGCATGAGTATTCCTTCTGAGCAAAATGCAAGCCTGGCATGAGTTTGTGGGAATTATATCAGCTCTCAGCATTCCTGGCAGCGATCTTCCTTCCTCTGGAAAGGATCAGGGTCTTGGATACTATCAGCTTCACTTAGTTTCAGCTCTGGTCACTAAAGGATGCTTTCACACCTGAATGCCGTCTGCTTCTCTGCTCACACAGCTCTTCAGTCTCTGCTCCTTAAGATGGCTGCCTCCTCTTCTTCTCCATGCTCTGAAAACCACACCTCTGGCATAAGCCAGAATCGGGCAGTGGTCAGCGCCTTTTTCACTGCTTCAAAGGCCTCTTGTTGCCAGGGTCCCCATTTGATGGGGCGATTCTTTGGGCCCCCCGCAGTGCCCCTTAATAGCTCGTTTAACAGGCCCACCAAATGAGCGAATTTGGGTTTAAATCTTGTGTAGTAGCCAGCCAGTCCCATGAACGACCGCACCTCTCATAGTGTACTCGGCTGGGGCCACTTCTGGACGACCTCCACCTTGCCGGGGGCCGGCTTTACCCCCTCCTGGGTAAACAAATGTCCCAAATACTCTATCTGCTGTCAAAACAGTTGGCAATTCTTGGGCTTGATCTTGAGCCCATGGTCTCACAGCCGTCTTAGGACATGTTGCAGCTTTTGGAGGTGATCCTCAAAGGAGGCCCCAAACACTACTATGTCGACCAGGTATATTAATACTGACTCGAAGTTGAGATCTCCCAACTGCTGAAATGTTCCAAGGGCATTGTAAAGGCCGAATGGCATCCAGTTGAACTCGTAGAGTCCCATCAGTAGGATGAAGGCCGTCTTCTCTTTGTCCTTCTTAGCCACCGGTACCTTCCAATGCTGGCCAGGTTAAGAGTCGAGAAGAACTTCGCATGAATCAGGGCGGACAATGATTCCTCAATCCGTGGGGTAGGCATACCGGATGGTGTGGGCATACAGCTTCCAATAATCCATGCGGAACCAGAGACTCCCATCTTTCTTCCGCACCAAGACTACTGGAGCAGTCCAAGGACTTTGACTTTCCTGAATCACCTGGTTTTCCAACATGATGGCTACCATGTCCTTCACCTCCTGGTACATTTTAGACAGGATTTGTTGGTAACGTTCCCTGATCGGTGCAGCATTGCTGGTGGGGATTTCGTGCTCGATGGCTGAAGCACACCCAAAGTCCTCATCATGTCTCGAGAACGCCTCCTGAAATTCCCAAAGGGTGTCTTCCAGCAACTTCTGTTGTCCTGGAGTCAGGATCTTGCAGTCCACCCCCATCCGGGCCATGATGACTCGACTGTTCCACTCCGCTGTTGGGGTCTCCCTTTGATGGACCTCTACAGCATAGGTCCAGGCTGATCTCCTATCTGGCTGTAGCGTGAAGCCCCTTTGTCGAGGGATGCCCCCTTTGGACATTTAAACTTTGGCCAGCAAGGTATTCCCAGGAATAGTGCACTCGCAGTCTTCAACATTGAGACAGCATACAGGCACACATGCATCCTTCACAATAGCGAGGGCCCGGGCTACCAGTGGGCGAGTCTGCATTTCCTCTTGGTAAGCGGGCTCGATCAGAACCTCCAGTCCATTCAGCTGTCGTCCAGCCCCCACCGGCAGCATCAATATTTGTTCTTGTCGAGGTGGGATCTTCACCGGGGTCCTCCGCGGCACCTTCACGTGTCCAATGGGCCGACAGGACATGTTGTTCTTTCGCAGACTACAGCTCCTCACCATCTGCTGTAGAACCTTCTGGGTTGGCCGGTGTGTGGTGGCCCATTGCCAATACTTTGGCCCTTCTTTGGCATAGAGTTGATGGTCTAGGTTTCTCAGCAACATTCATACCTAGTGTCACGTCCATTCCTCTCCGGGACGAATGGTCCACCAGCACGAATCTCTTCTTGCCGATGTCTTGCCCAAACAGTCGAACCCGCATCCAGACTATCCCTCGGACGTCCATCTCTCTGTTATTGGCAGCCATCAGCCTGATGACGCTCCCATCTTCCAGCTCCATCATATGTCCAAAGTGTCTTTCAAAGAACTCCAGATGCATAAGGGTTCACTCCAACCCTGTATCAACTAGACAGCGTACCTTCTGGCCTTCCAACTCAGCTTCCATAACGGGGCTGCTGGCATACAGGTCGCGTTCCTCACGCATAGGGCTTAGCTTCTGGTGTACCGCCCAGCTACTCGGTCGGAAGTTTAACGTTGGCTCGGACTTCATCTGTTCGGGGCACTCTCTGGCCATATGGCTGTACTGTCGACAAGCCCAGCAGAGATCTTATGTTGTGGTCCCGCACCTGAGTTATCCTGGGTGGAGTGGAGCGGGGTGCTGGGGTCATTTCCGGAGGCCGGGAGGGAGATTCTGTCTTTATCTGACTGGGACACTTCCAGCTGAAGTTCTCTCAATTCTGTCTGCAGGGCCTGCACCACATCCTTTAAGGACTCTGAGTCTTCAGACCCCGACTGGTCCCCTGTAGCATGGGAGCTACTCACTACTCTCGTCGCCACATTCCTGTGCTCTTCCTCTCTCTCCGTTGCGGCTAGGTAGATGCTGTAGAATGTCATGTTGGCCGACGTCCAGGTCATCTCTTGCAATTTGTCCTGTAAGAACTTCTTGTAGAGCCCCACTATGAACTGGTCTCTTAGTAGCCGTTCCACATCCCAGAAGGCTCCCATGGCCTCTGAGTCTCTCTGCCGTATTTCATTTAGCATCTCCTGTAGGGCATTAGAGTACTGCACCAAGATCTTGCCCTCTCACTGTGGTTGGTTGAAGAAGTGGCACCACAACTGCACTACTTTAGCACTTTGTAAGCCGTATACCGGGATGGGCTCCCCAGAATACAGCGAAGTCACGAACGAGGAAAGCAACTCCAACACTAGCCTTTGCCAAAACAGAATTTTACTAAAAACATGGTAATGAACACAACAACAAATGCTGGGAACTTAAGATAAATTTACATACACCCAGCCCGAAGGCTGAGACCCTTGTGCTGCACAGCATGGCACACTCAAATGGATGCAGACGGAAAATGCTGTAATTTCCCTACTGGCGGGCACAACTAAACTGCCACACCTTACCTATTATTACACTAAAAGAACAAGAATCACTGTATGGGTGTGCGGTATGGACTGGCTTGCGGTATTCCCCCTCCCATAACTGGTCCTGTAGCACATGCCTGAGTATTCCTTCTGAGCAAAACGCCTGCCTGGCTTGAGTTTGTGGGAATTTTATCAGCTCTCAGTGTTCCTGGCAGCGATCTTCCTTCCTCTGGACAGGATCAGGGTCTTGGACACTATCAGCCTAACTTAGCTACAGCTCTGGTCACTGAAGGATGCTCTCACACCTGAATGTCGTCCGCTTCTCTGCTCACACAGCTCTTCAGTCTCTGCTCCTTAAAGGGGTTCTACAGTTTGTTTTAAATGATGATCTATCCTCTGGATAGACCATCATCATCTGATCGTCGGGGGTCTGATACCCGGGACCCCGCCGATCAGCTGTTTGAGAAGGCAGCGAACAGAACTTAGCCTCGCCCAGGCCAGTTGATACTAGTTGTGGTAAAAAGTAAGAAGGCTGCGGTTCTGCTGGGTCGCCGCTGCCTTCTCAAACAGCTGATCGGCGGGGGTCCTGGGTGTCGGACCCCCGCCGATTAGATGCTGATGATCTATCCAGAGGATAGATCATCAGTTAAAACAAACTGTAGAACCCCTTTAAGATGGCTGCTTCCTCTTCTTCTCCAAGCTCTCAAAACCACACCTCTCATGAATATGGAAATATATATATGCAGTCAGTCAGCTGTGCCTAGGAAACAGTGGCATATTGTGGCCAAACAGCAGAATATCAGTCCAGAACATTTAATTTAATACACACAAACAGTGTTCAAACAATGAGAGCTGTTTCCCCATCTCACAGACATGTCACACAGGAACTTTGTCCATGTTGGAAGTTTACAAGCGGGGACTGGTGTGCATTGAACACTGCAGAAGACCGTTGGAGCCAGAACAAAGCTGGTTCCCTCCAAAAATAAGGTAAAATTTGTTCAGAAGCTGGAGAACCATTTTAAGAAAATAATTACAACAATATGTACAAATGGTATTGTATGTGCATATATCCTTTTGATACAGCTATCTATTCTTCTATCTATCTACCTATTAACCTATCTATTACATACATCCCAACTTTTTGGACATTCAAAGAGGGAACCTTATGATTCATTGTGTGAAAGATCCATTTTTCCTGCATATCTATACACTTCAATAGTTTTCTCTTACACAATTGTGCAGAAATGATCTGAATATCGAAATTTCTAATATTTAAATTGCATAAAATAATGAAATAATATATAGGGAGGGTTCTAATATACACATGGGAACCAGCAAATACTTTCTGGATCAATATTGTAAATGCTATAATGAAAATCTATACTGCTGATCAAAAAGAGGGAAATTTTGGAGCAAAGAGGGACAGAGGGACAGAGGGACTGTCCCTCCAAAAAGATGGACACTTGGGAGGTCTGCTATTATCCAGTAACCTCTGTTTATCTGCCTGATGTGTGAATCCTCCATTTAAATCTAGAAATACATTTTGATTTTCTACAAGCTCTCCAGCTACCTTTGAAAATTAGATTTGCTAACATCCTCCACAGCTGTGCTTTTCCAGTGATTGGTGATATTCATATTGTGGAGGCTCTGCACCACCCAGAACGCAAAAAACTAAATTAAAGGTCAATGAGATCCCCTCAGCTAGCATACATCATACAAAGGATCTGGGAAAGTATTGTAGCTTCCTCTCATAAGGAGAACATAGCGTTACAAACTGGGACAGTGCCTAGTATTTATGAATACGCAATATGCATAGACTGAAGGAGATTTGAGCAGAAGACCATATCATTAGATGTGTGAACAAGTAACCCTACCATTTACAAGGGATCCAGCCAATTAACTACGGTGAAGTGACAAGTTCTTCAACTTATCAGGAACTCAAGAAGTTATGGGGTAGGAGCAGACTAATAAGTAAAGCAAAGAAACAGTACCCCAGTGCCATAAAATGTATCGCACATGGACTGATTAATTGCAGTTAGGCAGCACTCTGGTCACTAATGAGTTAATGAAATTTTAATAATTCCAAACTATCCACCACATACCCCAGATATCTCACGCACATACATGTTATTTGTCCCTTGTGGGATTCCCACAGCATGTAAGCCCATGCAGCTGCTTACATCTGGAAATGACCCTTATAAAACGTAGCACTGCTGTAACCTGCTAATAACTAAGCAGCCTGACATCACAGCACAGGGGATGCTCATTTCCTCACATACACAATACTGGAGGTCTTAGGTATCAAAGAGTTGGCACACCAACTCCCAAGACGTTCCTGGAAGTTCATTACTGATGTAGGCACAGAGAACACTCTGTAAAGTAAATCAATTGACTAAACGTAGGATTTATCATGCCATGATACACATGATAGCTCTCCAATGATTCCTTTATTTTACTTGCTTATACACTACTGGCATATTCTGCAGCACTTTAGAGACATTACCATCACTTGAGGTCTCTAATGGAGCTCACAATCTAAGTTCCCTATCACGATGTTTCTGAGTGAGGTGAAAACCCACGCAAACACAAGGAGAACATACAAACTGTCCTTAGTCACAATCAAACCCAATACCACAGCAACGCAATGCACTAGTTTTAACCACTGAACCACCGGTCTGCCCACAGCAATAGGGAGAGTAATAGGAGGAGATACAGTGAGAGGTTATATGTAGCGACGAGCCATGTTTGGAAAAATTCAATTCGGCCGATTCATTGAAGTTCACCAAGAAATGTAATTTGTTCCGAATTAATTCATCATGAATCGCTGTAAATCAGGTATACCCAGGCTACTCTGCCTAATCATATTCTTCTCAATCGGTGGCCCAATTTTATTGTGAAGGCTTGGACTTTCAACCCTTTCCCGACCACCGACAGTGGGCATTTAAAAATGGTGCCCGCTGGCGCGTGCAAGGTGTCTACTGTTTTGAGGAGCAGACACCCGACAAAAATGTCCGCGACTGACGGTAATGCCGGTTGAGGACTTTGAATCCTTCAGATGTCGTGGTCATCCGGGTGTGCTCCTGCTCTCCCCAGCAGGGACCAGGGGAGTCGGGCATGTATGCAGCAGCCCCTGTCCTCCTGTGTTATGGCACCAGAGATGGTACACAGCATTTAAGTGGGAAAACCTTCCTCAAAGCAATAAAATTGAGGGATTCACAGCAGGGATGACCACAGTCCCATGTGGACTCCTCCATAAGGTCCAAGATCCCTCCCTGAACCTAATGGTATTTTGCTTTTAAAATAATTAGGCTTAAAACCAGATGCCAAATATGGTGGATGGATCAAGCATGGCTGCTGGATTATTGCAGCAACATTGTCCCGAGCGCATGAGTGCTTACCACGTCTCTCCCTATGCTCAGCTCACATCACAATGGTGGAGAGTGGAGACCACACAATATGAGGCTTTTATAGGGCTGTAACAGCACAGGTGATGGCTACCTGCAGACTGGCTGGCTGCTCGGCATGAGGGGTGATCTTACGTTCCCGGGATTCTTAATCTCACTTTGTAACACATGCAGCCGCCATTTTAGGAACACCTGATTCGTTACCATGAAGCAAGAGGAAATCGCTTCACTTTGTTGCAAATCAAATCTTTCCTAAAGTTCGAAATGAATTCTGCTTCGAATGCTTCACTTCGGTCAACACCAGTTATATGGAGTAATAAGTTATTACTCCACAGGGCAGCACAGTGGTTTGGTGGTTAGCACTGGCGCTTTGCAGCGCTTAGGTCCTGGATTCAACATCTGCATGGGGTTTGTACAGTATGTTCTCCCATTGTTTGCATGGGTTTCCTCCACGCTCCAAAAACATACTGATAGGAATCATAGAATTTGAGCCCCATTGGGGACAGAGTGATGCTATTGTCTGTACAGTGCTGCGGAATATGTCAGCACTATGTTTCTCCCAGTGGCGTACTGTCAATATAGGCAGACCACACTGTTGCTATGCGGCACAGGGGGGCCCAGAGCGCATGGAAGGCACCGTCGCCTCCGGCAACAACCGACCCCGCAGGCTCCCCCCTGCTGCATTTCACACTGGCCAATCAGCTTTTAGCAGCGCAAAAATCCTGCTGCTGATTGGCTATAAAGGTGTTATGCACCCCCCAAAATGCCCTGGCACCTTACTTACCTCACTCCCCATCACCCGCATTGCTCCTGTTGCCCGCAAGGCTGCCACTGCATCAAAACTGTCGCGCGGATGAAAACATCCAGGGACGTGGGGGGGCAGTCAATAGCAGAACTCGATGAGAACGAGCCTCCCTAGCATCACGGGTGACGCTAGGGAAGCTTCATTTCTGACACTACCTACTATTGGCTGCACCTCCCCACCGGGCATAAGTATTATCTGAATGCGTTGCCCGGGCATTTTTGGAGGCATAACAGGGGTTAGATAACCCCTTTAACAATTAGGATACTGAAGGTTTTTTCCTTTTTTCCTTTTCATTTTGCTTCCCTATCTTCCTTAAACCATAACTTTTTTATTTTTCCATTAACATAGCTGCATGGGGGCTTATTTTTTGCAGGACAAGTTGTACTTTAATATGGCATACAATGTAGTGGGAAGCGGGCAAAAAATTCCAAATGATGTGAAATTGGCAAATGGGGGTGGACCAGGACAGGAGGTGGGATGGGCCAGGGGTGGTAGTGGGCGGAGTTAGGGGGCCCAATTCAGATTCTTGCTATGGGGCCCAATGATTTATATGTATGCCGCAGGTTTCTCTATATAACTTCCCCTATATCTCTTTCTATTACTCCATATAACCTCTCACCTTATCTCCTCTTATTTTTCCATATACTATCTCTCTATATCTCCTTCTAATACTCCATATAACCTCTCCCTATATCTCCTCATATTACTCCATATAACCTCTCCCTATATCTCCTCCTATTACTCCATATAATCTCCCCCTATATCTCCTCCAATTACTCCATATAACCTCTCCTATATCTCCTCCTATTACTCCATATAACCTCTCTATATATCTCCTCCTATTACTCCATATAACCTCTCCTATATCTCCTCCTATTACTCCATATAACCTCTCCCTATATCTCCTCCTAATACTCCATATAACCTCTCCTATATCTCCTCCTATTACTCCATATAACCTCTCTATATATCTCCTCCTATTACTCCATATAGCATCTCCCTATATCTCCTCCTATTACTCCATATAACCTCTCTATATATCTCCTCCTATTACTCCATATAACCTCTCCCTATATCTCCTCCTATTACTCCATATAACCTCTCCTATATTCCTCCTATTACTCCATATAACCTCTCTATATATCTCCTCCTATTACTCCATATAGCATCTCCCTATATCTCCTTCTATTACTCCATATAAAGTCTCCTATATCTCCTATTACTCCATATAACCTCTCTCTATATCTCCTCCTATTACTCCATATAACTTCTCCCTATATCTCCTCCTATTACTCCATATAACCTCTCCCTATATCTCCTCCTATTACTTCATATAACCTCTCCAATATTTCCTCCTATTACTCCATATAACCTCTCTATATATCTCCTCCTATTACTCCATATAGCATCTCCCTATATCTCCTGCTATTACTCCATATAAACTCTCCTATATCTCCTATCACTCCATATAACCTCTCCCTATATCTCCTCCTATTACTCCATATAACCTCTCCCTATATCTCCTCCTATTACTCCATATAACCTCACCTAATATCTGCTTCCATTACTCCATATAACCTCCTCCTATATCTCCTCCTATTACTCCATATAACTTCCCCTATATCTCCTCCTATTACACCATATAACCTCTCCCTATAGCTCCCTATTACTCCATATAACCTCTCCCTATATATCCTCCTATAACTCCATATAACCTCTCCCTATATCTCCTCCTATTACTCCATATAACCTCTCCTATATTTCCTCCTATTACTACATATAACCTCTCTATATATCTCTTCCTATTACTCCATATAGCATCTCCCTATATCTCCTGCTATTACTCCATATAAACTCTCCTATATCTCCTATCACTCCATATAACCTCTCCTATATCTCCTCTTTGTTGTTCAGTCGCAATTCAGTCGTACTCAACTGTTTGCGACCCCATGGACCACAGCACGCCAGGCCCCTCTATCTTCCACTGTCTCTCGAAGCTTGGCTAAGCTCATGTTTGTTGCTTCCATGATACTGTCCAGCCATCTTTTTCTCTGCCGCCCCCTTCTCCTTTTGCCTTCGATCTTTCCCAGCATCAGGGTCTTCTCCAATGACTCCTGCTTTCTCATTATGTGTTCAAAGTATTTCAGCTTCAGTAATGCTCCTTCCAATGAACAATCAGGGTTAATTTCTTCAAGGATTGACTGATTGGATCTTATTGCAGTCCATGGAACTCTCAGAAGTCTTTCCAGCACCACAGTTCGAAGGTGTTGATTCTTCTACGCTCAGCCTTCCATATGGTCCAGCTCTCACAACCATACATTACTACAGGAAAAACCATGGCTTTGACCATATGAACTTTTGTTGGCAAGGTGACAATCTAATACTGCTTCCATTCCCCCCCCCCCCCCCCCTCTATTTGACAAGAGGGGATGGGTCCTGATGCCACAATCTTAGTTTTTTTTACTGTTGAGACTTAGGCCAACTTTTGCACTCTCCTCTTTCACCCTCACACACTTAGTACATTGAGGCATGTAGACATATTTAAAAGGGGCATACGGCCATCTAGTTCTCCTGTAATTTTTACGACAATGAGGGTAAGGACATGGCCCTACCAGAGGCTTTATGGAAGAACTGCTGAGTTAGCTGATTTGCACGGTGGGGAGAGAGGTGGTGGTTAAGGGCTGCGCTGACAAGGGCAAGGCAAGGGGGGCACACAGGCAGCGGACACAGACATTGTCACTCATTGTCCTAATGTCCCTAACAGAATTAATGTACAGCAAGAATCTGAACCATGTCTGTGCATCCCTGAGTCCCTGGCTCTTTCAGCACATGTCCAGTGTGTTAGGCTACTTTCACACTAGCGTTATTCTTTTCTGGCATTAAGTTCCGTCCTAGGGGCTCAATACCGGAAAAGAACTGATCAGTTTTATCCTAATGCATTCAGAATGGAGAGAAATCCGTTCTGGATGCATCAGGATGTCTTCAGTTCAGTCTTTTTGCCTTTTTTGGACAGACATAATACCTACAGCATGCTACGGTTTTATCTCTGTCCAAATCTCCAGAACACTTGCCAGAATTGCCATTTTTCTCATTGACATATACTAATGCTGGATCCGGCCCCGAGTGTTCCGGCAAAACTGATCCGGCATTGCGGTCTGTGCATGCTCAGGCCGCAAAAAAATGTGAAAAAAATAAATGCCGGATACGTTTTTCCGGATGACATCAGAGAGATGGATCCGGCATTTCAATACATTTGTCAGATGGATCAGGATCCTGATCCTTCTGACAAATGCCATCAGTTGGCATACGTTTTGACGGATCCGGCAGGCAGTTCCGGCAACGGAACTGCCTGCCGGAATCCTCTGCCGCAAGTGTGAAAGTTCCCGTAGTGTTGTGTGCGGATATGCCTACAGTGTGTGCAACATATATCCAGTGTGTGCAGTACAGTATGAGTTTAGTGGGTGAGTGATGTGTGCATCAGATGTCCAGCGTATTAATGATGCGTGTGCCATGTGTCTATTGTGTCAGTGCCATGTGTCCAGTCAGTGGCATGTGTCCAGTCAGTGGCATGTGTCCAGTGTGCACTGTTTTTGACATTGAATGGCAACAGGCTCAGGCCTCATTATACATAATAAGGCCATTGGAGTTGAGAAAAGAGTTATACTCTAAATACTGATGCTTGCTTCCATTCATAAGATATAGGGGGGAAAAATATCAAGATAGAAAAGAGGCGCAAAAAAGGTGCAACTTCCTTGGATAAGTGCCCTTTTGCTCAGTATGTGGGTGCTAGGGGTGGAGCCTAAATTCCCCATGGATTTAAGATTATTCATACTAGAAAACTGGTATAAACTACATGTGAATTCTGGCATGATTTCAGTTTCTGGTGCATGGATCTCTCCAGATGCACCAAAGTTATTAAGAGGCATGCTCCTCTTGAAAAAATCAACCCAGCGCAATCAAGACGGGCAGCAGAAACACCAATCTTGATAAATTTCCCCCACAGAATCTGAATGATGTAAAAATTACGGGGGGGAATTTGTGAAAATTCTATGCCCATTTTGCACCAAACGTTTATGCCTTTACGGTCAAGCTTGCATTTTTGTAAACAGTGCGCAAGGTGGAGGCAGGCCATGGGTGAGCGGACCAATAAGTGTGCCAGAAAACTCCAGGAACCTTTTTACCAGTGTACAATTCATAGGTCATGGACCTCCCAAAGATGTGACAAAATTTCTAAAAGACAATAATTTTGCCGTATTCTATGCCACCATATTTTTAAGACCTGCGTAACAAACACCAATGTTAATATATTCCCCCTTATGTGCCCTCTGGGACTTCTTCTCCCAGCACAGTTTCTGAAACAACAAAGTGGAGGGGGCCCAAAGGATGTAAACTAGTACTAAGATCGAGCTTTTTTAATTTCAGTATGGAGCTCCCTAATTCTTCCTCCATTATTATTTCCCCTCCTTTATGACACCATAGAATCATATTACTCTTACTGCTACGACCAATATTTCTCTAAATATTGCCCCTATATGAATGTAATAACGATGTAATAATAATGATATGGTAGCATTGCTGCAATGATCTTTTATAATCCTGTTCTTCCTTCCCTATTCCACCATGCATCTCTCTCAGTATCCCAGCCCCCACTTCCAGGCTTCTTCTGCAGCTTGTAAGGCCTTCTGGCAGGGAACGAGTGTCTTTATATAAGAGACCCTTTTAAAGAAAGATTGGATGCAAGCTTCCAAGTGACATCCATTATTAAAACCTGCAATAAAGCCCATTTATCCCAGAATCAATCCCTTAGGATCATCATAAAAAGCTTTTTAGCTGTGAAATAGTAGAGGACGATAATTAACCTGGCAATCTCTGCATTCCTATTCATATTACACTTTAATCCGGCTTGATATACAATCCATATTATAAATATATATATAATATATATATATATCATCGCATCGTATACAGTATACTTATAGAAGGTTTCTACCTACTGACATTATTGGTTTATAAGTCCGGTGACATGTGTAGATAATGGAAATTGGTGAATAGCAATTTGGTTCCCATCTTTGCCTAAATAAAAGGCTTTGGGTTTTCCAGCTTTTTTATACTGTTAACCTATCCTCTGGATCAGTATCTGATTGGTGGATAGGTCATCAGTAGTGGTGATCGAGCATGCTCGCCCGAAAACCAGTTCGCCCGAATACCGCATGTGCTCGAGCGCAATGCTCGAGTCTCCGCCCCGCACGTTTCTTGGCTGCTATGCAGCCAATAAACGTGCAGGTAAGTACTGCCCTCACTGTAATGCCATAGCCATGTTGGCTGCTGGCATTACAGTGATTGGCTGGCCGGAACGCGTCATCTGGTGCTATATAGCACCCGATGACGCATTTTCGGCTCATTCTTAATCAGGTAGAGCTGAGCTGAGGAAGGGACAGACAGTGTAGGGAGTGATTTAAGAATATTTTTACCACCAAAATTTTTTAGAGACCCAAAATCCTTTTTAGGACTATAGTGTGTGGCAGCAATATCTATTTTTAGCGCATCCTGCGTTAAACAGCGTACGTTAGGCTGCTGCAGACAGCGACATTAGCTGCGCCACATCTCCAGTGTAAAGTGTGCACATCCCAAAAATATCTGTGACATACAGTGTCCTTTTTCTATAGACGGTGTACCCTGCGGACAGTGACATTAGCTGCGCCACATCTCCAGTGTAAAGTGTGCGCATCCAAAATATATCTGTGACATACTGCTAGGTATCATGGATGATTGTTTTTCTTGTGCTCTGGCAACAGGCACAGTTTCACTGCGCCCAGGGCCACGGCCTCTGTGTGCACCATCAGCATCACGGCCACTTCCCCGTTCCTTACTGCTCACCTTCTTCATATTAAATGTTATATATGACTGAAAGTCTGTCACACGTACAGTAGCGTAGGATTTGGAAGTGTACTTGCAAACAAATTTAAAAAGGTATTTGGTATGAGGAAATGTCACACCGGAGATATCCCGCAGTTAATGTCAATGCTGTCACCAGCGGCTGATGAAAAATTACAGGGAATGTCACAGGTATTTGGGATGAAGAAACGTTATACAGGAGGGGTACCACATGTAATGTCACTGTCTGCAGCATCTACGCAAACAAGTACAATGTATGTCACTGATAAATTTTTGAAGCGCACATGTTACACTGCAGATGTGGCCCTGGTAATGTCAGGATTGGGTTAAGAACCACCCTGTCTTCCACCAAGTCCAGTCTCAGTAGCCAAGAATATGCTCAACCCAATCCTCACCCTGATCCTCCTTCCTCCCACCATGGAGAGTCTGGGCAAACAAGTGATCCCACACTCGGATATTCTGAGGAGCTCTTTTATGCTCCATTCCTTGATTTGGCCCTCTCGCCAAGTACGCTTGGAGAGGGACAGATCTTGTGCCCTTATTCCCAAACTCTTGAGCATCCACAATCACAAAAAGATGATAGTGGGGAACAGCAATTACTGTTTAATGAGGTGGATGATGATGAGACACAGTTGCCAATAACTCAACGGCAATTACTGTCTCAAGAGGTTGATGAAAAGGATGAGACACAGTTGTCAATCACTGAGGTAGTGGTTAGGTCAACGAGTCAGAAGGATGAGCAGAGTGAGGAAGTGGAAGAGGAGGTGGTGGACGATGAAGTCACTAACCCAACCTGGGAAGGTGGAAAGCCGAGCGAGGACAGCAGTGCAGAGGGGGAGGGATCTGCTGCACCGCAACAGGCTGGAAGAGGCAGTGGGGTGGCAAAAGGCCTGCAACTGTTCCACGGAGCACCCCCTTACGGAAATCTCCCTTGCCAAGGGGTAGGTGTTCCGCAGTATGGTGCTTTTTTTAGTAAAAAAGTGCGGATGACAAAAAATAGTAGTTTGCAACCTGTGCCGTACGAAAATGAGCTGGGGCGTGAACACTAGCAATGATCTGCCAAATGGCACCTTAGCACTGTAATAAGTGGGACGTATGCCTGGGTCCACAATCTGTGTCTGCGGGTCACACCACTGCCTCCTCTTCCCCTGTGTTACGTGCTGGCTAATCCCCTGTCGAAGGCGCAGGCCCGGATGCCTCCCGCCCTGCACCTAGACCTTTGTAAACACCATCAGCGACCACATCCACTTCCGTGTCCCAGCGCAGCATCCAAATGTCCTTACCACAGGCATTTGAACGCAAGCGCAAATACCCAGCCACCCACCCACAGGCCATAGCACTAAATGCGCAGCTTTCCAAAATAGTGGCCCTGGAAATGTTGCAATTTAGGCTTGCGGACACTGAGGCCTTCTGCAGCCTGATGTCGGCAGCCATCCTGCATTACGCAGTCCCCAGCCACCACTATTTTTCAAGGTGTGCCATGCCTCTTTACACCAACATGTGTCCCGTAACATCACACGTGCCCTGACCAACGCAGTTACTGGGCAGGCCCTCGCCCATAATGTTTTAGATGGTCAGATCAGCAGGCCCTTGCTCCAATGTTTTTGAGGGTCACCAGCAGGCCATTAATCATAATTTTTTAAGGCTGCGTATGATGCCCTCCTTTATGTGTAACAAAGGGTGTATTGTAGTGCCGTTTCCTTGTAATTTTTGGCAGCCCTTTCACTAAGTGCATAGGCTTTATGATTGTAGGAGTCCCACTACATGAACAATTGTACCACAATGTGAATGAGGCCCTCCTTTATGTGATATACAGGTTGTATCGGAGTGCCTCTTCGTTGTAATTTTTGGCAGCACTTGCACTTTATATACAAGTAAATATACAGGAAAGAATGTTTCCTAACAATTTTTCCTCTAAAACCGTTTTTATCTTCAGTTTTGTGTGTATTATTGTCTGTCTGTAAAAGTGGCGTGCTACTCGGACAACATCGTTCCCAGCAGCGACCTGGGAGTCCAAGATGCATCCAGACATCCTCCCCATGCTGTTCCCGAATAATTTCGGTGGCAGCATCCCGATGTGTTCGGCCAGAGTACCTGGTCAACACTAGTCATCAGTATAAAAAAGTCAGAAAACTCCTTTAAGCAGTTCTTGATAATGGAGAAATGCAGAGACCAATGTTGGGTCTAGGCCCCTGGATAATAAAGGAATCATGGGTTTGTTATGGAACTACCAGAGCCATAATGTTCTGGGTTATGAAATTGCAAAAAATGAGCATTTACAATTGCTGAAACAACAGCCTCCTCTAGCCTTGGGCGCACTAGCACCGCCCTAATCTACACATTTTAATTCTGTACCTTGTAGAGACACCATATGGAAGGCTCAGATATCTCCTTTTACATACTTACCAATATTATATAATCCCAAATTCTATTTTAATCCATGTTCGTCCCACAACGACCAAAAATGCCTCTTTTAATATAAATAGAGTAATCCCTACTCCATGTTTTTTTAAGGGATTGTCCCTTGGAAAGTGGGTCTGTTGGCAAGTATGCTATTATAATGAGGAATCTATCTTTGTTTTACTGCTGCTCAGAAAATAGTACATAAATCCAAAAAAGTAGTGATCAATCCCAACTTCCTCATTTACATGTACAGTACATTCACCGTAACTGGCTTAAAGGATATGTCCACTTTTGCAACCAATTTCCAATATTTTTTTGCATCTAAAATTTGTAAAAAATTTACCTACTTTGCAATTATTCTTGATTAAATCTTACCATTTTGGGTATACAGCTTCTATGCAGACCTATGTGTCTTCCTTCCTACAGGTTGTAAACTCTGTGTGTAGAAATTGCGGTCATGTTTTACTTCACTCCTGATGCCCTATCTTTGTGCAGACAGTAATAAAGGGGGCAGATGCAGTCTTACAGCTTCTGGCTTCAGTTCCTTCTTACTCTTGTGTTTCTTTTTATCTCAGGGCTGTCATATAAAGAGACTGGAACGAGAAGACTTTATTGAAGATTATATTTATACAGCAATGATAAAAAGCGCTGATAGAATTGGAGCACCGAGAATGATGAGGATCAAAGGGGAGGAAACAACAGAGGAGAAGATAAACACAGGGTGGAGGGAAGCCAAGTGCAAGGGGTGGATTGGGAAACTAAAGTGACCCTGGAAAAAAGTTACTTAAAAGTTGCCCCGTATTGTAGGAGATTCTAAATTGACAGGAGGCGGGGCAACAAAAGTAGGAGGGTCAGCAATACCATAGTGCAAAAAATATATACCACAGTGCCGCACAATATATTTCTCCAAAAGCTGTCCCACTGAGTTGTCCATCAGTATAGGCCTTTTCTCTCCTTTTCCAGTTGTCTCTAAATAAGATGTGGAGAAGGGTGCTTAGGAGGTGAGATGCGGGACATAGTTGAATTCAGGGAGGCATGTCGCTGGTTGGGTACATGAGTACCTGATTCTCACAGAGTTAAATACCACTGATAGTTTATTATGTACCCAACCAGCGGCAAACTTCCCTGTAAGATCTATGGCCAATCCGCCTCTGCCAGTGTGATACATAGGGAGCGGATAGTAAACAGGAATCATGCGATTACAGAGAGATACGGCGGCCTTTAAGGTGGACACAAAGGGTGTAGCTAAAGTGGAAACAGCAGGGCATTTGCCCACGATGCTGGATGCCTAGGGGTGCTCCAACCAGCCACATTGCCTTGGCCACAATATTTTGATACAAGGCAAGGGCAGTGAGATAAATATTTGCCCTGGGTGAGGAAAGAAAAACTATGACCTTGCTGGACACTACTAAAAAGATCACAACATGAGTAGTATGGTGAAATGAACAAGTTGGGAAAAAGTGATTGCGAAAGTCCAAAGTTAACGAAAGTTGGAACAAGGTCAACGGATGACCTTCAAGGACCTGCAATTGATGACCCAAAGGATGAATACCTCTGTAACCCACCTGTGCATTGTATTACTTTTGGACTGGCACAGGATACATTGAGGTGTAAAACCTAAAGAATCCCTTAATCTTAACCCTTAACCTCCTTAAAGAGGTATGGACTTTAATGTAGGATTAACAGGTTTTGTAAGAAGATTAGTATGGAATGAACAAAATTAAGAGATCAAGTCAGATGTCCAAAACAAGAATTGAGTAAGAGACAGTATCAAAAGGTTGGCGAGAACATGCATTGGATATAGCTGGATCTGGAAATCAAAACCAGAAAAACTCAATATAACCAAATGATCCTAGGAGGCCAGGACCAAAAACATAGAAAATAATCTGTATTTGGAAGCATGATTAGGAATGTCACTGAAGAGCTGAAAATACAGGATTTAGCCATTAGTTGACATACTCACCCGAAGAACGAGCAGGAAGAAGATGCAGAGTTGGGAGAAATTACGTAGAGTATTATATACATCGACTGTATACAGAAATGCAAGCACTGTTAATATAATCTAATATCTCAATATAAAATTTCCTACAAGGAAGTAAACTACTGTATCTCTTTCTTATCTTATTAGTGCATTCTTCTAAAGAGAACTGAAAAGTCAAAGGCCCAGACAGACCTTTCCAAACCACTATCTCTGAGGTCCCTGGAACCGGTAGGGCAAGTCGCCAACCGTTGTCCAGGACAGCAGAAAAACCTTCTGTAGGCCCAATGTGGAGAGGCACCAGGAAAATAGGGGCGTAGCTATAAGGAAAGCAGATGAAGTGGCTGCTTTGGGGCCCAAACTCAGAAGGGGCCCACCCAGGATGAGGATGAAAAGATTTTATTGCCAGGGCCCCTTAACTATGCAATGACATTACTTTGTGATACAGTGACATTGACACTGTAGGAAATGGACGGAGTGGCTACTGGGCCTGGTCTGAGAGAGCGATCTTAACTAGCCACAGGAGTAGGGGTTGCATGGAAGAAGGGGGTTGCAAAGAAGTTTATCAGGGCACAGTCATTTCTAGCTACGCCACTGCAGGGAAAGGTTACAATACTAGGTCCTAAGCTCATCTGCATCAACACCACAGCAGGACAGAAGATGCCAGAGGGTTCTGAATGTACCAAAAGCCAAACTATACTTATCTAGCTGGTTTGGATTATAGCTGCTCCTACGTAGTCACTGTTGATTGCAATTGATTTGCCCAGCCACTGTAGATTAGAACTGCTTCTACTTAAATGGAATCTGTCAGAGGTTTTGTCATTGCTAAACCATTAAAAGTGCTAGCTAGGTGCTGAGGGAAGCAGTCATACTTTCATTATCAGGAGTAGGTTGAATATAAACTTTTATTCTGCCATTTCTGCTCCTGCAAGTGCACTGTGGGCAGAGCTTCACTATGAAGTGCTCTCTGCACTGAGCTACTTCACAACCCCTCCACTCTGAGTGACAGCTGTAGCATCCAACCAGGAGACTGCTACAAATGTTAATCAAAGCAAAGGGGGGCAGCTCAATCCAGAGAGCAGACAGCAGTTCACAGTGAACTGCAACCTCCTGCCCAAAATCAGTGCCTAGCAGAAGAAAATTTCACATTTACACTGCTCCTAATAATTAAAAGGCATTCCGTTTTGCTTTCCATCATAATACAAGTCTATGGGCAGAATAACGGATCCGTTCTGGCTTCCGTTATGCAAGAATGGACTCCTGCATAATGGAAAGCAGGACAGATCCGTTATGCTGCCCATAGACTTGTATTATGAAGGATCAAAACGGAATGCCTCTTAAAGGCTTCCGATTTGACTTCCATCTTATGGATTCCGTTATTTTCCAATATAACCATCTTATAACGGAAAACAAAAATGGAATCCATAACCCACCCTTACACTTTTACTCTGGTTGGTCATAATTTTTCCGGTATATTCTGCTTTCAGCAGTGGCAGATATCTTGTTCATTGTCCATGGTGAAGATTGAATCACATTTTCCTTTACATCATGTGGATGGCTGGGTACTGATGGTTTCTTGTGGTATTAGACCCACACAGCTACTATGAGAACCATAGAATTGGTCAGCACTGGCTGAACAGAAACCAAGAACAGGAGGGTCAATTCACAGAGTGGGCATTATTGCTGTATTATATATCCCTATTAGAAGTTTATCACCACCATAACCCATTCTCCAGACTTGCATGCGGTATGCATTTACCCTCACACCTTTATTAGTCCCATCTGTATTGTTGGGGCATTTTATGCCTTGAGTGTCTTACTTCTTAGGAAAAATGTAATGTGTTAGTATTTAGGGTGTTCTGTTTTCTACTAAATGAAGGGAATTGGGGATTTTTGATGGTAGGGCACATTAAAGGGTTAATCTGTAGATTGTTCTGCATAACATAGGCTACAGCATATGACGCTTTGCAGGTTCTGGGCGCTGACACGTTAATTGGTCTATTTAATCCCGTCTTTCGCTCAACATCTGTCTTTATTTTACCACCCTTTCCTCTTAATCACCCTTTCTCTCAGCTCTCCGCTTCTCCCAGTCTTTTATTTTCTTGGAAATCTGACTTACAAGACTTTATACATGTTTGCATCTAATGCTTCTTATGTCATTCTTGTATCTACTGTATTCTATCAACAGCTACTTATCCTCTTCTTCAGGGCCTATTCACTTTACTTGGGTCCTCTGTCCTGGTATTTAGACCCATTAGGAGGAGGAGAAGAAAAGCTGAGGCAAAAGGGCAGTGTATACATTTTAGTTATGGTCTAAATGAAGTTGGTCTAATCCTCCTAAACATATTTGCCAGCTTTTGATTAAGGACATCAGGGAGATGCTACCAACCTTTGGCCATCATTGATTGTTAATCCTCCGCCAAGATAAGGTATAGTGGACATTTTTCCAAGACTGACTTACAAGACTTTATACGTCTTTGCATCTAATGCTTCTTATGTCATTCTTGTATCTACTGTATTCTATCAACAGCTACTTATCCTCTTCTTCAGGGCCTATTCACTTTACTTGGGTCATCTGTCCTGGTATTTAGACCCATTAGGAGGAGGAGAAGAAAAGCTGAGGCGAAGGGGCAGTGTATACATTTTAGTTATGGTCTAAATAAAGTTGGCCTAATCCTTTGCCAGCTTTTGATTAAGGACATCAGGGAGATGCTACCAACCTTTGGCCATCATTGATTGTTAATCCTCCGCCAAGATAAGGTATAGTGGACATTTTTCCATCTGTGTTTTTGACCAGCACTTGGTCTTGGCTCACAATAACTGATGAACATCACTGATCAAACACTGACCAAAAAACTGACGTGTGAATTAAACTGAACACACAACATATCCTAGCAACCATCAGTGAACTATAGACCACATATGGATGCTGTCCGTATGCTGTCAGTTTTTTTTTTTCACTGACTCATTGACTTGAATGGACCAGACCTGCGTGAGAAAAGGATGAAGACAGAACATGCTATGGTCAATGGAAATAAACATGAAGACACATTAAGAAAGCCTTTTACCTCCCATATTATGTTGCATACCATAGGTACAGCATAATTTGCGACTTTTTGGCTGTTCTCACAACTTTTAAAAGTGGGTGGGGCTTAATGGGCAGGGGTGGTCTCTGGGACCCTCAGATTTAGGGCACATTCAGACGGCCGTATACTGTCTGCAAAAATGCGGATCCGTTTTTTGCATTCCTCCTACAGTTTAGCATGTCCGCAAAAAAAGGATTGCATTACGTTTTTTTGCTGATCCATAGACTTCAATAGGGCCATGTCCTGATTTCCACTGACAAGTATAGGACATGTTTAATTTTTTTTTGCTGAGCCATGCAATGGAAGAAAAGGGCCCCATAGAAGTGAATGGGACAGCAACTAATCTGCAAAAAAACGGATCTGCATTTTTGCGGACAGCATACGGCCGTCTGAATGAGCCCTTACTATGCAGTCAAGACTGGCATAAGTTATAGTTCAAATCTACACCAGCTGATAGCTGGTGCAGATTTGAATATCAGATGCACAGACTGCCCTGAGAATTTGGCATTCTGTGCCAATGGACT
This sequence comes from Bufo gargarizans, assembly GCF_014858855.1. Classification (NCBI taxonomy): domain Eukaryota; kingdom Metazoa; phylum Chordata; class Amphibia; order Anura; family Bufonidae; genus Bufo; species Bufo gargarizans. The sequence goes on from NC_058085.1 coordinate 134,906,881, forward strand.
TTATACTAAGGGGGAATTTATCATTAGGAGAATATTTGAAGTCAGTTTTGCTTCAGTCTGTGTTGGAGTACTTTGTGCCACATTTATCAAATGTTGCATGTTGTTTGATAAATTTGGCTTGTCCTTAAACCTAACACTTCTGTCTAGAGAAGCTACTCTAATTTTCTCGACCCTGCTCCTGGAGTGAGATTGCGACTTATCTTCGACTTAAAAAAAAAGTCTCAATGATAAATCTGGAGTGAAACTCATTAACATAGCTCACCTCGCCCACTTTTCCATCCATATTACAAAACTGGAGTAAGTGGTGTACACATGCAAAAAGTAAAAAAAAAAAAGTGTAAAAAGTCTCAAATTTGGCGCAATCGCATACATTTTTAGCAAGCAAGTGCAAAAAAGTAGCAAAAGCCCTATTTTGCAACTTTTTAAAGCCAGAATTCTGGAGTGAAGGTATGATAAATCATGGCCTAAGGCCTCTTTCACATGGGCAAGTTTTCTGCGCTGGTGCAATGCGTGCACCAGCATTGAATCCGGACCCATTCATTTCTATGGGGCTGTGCACATGAGCGGTGATTTTCACACATCACTTGTGCGTTGCGTGAAAATTGCAGCAATCTCTATTTTGTGCGTTTTTCACGCAATGCAGGCCCCATAGAAGTGAATGGGACTGCGTGAAAATCGCAAACATCCGCAAGCAAGTGTTGCTAGGAGACGATCGGGATGAGGACCCGATCATTATTATTTTCCCTTATAACATGGTTATAAGGGAAAATAATAGCATTCTGAATACAGAATGCACAGTACAATAGGGCTGGAGGGGTTAAAAATAAATAAAAAATAATTTAACTCACCTTAATCCACTTGATCGCTCAGCCCGGCTTCTCTTCTGTCTTCTTCTTTGCTGTGTACAGCAAAAGGGCCTTTGATGATGTCACTGGGATCATCACATGGTCCATCACATGATCCATCACCATGGTAAAAGATCATGTGATGGACCATGTGATGAGCGCAGTGACATCATTAAAGGTCCTATTCCTCAAAGAAGAAGACAGAAGAGATGCCGGCTGTGCAAACAAGTGGATCAAGGTGAGTTAAATTATTTTTTATTATTTTTTAACCCCTCCAGCCCTATTGTACTATGCATTCTGTATTCAGAATGCTATTATTTTCCCTTATAACCATGTTATAAGGGGAAATAATACAATCTACACAACCTTGAACCGAAACCCGAACTTCGGTAAAGAAGTTCGGGTCTGGGTACCACATTCAGTTTTTTATCGCGCGTGTGCAAAACACATTGCACCCGCGTGATAAAAACTGAACCTACTCGCGCGGGTTTGTCACATCGCATCCGGACCTTATCCGGACACGCTCGTGTGAAAGAGGCCTGTCTGTCATTTCTAACGCCAAGTTACTTTCATGTGTCAGTGTTCATTCTGGATGCTGTACATTGGACAGCACTCAAGCGGAAACATTGCCCGTACAAAACTAGCCTTAGGATTCTGATGTTGGTTGTTGACACAACCAACATTGTGTTGTTGGTTGTTACCTACAAATGGCTTAGCACCAGTAGCAATGCACTTTCACCTAACAGACGCACACTCATCAGGGCTACGTGTGCCACTAATAATGCATCCATTTTACCTGAAGAACATGTATCTTCCTATACCTCTCATCTATAGCTCCTTCTATACTTACATCTCTTATACGTTTATATTGCATGTTACTATGTGCATGGCTGCCAATAGAAGTTTCTGGGCTCCATATAGTAAAAAGCATATATATTCAATTCACTTCTATGGCGGGGGTTAGCTGAAGACACAGTGGTCCCCTCATTTAGCAGGGTCACCGAGGACAGTACCTCTACTACCAACCTGATGGTGTCGCTAACTATGCATGCCAATCATTACTCTTCTCATACTTTTATTCTTCACCTCGCATTTTATGTGCAGTCCTTACTTTTCATCATTCTACTCTAAGGGAGTCAGATCCATGCCATTGAAGTTGACTTTATTATTGCTGTGGAAGCCTATGGACAGATCTGTTTCTTCTTCCTTCTCACCCTCAAATAAGAAGGGCAGAGTAATACTGAGGACTGTTCTGTTCCAGAATCTGCAGAACCTCATAAGTTATATAACAACATACATCTTGGAATGTCCTATAGAGCACTAGGGGAGAAAATGGGGCATGGATCCCAAATGATACGTTATGGTAGTTCTCATAAGTGCAATGAAATGGTTAACACAATGAGAATGGCCCTCGTCATATAGCTTTCATTCACCATCTATAGGATTTTCCTACTATTTCAATTCTGATGACACAAATGTGAAGAAATGGTTCTGTTCCATATCTATGCTTCTACATTAACAGCTCACCTTTTAGATTTTTGTGCCTCTTGATGTCTCTCTGACCATTACATTGTCTTTCCATACCCAGTACATAAATCACTGCAAAGGTGAACTACAATATATGCAAATGAAAATACAAGGCTAAACCCTCATTCTAGATGTTAAAAGGAGACTTTAGCCAATATATTCCTTTCAAGAACATATTGGAGCCCGCGCACCCTGTCAAGGTATCTCAGTTGGTGCGATACCTACCGCTAAACCTACGTATAGTATGTGAACACTGTCTGATAGGTGCTAGGGTCCTACTCACAGCCAAGCTTCCACAAACCAAACCTCCAAAGTAAGATCACAAACTTTAGAGGTTTGTGGAAGCTTGGCTGTGAGTCGGACCTTAGCACCTATCAGAAAGTATTCACACACTATGGGTAGGTTTAGCGGTAGGTCCCGCGCCAACTGAGATACCTTGACGGGCTGCGCTGGCTCCGATATGTTCTTGAACGGAGTATATTGGCTAAAGTCTCATTTTAACATCTAGCATGAGGGTTTAGCCTTGTATTTTCATTTGCATATATTGTAGTTCACCTTTGCAGTGATTTATTTATTCTCATAGTCTAATCCACACATTATTTCATCTTGTGTAGGATTTTTTTGTGGCACATGTGGTCCACTGCCGGCATCCTCCGTTGTATGCATTATTTGCTGGGGATTGCTGTTTACAGCAGATCACAAGTGGAGGTTTTGCTTCTCCGGTTATAAATATGCTACAGTATTTGGGGTTCTGAGCATTTCCTTCCATTTAGGCCACTTTATTCAGTGATTTGTCATACCCAGTACATACCCTAATTCCTGACGTATCTAATATTAATGTGTATCTAAATTAACTACCTTTTCTCCTACTACTCTTCTTCATCCCAGTTCCTTCACATAGAAACATAGAAACATAGAATGTGTCGGCAGATAAGAACCATTTGGCCCATCTAGTCTGCCCAATATATCTGAATCCTATGAATAGCCCCGGCCCTATCTTATATGAAGGATGGCCTTATGCCTATCCCATGCATGCTTAAACTCCTTCACTGTATTTGCAGCTACCACTTCTGCAGGAAGGCTATTCCATGCATCCACTACCCTCTCAGTAAAGTAATACTTCCTTATATTACTTTTAAACCTTTGCCCCTCTAATTTAAAACTGTGTCCTCTTCACCCTTTTCTTTCCATCTCTCAGCTGCATCTACTAGTTCCTCTGTGAATACAGGTACAGTGTACAGTTCATTCTATTTCTCTGCAGTATTTAATCTTTCCCGTCATAATTACAGTTTGTGCTTTATTTTCCAGCCATACATTTTCCTCTCGCCTGATTCTCGCCTAGTTCCATCTCTGTGGACTCATTACTTTCCTCCCTGTCCCACCCCCATTTATCATGCACACATATAGACACGCAGGACCACTTTCACTGGCTTTCCTGTGCACCCTTTACATCCTCCTTTGCATCTTCTACTTTCTCTCCCTCCTCCGCATCGCTCCCATTCATTTATCCCCTCCCTTGCCTGCTCCTGTTTATCTCTTGCTGTTTTTAGCTCGCTCAATAATGTTTCCAATCAGTTTCTTGTCTGCCTTTCATTGGAAAGAAAGCTCTGCTAGTTGTAAAAGTGTACACATGTAAGCACACATGCATTCCTCCTACAGTCAATACACAAACAAGGTAATGATGGCTAACAATAGTAGGGTACAATTTTCAAGATACCAGATCTTTGGCCTCCACGGGCTTTCAATTACAATTGCATCCTTTTATACAGACATCTTAAAGATTCCCATTAAGGATTAACACAGTGGTGTAACAAATAATCATGGGATGGAAAACTTGGAAAGGGGTCTCACTCTACCATGATCATCTTCATCAAGATGAAGAATCTCATTAGCGTCTTCATCATGGTAAGGGCTCATGCACACAACCATATTTTTCTTCAGTGTGGTAGCTGTTTTTTCTACTATTACACACTGGACTATTGATTTCTATGGGGCCAAGTACTTATCCATTTTTCCTGGATCCATGTGCCCAGTCCACAGTTCTTATTCTTCTATATATTTGTGGATTAGAATAGCCCTTTCTATTGATTGCAGTGAGAAAACAAAAACAAAAAAACTATGCACATGGAAGGCATCCGTTTTTCACTTATACGTTTTTTGCGGACTGAAAATCTGATTTTGTTGTGTGCATGATGCCAAAGGGAAGCTCATGAGCATCATCATCAAGATCAAAAAGAAGCTCCTGACCACATTCATCAAGGTAGAGAAGCTCATTACCAGCCTTCTTCAGAACCATTTTCATCAGTGTGAAGAAGCTCATGACCACCCTCTTAAGAGTAAAAAAGATCATGACCACTTTCATCCAGATACAAAAACTTATTACCACTTTATCATGATGAGGAAGCTCATGGTCATCTTTACAGGGTAAATAAGCTTATAATGACCATCATCGGGATAGAGAAGCTTATACGACGACCACCTCCTGATTATGGTGTAATGACCACCTTCTGATTATGACTACCTTCATGTGGGTGAAGAAGCACAAGACTAGCTTCAGTTTGGTGAAGAAATTCATGATCACCTTCATGAGGAAGATGAACAAGCTCAATCATGGCCACTTTTATCTGGGTGAAGAAGCTCATGACTACCTTTATGTGGATGAAGACACTCATGACCATCTTCATCAGGCTGAAGAAGCAGATAAATACCATTATCAGGATGAAGAAGGTATACGTTGAATTATCAGAATTAATATTTTTTGTGCATCCTGAAGCTGTATATTGAGGAATGGTAAAAACAGCAGTACAGGTCAAATTTCAAAAACAGGACTGCAGGATTACATATATTCAATATGTAGTCTATGGTTTAGTCATTTGTGGGGCCTTGTTATTAAATCTCAGAGCACAACTTTATTAGACTATTTTATATTTTATTTAATGGAACAAATGGATCGCTCAGAACCTTTTGACACTGTTGTCATATCTAGTCATAAATCTCATGTACATGTTGAGCAGTGACATGTCTTGTGTGCAAATACAAATGAACATAAGTATTTAAGCAATGTAAACAGTGAATCGTTTGAAAACGAGATCCTTTAGTCCACATACTTAAACTATTATTTGATTTAAAACACGGTTATTATGGGATTAAAGGAGTTTATACGACAGCTGATGAGGTGCAGATGTAGAGTGTAAGCTCCTTGGTCCTTCAGCCTAAGGGCTAAGCATCATGGGAAGTAACGTAAGCTTGTAATGAGAAGGTCGGCAAGTTTTCGTAGAGCTAATTAGGATGTCCTGCATTTGGAGGGAGAACGTAATTCTGAACAGATTCGCACCACATGTTCCACTTCGCTTCACAAGTGGTTTTGGTTCACTCTGTAGAAGGCAGCTGTCTCAAAGTCTTACCCACAGTCTGCTGTAGGTTGTAGAAAAATGTAGGGATCATATCTATAACTGAGCATGACTCTCATACTTAATAGAGAGATTAATGGAAACTTGTGGTCCTCAAGCAACTTATCCTGAAGCAGAAGAATCCTGTAGCAGAATAGTTCAACATAACTCTAAACAATGAAGTTCTGAACATTGACTTTGAAGTATTTTGTCTTCATCTGAGATGAACATCTGTCAGTGGGATGCTCTGGCATATGCTCCAGCTTGAGGTGATACATCTTGGATGAAGTCTTCAAAAGCCATTGTTTATTTAGGCATTTGTTTCAATCAGGGTCATGTTACTGTTAAGGTGCCTGCAGGCATTGAGTTGGTAGGTAGAGTGAAGTGATGTTGTGATGTCATCTACGGCCTGTAGAATCAGATAACAAAATGATAACTATCGATGTATAGCATCAGTGCCATGGAATCTGGAAGCTAGGTATGTTGGATTTTAATGTATTTTTTCAGAGATGTGATTCATTGTGTTGTTAGGATAGGACTATATAAAAGACTTCACTAAATATAGCCTAATTAGCAAATATACCGGTGCACCTTGATGATGCTGGCTTCCACATTCTCAACACCCAGCCAACAGGGTCAGCACTTGCCTTCCCTCCTTCTTTCCTGGTCTGAAAAAAAGTCATGGTACAGTAGATAGAAACTAGGCATGTTGAAACAGAGTATGTACTTTAGAAAGGAGATACACTAATAAGGGCTTGTTCACATCACCGCTATTATTCAGTTATGGCTTTCCATAATAACATGATTATAACGGAAAATAACGGAATCCACAAGACGGAAATCAAAACGGAAACCTTTACAAGCATTCCATTTTGATCCATCCTGTCAACAGAACTTTGTTTTCCGTCCAGCATAACGGAAACCAGACGGATCCGTTATGCTTGCCCATATACCTTTACTATGACGGGTCAAAATGGAATGCCTCTAAAGGTTTCCATTTAAATTCCGTCTTATGGATTCCGTTATTTTCCATTATAACCATGTTTTAACGGAAAGCCATAACCGAATACATAACGGTGATGTGAACAAGCCCTAAGCTGTAAGGCTAGGAGTCTAGGACTATACATTAAAATTCACTGAACATAGCATTTGCAGCAGATGTAAGATTATAGATATGGCAACCCTCCACCCCATTTGTGCAGGTTACTTAAGTCCATGACAAGAGACCATCCCTTCTTTCCTTCCTTTCTCCCTTCTATCATTCTTACCTCCCGTCTTTGCTTTCTTCCATTCATACTCCCTTCCATCCATCCTTTCTCCCTTCCATCTATCCTTGATTTCTTCCACCTCCTTCCTTCCTTCATTCCTCCCTGTTATCCATCTTCCCTCCCTTCCATCCATCCATCCATTTTCCCTCCCTTCCCATTCATCTTTCCTCCCTTCCATCCTTCCTAACATACGGCAATTACAATGATACCAGAGCCATTCATTGGTGTTTCTGCATTTGGAGGAAAGTAGAGGATAAGTCCATTACTTGACCTTCCTTTCTGTCAATGTAACATCACTGATCTCTATAAGTGTTAGGAACATTTTAAATAGCAAAATGTTAGCATAAAACAGTATGATAGGAATTGGCAAGAACAACACCTATGTAGATTAGACGTCAAGCAACAGTATTGTCAGACTGGCATCTAGAGGGTACAGAAGTCATTTTGATTCCATGAGCCACTGTACTATGCATTGTTTTCATACCCACCTCACAATATACAATATGAATCCATTAACTATTCTGTGACACAGATTACTAGGCTTTGGAACCTACAAATGATTTTTCCTAAGTGAAAAAACCTAATATTTAAAAAAGCAGTAGCATAACTTAAAGGGGTTGTCTAACTTCAGCAAATAGCATTTATTATGTAGAGGAAGTTAATACAAGGCACTTACTGATGTATTGTGATTGTCCATATTGCCTCCTTTGCTGGCTGCATTCATTTTTCCATCACATTATGCACTTCTCGTTTCCATGGTTACAACCACCCTGCAATCCATCTGTGGTGGTCATGCTTGTTGCACACTATATGAAAAAGTGTCTGCCTCTGGTGTCCAGGACAAATGGGAGCGTACATAGGCTGGTGCTTTTTCCTATAGTGTGCAAGCACGACACGACCACCACTGATCGATTGCAGGGTGGTCATAACCATGGAAACAAGCAGTATATAATGTGATGGAATGAATCCAGCCAGCAAAGGAAGCAATATGGACTATTACAATACATTAGAAAGTGCCTTATATTAACTTTATCTACATGAAAAATCTAATTTTCTAAATTGAGACAACCCCTATAAACATACCCTCCTCTTGCAAGTTTTAAAAGTACAAATGTTGCCAAGTAATCTTGTTTGACAGAGTTTGAGTTTCGCAAAGATACTTCATATCTGTGTCAAGTAGAAGTTAAGCCGAGTTACTGAACTATTCCATTTTGTGTATGCCTTTTCGGTTATGTTAAAGAGAGGATGTTCAGATAAAAAAATCTTGCACTGTATGGACCATCTGGTGGTCAGGGCCTATAGTCTGATAAGCAAAGTGTTGGAAAACACATATTCATAAGTACGCCATGGGTGGTCAGGAGGTAATTCTGTAAAGGGTCGTCTAGTGGTTGCATGGACCCACAGAGCTGCCAGGCAATAATGATCAAGTGGCTGGTGCAGCCCCAGAAGTAATCCCTAGACTGCGCCAGAGGTAATAGTTAAAGCCTGCCGCCATTTTTGGCACAATCTAACCCTTTGATAGACGATCGGTATTGCTTACAGTCCTCTTGACCCCTGGAAAAGACCACTATATCCAAAGTTAAAGTTATTGTTACACAACTGGCCAAAATGTGTAAACCACCAAATGCAATTTCCATCTTAAAGATACTGTAACCATCAAGTGGCTTCGAAGGTTTCATAAAATGGATCACAAAATAGCATTCTCGCTAGTGATGTGCCATTCTTGCACATGTGCCCGCTGAGGCCAGTGATTGACAGCAGTGGTCACGGGACCTAATTACTTGTGATCCAGTGGGGACCTGAAATAGCCAGGATCGGAGTCATAGCTCTATTGGGACTGTCATAGGGTGAGTGGTGTTTTTTTCCCCGGACGCTCTTTAATTTTTCCATTATGCCCAACAATGTCTTTAATGCAATAGGGTCTTCCATCTACCATGGCCTTAGTCACTGGTAGTTGGGTGCCACTGCTACCACTGCACCCCCCATTGCAACACCCTTGGTATTGCTATAGTGAAAATGTATGTGAAAGACATTTTTGCCTCTAAATGCCCTTTTCAGCGCGTAGCTTTCATTTTATTTATGTTTCCATTTATTGCAGTATGGTGAGAGGGTGGTGACAAAAATATTACCCAAGTGAAAGATATCACTTTACATTACCAGTTGTACCCCCTGCCTACCAAAAATCAACTCCCTCAAAAAAAAAAATGCAGGTTAGCCACCCTCTTGCCCTATTCTGTGGCAATTATGCAGCCCTGAATAAATGTTATGTTACGGAATATCTTAACAGATTTTATCAGCCACTTATAACCACTCCAACGGCTGTTAAAAAAGAGAGTATTTCCATTTAAAGGGTTTCAACCAGATTAGCAGCCCATTCCACCCTGCCGTTCATGTGTTCCAATATTAGATTACGGCTTGCTGGAGCATTCTGTACAAAGTAATGTACAGCGTTCTTATTGACTGCTATGGAAAAATGCTCAGTCAATTTCATTAATTCAACACCAAGGAGGAGGCAGAATTAGAAAAATCTTACTCATATATAATTGGAAGTCACTTTCTTTTTTTTCCAGCTCATTCCATGAACAAAGAATATGCTGAGAGAGCTTTCTGGTCATTGCGGGTAGGATTGGAAATAGGGAAAACGACACAATGATTCATACTTAAGTCACTGGCAAAACTCCACACACTCCCTTATAAGAAAAGAGGGGGCTTAATGTGCCTTTGTGATGGGATGAATACAGGGCAAGAACGTAGTAAGAGACGACAATGAGTTTGATCCTATTAGCAAGAATAGCACGTGATCTCACTGGGAAATATAATTCTGCCTTGTTTCTATATATCATGCCAATATATGAGTAGCGTGAAGTCATCGGTAGTGTATGGGAGATTAGATCATTTAGTGCAAGGAGGTTAATTTACATGAATCAGCCATAGAGCTATCACTATATGAAGGCTCCATAGATTGAATGGATACCTTCCTAAACTGAACTAGTTGAAGGGACTTTTCCCTTTCTGTTAGAGAGGTTTAGAAACTGGTCTGAAGTTGCCTTGCCGCTGGGACCGTCAGCAATTAGCTGTATTCTGGGGAGAAACAGTAACAAGAATTTGAGTCCCCTGCAATTCCTGCAAAAAGCAAAATGAAGAAATGAATGGGTTATCTATGCATACATGTGCTGGGTCCTTCAGAAAGACATCCTTGGTAGCCACTCTTCACATAGATAAAGATAAGGATCCTAAAGGGAGAAACCTCCTCTATCACCTCAGACTTCTCTAAAGGTGGATTCTCTAGGGAAAAAATTCCCTAGGTTCTCAACCTGTAGTATGTGTACCACAAAGGGGACATACCAGGTCTCTATGGGATACTTGCACTCTGCTCATATAGTACGTGTGTAGCTCAGTGTATGATCACTTACTTGGGGGTACTTTGGTTTAGCTTATAATGACTGAGACTTACAGGTCTAGACTAAGAGAAGAAGGAAGATCTACATTATGTCTTCATCATACATTGGAATAAGATATAGAACAGATTCACCAGTCTTCCTATAGTCTTCATAAAACCACCATTTGTGTATGACACAACGGCTATGGTAGGGGTCTACAAATTTCTCCAAGAACAGGAAGTTGTGATGACAGAGGACAGGAATGGAATTAGTGATCTTATAAAGTAGATGTTAAACTCAGAATAATTCAAATCCATGTGGATTGTATTTAATTTCAGGATATAAGTAGCTGAACAAGATTGATGTAAGAAGGAAAGCTGAGGAGAAGTGGGAGCATTTGAGGTTAAGGCAACGTCCATCACTGTGTGGGAAACACAGTCCATTGTGGAAAGTCCTGGATTTAGTCGACCACTTGTACATATCCACAGGGATTTTATATTGAACAGTATATTATGAGCTATGTCAAAAAAAGGAAGCTGAGCTGAACACTTTTGAGAAATTTGAGATATTGGACCAAAGTGTATGAGAGCAGTGAGTAAAAGGGTGTGGACTAAGTATGTCTGAAAATTGAAACAGTTATTTTTTTTTTTCAGCACCAGCGCCACTCTTGACCATGAACAATGGTTGTATGAACACTAGTGTTGATCGAGCACCATAGTGCTCGGGGGCTGGGGGCCGAACACATTGGGATGCTCGGGTGTTTTACCGAGCACCCGAATATAATGGAAGTCAATGGGAGAACCCGAGCATTAAACCAGGCACCACCTGCTCTGAAGAGGGGAGGGTGCATGGTTCATAGGAAAAGGTCAGAAATTGATGGAAACACCACCAAAATGGTTCGGGAACAGCATGGGGAGGATGTCTGAATGCATCTTTTACTCCCAGGTCGCTGCTGGGAACGATGTGGTCCGAGTAGTACACCACTTTTAGAGACTGACAATAATACGCACAAAGCCGAAGATAAAATCGATTTTAGAGGAAACATTGTTAGGAAACATTCTTTCCTGTACATTTACTTGAATATAAAGTGCAAGTGCTGCCAAAAATTACAAGCAAGATGCTCTCCGATACAACCTGTATATCACATAAAAGAGGGCCTCATCCACATTGTGGTACAATTGTTCAGGAAGCGGGACTCCTACACTAATAAAGCCTATGCACTAAGTGAAAGGCCTGCCAAAAATTACAAGGAACCGGCACTCCAATACACCTTACAATTACACATAAAGGAGGGCATCATACACACCCTTGAAAAATTATGATTGATGGCCTGCTGGTGACCCTCAAAAACATTTGGAGCAAGCGCCTGCTGATCTGACCATCTAAAACATTATGGGCGAGGGCCTGCTGCCACTTTGGTGACACTAGATAACCATTCAGATGTCTGCCCTATCAACTTTCGATGTTATTTTCAGCGCCAACCACAGTGATCACGGGTAAGGGGGAATCAGTGTTGGATTCCAGAGAGGGAGCCTGAACGGCTACAGCTACCACATCCAAGCAAGGCAGCATGCGCGCAAATTACCTATTAGGTATAATTAGGTGAGGGCCTGCAGGTGAGCTGACTCTGTAAAAGATTGTAGGTGAGCTGACCCTCTAAAACAATATATGCGAGGGCCTGCAGGTGATCTGACCCTCTAAAAAATTATATGCGAGGGCCTGCTGCTGAGCTGACCCTCTAAAACATTATGGTTGAGGGCCTGCTGCTGAGCTGACCATTTAAAAAATTATGGGATAGTGCCTGCTGCTTAGCAGACCATTTAAAAAAATTACAGTGTTCAAAGCAGGCCGGGTCACCTGAATACTTCAGCTAGGAATAATGGAATAGGACTATTTTGTTGGTTTTCGGAACTGGGGCCATGATTAAGAGGGACAGCTGGGGGCATTCGTATTGCGCCGCTAGAGGTGAAATTCTTGGACCAGGGCAAGACGAACCAAAGCAAAAGCATCATAACGTCATAGTTTCGACCATAAACGATGACGACCAGTGATCCGGCGGCATTGTTTCCATGACCCGCCGAGCTACTTCCGGGAAACCAAAGTCTTTGGGTTCCAGGGGGAGTCTGGTTTCAAAGCTGACAAACTACACTGTATGTCACAAATACATTTTTGAAGCTCACATATTACACGGCAGATGTGGCCCTGGTAAGATCACTGTCTGAAGCGGACACAGTCTACGGTAAAAGTACAATGTATGTCACAGATACATTTTTGAAGTGCACACGTTACACTGCAGATGTTGCCCTGGTATTATCACTGTCAGAAACGGACACCGTCTATGGAAAAATTACAATGTATGTCACAGAAATGTTTTTGAAGCGCATACGTTACACTAAAGATGTGGCCCTGGCATGGTCACTGTCAGAAGCAGAAACTAACTACGGAAAAATAACACTGTATGTCACAGATAAATTTTTCAAGCGCACACATTACACTGCAGATGTGGCCCTGGTAAGGTCACTGTGGACACCATCTACAGAAAAATTACATTGTATGTCACAGATACATTTTTGAAGTGTACACGTTACACTGCAGATGTGGCCCTGGTAAGGTCACTATCAGAAGCGGATAACGTATACGGAAAAAGTACACTGGATGTATTTGATATTTTAGGGATGCGCACACTTTACACTGGAGATGTGGCGCAGCTAATCTCACTGTCCGCAGCAGACACCGTCTATTGAAAAAGTACACTGGACGTCCCAGATATTTTTGGGATGCGCACACTTTACACTGGAGATGTGGCGCAGCTAATCTCACTGTCCGCAGTGGACACCGTCTATTGAAAAAGTACACTGGATGTCACAGAAATTTTTCGGATGCGCACACTTTACCCTGGAGAGGTGGCACGGATAATTTAACTGTCCGCAGCGGACACCATCTACGGAAAAAGTACACTGGATGTAACTGATATTTTACGGATGCGCACACTTTACCCTGGAGATGTGGCACGGATAATTTAACTGTCCGCAGTGGACACCATCTGCGGAAAAAGTACACTGGATGTCACCAATATTTTACAGATGTGCACACTTTAAACAGGAGATGTGGCGCAGATAATTTAACTGTCCACAGCGGACACCGTCTACGGAAAAAGTACACTGGATGTCACTGATATTTTAGGAATGCACACACTTTACACAAGAGATGTGGCGCTAATAATTTAACTGTCTGCAGTGGCCTATAACACTGTATTTATCGCAGGATGCGCTAAAAATATATATTGCTGCTGTCACACACATTAGTCCTTAAAAGGACTTTTGGGTCTCTGAAAAGTTTTTTGTATGAAAATCTTCCTATTACACTCCCTACACTATCTGTCCCTTCCTCTGCACAGCTCTTCCTAACACTGAGCAATTTAGCGCAGGTTGCGCTACAAACATATATTGCTGCTGTCACACACAATAGCCCTTACAAGGACTTAAAAATTCAATTACATTCCCTACACACTCTCTGTCCTTTCCTATGCTCAGCTCTCCCTGACTACGAATGAGCCGAACATGCGTCATCGGGTGCTATATAGCACCCAATGACGCGTTCTGGCCAGTCAATCACCGTAATGCCAGTAGCCAACATGGCTACTGGCATTACAGTGAGGGCAGTACTTACCTTCTCGTTTATTGGCTGCGTAGCAGACAAGAAACGTGTGGGGAGGAATTTCGAGCATGGCGCTCGAGCACATGCGGTACTCGGTCGATTGAGCACATGCGGTACTCGCCATTGAGATGCTCGAGCCGAACAGGTGTTCGGCCGAGCATGCTCGATCATCACTAATGAATACCCATTAGCGATCATCTTGCAGTGTAGTACTGCCACCGATTGCCTGATGAACGAACAACTGCTCGATCATCGGGCAATGCAAATCTTTTGACATGTTAAAAAATTATTGTTTGCAGGCAGCAGATCGTGGTGTCTAATAACGATCTGCCGCCAACAAACCAGTACACAGCATGGGCACGAGTGATGGCACAACAATTGCTCCTCCCCATTCTGCGGAGGAGATCGCTGCATGCAATCAGAACTGTCTAATCCGCTAGCGAGCAGGCGATTGCTGGGAGGAAACATTTTCCTTCCGACAATCGTCTGCCACAGTGGGCTGTGTAATACAGCCTTAAAGGGAACCTGTCACCAGTTTTATGGTGTCCTAACTAAGGGCAACATAAATAAGTGACTGATTCTCTTAGCAAAATGCTGGGTCACTTTCTTTAATTGACCCAGTCAATCTTCCAACATCTTGTATTGAAAAGCTCCAGCTGATAATGATGAGTCATGAATATTCATGAGCTCCTGACTCTCCCCGCCCACCTGCTGCTGAGTGACAGTTTGTTTCCATATGAATCAGCAGCAGGTGGGCAGGGGAGTGGCTGTAGCTCTGAATTAAATATACGCTGGACTCAATGACATCACGATTATAATGTCAGAGAGCAGAGATAAGGCTGATCAGCTCCCCAACTGACGGAAAAGACAGAAAATCAGCTATGTACAGCTATGTAGAGAAAAAAAGGCTCCATATTTTTAATAAAGACTGATTTTTAAAGAGTACAATGCAGTTATTAAAATTTTTTTTTCACCTGAAAGGTGTACATAGCCTTTAACCTCTTAAGGACACAGGGCATACAGGTACGCCCTACCACGGTATAGAAGGGGTTGATCCGCAGTGATCGCTGGGGTTTGTGTTTGAGGGAGCGCATCGAGTCCCCGCGCTGCTGTGGCGGGGACTCAATGTCTCAGAAGGCAGCCCGATGCCGTGCAGAGGCTGCCCAATGCCTTGCACGGCATCCGGACCTGCCTTCTAAGGGAGCTGAGGAGATCTAGCCTCAGGCTGGGTCTCCTAGGCAATCTGTTTGTGTACTACTCACTGTAGTACACGAACAGGCAATGCATTACAATACAAATGTATTGTAATGAATTGCAGAGGGGATCAGACCCCCAAAAGTGAACATCAGAAATAAAGTAAAGAAAAAAAAGTTAAAAAAAAATGTTTTTAATAAAATTAATAAAGTAATAAAATTAATTAATAAAGTAAAAAAAGAAAAAAAGAAAACCGTCCCTTTCCCCTTATTTTATAATAAAAAACTGAAAAACAAAACACACATACTGTATTAGGTATCGCCGCGTCCGTAATGACCGGCTCTATAAATATATCACATGATCCATGCTGTCTGATAAATACCATTAAAAAAAAGGTGTAAAATGAAAAGCTATTTTTGTCACCTTACATCACAAAAAGTTCAACACCAAGTGATCAAAAAGGTGTATGCCCCCCCCAAATAGTACCAATCTAACCATCACCTCATCCCGCAAAAAATGAGCCCCTACCTAAGCCAATTCCCCCCCCCCCCCCCCCAAAAAAAAACTATGGCTCAGAATATGGAGACACTAAAACCTAATTTTTTTTTGTTAAAAAAATTCTGGTATTGTGTAAAACTTAAGTAAATAAAAAAAGTATACATATTAGGTATTGCCGCATCCATAAGAAACTGCTCTATAAAAATATCACATGACCTAACCCCTCAGGCGAACACCGTAAAAAAAATAAAAAAAGTGTAAATAAAGCCATTTTTGGTCACCTTACATCACAAAAAGTGTAATAGCAAGCGATAAAAAAGTCATACGCACCCCAAAATAGTGCCAATCAAATCGTCATCTCATCTCGAAAAAAATGAGCCTCTACACAAGACAGTTGCCCAAAAAATTAATAAAACTATGGCTTTCAGAATGTGGAGACACTAAAGAATCTTTTTTTTTTTTTACTGTTTTGTTATGTAAAACTGAAACAAATAACCAAAAAAAGTAGTCATATTTGATATTGACGCGTCCGTGACAACCCGCTCTATAAAAATACCACATGATCTAACCTGTCAAATGAATTTTGTAAATAACAAAAAATAAAAACGGTGCCAAAACAGCTATTTCTTATTACCAAAAATCATATGTACCCTAAAATAGTACTAACAAAACTGCCACCCTATCCCGTAGTTTCCAAAATGGGGTCACTTTTTTGGAGTTTCTACTCTAGGGGTGCATCAGGGGGGCTTCAAATGGGACATGGTGTCAAAAAAAACAGTCCAGCAAAATCTGCCTTCCAAAAACTGTATGGCATTCCTTTCCCTCTGCGCCCTGCCGTGTGACCGTAGAGCAGTTTACGACCACATATGGGGTGTTTCTGTAAACTACAGAATCAGGGCCATAAATATTGAGTTTTGTTTGGCTGTTAACTCTTGCTTTGTAACTGGAAAAAATTGATTCAAATGAAAAATCTGCCAAAAAAGTAAGATTTTGAAATGTTATCTCTATTTTCCATTAATTCTTGTGGAACACCTAAAGGGTTAACAAAGTTTGTAAAATCAGTTTTGAATACCTTGAGGGGTGTAAATGGGGTCATTTTTCGGGTGGTTTCTATTATGTAAGCCTACAAAAGTGACTTCAGACCTAAACTGGTCCTGAAAAAGTGGGTTTATAGAAATTTTTCGGAAACATTTCAAGATTAGCTTCTAAACTTCTAAGCCTTGTAACGTCCCCAAAAAATAAAATGGCATTCCCAAAATGATCCAAACATGAAGTAGACATATGGGGAATGTAAAATAATAACTATTTTTGGAGGTATTACTATCTATTATAACGTTAGAGAAATTGAAATTTGGAAATTTTCTAAATTTTTGGTAACTTTTGTATTTTTTTCTAAATAAAAATGATTTTTTTTTACTCTATTTTACCACTGTCATGAAGTACAATATGTGATAAAAAAAAAAAATCTCAGAATGGCCTGGATAAGTAAAAGCGTTTTAAAATTATTCACACATAAAGTGACGCTGGTCAGATTTGGAAAAAATGGCCTGGTCCTTAAGGTGAAATATGGCCGTGTCCTTAAGGGGTTAAAGGACCTCCCTGCTGAAACCCTTACATAAGCCATAGGGTCCATTCACATGACCGTAAGTGTTTTGCGGTCCGCAAATTGCAGATCTGCAAAACACGGGTACCAGCCATGTGTGTTCTGCGGAACATACACGGCCAGACCTATGATAGAAATGCCTATTCTTGTTCGCAATTGTGGACAAGAATAGGACATGCTCTTTTTTTGCGGGGCTGCGGAACAGAACTATGGATGCGGACAGCACATGGTGTGCTGTCCGCATCTTTTGTGACCCCACTGAAATGAATGGGTCCTCCCCAGTTCCACAAAACTGCGGAACGGATGCGGACCCAGAAATACGTTAGTGTGAATGGATCCTAACCCTTTTCAGCCTGGGCCAGCCCCTGCAAATTCAGGAATGTTGGCAACTATGAGAGCCAGCTTAGGCTACTTTCACACTAGCGACAAGAACCTCTGGCAGGCTGTTCCGTCGGGTGAGCAGCCTGTGGGATCTGTTCTGCCGCTAGTAACGTGTGCCCCGGCCTGCCGCTCCGTCCCCTATTGACTATAATGGGGGCAGGGCGGAGTTCCGGCAGAGAGGCTGCCGGAATAAATGTCGGACATGTCATTTTATTCCGGCAGCCTCTCGACGTGCACGCCGGGGGCACACATTCACTAGTGGCAGGACTGATCCGACAGGCGGTTCACCCGACGGAACAGCCTGCCAGAGGTCCATGTCGCTAGTGTGAAAGTAGCCTTAAGCGCAAGACCTGTGCTGTTGCTGGGCACAAAGTTGACCATTAGAGATGAGCGAAGTATTCAAATATTTTTTTGATTCTACGAATTTTACCCAAAAATTCCCTTTGTGACTAATTACTTCGACACGAAGTTCATTTCTTTGTAAGTAGTGGGTGAAATGACAGGAAGTGGCAATATCGCCGCTCCCTTTCATTGTCCCCCTCAGATACCGCGTTCATAGCTCATCTGACAGTAATAACACAGTGTCAAATTAAAAATAAATAAAAATGAATTAAATTTATTAATTAAGTCATACTTTCCTCATCCATTTGATCGCAATGGGCCGGCCATCATCACGTCGGCTGGCGTGGTGACAGTCATAGTCACCGTGCACGGGATTTCATGCTAGACCTTTAATCAAGATGGCGGCGGCTGGCCCATCACAATTAAATGGTTGAGGTAAGGCTACTTTCACACTAGCGTTCGTCGGTCCGCTCGTGAGCTCCGTTTGAAGGAGCTCACGAGCGGACCCGAACGCAGCCGTCCAGCCCTGATGCAGTCTGAATGGAGCGGATCCGCTCAGACTGCATCAGTCTGGCGGCGTTTAGCCTCCGCTCCGCTCGCCTCCGCACGGACAGGCGGACAGCTGAACGCTGCTTGCAGCGTTCGGGTGTCCGCCTGGCCGCGCGGAGGCGTGCGGATCCGTTCAGACTTACAATGTAAGTCAATGGGAACGGATCCGCTTGAAGATGTCACCAATTGACTCAATCTTAAAGCGGATCCGTCCCCCATTGACTTTACATGGGTAAATCGATTTGCTACCATGAAGCACGAGGAAATTTATCTTGAATTTTCACTGATTTGCTCAACACCATTGACCATGTTTTCTAACTCTTCTCTCTTCTCCTGTTTGCAATGGCTGTAGCTAAAATTGCCGAACCAACTAACAGAAAAAAATATTTTTTCCATTTCTTTGTGACATTCAGTTTTTAGTGGCTTCCTACTATATGACCTGGTGATCTCTGCTGTATAAACACAAAGTATTCTTAACTTCCTGTGACAGGCATGGTTTATATTTCTATGACTCCTAGCAGCAGCTTATGATTTGATAGGATCCTGACCATCTATTTTTACCCTTTCTGCATTATATATGACTCTGCTCTTGTTTAGCTCTGTCTGCGCTACTCCTGACCTCCCTGTACTGTATGCAATAATATATCGGCTAATACCAGTATCCTCCCCTCCTCCACCACATTCAGACACTGCATTGATTTTTACAATTAACCTCAGCTATTGCTATAAAAACTCCCTGTCCTCCCTTTTCATCCCGACATCGGGGGAGGGTAGAATGGAAAGAATAGATAGAGGGATATTTTTCATTATTTTTTTAATACCCTATATTATCTTGTGAGTCTCTCAACATGTATCTGCTTGTCACATGGCTCCGTGTACAAAGGGGTGAAACCCAGGTTAGGTCCATCAAGGCTCTATAGAAATCATCTTTAGATCACATGCTGATATATGGCAGGAATTCCATAGAAATCCACTGCAGCATGCAATTTATGCTACTGTAGGGGAAGGAGAGGGTTATGATGTAGGGTCAGTGTAGAGGCCAGCTCAATAGATGCTCATGTTACCTATTCAGTAGGGGTGGAAGGCTAATCTGAGCTTGTCAATTCCTGGTTGGCCCCATCCTTTTTGCCACTGAAGGCAGGAATCTGCAGGACTCATCTACAGTACATTGTAAGTAAGCAAGGGGAATTGGCCAAACGGACATTGAAAGGAAGTGGGGTGAGAAATCAGTTCCTTCTGTCCTAGGTGGCAAAACCAAGCGCCATATTTAGGGACTATTTAGAACTTTGCTATAGGTCCCCCTCCCTTCTATATACACTACTGTGGTTGGAGGACATTGGGGACATAGTCTAGTGTGGCCCCTCTGCTTATCAAACAGGTTGTGTCTATTGACTGGAATCTGTTATTATGTGCCACTCAGTCTATCTACCTACAGTCTCTCTGCTGGGGTAATCAATATTTCTGTATGGTAGCTTTCACCTTAGCTGGCAACTCACAGCAGCTCAAGACCCGCTATACGGTACAGTAGTAGTGCAAATAATAACAGATTCCAGTCAATAGACACAACCTGTTTGATAACCAGAGGGGACACACTAGACTATGTCCCCAATGTCCTCCAACCACAGTAGTGTATATAGAAGGGAGGGGGACCTATAGCAAAGTTCTAAATAGTCCCTCAATATGCTATAGGTCCCCCTCCCTTCTATATACACTACTGTGGTTGGAGGACATTGGGGACATAGTCTAGTGTGGCCCCTCTGGTTATCAAACAGGTTGTGTCTATTGACGGGAATCTGTTATTATTTACACTACCACTGTACCGTATAGCGGGTCTTGAGCTGCTGTGAGTTACCAGCTAAGGTGAAAGCTACCATACAGAAATATTGATTACCCCAGCAGAGAGACTGTAGGTAGATAGACTGAGTGGCACATAAGTGATGACTCTGACCAACTATGGTGGGATTAAAGAGTTCACTGCACCACGGGCTTAAAGGGATTCTGTCACCTCAACAATCGGTTTCAAAATAAGTATACCGCCATGTAGAGTATGTGACCTGAAACATAATTATACCTTTCTTTTGAAAATCCAGTCTTTTAAGCATGAGAAATGCTTCTTTTTATTTCTATGTAAATAAGGTCTCAGGATTAGGGGACCAGATTTTCACAAGATAACCTACCCTACATGCTGGCATGCCTAGTCCATTTAATTCAACAATTGGAGGTCCTCTTAAAGAAAAACAGATCGGCATCATGGTCTCCCTCACCTTTAAGACTATATATAATCTGCCAGTGTATATGCTGTAGCTAAGTACTGCCAAGATTAGGTCAACACTGCAACTAGGGATGAGCGAATTGACTTTGGATGTTTCATCCGAAGTCGATTCGCTCATCCCTAACTACAACCATTATGCGTGGGAGCCAGGGCCGTCTTTACCAAGGGGCAAAAGGGGCAGCTGCCCCTGACCCAGTTGCTCCTGGGGGGCCCAAGGCAGCTGCCTCTTGAGCCCTGCTAGCCACTGCCCCGGGTGTCAGGCTGTCAGCGTCACAGGGGGTGCTGCCATGCCATGAGTCCCGGCATTGTACTGTGTTAGAGCTGTGAATGTGATCTAGGACCTTAATGACATCATCATCATGTGACCAGTAACCTAGCAATATTACTGGTCACATGGCTATAAAGGTCATCACAGGTCCTACCAGGAGTGTTGCAGGTGAAGTTTGCCTTAACTGTGAAGCTTTGTTTTGTGAAGATTATATCAGAAAAAGGTGACACTCAGGGGCTGTTATGCTAATATACTGTAAACTACTGTATAGTGGGGTGCTGTATACTGTGTGGGGCCTGTATGCTGTGGGTGCTGTATATTGTGGAGTGCTATACTGCTGTACTGTATACTGTGGGGGGCTGTATACTTTATACTGTGGGTGATGTATAGTGGTGAGTGCTATACTGCTGTACTGTATAGTGTGGGGGCTGTATAGTGTGGGGTGCTGTATCGTGTATAGTTTGGGGTGCTGTATACGGTGAGGTGCTATACTGCTCTACTGTATACTGTTGTATACTGTGGGGTGCTGTATACTGTGGGCTGCTATACTATATACTGTGGGGTACTGTATAGTGTGGGGTGCTATACTGCATACTGTGTGGTGCTGTATACTATAGGGTGCTATACTGCATACTGTGGGTTGCTATATACTATAGGGTGCTATACTGCATACTGTGGGGTGCTGGGGTGCACTGTAACGCTAGGGTGGCCGAGCCCCGGTCTCCTTCCTGCAGAGCAGTGCCAACTTCCAGTCTGAGCCCAGCTGCCCAGAGCACTTATCCTGAGCCGCTAGAGTCTTCAGAACTGGAAGTATTTACAGTCATTCACTGTACTCTACCAGATGTGTGGATTTTTTGTGTGTGTGTTGTGGTGGAGGGCGTGATTGCCTGCTAAGGTGTGGGAAGGCGGGATCCAGGGGGCCCAAGTAAATTTTTGCCCAGGGTCCAATCAATGTTAAAGACGGCCCTGGTGGGAGCCTCTACTTGAGTAAAGTTGGTTGTATTGTCTTTTTGTGTCCACTATAAACTACTACTGCACCATTCCTCTCCAGGGCGGTAACTGCTACAATCCCTTGCCTGTCTGTTATAAGATCATTTTGCCATCCCACAAAGGCAGTCCCTAGAGGAAGTGGGGCCCATTGTAGGCTGGTCACACCACCATTTTAAGGACTGAGGAGACCCTGCCCAGGTATATGGAAATGGAGGCATCAATAACTCATTTGCCAAGTGGTTAGGAGTGTAATGGTATGATTTAATGTTTGCTTTGTAGCCCACCTCCTTCATCTATGTATGCTCTGCAAATAAGATTTGTCTTGTCCCCAGGAATGTCCTAAAATAACAAAACCATATAAGGATTTATTTTATAG
The DNA here is from genome assembly GCF_014858855.1 of Bufo gargarizans. Classification (NCBI taxonomy): domain Eukaryota; kingdom Metazoa; phylum Chordata; class Amphibia; order Anura; family Bufonidae; genus Bufo; species Bufo gargarizans. The sequence continues at coordinate 134,929,420 of NC_058085.1, forward strand.
GGGATATAGGAAGTCCTAGGGGTGATGGAGACAAGGGAGTGAGCACTGAGGACATAACATAAGCTATTGTTATCCCTCAGACATTCACAAGTCTATGGAGATATTAAAGGACACCAGTTGTTCCTACAGATTAGTAAGTATAAAATGATAGGATACTATGTATATCCTATATGAAAATGTCACATAAACACATATGAGGGGACAATAGGAACATAGCAGAGTTATATAAAAAGACCTTGTAAAAGTGATAGAAGTAATGGGTAGATACTTTTCATGATCTAGTCGGGTGAGACTTAAAAGACTTGTCCTATTATAACAACTCAGCACTATGGGACTGCTAAAGATAGCCAAGTACAAGCACTTGTCAATCTCCACCTGCCCCATAGAGTAGAGTGGAGCAGCAGCATGAGTGTCCACCGCTCCACTGAAATAGGGGAACACAGGCCCCTGTTCTCATGATCGGTTGGGATCCCAGAGGTTGGACCGCCGACGATCAGACACTTAGCTCGTATCCTGTGGATAGGAGATAAGTTGTAGTAGGATAACCCCTTTATTAGGCTGCCTCCATCCTATGCTGGATTGACTTAATTAGGAAAATGCATTTCTTGCTGTTTTTCTTTTTCATTTCAGCAGTACTATACAATGGAAAATTAGATACAAAATATTGTGCTTCTGCAGCAGTCAGCTTAAAAGATAAGACCTCTTACATAGATAGGTGATCCAAAGTCAGTTTACTGCTGCTGTCAAGGGAATATGTTATCTGCAAGATAATCCGCATTCTAATAGTAGGTATAGATTTGAGATATCACTATGCCATTTCAGTTTGTCCACAGAAGAGCTTTACAATGATTAGTGTAATTTCTGAGGCTCTTAATTCTGTAACTACAGGGTTCTCTCTCTGGTTGGAGTGAATAGTCTAAGTGAGAAACTCAAATTAGGCTATTTTCCATGCTAAAAGACCAAGGACAGGAAGTAGAATACAAGGGATGACTTAAAAAAATGCTATTCAGAAAACCATCCACCCATAGTCACATTTAGTTATAATTATAATTTTTGATGTGTGCCTTTAAAGCTTATAAAGTGGCTCCATGGCATGAAAGTATAACCTATAATCCAAGAACTAGCACCACATAAAACCAAGGTCCTTCAAAGGGGTTGTGAGCAGTTAGTTTCCAAGGTCCCTTTTCATGTCTCCTTTCTTCGAAACACAATGGCACTCCAGTCCATGAGTTGCATACAGTTTCGCAGCTAGCCCAATTTACTTCAGTGAAGGTGAGGTGGAAGAAAGCAGTCATATCCCATGCAAACCCTTTAACTCTTTTTCTTCTTTGTTTATACAGGTACTTTCACACTAGCGTTTTTTCTAAATCCGACATGGATCAGCAAAAACGCTTCCATCACTGATAATACAACCATCTGCATCCGTTATGAACGGATCCGGTTGTATTATGTCTTCTATAGCCATGACGGTCTTGAACACCATGGAAAGTCAATGGGGGATGGATCCGTTTTCTATTGTGTCCGAGAAAACGTCCCCATTGACTTACATTGTGTGTCAGGACGGACCCGTCTTGCTCTGCATCACATCGCAGACAGAACAACTCTGCTTGCAGCGTTATTCTGTCCGCGATGGGGACGCAACCAAACGGGACGGAATGCATTCTGGAGCATTACGTTTCGTTCAGTTCAGTTTTGTCCCCATTGACAATAAATGGGGACAAAACGGAAGCGTTTTCACCCGCTATTGAAATCCTGTGATGGATCTCAATAGCGGAAAGGGAAAGCGCACATGTGAAAGTAGCCTAATTTAATGTCATCAGTTAACAATAAAGGTCCCTTTAGGCAGGACAACACAGCAGGCGGTTATTGGGAAGGCAGCGTTCCTTATTGGCAATCGTCCGCTCACCAGTCTTAGCCTAAAATCCATTGGACTGAAAAAGTGAATTTATTTAGATGCTGACCCTTGTTAATACAGTTTGTGCATCTTCTGGCAGCCCGTGTGCAGTGCCACAGAGGACTACTGCTAAGGATTCATTACTACTAAAAGAGCTAATGTAATATTGCTGAGGTAAATGTTGTGATTTGTTGTTAAATCACTTATTTTTATATTCACTGTGTATTTATTAACTTTATGCACTTATATAGCACTGCTATATTCCGCAGAGCTTTACAGATATTATCACCTCTTGCTGTCCCCAATGGAGCTCACAATCTAAGTTCCCTATCAGTATGTCTTTGGAGTGTGGGAGGAATCGGGATCACCCGAAGGAAACACAGGGAGAACATACAAACTCCATGCAGATGTTGTCCTTGGTTAGATTCAAATCTAGGACCACAAGGCAGCAGTGCTAAATAGTGAGCCACCATGCTGACCAGTGGGTATTCCTAAAAGCAATGTACGGGAAATATATAGTTAAGATTAGCAGATTTAGTTAGGTTGCCAGGGTGATGGACTTGGTCCCGTTAGTGGAGTTGGAGTGAAGCAGAGCTACAGAAAAGACTTACATGTACAAACTTCTGTAGACTAGACCCAAGTCCAGAGACCCTTTCTCTATGAGACTATAGCTGCCTAAGAAGCAAATTTGTCATCACAGTGTCCCTGAAGGAAAGAAATCAGCCATCTTAGAAGGTCCAGGACCATAAAGGCAGTACAACATAACATGAGCAAGGTATTTGTTAGACAGAATGACTTTGCTGCTTTGTGGGGAGGGCATATAGCCTCAGCACCCGCTACACTTATATAATGGATTAGCCATCTGTTTGAGGAACTGCGGTACTGATTGTGAGAGTGGTGCATGCCTGCGGTCAATTTGTTTAGAGAGACCATCATTGCCGCTGTCTATACACAGCTATTGGGAAAAGCAAGTGCAGTGGGCCCAGGAGGGGCGAGTTGAGGATGAATCACAGTGCAATCCTCACAATGATACTCCCTAGGACTGTGCAGTGAGAGGAGGACACACCCTTTCCTCCCTCAGGGCACACACACTGGTGTTAGGCCCCTTTCACACGGACGAGTATTCCGCGCAGATGCGATGCGTGAGTTGAACGCATTGCACCCGCACTGAATCCCGACCCATTCATTTCTATGGGGCTGTTCATATGAGCGGTGATTTTCACGCATCACTTATGTGTTGCGTGAAAATCACAGCATGCTCTATTTTGTGCGTTTTCTTTACGTAACGCAGGCCCCATAGAAATGAATGGGGTTGCGTGAAAATCGCAAGCATCCACAAGCAAGTGCAGATGCGGTGCGATTTTCGCACGATTGCTAGGAGACGATCGGGATGGAGACCCGATTATTATTATTTTCCCTTATAACATGGTTATAAGGGAAAATAATAGCATTCTGAATACAGAATGCACAGTAAAACAGCGCTAGAGGGGTTAAAAAAAATAATAATAATAATTTAACTCACCTTAATCCACTTGATCGCGCAGCCGGCATCTCTTCTGTCTTCTTTCTTTGCTTTGTGCAGGAACAGGACCTGTGGTGACGTCACTCCGGTCATCACATGGTCCGTCACATGATCTTTTACCATGGTGACGTACCATGTGATGACCGGAGTGACGTCATCAAAGGTCCTGTAATTATTGCAATGCTCACCACAGGTCCTATTGAACAAAGGACAGATGCCGGGCCGCGATCAAGTGGACTAAGGTGAGTTAAACCATTTTTTTTATTTTGTTTTAACCCTTCCAGCGCTAGTTTACTATGCATTCTGTATTCAGAATGCTATTATTTTCCCTTATAACCATGTTATAAGGAAAAATAATACAATCTTCAGAACATCAATCCCAAGCCCTAACTTCTGTGAAGAAGTTAAGGTTTGGGTACCAAACATGCGCGATTTTTCTCCCGCGAGTGCAAAACACATGACAATGTTTTGCACTCGCGCAGAAAAATCGCGCATCTTTCCGCAACGCACACGCCTCTTATCCGGGCCAAAAGTATGACGCCCGTGTGAAAGAGGCCTTATAGTAAATGTGTTGGGCTGTAGCTGGGTCCAACCCCTTTGTGTGCCAAAATTCACTATTTTTGTATTCCATAAAAGTGGAGTAAATCCTTTATTAAACCCTCTGACCCTCAGTGTATTCATATGTGATGCAGCTGCAGCTCCAGCCTATCTCCCCTACCGTCTGCTTCTGTTAGAGTTAACCTGGTCAGCTCTTACAAGCAGGGGCAGTGAAGAGAACTGAGAAGCTACCCCTCATAAAATACACTGGAGATTCTGCACACAGCCGCATAGATAGTATAGACAGACAATGTGAGGTGGGGGGGGGGGGGGAGCTTATAACTGGGAATATGACTGGGATCACATGACATAGTTACCTATAATGAAAGGCTTCTAAACGTCTGTCTGCAACTGAGCTGGAATGAAACAAATTACACTGTTAGAATATGTGACTAAACATCAGCAACCTCTAGAAACAAACACTGCGCATGCGCCTATTTCCCATGTGCAGTGTTTATCAGTGGAGGATTTGGGTGGATGTGTCTGGTCTGGGAGGACGGGATTGCGAAGGGGTGTTCAAAAATTTGCAGTAGGGCCCAGTAATTTCTAGTTATGCCAAGCTAATGCCTGGTATTTCAGCTTAGCTGCTTGAAGTGAATGGGGATAAGCGGCAATACTACATCCAACCTGTAGACAGGAGTGGTGCTGTTACTGGAAGAATGCAGCGATGTTTGTATAATGCTGTATAACCCCTGGGACACCCCTATAAGTTGTAATATTTGTTGGTGGAGTCCTGTAATTGCCTTCTATGCATGTACAGTATATGGTTCACATATTTGGATGATGACGGAATTCTCAGTCCATCTCTCACTCATCGTCTTTGTCTTTCTGTTGCGTTCCATCTATCAGATATCCGTCTATATTTATCTATTCTCCTTGTATTGCAATCTCTTCTACTGGCCGACCCTTACATCCTGCCTCCCTCCTCCTCCATCTCTCTCTGCCCCACTCTACTCTCTTCCTGCCTTTCATGTTCTTCTCACAAGAGGACGATTGTGCTGAGCTGACTGACATTCACGAGAGACACAGAAGCCTCCAATTCAAGCCTATCTATCTTATGGTACTCACTTTGCCTCAACTCCCATAATCCTCAGGGAAAAGGGTCTGTTTGTGAGGTTCATCAGGAGAAGCATTAAGTATGGTCTGCAGCAATGACCTTCTATTGTGTCTGTGCTCTAGATCCTGCAGAATGTGATCCAGGCCCAGACCTGCAATGTAGCCCCTGGAAATGGCATTTCTTGTCACATATCCCTCAATACAAGAAAGTTATATTACTTATACACTTACAATTATACTATTCTGTAAATCTATCCAGCTAAATATTCTAAATGTCTGTCTATCCATCTATAATCTATCTTTCTGTTTATCAATTATCTATCTATCTATTAAAGGGGTTGGCCACTTTCTGGTTACTGTTGACTGATGTGTTTGTGAGATGATTATATGGCACTTACTAATATAACCTTTGTTGAAATTCTGCACCATTTCCAATATCTCATAAGGCATGCTCCCTTGTTTACAAAGTCTTTTGTGCTGTCCACACGGAGGTCCTGTCCATAAGATGGCTGCTGATGGAGGGTCATGTCATCAGGCAAATCACTTCTGTGTGATGTCTCCTACGTTCAAATGCACAGAACATGCCATCTCTACTTGTTCTGTTGGGAGTTTAGTGCAGGTGCAGTGTGTTTGAATGGTGGAGCTATCACATGTACCTGGTCACATGACCCTCCATCAGCAGCCATTTTATGGACAGGACCTCTGTGTAGACAGCACAAAAGACTTTGTAAACAAGGGGGCATACCTCATGAAATATAGAAAATGGTCCAGAATATCTATAAAGACTACATTAGTAAGTGTCATATAATCATCTCAAAAACACATTGATTAACAGTAGCCAGAAAGTGGCTGACCCCTTTAACTATATATTTATATTAACTATCTATCTTGCATGTGTCTGTTTTTATCTATCCGTCTATGAACGCTGCACTCTGGTTTATAAAAACCAGGTGTGGGGGGGCACACTTCAAATGACAACACTCTGAGGGATGGTAATATTACAATTTAATAAAATTTAAATTAAGATTACTCCCCTAAAACATACATAAAATGTGGTACATCATTGAATATGTTCCAACCAATAAAAATGCACACTCGATTCGCAGGATGGCTCTGTACAGCAATGTATATTGTTGTCCACAATCGGCAGTGCTAACCAAACAATTGATAGCTAAAGTCCGGCACATTCAAGCTAAAGGTGATAATGTCCCGCAAGTAAGTGGGGCAGATGTATATGTTCACATCCACTGTTTATTCCAGTGCCCTCTCAATCTCATGCCCCCACTTAGGAGCTGACAGTCAAGAACTTGAAAATGCTGTTATGAAGAAAAGTGCTCCAAACCGAGCCCGGTCTTACCCTTCACCGCTGTTGTAGCGTTGTAGCGTTGTTCCAGGAGGCCGCACACCCGCAGCGTCCCACGTGGTGTGCTGCTGCCTGTACGCGGCGTCCCACGTGACCTGGTTTCCAAGGGGACCGGATGCAAGCTCGTGTGACGTGTAACTTGTGCGTCAGCGTCCACTCTATGCTTTTAGGTTACGTAACTCTTTCTTTTCTTTGCCGGCTTTCTCGCTTTTTTCTTTGCTCGTATGTAGATCAACGCTTACTCTAGACACCGCCAGACGCGTTTCGGGGTCTCAAGCCCCTTCCTCAGTGGCCTACTGGGTAAGCGGATCTTTACTCTTTATAAAGGGTTAGCTCCACCCTCCTTCCTCCATATTGTTTCTACTTCCACTACTCTGTGGGGTGGATTTACTTTGCATGAACCGGGCTGTCACCCTGATGTGCCATTTTATCATACATTTTGTATAAAATAAAATACTTTAAAACAATAAATACAAATGCCCCATATCTGTAAAATTGATATCAGAGAAGACTACAAGGTCTCACATAACAAACGCATGAAAAACGCATCAAAACCGCATTGCGTCTTCCATGCGTTTTTTCTTAAAATTTACTTTTCCTTATGTGTAACCTCAATTTTGCCTTCATATGTTGGGGTGACCAGCACATTCATAGCTGGGACCGTACATTTGCCTTTCCTTCAAAGGCAAAAATTTCCTTAATTTTGTGTAGTCGAGGTGGATATTACTGATCTCTATGTAGTTAGGAGAGGCCGTCCTGCGGGGATGATGCATTTACTTTCAATGTGGAAGGGGAAATGTCAGTAGGGATTGAGAGGTCAATGGATGATGTTTTTAAAGTATTGGAGAAGACTCTACAACGTCAATTAAGAAATAAATGGGAAATAAGGTCACTCACACAGTATCTGGACAAGGGATTCATCCCTAAAGGTTTGACACTCACCAAGATACCTGCTATGGACTTGGTGGATGACAAATTCAAACTGGAGTGGGATACGTTTTTGAAAGCCCAATCAGGAACCCTTGTCCAGATGATTATAAAAAGGAGGATACAAATATCAGAGGAGTTGACGGGACAAATTGATTCCCTAAAGCGAGAAATGGAGACATTTCCAGACACTGAAGTAGTGCAGAAATGGCACGAAAGAATATGCAAAAATTTGGATTCCCTGGAAAGGGAAATAATAGGGAAGAAATCTAGAAAGTTACATCATCTAGAAAGGAAGGAAGCCACTGAAGCTAATGTACGGAGGGAGGTCGAGGACACTGACACTCAGGAACACAATATAGATTATGGAAATGTAAAAATTTCAAATAGATTTGAAACACTGGCTACACCTCATTTTTTAGATTACACTCCACCACACCACAGAGCACGAATAAGGAACACACGCACTCCCACGCCACCACGGCAGAATGTGAGGAAACACAAGAACACACGCACTCCCACGCCACCACGGCAGAACATGAGGAAACACAATTACAGACAAGGGTATGCACACGATTACAATTTGAGGGAGCGTCCGATAGAACACACACGGGACAGGGACAATTTTCCATTATCACGACAACAACACAGGTATCAACAGAACACGGAACAATATCACACGCCAATATTGACCAGATCAAAGTGGCAAGAACACAAAGGACAATTAGGAGAGGACGACATGCACGAAAGAAGGACACACAGAAATCCACACAACCGACGACCAACATAATTAACATTAGTGACACTGTACTTACAGACACTCAGGTACAGTTATTGAATAAGGGCCTCAAATTTGCCCCGTCAAATCCTCTGGACAAGTTTGCCACATATATTGGGGTTGAAAAATTCATTAGACGGCTATGCCTCAAAAAGTATTTTTTGAAAAATCCGATCAACAGAGAAATGGATAGTGAAGGAAGCATCAATAGGTATTCACATACTGATCTAAAAGCTAAATCAAAGAAATTTCCCAGGCAAGAGATCAGTAGTGAAATGGCGACTTTTAAAAATAATGTTGAACGAGACTTGCGAGGAATAAAAAGCCGTAGGATTAATGCCAATTTAAATAGAGAAGAGATGAAGGCGATCAAGTCCTTACAGGAGATGAATGACATTATAATTAGGCCAGCCGACAAAGGTGGGGCGGTAGTAGTACAGAACATGGAAGACTATATGAAAGAGTGTCAGAAACAACTGCGCTCAGGAAATACGTATCAAAAATTGAAAGGGGATCCTACAGAAGAATACTACAAAACGTTAAAAATATACTGTGAAAGGGGAGTGGAGATGGACTTTCTTTCGGAACAGGAGGCCAGGTTTATACTGAATACTGAAAAAAGGATACCAATGTTCTACTGTATCCCCAAGATCCATAAAAACCTGCAGTCGCCTCCAGGGCGACCGATAGTGTCTGGGATTGAATCCATATCATGTAATTTATCAAAGTACATAGATAAATGGCTTCAACCCTATGTTAAACAAGTACCATCTTACATACGTGACACTACTGACATAGTCGGAACCCTGGAGGCGATTAGGTGGGTGGATGGCTGGATCTTGGGGACCTTGGATGTGGGGTCTTTGTATACCATTATTGACCACACCCAAGGCATACAAGCTTTACAAGAACAAATGTCGGGAGATGCGGGTATCCCTAGTGAGCAGTTGGAGTTCCTATTGGGAGGGGTTAGGTATATATTGGCCCACAATTATTTTTCCTTTGATAGGGAGTTCTATGTACAGCGAACTGGCACCGCCATGGGCACCAGATTCGCCCCCAGCTATGCCAACTTGTTTTTGGCTCAATGGGAGAAAGAGGTCATCATGCCGAGGCTGGGGTCGGATCTGGTGCTATGGCGGCGCTACATAGATGACGTCCTGTTCATATGGCAAGATACAGCAGAATCCTTGGATCTATTTCTTCAAGATATTAATAAGAATGATAAAAATCTGGTATTCACCCCTAGCATCAGTAAATCAAAAGTAGAATTTCTAGATCTTGAGATATGGGTGAAGGGGGACCAGCTACAATGCAATACTTTCTTCAAACCAGTCGCTAAAAACAGTTTTATCAGATACGCTAGCTGTCATTTACCCCGCTGGTTAATCAATGTGCCAACCAGTCAGTTCCGCAGGCTACGGCGGAACTGTACTGAAGATGCCAGGTTTGAGGAGGAAGCGACTGTTTTGAAAGAACAATTGCTAGAAAAAGATTACCCGGTACAGGTGATCGAAAGGTCACTTGCAAAAGTGAAAAAAATGGAAAGAAAAGATTTTTTCGGGTAAAGGATCCCCAAGGTTGTGACGAGGTACTGAGAATTATTTTACCTTTTAATTCTCAGTACAAGACTATAGAGAGGAGCATTCGCAAACATTGGGGACACCTATTAAATGATAAGTGGGTTGGCCCCCTTTTAAGTGAAGTTCCCAAAATCACCTACACTAGGGCAAATAACCTGGCCGGGAAGATAGCCCCGACAGTGCAATTGAGGAAGGAAAGCCATAAAAAAGCAAAAGAAAATTGGTTAGCAGTAAATGGATTCTTTAAATGCGGCAGGTGTTCCAATTGTAAAATCACCAGTTTCCCAAAAAAGACCACGAAAGTGGTATCCACAGTTAATACGTTCAGTTTGGAGATACAGGAATGCCTAACCTGCGATTCCACAGATGTTATTTATCTGCTACAATGTGGATGCAGGAAGCAGTATATAGGCAGAACCAAAAGAACGCTGAAAAAGAGAGTGGCAGAGCATGTGGCAAATATCAAAAAAGGCCTGGAGACGCACTCTCTATCTAAACATTTTAAATTAATACATAACTGTGATCCCACAAGTCTAAAATTCGTGGCAATTGAAAAAGTCAAAAAAGCCTGGAGAGGGGGAAACCATATTGCACACATGTCACGACAAGAATCCAGAAGGATCTTCGAGTATGACACCATCATTCCTAGAGGCCTCAATGCTGAGCTGGAGGTCTTTGGGTTTTTGTGAGGGTTGTCCTGTGGAGATGGGAGATCGTAGTCTGGCCGTTTTACCGACACTGTGATTTCCCCTCCCCGCAGGACGGCCTCTCCTAACTACATATAGATCAGCAATATCCATCTCGACTATACAAAATTAAGGAAAAATTTTTTTTTTTCCTTTAAAGGAAAGGCAAATGTACGGTCCCAGCTATGAATGTGCTTGTTACCCCAACATATGAAGGCAAAATTGAGGTTATACATAAGGAAAAGTAATTTTAAGAAAAAACGCATGGAAGACGCAATGCGGTTTTGATGCGTTTTTCATGCGTTTGTTATGTGAGACCTTGTAGTCTTCTCTGATATCAATTTTACAGATATGGGGCATTTGTATTTATTGTTTTAAAGTATTTTATTTTATACAAAATGTATGATAAAATGGCACATCAGGGTGACAGCCCGGTTCATGCAAAGTAAATCCACCCCACAGAGTAGTGGAAGTAGAAACAATATGGAGGAAGGAGGGTGGAGCTAACCCTTTATAAAGAGTAAAGATCCGCTTACCCAGTAGGCCACTGAGGAAGGGGCTTGAGACCCCGAAACGCGTCAGGCGGTGTCTAGAGTAAGCGTTGATCTACATACGAGCAAAGAAAAAAGCGAGAAAGCCGGCAAAGAAAAGAAAGAGTTACGTAACCTAAAAGCATAGAGTGGACGCTGACGCACAAGTTACACGTCACACGAGCTTGCATCCGGTCCCCTTGGAAACCAGGTCACGTGGGACGCCGCGTACAGGCAGCAGCACACCACGTGGGACGCTGCGGGTGTGCGGCCTCCTGGAACAACGCTACAACGCTACAACAGCGGTGAAGGGTAAGACCGGGCTCGGTTTGGAGCACTTTTCTTCATAACAGCATTTTCAAGTTCTTGACTGTCAGCTCCTAAGTGGGGGCATGAGATTGAGAGGGCACTGGAATAAACAGTGGATGTGAACATATACATCTGCCCCACTTACTTGCGGGACATTATCACCTTTAGCTTGAAGGTGCCGGACTTTAGCTATCAATTGTTTGGTTAGCACTGCCGATTGTGGACAACAATATACATTGCTGTACAGAGCCTTCCTGCGAATCGAGTGTGCATTTTTATTGGTTGGAACATATTCAATGATGTACCACATTTTATGTATGTTTTAGGGGAGTAATCTTAATTTAAATTTTATTAAATTGTAATATTACCATCCCTCAGAGTGTTGTCATTTGAAGTGTGCCCCCCCACACCTGGTTTTTCTAGACATTTCTTTACATTTGGTCCTAAGGGTGGGACCAGGGGGTGTGCACCTTATCCGTATAGGAAGAGGGTGAGCCACCGCTGCCGTTTGATTTGCACTCTGGTTTATGTATGCAATGCATACATCAGATAAAGCCAACTTTATAGTAAAGTTTATGAATCTTTGTTTTATAAAGTAAAAAAATACAGATTTCTGGTAGATGCCCAGTACATTGTAAATGAAAGGGAACCTGTCATGTTGAACATGATGCTTGATCTTCATTTAGAATGCTATAGAGGAGAAGCTGAGCAGATTAATATATCGTTTTGTCGGAAAAGATTCAGTACAACTTGTATTCTTTCTTTTAATCTCTGCTCTTTTTATGGAGTCCAGTAGGCGGTCCTAATCAATGACCGACAGCCTCCCCTGTGTTGCTGTCAGTCACTAGGAGCATGCACTGGACTGCTAAGCTTAGAAAGAACAGGAAATTAAAGAAGTTCTCCCATTGTTGTTGTTTTTTTTTTTCGAAACCTAAAGAAATGTCTATCAGTATGTCAAAAGAGTTCTCAGTGTTGCTTCATCCCTGCTACAAGTCTCCTGCTTTCTGCTTTTCCTGTGCTGCTCTGCCACCTTTATCTACTATATTCAGAAATATGGCTGCTGCTCTTTCAAAATTCCTTTCCATGTTGCTGCAGTCTTGCCTACAAGTCCCAGAATTCTGTTGCCTGAAGGGGGATTGTAAATGAGAGTGGGGGTCTACTCCATAACGTTGTTTCCACCTGCTGATCCTCCCCCAGGCAGTCTGTATTCTCATTGTCCCGACAGGACCTTACATAGTTGCCAACAGTCCCGAATTTGTAGGGACTGTTTTTCACAGACAGTTCTGGCAAATTTGGTCTGTCCCTGCTCAAAATGGATGGAGCTACAGATAACCCCACCCATAACTGGTCGTTTTGGATGGAGTTGTGGCATTCCTGTGGGTGGAGTTTTGTGCGCCCTGATCTTACCAACCTAAATGTTGGTCATGTGACCCCTGTTTTCAGAGTTCCAAACATTAAAACACTCATTTGACTAAATTATTATGTTTAATTTCCTAATATAAAGCAGCTTATAGAATAGCCATACCTCCCAACCGTCCCTGATCCAGCAGGGCAGTCCCGGATTTTGGTGGCTGTCCTGTGGTCCTGTTACGGCTGAGGTATGTCCCACTCTCAGCTGTCTTTGCGTCCACAGGACGCAGGGATAGCTGATTGTAATGGTGAAGCAGGGAGCCATCCGACCTCCGCTTGAAGTTCCGCCGCTCGACACTGCTGGTCTGTGTAGGAGGAGCAGTGTAGGCAAGGAGTCAGCCTCTGCTCCTCCTACACAGCCCAGCAGCTCGATGTGCATACTGACTGCTGCTGACAGGGAGTGGAGATCATCGGAGGAACTAGGTGAGAATTTACTTTTTTTTTTTTACTTTCTGTAAAGGGGACACATATCTAGGCATAACTACTGTGAAAGGGCCACATATCTGACCATAACTAATGTGAAGGGAGCACACATGTAGGCATAACTATCGTAAAGATGACACATCCCTGGGCATAACCACAATCCAAAGACATACTGACAGGGACCTTAGATTGTGAGCCCCATTGGGGACAGTGTGATGCTAATGTCTATAAAGCTCTGCGGAATATGTCAGCGCTATATAAGAGCATAAAATAAATAAATAACTACTATGAAGGGGGCACATATGGGCATAACTACTGTGAAGGAAGCACATCTGGCCATAACTATTGTGAAGGGGGCAAATATCTGGGCATGACTACTGTGAAGTGGCACATCTGGGCATAACTACTGTGAAGGAAACACATACACGGTCATAACTTCTGTTAAGGGGCACTTGTGGACATAACTACTTTGTGGTGGCATAAAGGGGGTATACTTACTATGTGGGGGCATTGGGTGTGTATAGTTATGTTTTGGGTGGAGTTAGAGGTTTGGCCAAGTAACAACGCTGCACATAATGTCCCTTTTTGTGCTTTTCAAAAGTTAGGATGTATGGAATAGCTAAAATAGCTCTATGCATTTGCTGGCTGTTTCACTTATCTGCTAAGTGAAAATAAAATGACTTGATCGGGTGATGTAAAAATGTCCCTTCAGGTAAGTGTTTCTTAGGGTGGGTTCACATCACGTTTTTCTCATTTGTGTTGACGTATACAAAAAACATATGTGTGATAGATGCCTCAGACTGATGCCATACAGTGGCATCCGTTCACCATATGGTTCCATTGTAAAACAAAAGTATAAGTTTTTTTACCGGACTGTGCAGGATACATGACCTGCGTATTGTCGAGTCGTTTCCTTCCCAATCTCCCACATTCCCAACCCAATAAAGACACAACTCTGCAGGTGGATTTTAGTGGCCACAGCAGCCATTTTATTAATAACATAAATACAATAAATAACATAAATAATAACCAACCCAAGGCCTTCCCACCTGAAGGCCCGCCCAAGAACACAGAAAACCCTTAGAAAAATGAGAGCACGGGGAGGGTCCTTAGAGCCCCGTAAAAATGACGGATAACTGGCCCGCCCTCAGTTAAATTACCTCTAGCCGATAAAACGCCAGCTCAGAGGCAGAAACCGGTAACAAATGTGGGCAGATACTCGCCATATCACACAATCCAATACCTGGGGAGTCCAGAGCCCCCTTGGCTCCCTCTCCACCATACCAGAGCCACCATAACCACCAACTCCAAGGACCCACCACCTCCCACGACACAAGGAGGTGAAACCTCACCTTCTTGCATCCCACCACACCCGCAACTCCAACTCAATTCCATCCTGTAAACCTGAACACCATAAATCAATCCGCACTACATTCAGATGAACCGCATCCCCACTCCAAAATGCCTCCTCTCCCGCCTCCAGCTCCCTATGTCGAACTGCAATGCCACCATTCCGCACTACCTATCGCCCTATTAACCTTTATCCTCGCTTTGTCCAGCCTCTCCACAGACCTATCATCTCTCCATTGCTTAAGCGGAACCATGTCTGACCAAATCGCAGCAAATCAAATTTAATGTCCTTCGTGAGTTCCCGAAAGGGGCGTGCCCCCAAATTATTACACGCAACACCAAAACCCCCGGGGCATATCTAACCTTGCAAACTTGTAAAACTCCAGAAGAACCCGACTACACAGCATTCCTCTCATCCCCAACCAGCGGATCACCGCCACCTCTCTTGACAAACCCAACTGTCTTCCGTCTGGCCTGACCGCTGCTCGCAACGCTCCCCAGAACACGTAAGAGTGCCCCATAATCCACACCAGACACATCGAACCACCTGCAAGGAAAACAAAATACAACCCATTACCAAAAACGACCCTCAACATGCCCTAACCCCTGCCAAAAAGATCTCCCCTTTTATAGCAATGCGGGTCTAACATATGACCGGAAAAGAATAGACTCCCATCGGCCGATTCGACTTATACCTTCGTCCCCAACTCCCTTCTAGCCGCTTCCGTGGTCGCGCCTAACCTGAAAAGAATGACCTCCAAACAACGAGGGGTCCCTATTCAAACCTCTCAAGCAGACTCACATTACAGCAATAAACTGGAAACAAGAAAGTAACGACCCATCCTCATGAACCAACAATGGTCCATCCCCCCCAACCTCTCGCCCCCAAAAAATCTCTAAGGCATCAAACCGGGCACGCATCTGACCCAACCACCTGATATAAATCAACCCGACAACCCCGACCCAACTGGTCCGTTTTCTACTTCCTAATGCAAAATTCCATCCTATCGTGAAATAAATCCACGTCCTTTCTGCGAAGCCCACCTGCTCAGCTCTTACACCAACTCCCCAATACGCAACGCCCCCAAAAAAGCAAGGGAAAAAGCCAACTTAAACAGCAACAACAACCTCCCCCACTGACACACAAACCCGCTACAACTGCCCCATCATATCCACCAACAACGCGAAGGAAACAGGCTGACGCTGATCCACCCCCGGCGACCAGCTCCTCCGACCCTTTAATGCCTGCACAACCCAAAATGATTTTGTCACATCCGCTGCAGCCCGACAAACTTATTCATTCTGGAAACTGACCATCCCTCCTCCCCACAGTGCCCCACAAACAGCAACATCAAAGCCATGTCTTCTAACCCACACCCCTGAAAACGCTGCCTCCATTCCACCCATAACCCCCATGCCATATCATATGCCGCCCATGTCTCTGCCGACAAGGATCCCCTCACCAATTCTTCAACCGACCAAATGGCAGATTCCACAACTCCTGGGGAAAGCTCGCTCACTGCACGTCCGCCTGCAGTGCCAGCACCGGAAAACGTTACCACTGAAAACGAGACAAAGCATCTGCAATTGAGTTACTAACCCCAGGTACATGGGTCACTACTATCCAAGCATTCAAGAAAAAACAACCTAAAATCAAATGCTGAAGCAAGCACACAACCGGCAGTGACAAAGCCGAAATGCGATTAATGGCCTCCACCATTCCCAAATCATCACGATGAAATCACAACTTCCGATTTTGAAAAAATTTCCCCCAACTGGACACCACAATAGGTAAGAGCTCCAGGAACACCAAATTCTTCACCAAACCTTTGTCACAGCTGAGGATGGGGAAAACCCTCAGCCGTGCGGTATCAGAAGATGGATGGTCAGAGCATGGCCACGACAGGAATCAGGGAGCAGGTCACCTCCTAACAATGCCTAATTCTGACCCTGTCTCCTAGCCTGTATGAGCCGACCCTGAAGGTAGGAGGGCTCATACTCCGTAACCTGATATTCCTGCTAGCCCTCAGGGTGGCCCTGGACTAGGAGCAGGGTAAGATGACCTGTTCCTCCTAGACACGGAGGAAATGGAGTCTCACTGGCCAAGCTACATAGAAAGGGGGACATAAACAGACATATGGCAATGACAGGTAAGTGAGACTAGTGCCACACCTACATGCCACAGACACACAACCTGCAACCCATGTACAAGTGCTGCTGTCCACAACAACACAAAGGACACAGCACACACCAGACATCACACGGGAACCCAGGAAACCATATGCTGCAATAACAAGGAGACCAAACAATCTTCAAAACACCATACGTGAACTTATGACCACAAGGGTGGCCCCCACTGGCAGATGGTAACACACAGGCGGATGACTCCAGCTTACATAGCTGAAGTACCCCACAGACTACTGCTCTCAGCAGAGGCTAAATAGCCCATGTAGCCACACCCACACAGACACACCCAGTGATCACACACACAGAAGGGAGTTAACCCTTCAAACACAAGGCAAGGGAAGACGGCCACTTAAAGGGGAAGTACACACATAAACACACACTTCACCTGTTGCCGCGGGCAACGGCATGCGTGGCAACCATGTCCTGGGGATCAGCCATAGGGCTGAGACACTGCCACCACATGCACACAACACCACACGTTGCCACGGGCAACCAAGTGAAGGAAAGTGTCACAAAACACACCATAGGCCGTGACAACCTTCCTCCTTCCATCGCGTTGGCCACTCCCCTACACACCAATGATCCCGCAAATCTGCCCCAAAACCGTATCCCCCCACAGCATCCGTAAACAAGTCCAGATCTGCTGCCAACACCCCATCCGCTATCCATAAAGACCGCCCATTATATGTTTCCAAAAAGGACGCCCACACCCTCAAATCATCTCGCAACTCCCGATTAAGCCGCAAAGTGATGAAAAGCCTGAACTCCCGCCGTCTCCCGTGCCAACTTCCTACTAAAAATTAGAACCATGGGCATAATACGCCACGCAAAATTAAGTTTCCCTAATATGGACTGCAACTTGCGAAGCCGCATTTTTTGTCAACCACATGCAGCCCACACCCCCGCGGTAGATCCTCCACTTTATCCTCAGGCAACCTGCACTCCATAGTCACAGTATCGATGACTATCCCCCAAAAACTTAACTCCATCGTAGGGCCTTCTGTTTTTTTTAGACACCAATGGAACACAAAAAAAGTGTGACATAGCATCGAAAGAATGCAGCATCACAGAGCATCCATTCGATCCTGGTGGCCCTATGAACAGAAAAATCATCCAAATAATGGATAATAAAACCCCAACCCGACCACTCTCGCACCACCCACTCAAAAAAAATACCAAACGTCTCAAAATAGGCGCACGAAACCGAACAACCCATGGGCAAACACCGATCAGCGAAAAAATCCCCGTCCCAAAAACAACCAAGCAAATGCTAACAATCCGCCAAAAGACGAAACGCTGCCTCAATATCCACCTTAGCCAATAAAGCTCCCCGCCCATAATTCCAAACCCAATGAACTGGCTCATCAAACGATGTATACACGACAGAACACAACTCTGCCACAATCCCGTCATTAACCGAACTACCTCTTCGGCACGACCCCCAACGGTGACTGCCGTAAATCCTGCATCGGTAAGTCCTCAAAGGGCCCTGCCATGCGACCTAATTCTACCTCCTTCCTCAATTTTTTGGGTCACCATCCCTGGAAGCTCCTTAGCTGACCTTAAATTCTCCCCCCCCCCCCCCCCGCCAAAACTCCCCCTCAACAAACGGGATATGAAAACCGTCCCTAAAACCTGTTAACAGAAATTCTACCATCTCTGCATTCGGGTACCTATTAGGAAAGGGCTCCATCTCGGTTACCCAAATTGGCGTCCACCCCTTTTCCAGTCGCATCACCCCAACCCTTTCCTTTTTGCCCCTTGACGCACCTCTGTGTTTCATGATTCCCGCCGCATGAGGAACACTCGTGCTTACATTTGCACTTGTCCCTATACTTGCATCCGCCCTCATTGAACAGAAATCAAAACCCCTTTTGTGAGGCCGCCGAGCACTCCGATTGCCCAGAACCCCTGGCGCCCCCTGTAAAGGGCTGCCCTGCCCTGAACTGGGCCATCACCCGCATCCACAGGCCAATGTCCTTATGATCCCAACGGATGCTAGACCGAACCGCTTTTCGTTGCCGAAACTGCTCATCGTACCTCAACCACCCCTGCCCCCTATATTCCCGATACGCCTCCCCTATCACGTCCAGGTAACAGAAAAGCTCAGAACAATTTTCCAGCGCCTTCTCCCCAATGACACTGGCCAGGATCACAAATGCCTGCAACCAGTTAAAAAAGGTCAGCGGAATCTGTACCGCCACTTATCCTCATCCTCCTTCTACCTATCCTCCTTCCTATCCCTATCTAAATTGAAACGTTCAAGCGGGATTAACGAAAATATGTCCACATATTCCCCTTTCCAAATGTTTTCCCTTACCTCCTGCTTCAAGTGGACCCACAGGGGCCCCTCAAAACAAACATATACTTCCCCTTTTGTCGCGTCATCCATACGCGGCTCCCCCCATCCTTTTCTTTAGTCCCCTCCTTCTCTTTTTCCCCGTCCTTATCTGCCGACCCTTGCGGCGATACCCCCAACAACCCACTGGCCCCCGTACCCACATCCCTACTATCCCTTGTCCCTCCCGTCACCACTCCACCACTATTACCCGTTGACCCTGACCCTTGTAAACCCCACGCCGCCAATGGTGACCCCATCACTGACCCCATACCTACCAACCCCCTTCACTAAATCCCATAACCCCAATGATAACTCCTCCAGCCCGCCTGCGACGGACACTCCTGGGCCCCCCAACCCCGGCAGCCCCCCCAAGACAAGCAAACATTAATGAGGAACCCCCACGTGTCTCACCTGGCTGCGTGGACACTGTGATTCCACCAGACGAATCGTGAGGTAGTGGAACTTGACTGGCGTTAGACTCCCCTCTGGCCGTCCTCAGATCTTCTGCACCTCCTGTGCCCCCTCGTGCTGCTGCTGCCAAAGCCTGAATTTCTGCAGCCTAACCACTAGGGGCCGCCATTGTCAAAGCTGGAGGCGCCTCTGAGCCAGCCACGTGCTGCCCGATAACTGAAGCAAGCCCAGGGCCGCCTTCTTGACCCCGCCGTCCTGAGGAAATAGCCTGGACCTCTCTCCACCGCTGGGCAAGGTGGCCAAGTCCTGGCCCGATCCGGGTCCTGTCTCCCCGCCGACTGTATCTGAGGAGGGGGTATCCCGCCTCACTACAGGATTCCTCCCGGCCCGCGACCACCTAGATGCCCTGTTCCTACCTGCGGCGTATGCCGAAGGGTCCCCGGAGGGGCTCCTTAACTGGCGTCCGGACCCTCAGGGTCACCTCCGCACTAAGGCCCACCGGTGGCCTAGTCCTCCACGGCCAGCTGATGGGGGAAGCCGAGGAAGCAGCATCCCCCGGCCCCAGAAGCAGGCCTTGCACCAATAAGGGCTGCTGCAACACTGCTGTCCCAACCAAATGGCCCCTTTTCCCGCCCTTGCTACCCCTTTTAAACCTTAAACCCCTCCACTAGCAAACCGCCCCCCTTTTGCCCATCACTTAACCCTGTAGGTCCCAAATTCCACTCCCTCCAAATTCCACTCCCTCTCATGCTAGGCCTCCCCCCAGGCTTGAAGCCCTAAGTCCGGCCTGTACTAGAGCGTGGTGTGCTGCGTTTTTGTTTCAGGTGACAATAAACCTTCAGTCTCTGCTTGTCGTTTCCATCTGCAAAGGAAGGACAGAAACTGGCTTCCTAGGGAAGACATAAGTATAAAGACTGGTTAGTCCTATCTAAGTCAGATGATGCACTAACTGAAAATGAAGATGTGAATTGCTGTCTAAACTAAGAATCTCAAAATGTAACTTTATTAGTAAAGGAGGTTTAAAGGGGTTTTCCGAGACTTAAATACTTATGACCTATACTCTGGACACTCACCACCCCAGCCAATGAGCTGTTTGAGAAGGCAGCAAAGTGGTCTTCTCGCAGCTTTCCCTAGGACGAGTGACATCACGTTCATCGGTCTCGTGGCACTGACACAGCTCAGCACCATAGAAGTGAATGGGACTAAGCTGCTATATAATGTACAGCATTGTGCTTGGTGAGCAGAGAGAAGGTCACGACACTCACAGGAGCGATGATGCCTTCTCAAACATCTGATCGGCGGGGGGTCCCGGTTGTAGGACCTCCCACCGATTAGATACTGATGACCTATCTAGAGGTCATCAGTATCTCTATAACAGGTCATCAGTATTTCTATAACACGCTGCCTGCAGATTGGACTGTGTGTACAATGTGACAGATTCCCCTTAAATACGCCGCACACCACAGCTACTGATATGTACTAATGTTTCCGGTGTGGCATTTCACTGTGAGTGAACACAAGTCAGATCTGCTTTGTCAGCAGAAACCCCGGATGAGCCATCCCTGGGCAGGTTTACCTCCAGAGGTCACATTGATAAGTCATCATTCTATGGTCTAGTAAGCACAGGGCTTTTTCTCGCCCCAATCCACCCCCCCCCCCCCTCCCGTTTCGATGGCGCAGGCCTGTCTTCTCTCTATACAGATATACAGAATACAAGACGCAGCCTCAGACAATGTGAATGACTAAGCCTGAGACAACAACCACACTGCCCCTTGTGAGCAACATTCTTATTTAATTAAGAAAAGTAAAATTAAAAGAATAAATACAATTAGTAATAAAATTAATATAAACCATCCCCTTGCATTGACTAATTAAACCTACAATGAGTCCTGTGCGGCACAGAAGCCACTTTGGCTGCCTTATAATTATACGTAATAAGCCATGCAATTACCATAGCAGCTAATATGCAAAAATAGCTTGGAATTTATGCAGTTTACTGTAGTTTTGGTTCTCATTTTACCTCCTGGTGGTACAGCTGGGGCCCCTTTTGAAGAGTTGTCAACAGGCAGATCAGCCTTTGGGCCAACTGTTAGCAATACCAGATGCAGCCTCTAGACAAGAGTGGCACTGTTTTAGAGACATACAGAAAAAAAAAAAAGCAAACCCTACTGTTTGTAACCCTAGACAACCCTTTTAATACTACGAAGAAGTCAGGTGATAATCTCACTATAAACTATAAGCCATACCTTTGCTGTCCGTTTTCCTTCAGTAGTGTCTTAATCATACTCTTCTATTGTAATGTTGAGTATGCTTTGATTAGAGAATCCCCTACATGGCAGCATAATGGTTCATTACAGGTGTTGTCTGAGATTTTGATATTAGTTACCTGTCCTCAGGATAGGCCATCAATGACAGATTGGTGCACCACAGTTTCTTCAAACAGCTGATTGATGGGGGTGCCGGTGGTGCCACAAACCTGATATTGATGGTCTATCCTCTTCGTAGGGCTCTGACGTCACATTCATCAGTCACATGGCCCTCTGTCCCCTCAACCACCTAACTGCTTTGCCCCAGTCCAGTTCCAGCAGTGGGAAAAGTAGCTAACTGGAGGGGGGAGGGCTGCTTTAGGGTACTTTCACACTTGCAGCAGAGGATTCCGGCAGGCAGTTCCGTCGCCGGAATTGCCTGCCGGATCTGGCAATCCGGACGCAAACGAATGGCATTTGTCAGACGGATCCGGATGCGGATCTGTCTGACAAATGCATTGAAATACCGGATCCGTTTCTCCGGTGTCATCCGGAAAAACAGATCCGGTATTTATTTTATCTATCTGCATTTTTAAAGGTCTGCGCATGCGCAGACCAGAAGAACGGATCAGTTTTGCCAAACACTTAATGCCGGATCCAGCACTAATACATTTCAAAGGAAATGAATGCCGGATCTGACATTCTGGCAAGTGCTCAGGGTTTTTGGCCGGAGAGAAAATTGCAGCATGCTGCAGTATTTTCTCCTGCCAAAAACATAAGAGGGACAGAACTGATGCATACTGATGCATACTGAATGGAATGCTCTCCATTCAGAATGCATTAGAATAAAACTGATCAGTTTTTTTCTGGTATTGAGCTCCTGTGATGGAACTCAACACCGGAAAAGAAAAACGCTAGTGTGAAAGTACCCTTAGATGCTGCTATCTCCTGACAGCAATATGTTCAGTACAGGGGAAGATATCACTGATAGAAATCGGGATGCTGTGGATGCAGCTGAAAGTGAAAATAAAAGCAGGTTTTACCTGAAATTATTCCAGACTCGATTTCTAAGAGTGATTTCTCCTCTGTTGCTTGGACTTTAGCACTCATTTGGTCTTGTGAAGCCTGTAATGTCAGCTTTCAAACAAGACCAGTTGCATGTTTCTAGCTGCTACCATTCAGGAGATAGCAGCATCTAAAGCAGCCCTCCCCCTCCAGTTAGCTACTTTTCCCACTGCCCGAGCTAGACTCGGGCAAAACAGTTAGGTGGTTAATGTGAATGGGGTTGAGCAACAATGCCAAGCACAGCTGCTATCCAATAGATGGTGCTGTGCTTGGTAAGCTGCAAGGAGGCAGCGGTGCTCACAGGAGTGCTGCTGCCTCCTCAAACAGCTGATTGATGGGGCGCTGGGTGTCATCAATAGTAAAAACCTGGACAATCCCATTAAGCAATACATACATGGACTGAGTGTATTCCGCATATGTACCCATTTCCAATCAAAATATGCTTAGGATAAACAGATCCTTTCAATTCAGACCTTACGTAAACAAATGACAGCATATTCTGAAATGTCAACTGAAAAGATAGGTACGCTTTAAAGGGGTATTACAGTAGGTACAAGTTAGGGGATAACTATCAGATCGGTGTGGTCTTCCCACTGGGACCCCCACCGGTCACGAGAACAGGGGCGAAGGCTGCTCCTCTGAAATGATTGGAGCAACCAGTCGCACATGTTCCTGGCCACTCCATTAATTTCCATGGAAGTTCTGGAGATAGTCGTGTAGAGCGCTCGACTATCTCCAAAACTCCTATAGAAATTAATGGAGCAGCCGTGTGCATGTGTGACCAGCCGCTCCTGTCATTTTAGGGGAACAGCAAGGTGCCTGCAGGCTGTACGTAGCCCCCATTCTTCTGACCAGTGGGAGTCCCTCACACTGATCTCATAGTTATCCTGTGGATAACTTGTACCTACTGGAATACCCCTTTAAAGCATACCTATCTTTTCAGTTGACATTTCAGAATATGCTGTCATTTGTGTCTGTAAGAGGAATACTTTTATATGCCACTTTTTCAACAGTTTTTACATCTGCAGACTCCATTTAGAAAATTCAGTCATCCCTGAACTAATGGGTGGAGAGAAGCTGCTATGATGACTCCAACACACAGCAAACAGAAACTAGAAGAGATTATACCCCCCTCCCCCCCCCCTATTGCTCTCTCAGACATACAGAGAAGCTGCAGCATGGTAGAATTACAGAGAAGAACACAGCAGTGTAGCTATAAATGCAGTGGCTGTGAGACAGTAAAACACTTACTGCTGGCTGCAGCAGCATCTGTGTGTGTCTCTCTGCTTCTCCCTCCCTCGGCTTGTACTCCACTCTCTCCTTTTTCTAAACTTCTATTGGTAGCATGAAATCTAATGTTTAAGTGGGCAAAATGTCTGCAATATCTCCAAGACCAGTGAATTAACAAAAAAGGGAACAGACTAGGAGGAGGGGAGTCTGATAAGTGAAGAAATAAGCATTTTTCTCTATAAAATATATTGAAAATTTTCTTATATTAATCTGGTCTATTGATTGATGCGATCTTTGTTGACAGCCCTTTCCCAAATAACTTACCCAGACGTTACTGGCGGGGAAGCAGTTGGAAGCCTTATTTCCCTGCTAAAGTTGGTCCTTCAAATGAAGAGCGAGCTTCTCCTTAATAACAAAGGGGAGTACCAAGTGTGGGATTCCTACTATAACCTCAATATGCCTAATAGGGATTGTCTAAAGCAGACCACCACATTCAGGATGAACATTTATTACATATTACATACACTACGTGCAGAATTATTAGGCAAATTAGTATTTTGACCACATCATCCTCTTTATGCATGTTGTCTTACTCCAAGCTGTATAGGCTCGAAAGCCTACTACCAATTAAGCATATTAGGTGATGTGCATCTCTGTAATGAGAAGGGGTGTGGTCTAATGACATCAACACCCTATATCAGGTGTGCATAATTATTAGGCAACTTCCTTTCCTTTGGCAAAATGGGTCAAAAGAAGGACTTGACAGGCTCAGAAAAGTCAAAAATAGTGAGATATCTTGCAGAGGGATGCAGCACTCTTAAAATTGCAAAGCTTCTGAAGCGTGATCATCGAACAATCAAGCGTTTCAGTCAAAATAGTCAACAGGGTCGCAAGAAGCGTGTGGTAAAACCAAGGCGCAAAATAACTGCCCATGAACTGAGAAAAGTCAAGCGTGCAGCTGCCAAGATGCCACTTGCCACCAGTTTGGCCATATTTCAGAGCTGCAACATCACTGGAGTGCCCAAAAGCACAAGGTGTGCAATACTCAGAGACATGGCCAAGGTAAGAAAGGCTGAAAGACGACCACCACTGAACAAGACACACAAGCTGAAACGTCAATACTGGGCCAAGAAATATCTCAAGACTGATTTTTCTAAGGTTTTATGGACTGATGAAATGAGAGTGAGTCTTGATGGGCCAGATGGCTGGATTGGTAAAGGGCAGAGAGCTCCAGTCCGACTCAGATGCCAGCAAGGTGAAGGTGGAGTACTGGTTTGGGCTGGTATCATCAAAGATGAGCTTGTGGGGCCTTTTTGGGTTGAGGATGGAGTCAAGCTCAACTCCCAGTCCTACTGCCAGTTTCTGGAAGACACCTTCTTCAAGCAGTGGTACAGGAAGAAGTCTGCAAGGTAAGAAAAACATGATTTTCATGCAGGACAATGCTCCATCACACGCGTCCAAGTACTCCACAACGTGGCTGGCAAGAAAGGGTATAAAAGAAGAAAATCTAATGACATGGCCTCCTTGTTCACCTGATCTGAACCCCATTGAGAACCTGTGGTCCATCATCAAATGTGAGATTTACAAGGAGGGAAAACAGTCCACCTCTCTGAACAGTGTCTGGGAGGCTGTGGTTGCTGCTGCACGCAATGTTGATGGTGAACAGATCAAAACACTGACAGAATCCATGGATGGCAGGCTTTTGAGTGTCCTTGCAAAGAAAGGGGGCTATATTGGTCACTGATTTGTTTTTGTTTTGTTTTTGAATGTCAGAAATGTATATTTGTGAATGTTGAGATGTTATATTGGTTTCACTGGTAAAAATAAATAATTGAAATGGGTATATATTTGTTTTTTGTTAAGTTGCCTAATAATTATGCACAGTAATAGTCACCTGCACACACAGATATCCCCCTAAAATAGCTAAAACTAAAAACAAACTAAAAACTACTTCCAAAAATATTCAGCTTTGATATTAATGAGTTTTTTGGGTTCATTGAGAACATGGTTGTTGTTCAATAATAAAATTAATCCTCAAAAATACAACTTGCATAATAATTCTGCACTCCCTGTATAGTGAGTTGAGTACCAGCTGACAATCTAAAGTGTATTTGGAGCTCACAACTCTACCCTGACAGCATTGAATTTGAATGCCCATTTCTTTGTTTCCCTCAGGAGACAAGCCACCACCACATACACACTTGGCTGAAACAAGCATGTATGTGTATGGGAGAAATCAGGAGATCAAGCTGAATGAACATTAGGCTGATGGCTGTCGAAGGTGTATGGGCACCTTTATTCTTCCTCCCTTGCTTTCATCCTGAAGTTGCATGATGTCTTGTACTGTCTAATCAAGCTTCCCGATACCCGACTTACAAAGATTTATTACAAGCATGTACAGCATGGATGGACAGTCTATTACACAGGACATAGCACTTTCAAACTTTCTAAGATTCTTTCAGTACATGCATTCAAATGGTAGTCACCCAGAGAGGACATCAGATGGTTGCTAAGCAACCTGAACTTTGACATACACTAAGTGGGTCAAAAGTACATACATTATATCATGTGACCTCATGGTCCAGTAGAGATGGTCTTGTGGCAGTCATTTTGTGGCGAACTTTGCTCATTCGCGATTCGCCAAAAATGCGAACATATGGCGATATCCGCTGGCGCCATATTCTTTTGGATTGCGCCGAACTTTGACCCATGACACATCCATCAGGTGGGACAGGATAGCCAATTGAGACGTTTCAGCACATGGACACACCCCCACCCTATAACAGAACCTGATCTGGCAGCCATTTTACATTCTGTGTTTTGCCAGTGTAGGGAGAGGTTGCTGTGTGGAGCAGGGACAGGCTGTTAGGAACACCAGCTAGCTAATAGGGCCACAAAAGTCCTTTTAAGGACTGGTATAAGTGTGCTATTGATGGGTGTGATATACTTATTATATACTTTCTAACATAGAAAGTATATTATAGTGCATTTGTATTGTGCAGCAGTTGTGTGCGGTTCTCCTGCGATACCGCAGCTATATAGAGGGACAAGCGGTATTGGAAGAACTATTTGCAACGGATGTGATATACGTGTTGGCCCAAAAAAAACTGATTGATGGCTGCGATATACCTGTTGCCCCAAATAAACAGGGTGGTGTGACATAACTGTTGTAGCAAAAAAAAAAATTAAGGGGTGTGATACTGATTAGGGGGTTTGATATACCTGCTTTCACAAAATACTGATTGAGGGCTGCGTTATGCCTGCTTCCACAAAATACTGATTAAGTGGTTTGATATACCTGTTTCCACCAAATATTGATTGAGGCCTGCGTTATACCTGCTTCCACAAAATACTGATTAAGGAATTTGATATCCTGCTTTCACAAAATAGTGATTGAGGGCTGCGATATACCTGCTTCCACAAAATACTATTTAAGGGGTTTGATATACCTGTTTCCACCAAATATTGATTGAGGCCTGCGATATACCTGCTTCCACAAAATACTGATTAAGGGGTTTGATATACCTGTTTCCACCAAATATTGATTGAGGCCTGCGATATACCTGCTTCAACAAAAACCTGATTAAGGGGATTAATATACCTGTTTCCACCAAATATTGATTGAGGCCTGCGATATAGCTGCTTCAACAAAAAACTGATTAAGGGGATTAATATACCTGCATCCACCAAAATATTAATTGAGGCCTGCGATATACCTGCTTCCACAAAATACTAATTAAGGGGTTTGATATACCTGTTTCCACCAAATATTGATTGAGAACTATGATATACCTGCTTCCACAAAATACTGATTAAGGGGATTGATATACCTGTTTCCACCAAATATTGATTGAGGCCTGCAAGATACCTGCTTCCACAAAACACTGATTAAGGGGTTTGATATACCTGCTTCCACCAAATACTGATTGAGGGCTGCGATATACCTGCTTCCACAAAATACTGATTAAGGGGTTCTATATCCCTGTTCCCACCAAATATTTATTGAGGTCTGCGATACACCTGCTTCCACAAAATACCGATTAAGGGGTTTGATATACCTGTTTCCACAAATACTGCTCTTCTCTAGAGACTTAGGCACAGGGTCATTTTGAAAGTGACAGGCAGAGAAAGAGGCAGGCCATTCCGCAGGGGTGGTAGGGGTCGGGCAAGCGTACCAGGCCGGAGCCTAAGTGGGAAGTTGGAGAAGGCGCGTGCGATTACTTCAAAGGACACACCATAGTTGGTTGAGTGGCTCATTCAGCCTCCCATTTCTGAACCCTCCTCACTCTCTGCTGTGTGCACCCCCAAAGACACCACCACCATAGCCCCTCCACTCGAGTCAGAGGAATTATTTTCCCATCCATTCCCAGACCTTACCGATGTACAGCCATTCTTGACATCAGATGAGGAAGAGGAGGTAGCAATGGCTGCCATCCAGCGGTCTGACTACCCAGATCACACCAAGGAGGGAGGTCCCTGCTGTTGCTGCCTACTCCGAGATGTCAAATGTCAGTGGTGGTGAAGGTGACGATGATGACGTGTCGATAGATGTCACGTGGATGCCCACAAAAGAGGAAGAGGAGCGGAGTTCAGAGGGAGAGACGGAGCAGCAGAGAGGGAGGAGGAGAAGCAGGCAGAGCTTGCAGGGCACAGGAGGCAAAAAGCATACTGCAAATGTATCTGGAGCAAGCCATCCACCATGCACGGTCACTTCTGGTGCTCCCAGGATGCCGGCACATGGCTCCGCAGCGTGGTTTTTTTTTTTACGTGTCAGCTGCTGACAATAGTGTTGCCATCTGCAGCCTGTGTTGTCAACGCATAAGTTGTGGTAAGCCCAACACTCCACTAGGGACGACCGCCTTAAGAAGGCATCTGGCCTCCCATCACTGAGCCCAGTTGGAGCAACTCCGTCAGAACCCACAAAGTCACACTCTACATCCTGCCTCTTCTCCTTCTACTCTCTCCCCTCATTTGTCCTCCACTCCACCTTCCACCGTGCCATCGTCGCGTTTATCTGTCAGAAGGCAGGATTCCATGGCCCAAATGTTTAAGCGTAAAAAGTTGATGACGCCGGAAAACCCTCTTGCCCAACTTCTGACCGCAGGAACTGCTAGCCCGCCAACTACTGCCATATAAACTGGTGGACTCGGAGGCCTTTAGAAAATTTGTGGCCATTGGCACAAGGCAATGGAAGGTCCCCAGAAGGAAATATTTCTCCCAGAGCTATATGGCCACGTTCAGCAGCAAGTGAATATATCTCTGGCACACAGTGTCGGTGCCAAGATTCATCTGACCACAGACACGTGGTCTAGCAAACACAGGCAGGGAAGGTACATAGCTTTTACTGCCCACTGGGTGAACCTTCTGACGGCCATCAAGCATGTAACTCATTGCTTCCGTGTGGATTTGGTGTTACCACCATGGATTGCATGCAGGCCTGCCTCTTCTCCTCCTCCTACTCAATCCTCCATCTCCTCCTCAGCTTACTCCTCCTTTTCCACTGCTACCACCTCTTCCACTGCGCCCCCCAAGCTTCCCAGAACCTATTCGACGTGCCAGTTGAGACATTCCCTGGAAGCCAAGAGCCACACTGGTCCTGCACTGCTTTCACTCAGTGGCTAACCCCGCTCAATTTGACAGTTGGTAAACTGGTGTGTGACAATAGTGCTGAAACTGGGCAAAATGACACACATGCCGTGCATGGCACATGTCCTGAACTTAGTCATGCAGCAATTCGTTGCCAAATACCCCGGGTTTCAGGACATCTTGCGGCAGGCCAGGAAAATCTCTGGCCATTTTAGAAGATCTTACACGGCCATGACTCGCCTTGCTGACATTCAGCGGCGACACCACCTACCCGTCAGACGTCTGATTTGTGACAGACCGACGCGCTGGAACACCACCTTGTATATGCTTCATGGGCTGCTCCAGCAGCAACGTGCCGTTAACGACTACCTGTACAAACTCTACAGCAGGACAGGTTCTGGGGAGCTTGGTTTCTTTTCACAGCTCCAGTGGCTGCTCATGCGCGATGGCATGCAGACTTCTGCGACCATTTCATGAGATCACCAAACTGGTCATTCGCAGCCAGGGCACCATCAGTGACATCATACCTTACGTCTTCTTTCTGGAGCGTGCATTGCGTCGTGTCATTGATCAAGCCATCGAGGAGCAGGAGCTGGAAGATGAGGAAGTTGCAATGCTGAATGAATTCCCAGGGGGTGCTACTCCATCTGAGACAAGTCAGCAGGAGTCTGAAGAGGAGTCAGAGGATGGTGGCTGGAGGGAGGAGGAGGAGAAGCAAGAAGAACAGTCTTTGACGGGGACTTTAAACTTTTCGGGGATCCCTGGTGTTGTCCATGGCTGGGGGGAGGAGACTGAGGACGACATTCTCCTGGGTGATGAGAAGGAGCCAGGGCGCTCCACCGCTTCCAATTTAGTGCAAATGGGGTCTTTATGCTCCAGTGTTGGAAGAGGGACCCCATATACAAAGCATAAAGGGCAAGGACCAGTACTGGGTGGCAACATACTTAGACCCCCGGTACAAGCACAAAATGGCAGACATGTTACCAGCATCCCAGAGGGCTGTCAGAATGCAGCATTTCCAGGCCTTGCTGCGAGAGATGCTGCATTCTGCTGTTGCGGGCGCTGGCAGAGGAATTTCCACCCACAGCGAAACCGAAGCGGGTACCAATCCTACCATGCCTGCAAGAAGAGGGCGGTTTGAAGATGTGTTGGTCACTTCAGATATGAGATCATTCTTGAAGCCAACCCATCGACAGCCGCGCTCCGGATCCAGCCTCACAGAACGCCTAGACCAACAGGTGTCCGACTACATCGGGTTAACGGCTGATGTGGACGCTCTGAGAAGCGAGGAACCCCTGGACTACTGGGTGTGCAGGCTTGACCTGTGGCCAGAGCTAGCACAATTTGTTGTGGAACTCTAGGTTTGCCCCTCGTTGAGTGTCCTGTCCGAAAAGACCTTCAGCGCAGCAGAGGGGATCGTGACCGATAAACACACTCGCCTAGCTTACGACATTGTGGACTACCTAACATTTCTAAAAATGAATGAGGCGTGGATCTCTGAGGAATTCAACACCTGTGACGACCATGTGCAATTGAATTTCCTCATGCCAGCCCACACATATATCGGCCACCACACAGAACAAAGAATGGTCCTTGTCTTATGTATATACAGCGGCATAAAAGGCCTTTTCTGTCAGGTGAATGCCAAATTTTTGGGGCCTCTACTCCAGTGGCCTACAGAATTTTTTTTATACAGTGACCGCCTAATGTAG
Organism: Bufo gargarizans; assembly: GCF_014858855.1. Lineage (NCBI taxonomy): Eukaryota > Metazoa > Chordata > Amphibia > Anura > Bufonidae > Bufo > Bufo gargarizans. Next base: position 134,960,626 of record NC_058085.1, read on the forward strand.
CTCCAGCCACATCATCAACAGTTCTTTTCTTTCAGGTGAATGCCTAATTTTTGGGGACTGTACTGGCCTACAGTTAAATTTGTATCCACTGACCGCCTAATGTACCTCCAGCCACATAAGCACAAGTTCTTTTCTGTCAGGTGAATGCCTAATTTTTGGGGCCTGTACTGGCCTACAGTTAAATTTGTATCCACTGACCGCCTAATGTACCCCCAGCCACATAAGCACAAGTTCTTTTCTGTCAGGTTACTGCCTAATTTTTGGGGTCTGTACTGGCCTACAGTAAAATTTTTAGCCAGTGACCACCTAATGTACTGTACCTCCAGCCACATCATCACAAGTTCTTTTCTGTAAGATAAATGCCTTATTTTTGGGGCCTGTACTCCCGTGGCCTAAAATAAAAATTTTCTAGGCTCCAGCAGGGCACATTTTTGAGAGTTTCCCTTTAAGACACATAAAAATGGACCCTGAATGAAATACATATTTTTTGTGGGAATTTTTGCCAATGATCCCCCTCTGGTATGTCACTGTCCATGTTGTGGGACTATTTGTGCACTTCTAGTAAGTATTTGGTTGCTGCAAATATGACCTGAAGATTTTTCAGGTTCGCCTGCCATTAAAGTCAATAGGGCCCGCCGCAAATGCGTGGCTCGCGAGCATTTGATCGCAAACACGCATTCGCGAATAGTCCCGGCCGATGTTCGTCCATCACTATAGTCGAGAGGGCTCTGGCATTGTACTTGTATCTACACATATGTGTACAGTACATGTCTCCATGGCCATATTTTTTGCATATTACTGTAAAATTTGAACAATCCTATAGATTTTACTGATGTGTCTTATTGTTTTAGTTTAAGATCATTTATACAACTTTTTTGTTTGGTAACTTATTCCATTGTCAATGTCAAGTATTGGAATGATCTGTAGTACAATATTTTTTTCCTTTTTACTCCGAATGAATGGCTGCCTGCAGTCTTGTTGCTTTAGATCTTGGCATGTGCTTATACTATAAGATTCCTCTGCATAAAGCGGCATATCAGGAAACAATTAAATTGGGTCGGGTTTCAAGGTTCACCATCTTCAAAGCAGTACCGTCTCGTGCCGGTGATGTATACACGCTGTCACATTCTAATCAGCATTTCAACTGTAGCGTGTAGTGATTTATCACCAAGGATTTTAAAAAACACATTAGAAAACATCGACTTTTACTAGTTTTTACGCTATAGTGGAGCATATTTTCTTAGAACTCTGCTTTTTTGCTGTCAACGAGGCAGGTATGTCCCTACCAATCAGTGCTGAGAGGGGTAGTTAATATAGGGGCACATCCAATGGGAATGGTTGTCAAAATATTCATATATTTCAAGGAGAAATAACAGAGAATCACAAAATTAATAAAAACAAAAAGTTATTGAAAAATCAACAAAACACATGAAGACTGTTAGTTATTTGAGACGCAAGAAGGAGATGAGCACTGCATGGTATAAGGTACAACAAGCACATAATAAGGCCTCATGTTCACGACCGTGGTGTGTTTTGCGGTCCGCAAAATCTCGGATCTGCAAAACACGGATGGCGTCTGTGCGCATTCCGCAATTTGCGGAACGGCACGGACAGCCTTCGATATAAATGCCTATTCTTGTCCGCAAATCGCGGACAAGAATAGGACATGTTATATTTTTTTAGCGGGCCCACGGAACGGAGCAACGGATGCGGACAGCACACAGAGTGTTGTCTGCATCTTTTGCGGCCCCATTGAAGTGAATGAGTCCGCATCCGAGCCACCAAAACAACGGCCGTGTGCATGAGGCCTAACAAGTAGAACAAAAAGAGCAAAAACAGTCTTGCTAAAAAGAGTCACAACTAGAATAAATCCAAAAATATATATCTTCATTAATGAGTCTTCGCATAAAACCAATTAAAAACAGACACACAAGGGATTGATTACAATTGTCCCTACCACGATACAAGCTATAAATCAGGCTAAACAGAGTATGGCCCAATGCAAAGAAACAACATACAGATATATGAGAGTTCACACAAAATACATACATGTAGAACATTTTCTCAAGTGCTAAAGTGCAGTGGCAAGTAAAAAAATATGACAGTAAAATAACATCCAAATAATCAAAAAGCAGCAATAGAAAAAATAGTGATGCAGAACCCGAAAATAGTGGAGCGATGGTCCAGTGTACAGTAATAGGGATTAATTTCTGGAACAAAATCTACAGCATTTCAATAATGCTTATTTACTTAATGCATATTTTCCTAATTTCACATATCCCTAGCTGTCTAACCCCACTGATAAATGTTGCATGACATATCCAAGATGTGTAAGACATTTCAGGAAAATGAGAGTTCATTGGGTTTATCGCTGCAGATTCCATAGAGGACACTCTATAAATGATACGAGCCCTCTTGGCCTGAGAAGATATCCAAGACCTTCATTTGCATAAAGCACAGGGACACTCGCCCCCCACTTTCCATTTGGGAAAACATTGTAGGGAATGCAGGTGCTACCACTGTATCTCCTTTAGTAGGGTGTCTGGATGGACTAAATTAAAGTGCAGGCAACAGATGCCCTTGAAGTCATGGCTGAAGTGCACAGAAAGAATGCAAAGGGATGAAGCAATGTAGGTAGCAAAGTCAATTAAACCAGTCATATGAAGAAGAAAAAAAACCTTTCAAAATCTTCAGTCTCTGGGGGCAATTTAAGGTGCATGTAGACATGAGCGGACACTAGTAAATAAATGCATAGTGCATGTGGTTTCTAAGAAGCTTTTTAAGACGCTCTTTGAAGGAGCTTGCTGGATATAGGGAGGTAATACCAGCTTTTACACAGGAATGTTCATACATATATTATAACATGCATGTGTACCAAATAAAATGAAGATACATCAGCTGTCAGGTCATGCATAGAATTACTAACAGCCAGGCCATTAAAATGGGAAAGTCAGGTGGCAAATAACATGGCCAATAATGGAACTGCCTTAGGGGTTATTATGCAGTCCTCTTGGGGTCCTGAAAGGCAAACCAGCAGAATTTTGCAGGAATAAAAAAGACTCCATAACTAAAAACATTTGCCACTCAGGAAGCTGGGAAAGCTGTGGCCTTCCTACCACACAAGGGAACCATAACTTAAGCTGTCCTATGTGGGTCGTGGACTTCAGAGAAAAGTAAAAAATAGGTCCCTTGCTCCAGGAAGCCCAGACAAACGGGGCTGGGAGATGCAATCAACTATCTGGTCACTGGCATTTTGGTGCGAGGTGTAGGTAAAGAAGTCCAGCAGCTTTATTCTGAGGTCCTATTTACATAGGCAGATGATTCGGCCAATTATCAAGAATGAAGATTCATATAAACACTCATTACCAATAACTACACATGTAAATGTGTCACCAATCACCCAATCTTGCTTGTTGGGTGACCAGTCATTTATGCAGCACATAAAGTCATTGTTTTCCAGCAGCACAATGCCTTGTGTAAACAGCGATGTGCTTCTGACAAACTGTGAATCTGTATAGGGATGAATGATCGTAGTAGTGATTGTTTATCCCCACACATCACAGATTTTTATTTATGGAAATGCAGGTAAACGAGTGGGCAGTGATCACGAATGAACGGTTTATTTCCAATCATCGCCCTGCACATTGACCCTTGTAAATGGGCCCTTAGTCAGTAGACGAATAAGAAGGTTGGTGATCAGGAATGAAAAGTGTCTGTTCATTGACAAATTCTACTGAACAGAAGCTAAGCTACAGGAACCCGACACAGCCACTATATAGGGCACAGAGCTGTCTGCTTCTGGCTTCGTACATTGTGTTAATTCAGGTGGTCATCACTCTTGCTAGCAGATCATAGTGGGAGTACCAGGTGTCAGACCCTCACTGATCTGATATTACTGACCTATCTTAAATGGGTTGGCCCATCTGGGACATTGATGGGATATTGCTAGGATATGCCATCAATACCAGATAGGTTCAGGTCCTACTTCTAGGACCCGCTCCTATCTAAAGAATGGGACCCCCGAAGTAAAGAAGAGCATAACCGTGCATGTGCAGTTTGCTTTCCTATCATTACCATGGGAGTTCCAAAAATAGCCAAGCGAGCACGCCCAGCTCAACCATTTCTGGACATTTCATAGCACTTTGGAGCTCTGTTCTGGAGGATAGGACCCATGCCTATATGACATTGATGGCATCTCCTAGCAATATGCCATCAATGTCCCAGATGGGAATACCACTTTAATTCTATGTCATCAATAGCAAAGTACTGGAACACCAATTTATTATCTCTGCGGTGCCACAAAAGGTGACATAATACCATACCTATTCAAATCAGTGGGTCTATATAATGCATGACAGGACCGGTTCTCCAGATGATATTAGTATCTGCTCTCCACTCTGCCCAAGATATGACGAGCCTGAAAAAGGACCCCTTCTTTTAACTCAAAATTCCCCAATAGAATGAATTAATGAAAATATGTTTTTTAAGTAGACAACCCTTTTTTTATCCAGTCAGGTGGACAACCCTTTAGGGCCAATATTCGTCACCAATTTCTATCTCCTTTGTCCTTTAAACATCTGCTCAACGAGGCTGACAATATCTTCACCTTGGAACAATGCACATTAACAGCCAGGGGATATTGAGGTTTCCGTGTGACACCTTTATATTTAAATTTCCCAATTGACTCCCAGGTCTTCTGAAAAACTGTTACAAATCCGTATCTTATAACAGTGGAAATTGCAGAGCCGAGCACTGGGAGAATCCGATTTCATTTACCAGTTCCTGTTTCTCTAAGGAGGTTAAGTTACAATCTCTTTCTTTCCCCTGCAATCTTTAGTCTGCATTCAAATAATTACTTTTAACATCTTGGAAAATGCGGTAGATTTGCATTGTAGGTGGTTTGTAATGCCCTGAGGGGATAAATCTGCGACTCTGTTACGAAATGTTACTCATTAGGATTAATTAGTGAAGAAAGTGTTGTACAATTCACAGTCGCAGCCTGAAAGATTTCAGTCCCTAGAGTTAAAAAGAAGAGTTTCTTTAAAAGGGATTTGCAAGGAGTCTTATAAGTAAAGTGTGATCAAAATGTGGTATTTACACGTAAAGAACCATCACAGATCGTGTAGACACATGGAGGCACATCGCACCCTCCTCATAAGAACTTCCTAACAATAAATTAGACACCACAATCTGGGTTGGATAAACAATGGCCGCAATGCTTTATTATGGGTTACCTTAATTAAATTAACACCAGAATAAATTATCGTAAATAATTAAATAATTATAAATACTTCTCTAATAAATAATTAATTCAATAACTCATAAGAATAATCAATTAATTAGAACTACATCCACCCAGCTACACTGAGTGATTCTGCCCCACTAACTCAGCAAAGCACCCACACTTTATTTATTTTTTTGAAGGGGGGAAGGGCGGGGCGATGCGCCTCTTCTCTCTTCAGACTGGCCGCGAACACTGGAGCAGCTGCAATATAAAGGGGATAATATTCCCGCTGCAAACACCTGAACAAATCAAATCTTCGGAATTCTCCCCCCAGCAACCGCTCTCCACCAATCAGCTTCCCGGATTCTTCAGCCACCCAACATCCCAGAACAGGAAAAAAACGGTTACCTCAGAACACCTTAAGGGTCCATTCACACGTCCTGTTTTTTTTCATCCTGAAAAACGGTCCGTTTTTTGCGGATCCGTTGTTCCTGAAAATGTTTCCGTATGTCATCCGTTTTTTGCGGATCCGCAAAAAACGGAAACATGTATACATTTCAATAATCAAATAAAGTTGTTTGGATTTCTTTGAAAAAAAATTGAAAAAAAAAAAAATAATAATAATTTGTTATGTGTTTCCAGGAACGGAATCCGCAAAAAACGGATGACATACGGAATGACATCCGAATGTCATCCGTTTTTTGCGGATCCATTGACTTTGGGTCCATTCACACGTCCGTTTTTTCTTTCCTGATCTGTTCCGTTTTTTCAGGAACAGATCAGGACCAGATCTGGACCCATTCATTTTCAATGGGTCCTGGAAAAAATCGGACAGCACAATGTGTGCTGTCCGTTTCCGTTGTTCCGTTCCGCATGTCCGTTTAAATATAAAACATGTCCTATTCTTGTCCTGAAAAATCGGATCCTGGTACAATGCAAAGTCAATGGTTCCGCAAAAAACGGAAGACATTCGGATGTCATTCCGTATGTCTTCCGTTTTTTGCGGAATCCGTTCCTGGAAACACATAGCAAATTTTTTTTTTTTCATTTTTTTTTCAAAGAAATCCAAACAACTTTATTTGATTATTGAAATGTATACATGTTTCCGTTTTTTGCGGATCCGCAAAAAACGGATGACATACGGAAACATTTTCAGGAACAACGGATCCGCAAAAAACGGACCGTTTTTCAGGATGAAAAAAAACAGGACGTGTGAATGGACCCTTTGTATTGTACCAGGATCCGATTTTTCAGGACAAGAATAGGACATGTTTTATATTTAAACGGACATGCGGAACGGAACAACGGAAACGGACAGCACACATTGTGCTGTCTGATTTTTTCCAGGACCCATTGAAAATAAATGGGTCCAGATCTGGTCCTGATCTGTTCCTGAAAAAACGGAACAGATCAGGAAAGAAAAAACGGACGTGTGAATGGACCCTTACAGGTACCCTAAAACAAAAGAGCGGGAAAAGAGAGAGAAGAGGGATGAAGAAGGCACTACCTATATATATAAATATATATATATATACATATATCCCACACATATATGTATATATATATATATATATATATATATCCATAAGAAAACTGTGGCAGCACTCCCTTGGGAACTTGTGTAGAATATAGGGTGCCCGCGATGGTCCCTCGATTCAGGACGGCAGGAAGCAAAAAAAGGTTCACAGCACCCCTTGAAAGATAAAATGTGCTCTTTTATTCACACATATCAAGTGACAACGTTTCGGTTCTCTCACAGAACCTCTCTCGAGTCACCTGACTTGAGAAAGGTTCTGTGAGAGAACCGAAACGTTGTCACTTGATATGTGTGAATAAAAGAGCACATTTTATCTTTCAAGGAGTGCTGCAAACCTTTTTTTGCTATATATATATATATATATATATATATACACACTCACCTAAAGAATTATTAGGAACACCTGTTCTATTTTTCATTAATGCGATTATCTAGTCAACCAATCACATGGCAGTTGCTTCAATGCATGTAGGGTTGTGGTCCTGGTCAAGACAATCTCCTGAACGCCAAACTGAATGTCAGAATGGGAAAGAAAGGTGATTTAAGCAATTTTGAGCGTGGCATGGTTGTTGGTGCCAGACGGGCCAGTCTGAGTATTTCACAATCTACTCAGTTACTGGGATTTTCACGCACAACCATTTCTAGGGTTTACAAAGAATAGTGTAAAAAGGGAAAAACATCCAGTATGCGGCAGTCCTGTGGGCGAAAATGCCTTGTTGATGCTAGAGGTCAGAGGAGAATGGGCCGACTGATTCAAGCTGATAGAAGAGCAACGTTGACTGAAATACCCACTTGTTACAACCGAGGTATGCAGCAAAGCATTTGTGAAGCAACAACACGCACAACCTTGAGACGGATGGGATATAACAGCAGAAGACCCCACTGGGTACCACTCATCTCCACTACAAATAGGAAAAAGAGGCTACAATTTGCACGAGCTCACCAAAATTGGACTGTTGAAGACTGGAAAAATGTTGCCTGGTCTGATGAGTCTCGATTTCTGTTGAGACATTCAAATGGTAGAGTCTGAATTTGGTGTAAACAGAATGAGAACATGTATCCATCATGCCTTGTTACCACTGTGCAGGCTGGTGGTAGTGGTGTAATGGTGCGGGGGATGTTTTCTGGGCACACTTTAGGCCCCTTAGTGCCAATTGGCCATTGTTTAAATGCCACGGGCTACCTGAGCATTGTTTCTGACCATGTCCATCCCTTCATGACCACCATGTACCCATCCTCTGATGGCTACTTCCAGCAGGATAATGCACCATGTCACAAAGCTCGAATCATTTCAAATTGGTTTCTTGAACATGACAATGAGTTCACTGTACTAAAATGGCCCCCTGTCACAACCAGACAGCTGAGAAGCTCTGACAGAGGCCTTTCAGAACCTCCTCCTTGAGTTTCTGTGTTGTGGTATTCAGTTCCTCCTCTCGTTAGTCTCTCTCAGCTGTCATGTGTTGGACTAATTGCTTCCCTTTAAATTCCTCCCCAGAATGCTTTTCTGGGCGGCTTATACTTCTTCCTGGAGTGTGTGTGCATGCTCACCTTGTTCTCCTGTCTGCTACAAAGCTAAGTGTTATACCTTTATCTGTTATTTTCTGTTTGCTGGATCCCAGGTGACCCTGACTCCCTCCGTATCTTGTGTAGGGAGCCGGTGGTCGTGTCCCCTCACTATTGTAGGGTGCTCAGGGCTTTATAGTCAAGGTTCGTGGATATGCAAACCTCCACCATTAGGATCTTTGCATAGGCTGAGCAGCCAGGGAAAGTGCCAGGTCTTCTGCAGGGGTCTCCCTTGGTTCCTTAGCTTTTGGATCCAGCGAGTCATTTATACATGTTGCTTTGCCTTGTTTCCTGTACACCGTCCGTGACACCCCCACAGTCACCAGATCTCAACCCAATAGAGCATCTTTAGCATGTGGTGGAACGAGAGCTTCGTGCCCTGGATGTGCATCCCTCAAATCTCCATCAACTGCAAGATGCTATCCTATCAATATGGGCCAACATTTCTAAAGAATGCTATCAGCACCTTGTTGAATCAATGCCACTTAGAATTAAGGCAGTTCTGAAGGCAAAAGGGGGTCCAACACCGTATTAGTATGGTGTTCCTAATAATTCTTTAGGTGAGTGTATATATACATATATATATATATATATATATATATAAATACATACACATATACAAATGTACCTATATATATATATATATATATATATATACCTAGCCTACATATATAACCGAGGTGCCTGAGCCCCCATGTGCCCCCCAAGCTAAACGCTCTGGGGGGCTATTCATTCTCCATTTTGACAAATATAAGAAAATGAAGATTTTCTCACCCCTTAAAAAACTATTTTCCATTGAATACATGTGAGTTTTATCTTAAAGGAGGAAGCTCTCAGTGACTGTCCTGCTAAAAGAAGCCATTATCTACTTGGGCACAGAGTGCCTTAATCGGCATGAGGAGACTTATAGGCCATTCATGCTTCTCTGGAATTCTGGGAAGAAACGGATGCAAATGAGCTCTTAACAAGCTCCGCCTCTAATGCCACCAGATGTAAGGCACCTATCCTATAAGTCAATGTTCGACTCTTTAAATAGGCCTTAAGACATAACTCGGATATTAAATAAGCCGGCACCTCATCTTGCAGACAGCTGTTTCAGGTGATTTCCCCTCATCAGTGCAGAGCAGAGAGTACTGGCTTAACTGGTTGAGAGCCCTAAGTCGGGATTAGGGGGGGGGGGGGGTAATATTTCTCCTTGGGAAGAGAGCGCCTTAATCAGCCTGAGGAGACTTATAGGCAATACATGCTCCTCTTGAATTCTGGGAAGAAATGGAAGCAATTTGCATTGTGATAGTGAGACGCCAACTTCTGCGATTGTATTTGTAGGATTTCCCTAAGAACATGTTACTAAAGGGGCTGTCTGGATTAAAAACCCATTTCATAAATGAGCTAATAGAGGGCTACCTTGTTTGGGTCCATTAGCAGTGTGGAGAATGGCTACAAAATGTGTCCTTCCCATGCATTGCTCAAACAGAACATTGATTTCAAACATTGAACATTGAATGGAAAATGTGTAATGCCTCATGAAGTCTGTGGGGGAGATGTAGAGAAATTGAACACTTGCTGCCAGATTCCCATATAGATTGCAGCTGAAGTCAGGGTTTTAAACATACCCCCTCATGATTTGAGCAGGTGCCATAGGCAGCCAATGACAGTTGTGCTATACAGCATACAGCTGCCGGCATCAGAAATAACTCTGATCACAGAAGCCTTGATCAACTGCAACTATAGCATCTGAGTGCTCATTTACCACAAGTGAGTTGCTCCCACTCATTGATTGCCCACCCCTATGATGAGACATATGAAATCTGTTTAATTGCTAAGGTACCCAGATGCTACCAGGCCTGCCATAGCAAATGTTCTATTGACAGGCCTTAATATGTACACAGCAATCTTCACATAGACTGCAATGGCAAAACATTGCAGTCTATAGTACAAGGGATCTAACAATCGAATCCTTTAAAAAGATACACATGGTATGTAATGCCTGCACAACTGTCTAGTGAGAGATATAGCTATATATCTGTACAAATTTGGCTGTAGGAATAAAGGGGTGGAAGGGAGGAGTCTGCTTCACTATGAGCTCCCTAAACGAGCACTGACGGAAGTTAAAGGGAGCAGGGAAGCTACTGAGCATATTAGTCCACCACTGAATGCAGGAGAGGGTGGGCCAGAAGGATAAACAGCAAGGGGGTTACCAAAGAGAATAATGCACATAAAAAGCAGACAGTATTTTTATTTCATGTGCATTTCAAGAATACTTCACTTAAAATTATCTGTTTATTGCATAGTAATACTGTCTGTTGGATAACCCCTTCAAGTGGACTAAAACTAAAACAAAAGGATTAAAATTGAAATCACCCCTTTTCAAATTTATCAAGAAAAAATAAACATTATTGGGTATTTATTTATCCCTAAAACAAAAAAAGTCTGAATCAGCATTTTTTGGCTTCGCCTCCCAAAACCAAATTTAATCCAAATTTGAATAAAAAGCTATTAAAAATCTAAATGGTGCCAATAAAAAATACAATTTGCCCAGTGATACCCCGTGAAAAAAAAGATATGGCTATATAAAAATATTTAAAAAAAAGTTATGGCTTTCAGAATATGGCAATGCAAAGAAATGTGTTTTCAAACTTTTTCTTTTTTTTTTAAAGCATTAAAACATAACAAAAACATTATTAATTTTGCCTCGCTGTAATCATACTGATGCACAGAATAAAGGTAATGTGTCATTTATACCACCTGGTGAATGTCATAAATATGAAATCTGTAAAAGAATGACAGAATTGTAGTTTTTCCAATTCCACCCCATTAATATTTTTCCCTAGCTTCCTAATATATTATACAGAGTATTAAATGGTGCCATATGTGAATGGAAAAGTAAAAAAGTTATGGCTAATGGGAGGTAAAGAAAGAGTTAAAAGAAACGGTATTTTTGATATCTACAGCATTTGATAGACATAGGGAGGACATGTCTTTATTATCTTCTATCTGCTGGTTCAATGTGGAAGCACAATATTCATAATCTCTATTTGTGAGAAGGCCATGTGGTCTGATGTAAGGCTCTGGTCTACTTAAAGCAATGCATGGTTTTTATTAATGGATAATAGCTTAATAATTTATATCCTACGTTCTCTGTGAGACCAAAATGACATTTTTACTGGAGGTATATAATGGGGCTTCTACGGCATATACTGTAATGCAACATTTTTTTTACACAGAGAAGAATATAAGTCCTTGTAGTAAATTTGAAAATTCCCGTCAAAGCTCAGGGATAATGTATATTTCATATACAGATGTAGCAGATCTGAATTATTTTAAAAGGGTTGTGCCAAATTTGCAAGTTGTCATCTATTCACTGGGTTCTGACCACTGGACCCCCAACAATCATGAGAATGGGGATCCTTTTCCCTTGATCCGATGGAGTGGCATGTGCCCTGCCGTTACATTTATTCATTATGGAACCGCCAGAGACAGCCAAGAACAGGTGTCCCGTTCCCCTGATTTCATGTAGTGACAGGTCGGGCATGCACCCTGCCATTCCATTCATTCTCTAAGGATCCACTGTAGCACTTCATTCTGTTGTCTCCAGCAGTCCCACAGAGAATTAGACCTCCATTCTTGGGATTGCTTAGGGTCTCAGTGGTCAGACCCCTAGAGATCATCTAGTTATCCCCTACCCTATGGATAAGGGATAACTTGCAAACTTGACACAAATGCTCAGTGCTGAGTTTTTCATTTGGAAGAACTTATGGTGATACCACAATGTGTTACGTGTAGTAGTACTGGAAGCTACTGAGCCCCAGTGCAAATTCTGTGACAGGACCCACCAACGATCACCTTATTTTTAATCCTTGTCTTCTCCCATGGGGCAGAGGGACTTTTGTCTCCCTCAGTATCCAGGACCCAGATGCAATCACATCATTGGCACCTTCTAGAATTAGGCCTCTGGTGGATCTCCTCTGAACTACAGGAACATGGGTCACATTCAGCCGTGCTACGTCACTACAATCTTAATAAACTGAACCCAGTGGCGTACCGCCCATAGAGGCAGACCACGCCACTGCTATGGGGCCCGCGGCACTGGGGGGCCCGTAGCGCAGATAAGGGCCCGCCCACTCATGACCTGCAGCCGGCTATGCGGCTGCTTTTCTCCCCAGGCCCCCCCCCCATGTTTAGCTGAATCGCCTCCCAGAGGCGCGGCTAAGTCCTCAACACCCGCCCCCCTCCTCAGCGCCGCGCTCTGCAAACACCCGATCCTCCTCTCGTCGGCGTCCCAAATCCCGCGCAGGCGCAGTGCCGGCGATTGCCTGCGCCTGCGCTCTGATAATACGGCTGAGGGCAACAGCTTCAACATCGTCACTGGGCATGCGCCGAGCCCAGTGACGATGTTGAAGCTGTTGCCCTCAGCAGTATTATCAGAGCGCAGGCGCAGGCAATCGCCGGCACTGCGCCTGCGCGGGATTTGGGACGCCGACGAGAGGAGGATCGGGTGTTTGCAGAGCGCGGCGCTGAGGAGGGGGGCGGGTGTTGAGGACTTAGCCGCGCCTCTGGGAGGCGGGTTTTAGCTAAACATGGAGGCGTTAGTAGTTTTCATATTTAGGCGGGCACGGCACTTCAGAGGGGCACCGTTCCTGGGCACCGTGGAGAAAGAAAAACGCCCCTCTGGGCTCCAGTCCTTACAGCGTCATTTGCATATCCTAAGAATCGATTTTTAGAAGAAAGGACAAGACTGACATGGAAAAGAAGAACACAGATGGAAAAAAAGTACTTTATTAAACATGGATCCATGAGTACCTTTTTTCCATCTGTCTTGTTCTTTGGATTGTGAGTCTTGTCATTTCTTAAAAAAATCGATTCTTATGATATGTAAATGACGCTGTAAGGAGCCCAGAGGGGCGTTATTCTTTCTCCACTGTGCCCAGGAACGCCCCTCTGAAGTGCCGTGCCCGCCTAAATTTGAAAACTAATAACGCCTCCAAGTTCATCTAAATCGCCTCCCAAATCCGATCCTCCTCTCGCTGGCATCCCAAATCCCGCGCAGGCGCAGTGCCGGCGATTGCCTGCGCTATGATAAGATGACTGACGGCACTGCGCCTGCACGGGATTTGGGATGCCGGCGAGAGGAGGATCGGGGTGTTTGCCGCAGAGCGCGGCACTGAGGAGGGGGGGTGTTGAGCACTTAGCCGTGCCTCTGGGAGGCGATTTAGATGAACTTGGAGGCGTTATTAGTTTTAAAACTTAGCCGGGCACGGCACTTCAGAGGGGCGTTCCTGGGCACCGTGGAGAAAGAATAACGCCCCTCTGGGCTCCTTACAGCTTCATTTACATATCATAAGAATCGATTTTTTGAAGAAATGACAAGACTCACAATCAAAAGAACAAGACAGATGGAAAACAGGTACTCTGTTAAACATGGATTCATGAAAAAAAAATTGGGGGTAAATTGCTAGTGACAGATTCCCTTTAAGGCTACTTTCACACTTGCGTTCAGAGCGGATCCGTCTGGTGTCTGCACAGACGGATCCGCACCTATAATGCAAACGCTTAGATCCGTTCAGAACGGATCCGTTTGCATTAACATGAACAAAAAAAAACAACTTTTTTTTTTTTTTGTTCATGATAGTGCAAACGGATCCGTTTTGACTTTACATTGAAAGTCAATGGGGGACGGATCCGTTTGAAAATTGAGCCATACTGTGTCAACTTCAAACGGATCCGTCCCCATTGACTTACATTGTAAGTCTGGACGGATCCGTTTGCCTCCGCATGGCCAGGCGGACACCCGAACGCTGCAAGCAGCGTTCAAGTGTCCGCCTGCTGAGCGGAGGACAGACGGAGCCATACTGATGCATTCTGAGCGGATCCGCATCCACTCAGAATGCATTAGGGCTGGACGGATCCGTTCGGTGCCGCTTGTGAGAGCCTTCAAACGGAGCTCACAAGCGGAGACCCGAACGCAAGTGTGAAAGTAGCCTAACATGGCACCCCAAATAATGAGACCTGCAGGCTGCAGCAGATATCCCATGTGACAGGTCACCCCCAGGAAACCCCTAACAGTTTCTGTAGGTCATGTATAAATTTATTTAATGGGGGTGTGGCATGGGAGGAGCAAAGTCAGGAAGTGGGAGGGGCCATGGTGGGTAGTGGGCGGGGTTAAGGGGCCCAATTCAGATTTTTGCTATGGGGCCCAGTGATTCCTATGTACGCCTCTGACTGAACCATTCCTCATTCAGAGGCATGCATGAGAACCGAATCTCAAGTAACACAGCTCAAGAGTGGCAAGGTGATAACTACTGAGAACATCTTGGTCCCAGGAATGCTCTTCCATAAGGAGGACAGCAATGCAAGACTTCTTTCCTTAATAGCATGAAGTCCCTTAGTTGAAACCTTCATCATTCATTATGAGCAGTGAGCAGATACAAAGCCTTTCTCTCTCTCTGGAGGATCTGACCTGTCTATGCAGATACAGATAGGCCAATGATTTCATTAGGCACCAAGCAATTCTTAATTTCTCCTGAGGTGGCGCTGCTGAAGAGCTGGACACCGGTTGCAAGGTTCCAGCATAGATTACAGCCAACTGCTGCAGTTCCCAGAAGAAACCCCTATCATCAAAGGGAAAGAGTTGCCTATATTATTATGCCAATTAAATCAAGATCGTGACACATATCTTTTCTTTTTTTCTGATCTGTTTTTCTTTTGTAGTTGTAGACTATGCTTTTTTTATTTTCTCTGCATATGGTTACGAGGGCAGCCATCTTGCTTGAGCTGTTGTCAGAATCATTTATATATGCTTTCAGAAGCCACATTAGCCATAAACACAATAGATTGGAGGGGACTTTCTAGGACTTCTAATCTTGCCTGCGATGATAATGAGGTGACTGCTGAAAAGTGATTTGTACAGAACAGAATCTCAACATATTATTAGGCTTAGTCATCAGTGCAAAAACTGCAGGTTTTTTTTAATTTCTTTTTAACTACAGCTGTGACATGGAAAATTTTCTAAAAATCACCAATTAAAAAAAATATTGAAGTGCAATTTTTTATTTATTTAAACAATAGGTTATTTTCTGATGACTTTCCCTTTAAGCTTACCAGTCCTTTCACTGATACAAACAAAATATCCAGGTGCAATGGTTTAAGATGACAGAGCGGTGACACACAGCCAGATAGAAGACAGCCAGAAGAACAGTCTTCAGCACTTTCTGTGGCCAATATCAGAATACAACTAAGCCCTTGTTGTCAGCTGTGGAAACAAAAGTGAGAAGAGAATTCCTCCCCAAGCCAGTACTAACAGTGCTGGATGCTGTCCTGCTGTAGCCCTGGAGGAACGGTCCCCTGACATCAGTCCATGATTAGTTGGAACCAATTCTTTACAGATATGGAAGTGAAAGTTAAAGAACCTAATACCGGTAATTAACATTTTGGTCTATTTTTTTAACTGCCTGGTGTTATATGTACTTGCCGTATCTGGTCCTGAGGCAATATCTATTGGGTCTTCACATAGACAGCAGAGATTCAGGATGCTGATGCTAAAGTTTTACTTTACCACTGGACAAAACCAGATGTATTTTATTTACTGCATAATCCAGCCAATTTTCCCATTTGCTCACATTGAGAATAATATCTACCCAAGCATTATTTTTCTTCTCTCAGGAGACATTGCTCATTGTCGTGAAAGCACACTGTGATACCAATTAAGTATTAAGAAATGTATTATGTAATATACAAGGAAAATTTACATGAATAAAAAAAAAATGCCTCCCGGACCATACCAACCCTGGGAAGGGCTGTTTACCAAGTTGGGAGATATCTATCCCTCTTCATGAAAAGAAGGTTGCAGGAAACACATCACAGTCTACCATTTTTGCTATGGGATGAGAAGTTAACTTGACGTTCTTGAGATTATTAGGGAAAATGAGTGTTGGGGCCCTTCATCCAGCTATAGAGTACAGGAGCATTTTCCATTTAATAACATTGTAAACTCATGAGACTTATATGGCTGAGGCACATCATCAGATAAAGGCATGGGTCACCAGATGATCCTCCTTGTCTCTGGTGGACCAATCAGCCCTCATCTCTATGAACCCCACAGTTCACAACATTTTGTTAGGACTAAAGCCTGTATTACACCAGCCGCCTTTTCGGCAGATGATCGCTAACGAGCGTTCACATGAACGCTCATTAACGATCATTAGAGATGATCAAACTTTTGTAAAATTCGATTCAGCTGCTTTGCCAAATTTTACCAAAAAATCTGCTTTGTGACAAACAAGGGTGGGTTCACACTAGCGTTAGGGATTCCGTTATGGATTTCCGTTATGGCTTTCTTATAACGGAAAATAACGGAATCCATAAGACGGAAGAACAGATCCATTCTTCTGCCTATAGACTTGTACTATGATGGAATGCAAAAACGGAAGCCTTTAAAAGGCATTCCGTTTGCTCTCCGTCCTAATAGAAGTCTATGGGAATCAAAACGGATCCGTCTTCGTCCTGTTATGCAAGACGGAAAACAAAGTCCTGTCGACAGACGGACCCAGACGGATCTGTTATGTTTTGCCATAGACTTCTATTAGGACGGAACGCAAACGGAATGCCTTTTAAAGGCTTCCGTTTTGCATTCTGTCTGGGCATTCCGTTATTTTCCGTTATAACCATGTTATAACGGAAAGCCATAACCGAATCCCTAACGCTAGTGTGAACCCACCCTTACTTAGTCATGAACCGCATTTCTTTGTAAGTAGTGGGTGCAGAGACAGGGAACGGCGATTGCGCCACCCCCTATAATTGTACCCTTCAGATGCTGCATTCATACACAATCGGGGCATCTGATAGCTATAATCTGATGTAAAAAAATAATTAAAAAAATATAATACTTACCTGATCCATTTGCTTGTGATGGGCCGGATGCCGCCATCTTGCTTGAAGGTCTGGCACGAAATCTCGCACAGCCCGAGATGACGTCATCACACCGGCAGGCTTGGTGACATCATACATCACCGCGCACAGGATTCTGGCCGAGATCTTCAATCAAGATGGCTGTGGCCAGACCATCGCAAGCAAATGGATCAGGTAAGTATGATTTTTTTTTGTTTCTTACACTATTTCAGGTTAAATCGATTCACAGCAAAGCATGGGGAAATTCGACTTTGAAGACTTTGTGGACTTCGATTCACTCAGCAATAGCGATCATCTTGCAGTGTAATACTGCCACCGATTGCCCGATAAACGAGAAAACACTTGATTATTGGGCAATCCAAATCTTTTGACATGTTAAAAAATTATAATTTGCAGGTGGCAGAATGTGGTGTCTAAATTATTAGACACCACATTCTGCCACCTGCAAATTATAATTTTTTAACATGTCAAAAGATTTGGATTGCCCAATAATCAAGTGTTTTCTCGTTTATCGGGCAATCGGTGGCAGTATTACACTGCAAGATGATCTGCCACCGGTAAACCACTATACAGCACGGGCAAGAGCGATGGCATAAGGATCGCTCCTCCCCATGCTGCGGAGGAGATCGCTGAATGTAATAGCAGCGGTATCCTCTGCTAGCGAGAAGGCGATTGCCGTGAGGTAACGCTTCCCTCCCAATGATAATACATCCTTAAGAGTCCACTGGTCTGTAACAGTACACATTATTTCTTCCATATCAGATATGCATAGTGTTGATCAAGAATATTTGAATTGGGAATTTTTATCGCGAATATCTGCACTTCGAGAATTCGCGAATATTTAGAATATAGTGATATATTCGTAATTTCGAATATTTAAGATTTTTTTTTAATCAGTACACATGATCCCTCCCTGCGTCTAGCTTGTGGGCCAATAAGAAGGCTGCAATATCTTTAAATTTAGGAGTAGTGTTGGCTGCAAATTTTCGTAATGCAAATTTTTATCGCAAATTTTTCAATTGCCAATTTCCGCAATCAAGAAAATAATGACTGGAGATAACGAATTCTCGAATATTCGCCCAAATATTCGCAAAATATCACAAATTCGAATATTGCCCCTGCCGCTCATCACTAGTCAGATGAAACAGAGAAAATTATCTGTGACAAAAAAAAGTTAGTTATTGACAGTCCAAGATAATCTAATCTGTTTAGTGAAATCTCCTCACACAAGAAGGGCATAGGCGCTATAGGGAGCGCAGAGGTATCAGTTGTGCCTGGACCTTGGTACATGAGGGACCCAAAGCACCTCTGCCACACAAGAAGACACCAGTATAATAAATGACTCATAGTAGGCAATGGGCCCCATTACAGATTTTTCATAGGGGCCCAGGAGCATCAAGTTACACATATGCCACTCAATAAGGTGAATAATGTTTAAGAACTTCTTACATTATTGCCTAAAATAATAAACTGAAAAACTCAGAGAGAATCTCATAGTGGGTAAAAAGGTCATGGCAGAGGACAGAAGACTTAGGAGACCAAATGAAAACAAAGGATACTACAAATATAGAAAATTACAAAAATTCCAATATTCAATGGCTATCATACAAGTGAATCAAATTCTAAATATTTTCAAAACTTAAAGAAAGAAAGATCCAAAATCCCCACTCAATGTGAGAAATACCAAGATTCCTGCATTATTTCATAGAGCCCTTCTAAGAAGCAGATGGGCTTTTCAGGTTTTTGGATAAATATTTTTGGAGCGCCAGTTCTCATGTCTTGATTAAACAAGTCTAAAATTTCATGTGAAAATGAATAGTAGCATGAACTGTTCACACCACACATCCCATCTTAATATTTTTTGTACTTTTTTATTCTTGTCTTAATGGGTGTTTGTGCCTTTTCTCTCTTTTAATTTCTATTAAGTATATTATAAACACAGATATATATATGAGCGGTAGTATACAAGTTAGAACTAGCGTCTATGGACAAGAGAAAGCTGTAATAAGCACACTAAACAATCTCTGGGGTTCAAAACATCAGGGTGTTGCATGAAACTAGATCTAAAATGCCATACAACAAAAGGCTAATCTACCAAACACATTCTTTGAAAAGACGAGGAGCACCTAGCTTTTCATGGTCTCTGTTTTCACGTTTGCTTCTGTCAACAGTTACCTGGCAACACTGAGAAAACAGAGTCCTAGGGAGGAGAATTAAAACAATGGCAACCAGGGGCGTAGCTGTAGGGGGTGCAGAGGTAGCAGTTGTAGTGTCCCACTAGGTAGGGGTGGGCACTACACAAGGGTCAATTGGGTCACGTGTTACTTCTACTCACAAGGGACAGTGATATTATATTTATCTATGCATTTAATGTATTTTTCTATTTGTTATTACATGTGTTGGTTCCACTGTTATATGCTCAGCAGGCCTATTTGGGTGTAATTAGACATCCCAGACACTAGAGGGAGATAGGGAGCCCCTAGTATAAATGTCCAGGCCCAGACAGGGAGGGGTTAGGTCATAGTCAGGAGTCTGTGGAGACAGAAGTGAGAAGGCACCAGCCAGAGATATGCTGAGGGCCTCCTCCTGACATGCAGCTAGATAGTCCTGGTTTCTAGTTGCCCCAGGAGGCCAGTGGAGGAGTACAGCCTGCCTGGAGACCAGTAATCCAACAAGCACAGAAGAAGTAACCCCAGTAGTAGGAATGAACCTCCTGGGAGAAACCTGCAGCTTCCCTCACAACAGGAACAAAACAACCAGCTCAGATAAGTAAGCTGATGGGCAGAGGTACTACAAAATAGAAGCAAGGGTCAATACGGGAGGAAGATTTAATACCAAGGATTAAAGCCAGCATTTAGGCATCCGGGCCTTGGGATCCAGCCAGCTGGAATAGCTGAGGGGATAGTGCAGCATAGTTCTGCGAAGCATTAACTGTTTACCCTCCAAGTATCTTGCAAGATTTATACCTGCCATATTAAGAAGTAAGCCTGCTTGTGGAATATTGTTACAAGGGACTGCATCATCATTATCTACTGTATGTACAAAGTTGGACTGTTTCCCAAGTAAAGCAACGTTTGGTTTACCATACCATCTGTGTACTCCATTACTACTCCTGTAAATCGGTGTGCCACCGTTACAGGCACTGGCGTCACGATCCTTAAAGGGACCTTGCCCCAGGCACTCAAAACACCTGCAACATCCAGGGCACCTCATCCACCATCAGGCCTGGTCCCTCCATACAGAGTGTGCCCCAGAGGAACTTGTGTCTACCTCTCCTTCACTGCCGCATGCCTGCCCAGGGTTCTCCTCCAAAAAGTGAGTAACCCTTGATTGCCCATAACCGTGACCTCACTATCGCAATACCCTGCAGGTCTGGCGTGCTGCACAGTCGCTACCAGGCCCAGGAGCCTGTGCCACATAAGAAGACACCGGTATTATAGAAAGTGCATGATGGTCAATTACACCTCTGGCTGGAGAGAAGAGGTTAGGTCAAGAATTTGGCATAGTGGGGGGCCGTTTCATTTTTTTCCTCGGGCAGCATGAAGGTTATGTGCTTCCCTGCCTCTGACAACAAAGCACTGAGGGAAGGGGAGCCCAAGCTGAACTCTTACACCAGGACCCATGAGCCTTTAACTACGCCCCTGATGGCAACCACTGTAGATTGCTTTTCCTGTCCCCAGAAAAGTCATGTTGTAGCCACAGCCCTTACCTGTTGTAACTACTGAATAGGGTTGGTGCACTCATTATGTGTATAGGCACTGTATGGCAAGGCACAGAGTCCCCAAGGGTCTGCTCCATCAATCCTCCTATAATATGGCTGGCATTGGAACATGCTACTATTTCTTTATTTACAGATTTGAGTCCATAGCAGTCTACGATAATTAATTTACTTGATGGACAGCTAATATGGGCTGCTATCAGAGGGGTAGTTCTTCTCTTCTCTTCACCCAGGGAAAAGAGTCTCTTTGCTGGCAGAGTGGTTTGTTGGCAATCCTCACTGAAATTAAGGGAAATTATTTTTGTTCCGCCCCTAGGACCCATATTATTTAGTGTATCCATGGGAGCGGGGAACAGAAAAGTGAGGTCTATGCATTTACCATTATGGGAAAGCAATGTCGCCATGTTGGGATCCTGTATCAAACCATCTATGTTGTATTGAAATAAAAAAAAACTATGAAAATATTCATATTAAAGCTCCTTTAGAATATTGTAAAAGGATGATTATGTCCCCATGACAGTGGCGTGCCTAGGGTATTTGGACGGGTACTTTCTCTGGCACCCACCTTCCCCCCCGCCGAAACCATAAGAAACTTTATTTTTACATTTAAATATACTGAAATATTTATTTAGTTTGAAATAACATTTTTTATCGCTAGTAAACAGAAAATTGCTGGTAAATGAATATTTGAAGGGAATCTGTCACCATGAAAATACAATGTAAGGGTCCATTCACACGTCCTTTGTTTCTTTCCTGATCTGTTCAGTTTTTTGCGGAACAGATTTGGACCAGTTCTGTATCCATTCATTTTCAATGGGTCCTGAAAAAAAATTGGACATTCGGGAAAGAAACAACGGATGTGTGAATGGACCCTAAGCTTGTTATTACACATTTTGTGAAGGAAGGTGAAGAAAAAACAGCTGTTTTTGCACAGCTTTTTTTATTTTATTTTACAGGTTCACCTGACGGGACAGATCATGTTATATTTTTATAGAGCGGGCTGGAGTTTTCACTGATGCCGATGCACCCTGCCCTGATAGCAGGGGCTCAGTTGACAGTGATAGCCAGACCCGTGCCGCTGATCGGACGGGCACAGCTCCTGCACCTGCCCGATCAGCCCGCCATACCTGTACAGCGCTAGGACTCAAGTCATGTACTGCAGCGCCGTACAGGTACGGCACTGGTATCCTACAGGTTAATAAGCCTGGTCCTTTCCCATCCATATTTTGTCCCCTTGTAAATTTCTGCCCTGGCACTGGCTAGCAGCAGCCTTGTGACTCCTCAAAACCCCTCCACCCATTGAAAATTCAAAGCAGCAAGGCCCTTAACTGAAAAAATACTTCTCTAGTCTGTCTAGTCTGCTGCCTCGAGTCTGCACACTGTTCTGCCACAGTGCCACTGTCTGTACCACTCCTAACTGCCACACACCACAGTGCCACTGTCTGCACCACTCCTAACTGCCACACACCACAGTGCTTTTTGCAGGCTCAGCTCGGCGGCAGTGTATCTGCAGACACACACTGTGACACACACAACACTGGTGAGGTGGTCACTTCACTAGAAGGCACAGGCCGCACAGCACAGCCGTTATCTTGCTCAGGAGCACTGGAGCAAGCGGCTACAAGGAACATGGGAGGTTTTCCCACCTGGAAGGTGGGCAGCGGCCGGTGGAGAGCATACAAGTGACATAGGCGTGAGCGCGCTCCCTGGCTTATCAGAGCGAGCACCGGGGCGGATTAAGTATATGATAGGCTGGGGGCTGCTTACCCATCTTGAAAACTATGCCACATATATAGTGTCGTTGCCCATTACCAGGATGCCAGGGATCTGGCAAACATTTTTGGGGCAGCGTATTAAGCAATTTTAGAGGACGGCTATCGTCAGTGCTGACCCCGAACCATATATTCAATGCGATTAATCAATGAAAAAGAAGCAATAGAGGGACGAGTGGTGACAGTGCACAGAACCACATCCCTGGTGCAGGAGTGAACACAGATACGATAGCTCGCCGGTGTTTAGTGGTCAGAGGACTTTTAATGAATTATTATTACAGATTATAGGATAAATGTACATTGAGGGCTATCAGCCGTAGGGGGGCCAGTTTTTATTTAGGAGAACCTAATACCCTTCATTTATCTAGTTTAGATTTGTTGAATTTACACCTCATAGTGTATAGCGTACAACACTCCACAGTATACAGTGTAATACCCCACAGTATACAGTATATAATATCGCCCAGTATACAGTACCCCATAGTATGCAATGCACAGTATACAGGACCCCACAATATGCAGTATAGCACACTATAGTATACAGCACCCCACAGTATGCAGTATAGCACCCTATAGTATATACTGCACCCCACAGTATGCAATATATAGTATAGCACCCCACAGTGTGCAGTATAGCACCCTATAGTATACAGTACCCCACAGTATGCAGTAAAGCACCCTATAGTATACAGTACCCCACAATATGCAATAAATAGTATAGTACCCCACAGTATACAGCACCCCACAGTATACAAAGCGCCACAGTATATCGTACCCCTGTAACAATACAGCCTGGACCGCAGCGGCTCCCTGTGATGATACGCTGGCTTGCGCTCCAGCGTGGAACGCACCGGCCGTCTGCGATGATACGCTGGCTTGCGTTCCAGCGTGGAACGCAGCGACCTGCCTGTGTTGTTACGCTGGCTTGCGCTCCAGCGTGGAACGCAGTGGCCGCCGGGCCTTCTGTGACTCCGCCCACTTACCGCCCGGGCCTTAAATAGTAGACAGGTACTAAGCAGGGTGTTCCACTAATGGAGTGCGCACCCTGCTAGCTCCATTGCATCTGAGGACTCTGTCCACATATCCAAACCTGGATACCTAACAACATCGTGAAGGACTGTCTACCTTCTTGCCACAGGCTTCTAGCCAGGACCAACTAACCGCAAGTATATGCCTGTTACCTGCTCTGATTAATGTCCTGGAACTCAGAGTGGGGTGGTTACTGCTGGTGTGAGGCGATACTCCCAATTCAACTCTAAACCGTGGACATGCTATACTAACTCTGAACCTACTGCATAGTATATACTAAACTGTGGACATGCTATACTAACTCTGAACCTACTGCATAGTATATACTAAACTGTGGACATGCTATACTAACTCTGAACCTACTGCATAGTATATACTAAACTGTGGACATGCTATACTAACCCTGAACCTACTGCATAGTATATACCAAACTGTGGACATGCTATACTAACCCTGAACCTACTGCATAGTATATACCAAACTGTGGACATGCTATACTAACTCTGAACCTATGGCATACTATATACTAAACTGAGGACATGCTATATACTAACTCTGAAGCTATTGCATACTAGATGCTAACTCTGAACTCTGCACTAGCTTATACTAACTTGTGACTCATGTACGTCTGGGAGTCCCTCCTTCCATCAGTAAAACTAATTGGATGGATAGCGGTAAATGATTTTGTTACCCCAAACTCTCCGCCTAAGACTGAGAGTGACACCTGGGGTACATACTGAGTAACCGCGAATCCCACAGCCAAACACAAGGGTGGTGGGATAATAGTGGATGTCCATTGCTTCCGCAGTTGAGATCCTAACTGATCAACTAGGTGCGTTACATATTAGTGGGACCAAAACCGGATTACCGTTGAAGCCATGGTGGACACGGGAGCTTCGGGGAATTTTATCGACACGCATCTGGTTGAGCGAAATAAAATTCCCCACATGAGAAAAAACGTTCCGATATCCGGGAGTTTCATTGATGGTACCACTTCTAGTTCTATCCACAGTCAGACTCAACCCCTCATGGTGACATGTGAAAATAACCACACAGAATTCTTATCCCTTGATATCATACACTCTCCATTGTTTCCCGTGATTCTCGGGTTGCCATGGTTGCAAATACACCAGCCAACCCTCCTATGGAAACAGGGGAGAGTTCAGTTCACGTCACCTTATTGTATGGAGACCTGTTTCCCCCTCAAAGCTCTCATGCACGTGGGAGTGAACCAGGTCCCCATCCAATACGCAGACTTTGCTGAGGTGTTCAGCGCAAAGAAGGCGGAATCTCTTCCGCCCCATAGATCTTACGATTGCCCCATAGACTTGCTGCCGGGTAGTGAGATACCCACGGGTAGAATTTATCAATTGGCACAACCAGAACTTGTTCACCTCAAACAGTACCTAGAGAACTTACGAAAAGGTTTTATTCAGCCTTCAACCTCCCCGGCAGCAGCAGGGATGTTCTTCGTGAGAAACAAAGATTCAAGCTTAAGGCCCATTATAGATTACAGAGCCTTGAACAAAGTAACAATCAAAAATCGGTACCCCTTGCCGCTAATATCCGAACTCATAGAAAGATTACAAACAGCAACAATCTACACCAAGCTGGACTTGAGAGGCGCATACAACTTAATTAGGATCAGAAAAGGGGATGAATGGAAGACAGCTTTCCGCACTTGGTATGGACTCTTCGAGTATACAGTGATGCCCTTCGGGTTGTGCAACGCCCCTGCCACATTCCAAAATTTTATTAACGACATCTTTAGGGATCTACTGGACGTATGTGTAATCATCTATCTTGATGATATACTAGTGTATCCCGATAACTTACACGATCACAGGAAACATGTCCGTTGGGTTCTCGCATGGTTAAGTGTTCATCGTTTATACATCAAACAGGAAAAATGTGTATTCGAGACTACCTCTCTTCCCTTCCTCGGATACATAATATCACCCAAAGGTACTCAGATGGATCCCTCAAAAATCACTTGCATCCAAAATTGGCCGATTCCGGATTCCAGGAAAGCTCTTCAACGGTTCCTGGGGTTCTCAAACTTCTATAGGAAATGTATTAAGGATTTCTCCGCTACCACTAAGCCACTAACCCGTTTAACTAGTGTCAACACGAAGTTCGTTTGGTCCAAGGACGCCCAATCAGCGTTTGAGTTATTAAAGAACAGGTTCACTACGGCACCGATACTGACTCTCCCAAATCCGAACCATCACTACGTGCTGGAAGTAGACGCATCCCAGGCAGCCATAGGAGCTGTTCTGTCCCAGCGAAGCTCTTTTTCAACTCCGTTACATCCTATCAGGTTCTACTCCCGGACGCTAAATACCGCCGAATTCAATTACCCCATAGGCGAAAAGGAACTCCTCGCCATAAAATGCTCCCTGGAAAATTGGAGGCATTTACTTGAAGGATCAATACACCCCATCACAATTTATACGGATCACCGTAATCTACAATACCTGAAAACCAATAAAACATTATCAGGCCGTCAAGTACGGTGGAGTTTTTTTTTTTGACAGGTTTAACTTCCAAATTACATACCGACCAGGCTCATAAAATGGGAAGGCCGACGCCTTGTCACGACTGGCTGAAATTCGCACCTCAGACACGGCCCCCACATGGATCATTCCACCGAAGAAACTCGTCCTTGCCACCATAACGTTGGAAACCCAGCTCAAGGATGCTCTAATTAATGACCATGCTAATACCCCCCCCTGGTCTTTCGCAGAATCAGCAGGGTTTCCTTTACAAGGACAGCCAACTGTATATACCACCCTCCCTCACCAATCAGGTGATCAAACTTTGCCATGATTTACCCCTCGCGGGACATCCCGGCATTGCTAAAACCACAACCCTGATTCGCAGGAACTTCTGGTGGCCAAAGATGTCCAAACAAATTGAGGAATACGTTTCTACGTGCGAGATCTGTGCCTCATGTAAAACTGACAGGAACCGACCTTATGGTCTCCTAATGAGTATTCCCATCGCCAACAGACCCTGGGAATGGGTCTCGATGGATTTCATAGTTGAACTTCCCCTTTCCAGAGGAAACAACACCATCATGGTGGTAGTGGATTTACTGACTAAAATGGCACACTTCGTGCCCCTCAAGAAGTTACCCTCCTCCAAGGACACGGCTGTGGTATTCCTGTCTAATATTATTAAGTTACATGGAATTCCTAGCCAGGTCAAATCAGACAGGGGTTCGCAATTCGTATCCAAATTCTGGAGAGCACTTTGTTCCAGACTTCAAATCGACCACAGAATGTCTACCGCCTATCACCCCCAAACTAATGGGCAGACTGAAAGGGTGAATCAGTGTCTGGAACAGTTTCTCAGATGTCACTGCTCATTTCTCCAGGATGACTGGGAGGGCCTACTGAATTCGCCTATAATAATTCTACGAATTCCTCCACATTACATACTCCATTCTTTGCTAATTACGGATTTCACCCTAGGTCTCTTCCTCAAAACAGCCTTCCCACAAACGTTCCAGCCACAGACGATTATCTGACCACTTTGCAAACTACCCTTAAGACGCTAAAAGACAACCTTCAACGGGCAAAAGAAAGACAGAAGCGTTACTACGACCGTCGTAGGAGAGAACGTCCTCCCTACCAGGCCGGGGACTCGGTTTGGTTATCAACAAAAAACCTTCGGTTGAGGGTACCTTCCAAGAAATTGGGAAGACAATTCCTGGGTCCTTTTCCGATAGAAAGGATTATTAACCCCAACACGGTGGGACTCACCCTTCCTCCTCGATTACAGGTACACCCCACATTCCACGTGTCACTACTGAAGCCGTTTAGACCTAGACCGTTCCCATCAAGTCACCCTCGACCCTTGCCTCCGATAGAGGTCCAAGGAGAAGAAGAATTTGAAGTTGAGCAGCTCATTGATTCCAGAAGAAGACGGGGGAAGATCCAGTATCTCGTTAGATGGAAGGGGTATGGTCCCCAGGATGACTCTTGGGAAGATGTGAAAAACGTTCATGCTCCCAGATTGTTCCATAGAAGATTTCCCAACCGACCCTCTCCTAGCGGGGTACCCCGGAGGGGTCCCTTAAAGGGGGGGGTACTGTAACAATACAGCCTGGACCGCAGCGGCTCCCTGTGACGATACGCTGGCTTGCGCTCCAGCGTGGAACGCACCGGCTGTCTGCGATGATACGCTGGCTTGCGTTCCAGCGTGGAACGCAGCGACCGCCTGTGTTGTTACGCTGGCTTGCACTCCAGCGTGGAACGCAGTGGCCGCCGGGCCTTCTGTGACTCCGCCCACTTACCGCTCGGGCCTTAAATAGTAGACAGGTGCTAAGCAGGGTGTTCCACTAATGGAGTGCGCACCCTGCTAGCTCCATTGCATCTGAGGACTCTGTCCACATATCCAAACCTGGATACCTAACAACATCGTGAAGGACTGTCTACCTTCTTGCCACAGGCTTCTAGCCAGGACCAACTAACCGCAAGTATATGCCTGTTACCTGCTCTGATTAATGTCCTGGAACTCAGAGTGGGGTGGTTACTGCTGGTGTGAGGCGATACTCCCAATTCAACTCTAAACCGTGGACATGCTATACTAACTCTGAACCTACTGCATAGTATATACTAAACTGTGGACATGCTATACTAACTCTGAACCTACTGCATAGTATATACTAAACTGTGGACATGCTATACTAACCCTGAACCTACTGCATAGTATATACCAAACTGTGGACATGCTACACTAACTCTGAACCTACTGCATACTATATACTAAACTGAGGACATGCTATACTAACCCTGAACCTACTGCATAGTATATACCAAACTGTGGACATGCTATACTAACCCTGAACCTACTGCATAATATATACCAAACTGTGGACATGCTATACTAACTCTAAACCTATGGCATACTATATACTAAACTGAGGACATGCTATATACTAACTCTGAAGCTATTGCATACTAGATGCTAACTCTGAACTCTGCACTAGCTTATACTAACTTGTGACTCCTGTAATTCTGGGAGTATACAGCACCCCACAGTATACAGTACCCAATATACAGCACCCCACAGTATACAGTAGAGCAGTATAGCACCCCACAGTATACAGCACCCTACAGTATACAGTATACAGCACTCCACAGTATACAGCACCCCACAGTATACAGCACCCCACAGTATACAGTACTCCACAGTATACAGTACCCCACAGTATACAGTACCCCACAGTATACAGCACCTCACAGTATACAGTAGAGCAGTATAGCACCCCACAATATACAACACCCCACAGTATACAGCACCCCACACTATACAGTAGAGCAGTATAGCACTCCACAATATACAGCACCCCACAGTATACAGTAGAGCTGTATAGCACCCCACACTATACAGCACCCCACAGTATACAGTACCCCACAATATACAGCATACAGCACCCCACAGTATACAGCAGAGCAGTACAGCGCCCCACACTATACAGTAGCTTACAGTATAATAGCATAACAGCCCCTGTCACCTTTTCCTGATGTAATCTTCAGAAAAAAAGATCCACAATTATGGCAAACTTCTCCTGCAGGCTGCAGCACCCCCCTGTATAGCTGACAGCCTGACACCCGGGGCGGACCAGCATCCCCCCTTCCTAGGCACGCCACTGCCCCATGAAAACACTTCCTGGCAGCTAAGCAGGGGCAGAGTGGCAATAGACTGCAGAGGGAAATTTCCCAGTGCACCAAAGCCCAAAGGGCCGCCCGAACGCTCCTCATGGCCTCAGGCTGGGTACATTATGATCTGATGTCCTCAGCATCAATTAATGTAGAAGTATCAGGTACTTATGCGTCTGACCAACAGCAGCAAGTGCCTTTCTAAATTAAACTGTATCACCATTAGTGATGAGCGTCATTGACAATATTAATTTTCACGATATTTCGCGAATTTATGGCCTAATATTTGCCATAAATTATTTGCGATCTCTAGTCATTATTTTCTTGATTGCGAATGTAATTTGTGCATATTGCACACGCAATACAGGCATGGCTCACTTTTGCTATATTTGTCAAGCTGCTAGAAGTTTCCTGAGACTAGAGAAAATGGTTAGCAGCAACTTTCGTGACTGTAAGGAAGAACTCCTGATAGAGTGCTCCAGAACTGCAAAAAACTGCAGAAAATGGCTGCTGGGGAGGTTCTTATATAGTAAGCTCAGGCAAAGGCATTGCAGCCTTCTCATTGGCCCACAAGCAAGAAGGGAGGTTACTGATAAAAAAAAGATAGAATATTTGTGATTATGAATATATAGCACTATATTCTAGATTGTCGCAAATTCTCGAAGTGCTGATATTCGCGATAAAAATTTGCGATTAGAATATTTACCCTCAACACTAATCACCTTCCTCAGGACACTGATATAGTTGAATACTGTGGCAAGGGGCACAGTATCTTGTACTCCTTTTTTATATATAGGAGGACCATTTTTCTTCAAGTATTTGACTGGCTGTTATGGATAATTTTAACTTCTTTGCAATGGTCTTAAATGTTTTTTTTCTTCTTGTAAGCAGCAGAACCCCCCATACCTCTCGCTGCTTCAATGTAAGGTGGCATAATATTAAACCTTCCACGTAGGTGGTGATGTATGTATGGACGCCTTGCATTTAGGAACAAGGAATAATTACTGTTGGATTTGGCTGCAATTTTACAACAAGATTTGCTGGATTTAACTCCATTCCAAAAATAACAGGACATTTGTGGACATCCAATTTGGCTTTTGTTCGAAATGACTTTCAATAATTCTATTGTGAAATATTTATTGGTCAGACATTTTTCACATGACCGCTGGACAATGTAAACGTTGAGTGTAATGAAACAGATATTCTAAATATCCACAGCGATCAACCCAATTGTTTTTTTCTGTCTGAGCCTTTAGACAAGTTGGCACCAGTGAGGGTATTGTAAGTGCCTGGGTAATGATACCAGTTTCAGAGCTTGATATTAGCTATGGATGAGTAGTAGGAAAAACAGAAGCCTTGAAGTTTGTTCTAAACTATCCAGACATAATTGCTGGACTTCTGAAGTTTCCTATTGCATTCCATATTAATATTTATGATAGATAGATAGATAGATAGATAGATATTGTCATGTACTATATGATGTCGGATTTTCATGTTTTGCCTCAATCATGATATAACTAGGGTTGAGCGAACCCGAACTGTAAAGTTCGGGTTCGTACCGAACTTACGGTGTTCGGCACCCGAACTCGAATATTTCAGTAAAAGTTCAGGGTTCGGTGTTCGGGTAATATTAAAGGGACACTGACAGGCCCAATAAGCATATTTAGCTATATATATGAATGCATAGGTCTTCTAATGTGTATTAAAAACATATAAGTATAACCCCTGTCCACCTTTTAAATACATCAAAAACATGTTTGATAACCTGATTTAATCGCTCTTCTTTCTGCCCAAGGGGTGGCGTTTCAGCTCCACATGGGCGCACACACGTGCCCCAACCGCCGTTTTCAAGCGCCACCCAGCTCATCAATATTCACTTCGCTGGGCGGCTTCTGCTGTCCCCGACATTCCGAGATCCCGCGCATGCCCAATAGAAAGATCTCGGAACGTCGAGGACAGCAGAAGCTGCCCAGCGAAGTGAATATTGATGAGTTGGGCGGCGCTTGAAAACGGCGGTTGGGGCGCGTATGTGCGCCCATGTGGAGCTGAAACGCCGCCCCTTGGGCAGAAAGAAGAGCGATTACATCAGGGTATCAAACATGATTTTGCTGTATTTATAAGGTGGACAGGGGTTATATATGTTTTTAATACACATTAGAAGACCTATGCATTCATATATATAGCTAAATATGCTTATTGGGCCTGTCAGTGTCCCTTTAATATACCATCGGATATTAATATACCAATCCGATGGTATATTTTAACTTGAAGCGTCCCCATCACCATGAGAACACCTCTATGTTAGAATATACCATCGGATTTGAGTTACATCGTGAAAACTCAGATCCGACAGTATATTCTAACACAGAGGCGTTCCCATAGTGATGGGGACGCTTCAAGTTATAATATACTGTCTCTTCAAGTTATAATATACTGTCCTCAGTATTAAAATCATTGGTGGCCAGTGCGGCCCCCCCCCCCTATTAAAATCATTGGTGGCCAGTGCGGCCTCCCTCCCCCCTATTAAAATCATTGGTGGCTAGTGCTGCCCCCCCACCCCTATTAAAATCATTGGTGGCTAGTGCAGCCACCCCACCCCCTATTAAAATCATAGGTGTCCAGTGCGGCCACCCCTCTCCCCCCCCCCTAATTAAAGTCATTGGTCAATGATGGGGGGGAGGGGGGTTGTTAACCTGTGGCCACTGCCACCAATGATTTTAATTAGGGGTGGGGTTGGGGAGGCCGCACTGGACACCAATGATTTTAATAGGGGTGGGGGGCCGTACTAACCACCAATGATTTTAATAGGGGGGGTGGGGGTGGGGAGGACGCACTGGCCACCAATGATTTTAATACTGGGGAAGGGAGGGGGGTCCGGTTCCTGCTGCCTGGCAGCACCCGATCTCTTACAGGGGGCTGAGATCCGCACAATTAACCCCTGAGGGGTTAATTGTGCGGATCACAGCCCCCTGTAAGAGATCTGGTGCTGCCAGGCAGCAGGGGGCAGTTATGTACACAGTTCTTAGTATATTCTATCTTGAAGCGTCCCCATCACCATGGGAACGCCTCTGTGTTAGAATATACTGTCGGATCTGAGTTTTCACGATCGTGAAAACTCAGATCTGAAAAAGCTAATAATATTATTTTCCGTTATAACCATGTTATAGCGGAAAATAATAAAGTGAAGTTCGGGTCCCCCTTGACTTCAATGGGTCCAAGTTCGGATCAAGTTCAGGTCCCGAACCCAAACTTTTTTTTAAAGTTCGGCTGAACTCTCCGAACCCGAACATCTAGGTGTTCGCTCAACTCTAGATATAACCCCTTAAAGTGTAACTGTCATGTTTTCATCCAAAAATCAATTTTATCATATGCCACTGCTGGTGCAGCATTATGCATAAAGCAATCTTTAGTTTCTTTACATACCACTGCTTTCCTTGGGTTTTTCCTTTAGTTACGGCTGTTTTGAACTCTACAATATGAGGGTTTTCTCTAAATGGCTCCTCTGCCAGTTCTCTGAAGCCAAAACTGCTTTCCCTCACTTCCCATACACACTTGCTGTAGCCAGCAGCTTCCTGCCAGCCAATCAGATTGCATTACTGAGAGACACGCCTCCTCATTCTGAAGCCTAATGCATAAATGCATTGTGGAGGACCGCCCCTCTGTCTATCTGTCTTCTTAGCCGGAGACAGACAAGCCATAGCAATGGTCTTTTAAGGGACAGGGGACATAAATGAAAGCTGTTATTATAAGGTAATTACAGGTAATTATTTTGGTAATCATTGACAGACTAACTCAGGTATACATGCCTACCTCTAATAAACCAGCAAATAAAATAAAAAAATTACAGTTACACTTTAACCCCTTCAAGTTGAAAAAAATAAAGGACATCAGGAAGTTCCTGAAGATGAACAACCACAAAACCACACTTAGTCAACAGCTGATTGATTACCGAATTAATTCACCGAAGTCTCACGTGACTTCAGCTAAAACTAATTTTGCCTACACAGAGGCAATACATTTTAATGCTATACGAAGCAATAAAACTGAAGTGTTTGAACGAATCGACTTTCGGATCTCTGATCTGAAGCTCAATTCATTCAAAAATAGTCACAATCTTGACCTGACTCAGTTGTTTTGTTAAAATATGTATTGAACAGCTCATATTCATGAGTTCCTGGCTCTTCAAATCCCTACCTCCATATAAAGATAGAAAGAAAATGGTAATCAGTGGTGCGAAGGAGGCGTAGAGCCAGAAGCTGATGAATTTTAGGACTCTTGAGTGCATGCTCTATATTGAGATTCTCAATACAGATTTTAGGAAAATGACTTTGTCAATTCAAGTAACTAAGTTTATGCTGCCGTCAAGTAAGTCATTAATCATTCACCTAATAATCATATAAAGCATGTATTTTACACTGATTCCAGAAGACACAGAATCAATTAATCAATTGGAATACTGCACAAACCATGTTGTAGAGATAACAAAGTTGACAGTGAGATTTATGATATCTTGGAAAATCTGGAGATACTGGCATAACCTTATCTAAAGTAAGTTCCATTTAGAACATACTGTAAGGGATAACTCTCTCTGTCTCAGTGGGTCGCAACCACAGACTTCTTCGCAGACAACAGAATTTAATGTCCAAACTGGTGCTTTATTTTGGCACCTCAGCACCCGCACAAACATAAGCATCAAAAATAAACACCTGCCCGTCTTTGCTCTAACTAATACACAGTACTTTTCCCTGACTCACCTCAAAGCACAGCTTATACAAAGGGTCTCGAACTCCAACCCTGAGCAGATTTGCTCACCGAACACAAGTCCAGATAGGGAAGAGATCCGGCTACACGTAGCCTCGTGGCCCCTCAGCCCTCCAGGCTGAGACCACCCAGAGCCTCTGTAGGCCTCTGTTTCCAAGACTTCTCTCCCCTGACTGACACACAGAGGGTTGGTGTTATCCCTACTTGATTACAGCAGGCCTCACCTGCGATCACCTAAGGTAAAAAAAACAACACACGTACTAGAAGGGTGTGGACTGGCAGATCCCACTACCAAACCTATCCACCAATCCAAATAAAATCCAGCCCAAAACAACATGTAAACAAGACTGTCTCAGAAAACTATGCTTTGCTGAAACCCCTGCAGCTTTCTGGATTTTATTTATTGTAGATTTTGCCGGGTTCAGACAACAGTCTAATGTTTATGGGGAGCTCCCAAATCGCCCCACTACAGACGATGTCTGGGGAGAAAAGGATTGAGAGAAATGAATATTTTTGCACAATCCTTTTGTTTTCTGGGAGATAAGCTGCCACCAGAAGTGACTGCCTGTGGCTTTCTGTACTCTCCCCATTGAATACATATACACCTTTTGGTGAGTCGAAAGTGTATGGAGGAGCCAGGAGGCAGTCTGGAGAGATATCTGTTTAATGTGTATGGCTACCTTCAGGCTAACAGCTTTTCCTTCTGACTGCCTTATATGTATGTGCTTTTGGCTCAGCCAAGCGTGCTTGTTTGTTTCAATGGGGGAGGAGGATAAGTTATTGTCATATGTTCCCCAAGATCAAAGAGTTGTGCATGTTGAAATTCAATGTGCATTTTTGCTCTGCCTTTGGGTAAGAGTTGTTACTCATAAGACCCTCATACACAAGTCTTTCTGCTCATTTTACCAAAATCGCCAGGATTTAAAACTTTTGTCTGATATGTAGGGTGATAAGTTTAATAGACCCCTGAGCATTAGCTACAGGAGGTGTAAACCATGCAAAGAGATTGTGTGTTCATTCTAATAGTGGTACTTTACCTACAAAAAGTAGAAGTAGAAGTGGAGCTCATAAAAGGCTGAATGAGAAAAAAAGATGGTCTCTTTTTTTCAGAGACAGGGAAATCTTATCCATGGGTTGTTGGTACCACAACTCAGCCCAATTGTTTCTTTCATTTTTATTTCCATATAGATGATATCATCTCAGAATAGGTCAACAATATTCAATTGGTGGTGGTCAGACTCACCGAACCCCTACCAATCAGCTGTTTGAAGAGGTGCCATACTCCAGTGAGAGCTGCAGCCTTCTCACAGCGTATCAAGCACAGAGCCATTGTATACTGGCAGTGCTTACAGTCCAGGCTCATTCACTTGAATTGGACTGAAATGCACATAGACCTTGTGACCAATGAACATGACATTACCGGCCTAGGAAGAGGTTGCAGTGTTCACTGCCGCCTCTTCAAACAGCTGATCGGTGGGGGTACTGAGAGTCGGACCCTCTCTGGTATAACACAGATAACTAATCCTTAGGATAGATATATAAGCAAAACTTCGTGGCACTCTGCCGTCCGTTTGCTGCTGGAAGTTGGGTTCCCACCCCGTCTCAATAAAAATATAGAAACTCCAGCAATTGCGTTGCAAGCAAAGAAATTCTTTTAATTGATATTTGCGGTTGTGTACAATGTGACGTTTCGGCCACACATTGGCCTTCATCAGACTACAGCAAAAGGAAAAGAATAAAAATAAATAAAATAAATAGTGTAATCAAATATTACATATAAACATTTTGATAATGTACCATGGCAAGTAACATGGAATATAGGTAAGACATAGGTATAAAACAGAAAAGTATTATATGCAATAAATGAAGTCCAGAAGGTTCTGTTATCAAATCCACATGTCAGTCAGTGGCCGGTCATAAATCATATCCGCATATCCGTCCATAATCAGACAAACATCCTAGGTGCAGGTACTGTGGTCGGTTCCCATAATAGGGCTGTCTCCACTGAAATCATGTTAAGGGGTATATTGTCCATATGAAAAGAAGTCCATAACACACATGAATAATCCGTGAGCATCAGCAGTGTTACAGGAGTAAAAAACAAGCATTTATCATGATATTATGGTTCAGTCACCAGACAGAATTAAGGCTAAATATCTCCATATATGGAGCATAGGCGTATGGAATAGCTAGAGCAGGATCCATGGATAGGTGAAATGGATTGGGAGGGGAGGAGGGAGGGAAAATAATTAGGGAGGGTGGTGGCAAAGAGATTTGTAGTTTGGCTTCTGATTATATGCAGTGGTACGTAGGGAAGACATAATAACGATCTCCAATCCATGAACAGGTATCAATAATTATTACTTAATCCTCAGGATAGGACATCATTATTTTACTCAAGAAAAACCTCTGCAAATTAAAACGAAAATTGAAATTTTCGATGAATTTTACTGATCTCCTTAGTTATGGCATTTTCTATTTTACTAATTATACAATACATGTTTCGGTAGCTTCCACATATTCTATGTATTCTATCATCTATCTCAGGTAGAGATGAAAGCTTTGAAAAATTCCATTTGGATGCTTCACCAAATTTCTCAATTCTGAATTAATTAATCACAAAGCTATATCCCAGCCTGCAGTTCAACTGCAGGGAGAGTGTTTCTCAGCCTACATCACTGAGTATTGCAGGCCACCAACAGTCCTAGCTAATCCCTAGCTAAATAAAAGCATACAGCAGCCTTCAGTATAGGGAAAAAAACATTGTGCACCCCTGCTAGAGCTGTGTGCCAATGATTATTTAGTGGAACAGAAGAAGGACATGGAGGCAGTGCCAATAAAGTAGTGCAGGAAAAAATTGATTCTTTTAAGCCATGTTGTGGCAGTTCAAGCACATGCTTTTGAATCACTTCTGTTAGCTGTTGAATGACTGTGCCATTAGGCTCAGTTCACACTTCACTTATTTGGTTAGTTATGGGTCAAAAACACAGAATAGGTGCAGATAATTTAGTGATACATAGCCTTGTTCACATTTACCTTATTTAACTTATCTTGGACTATATCTACAGTTAGCCAATTGAGTATATTACTGGATGTAGTAACAGCCCAAGCACCACAGATATCAGCTCCTTTCTCTTCTTTTGTATATACAGAGCTAAAAAAAACATTTAGTAACTCTGCCTATTGCTTAGCTTCAGTGACTACTCCACCTCCCCCCCCCCCCCTTTACCATTATTTAGGGGACCTACCTGCTCGGACCTTGGTTTTTTAGCATTTATATATTTAAATAATTTTTGGGGATTTGTATTGCTCTCTTTTGCCACCGGCTGTTCGTTTTGTATTTTTGCTAATTTTATTTCCTTTTTACAGATTTTATTCATCTTCAAACGCTACAGCTGACCCCTCAGATTTGTATTTTTTAAATGCCCTTTGTTTGTATTTTATTGCCTTTTTTACAGCTAGTGATCCATAGGGGGTTTAATTTTAGCCGTTTATACTTGTTACCTAAAGGAATACATTTATTGTGCAATTACTCATTGAGGATTTGAAGCTCTCCCATTTATCCTCAGTATTATTATGTGACAGTAGCTGCTTCCAGTCTATGCCCTGAAATGCTGGCCTGAACCCAGGGAAATTAGCCTTTTTGAAAATACAGTGTTTTTGCTCTGCCTGACAGAGTTTGCTTCTTATAGTGTAGGGGGAATATAATTATATTGTGGTTACTATTACCTAGTGTTTTTCGAACAGTAACATTTCCAACAAGCTCTGCTGAATCAGGATTCGCTCCAGATTTTGGCTCACCATTTTACACCGTCTGCTGGGTCCACATTGATAGATTGCCTATTGTGTTAGCCACTGATTCTGATATAGTGTGAAATAGTTGTCTCATGTTGCAGTAGTGGCCCTATGGGCACTCTGAACTGTGCCGACAGTGGAGGCTGAGGACAAGGCAGAGGATAAGGAGGCAGAGGAGGACATTGGCACCAGAATCACAGCATGAGAATGCGGAGGCTGCATTGCTATCATCTGGCCAAGTTGCCGGTGTGCCTAGGCAGGAACCACATTTACCAATAACAATAGAATTAGATTGTTATTCACACCAATTTTGGAATCAGGGCCCAATAGAATTGTTTATCTATTAAACAAGGTGGACACCACAACAACAGTAGAACAGGTAAGATCATTAACCCCAATTTGAGAATCAAGGCCTAAAGGAATTGTTTATCTATTAAATAAGGTGGAAACCCCAATAGCAATAGAGCAAGACAGGTTGTTCACCCCAATTTGAGAATCAAGGTCTAATAGAATCGTTTATCGATTAAAAAAGATGGAGACCCCAAAAACAGTAGAACAAGACAGGTTATTCACCCCAATTTGAGAATCAAGGTCTAATAGAATCGTTTATCGATTAAAAAAGATGGAGACCACAAAAACAGTAGAACAAGACAGGTTATTCACCCCAATTTGAGAATCGAGGCGTAATAGAATTATCTATGAAACAAAGTGGACACCCAAAAACAGTAGAACAAGACAGGTTATTCTCCCCAATTTTAGAATCAAGGCCTAATAGAATTGTTTATCTATTAAACAAGGTGTACACCCCAATAATAGTTAAAGGAAACAGGCTATTCACCCAAATTTGAGAATCATGGGTGTAATAGAATTGGTTATCTATTAAACAAGGTGGACACCCTAATAACAGTAGAATTAGACAGGTTATTCACCCCAATTTGAGAATCAAGGCCTAATAGAATTATCTATTATTTAAGGTGGACACGCCAATATCAATTTTAGACAGGTTATTCACCCAAATTGGAGAATAAAGGCATACAGTAATAAAATTGTTTACCTATTAAACAATGTGAACACCCCAATAACAGTAGAATTAGACAGGTTATTCATCACAATTTGAGAATCAAGGCCTAACGGAATTGTTTACCTATTAAACAAG
Organism: Bufo gargarizans; assembly: GCF_014858855.1. Lineage (NCBI taxonomy): Eukaryota > Metazoa > Chordata > Amphibia > Anura > Bufonidae > Bufo > Bufo gargarizans. The sequence continues at coordinate 134,999,754 of NC_058085.1, forward strand.
TTGGACACACCAATAAAAGTAGAACAAGACAGATTATTCACCCAAATTTGGGAATCAGGGCCCAATAGAATTGCTTTTCTATTAGTCACTGTGGACACTGCTTCAATTAGATAGCTCTGTGCCCTACACTGCAATTGATTCAAACTGTGCTGTCTCCTATGGATCCCTTCAGCGTCTCTACACTGTCTCTTTCACACTGGCAATTAAGTATTTTTTTCTACAGATTGTCAGCACTACTATCCCTAGCGCAACAGCACTTCTACATCTGTCCCTATGCTCAGCTCAGAGTGAAATGGTGAAGACCGTGCGGGGTGAGGCTTTCAAAGGGCTGTGACCTCACAGGGGATGGCTATCTGTGGATTGGCTGGCTGCATGGCATTGTGGGTGATTTTGCGTTCCCATGCTTCTTGCTTTCACTTTGTAACATGTGTAGCCGCAATTTTAGGGAAAAAGAACATTTGTTACCAAGAAGTGCAAGGAAATTTCGTATTCGTTGCGAATCATATTTTTCCTAACCTGTGGATCGAATTCCACTTCGGATGCTTCAATTTGCTCAACACTAATCTCAGGAATGTCAGTGATTCTCATGAGTTGATATTGAAGAACACCGGTTGTGGCCCAAGTGACTCACTGCAGGTGCAGTTCATAGGTGGAAGTCAAGAAGGTGAAATATGTTTTTGGTAACATCCTATTTGACTCTACAGTTTCCAATTTATTTTTTAAGTTTCCAAGTTAATGGCTGAGTTTCCAATACATTTTTTATTACATTTCTCCTGCCAATTTTAGGACTTCTTGGGAAGATTTCTTAGGAAATTAAGGAATAAAGTATAAAACTGGTCACATTATCCATCACATCAAACAGCCCAGATCTTGGCGACAAACCTGAGACTATAGTTATAAAAGTTTAAACTTTTGAATTAATTTGGGAAAAATAACTTGACTTCTGGCTTATTTGTTTCTAAAAAAAAAATCTCTTCTCAGCTAAACAGTTTTTAATTCCAACAACATCCGTAGAAGTTTCAAATGAGGGAAAGCCATCAAACTATACAGTAAAGAATAGATAGATACTTTCAGGAAAAATCATGAACTCATGATTGAGAAGCCTGATAATATAAACTGAAAACAAATATATATAAAACCTATTTTTCAAATACTGTATGATTTAATAGAAGGGAGTTTTCATTCAGCAGCCTATTCTATTATAAAGGAGAGTGGCTACAAAGAGCCTCTCACTCAGGATTTTTGAGCTGTGTAAATCCTGGCAGGGCTTCTAGGAAAGCAGTAATAGTCCTAATGACCCGGCCCACACAAACTGATTGACAGCCTTTTGTGTATATACATGGATACTGTGAGAGCTATCAATCATCATCAAGTGTGTCAATATTTCCAACTCTGGCTTGTCAGAGGGGGAAAGAATTCAACATGTTGGACTTCAATATGACCAATCTTTTGTTCCAACTGGAGATAAGCTGCCACCACAGGAGTCTGGCAGCGGCTTTCTCCCTATCCCTATTAAAAACAAGTGCTTGGTCCAGCCAAACTTTATATTGTTTGTTTCTCTTCATTTTTACGTAGGACTTGTCTTAAAGACTTGATGACACAACTTGAAAAAATGTCAAGAATCAAGATACATTTTTTCCATGAACTCTCTATGAGCTCTTTAAATCTTGCCTTTTGTTCTGTTATCACATTGGCTTTCACATTCAGCATATTCATCTTAGTGATTTCTATTTGAAGCTATATTTATTTCTTGGTTGCCTTGTTCCCCTTTCAGTAATGTACAGAAAAGAATGTGCTCTCTCAAAACAACGTTAAGAAGCTGCTCAATGCAGCCATATTTGCTTATCTGCTCACAGTACTTTGGTAAATTCCTCCAAATCCTGCCATTAATGTTTTTGTAATGTAACCTTTACTGTCCTTGTTGTAGTATTATATATGGGAGTCTGGAAAGTTCTTGTCAGGTTGTCTGAGATAGTTACGATGAGGAAGTTCAAAGGTGCACCAGATGTGAATGTAACTATGGTATTGGATTTTGGACAGGTAGGCCTATGTGTCCTGACTTGTTTATTTTATATAATATACTAGAAACATAGAAATATCATCTTGCAAATACATTAGCAAAATTCCAAAAATGTCCCAAAATTTCAGACGTAGACTTAATAATTCACTCAATAATTTCCTTTTTCTAAAACATTCTCTGCATGATTTTCCTTTCTCACAGCTTCATTCTTGGGAATCACTCTTAAGATGTAGTCCAGCTACTGTACCCCTTTATCAATGTTGCTCTCCAGAGGACATAGGGTTGTTCCTTTTCATTCAGAACAAAAGCAGACTTTCTCTCTGGGGGGTAAGGACAGTGTGGATGTGCAATATGTTATTTATAAGCAACATTTCTGATGCAGCTTCTTTAACTATGGGCTTTGAATGTTGTACAGATGTTTTTTTGAAAGATTTACTACATCTTCAAACTTTGTATCTGAGGATCGTTTTGCACTACTAGGCAAGATCAAGAGGATAGCTACAATCTACGATCCTCCAAAAAATATACATGTAAATAAAATACATGTTAAAAATACCAGCTTTTTTGAGAAGACCACTCTAGGCTACACCTATTACCTATTTGGATTTCTAATTTTGCTACACACTGTGTATGCTACAATATATGACCAAAGTTTGTGATCATCACCCTTATTTTCAAAAAAAAAGTATTAATATGGATCGGACCCCCTTTTGCAGCTATAGATGCCTCCCCTTTTTTGGGAAGACTTTCCACAAGATTTAATAGTGTTGCTGTAGAAATTTTCAGCTAAAAGAGCATTTTGATGTTGGTACTTATGTTGGAAGAGAAGGTCACAGCTTTTTGCAGGTCACTAGATCCATACAAAACTTATCAAACCATGTACATTTATAAACCAAGCTTTGTACACACTCATGTTGGAACAGTAAAGAACTAAACTATTGCCACAATGTTGGGAGTGACAATTCACTGGTAAACAACCCCAGAACATTATCCCTCCTCTCACTATGGATTCCAGTAGGTAGAGTTCTCCATGCTTTTGGCACATTCAGATAACTTTATCAGACTGACAGTTCATGAAGTAAGGAACACATTTCCACTGTTCCAGAGTCAGCATGCTTTACCCCACTCCAACCAACACTTGGAATTGTGCATGGTGATCATAGGCATGTGTGCAGCTGCCATAAAAAATAAAAATAAACATTTCAAGAAGGTTCCTTGTGTTTATTCCCTTCTAGAGCCCGTTTAGAACTCCATAGTGAGCGGTGCAACAAAAGTGATTTTTACATACCACATGCTTCAGCGCTAGAAGGCCAGCTTGTGAGATAATCATTATCTACCATGCACAAGCTTTTTATTACTCCTAGACATTTTCTTTTCCTAGTAATAGCACCTAAGGGCCCTTTACACAGGCCAAGAAACCAAAACATAATGGCTAACGAGATAGGGTACCCTAAAAAGATTTGTTTCTAGGGTGCACCAAAAACTATGGTTTTTGGGAGTTAACCTAATTGTCCAAGGTAGCACATTCCAAAGGATTGATGGATGCAGCTCAATAAAAGTCTTGGAGATGGGAGTTAGAGGTTCAGCTTATGGAGGATTTTATGCATAAAGCATTGGCAGCATGGAAAGCATAGGGCAGGGTGGTAGAGATAAGGGAGGAGATGTACATTTTATACCATATGGGCAACCAGTGCAGTAAGTGGCACATGGTGGAAGCATTGGTGTAGCCAGCACCGAGCTCTACATTACAACTTATACTACCATTAGAGATGTGGCTGTGGGCTTTGTTTTTGCATGCATGTGCAATAGCTGTGGATGAAACACCTGTACTCAATAATTAGGGGGTCCACACAATTTTGGCCGTATAGTGCATATTGGCCAACTTCTTCTTTGAGAGAGAAGCTCCTCTAGGAAACCCTTTCCATTATAATTTTGAAAGCTTGACTCTGGAACTGTCTATAAATTTGCCAGTTTTGCAATAATGATTAGCTATTAAGTCTGATGGTTTCAAAGGATGCTCTGAGACAAGAATCTAATTGGATACTTTAATCCTCAGATTTCAGCTCCATCTTCTCTTAGCTCAAGGGTTAATTTTCATAAAAGAACAAGAAACTGCCTTTAACAATGCATTTGGCACCAGGGAGTTTTACAGTAAACCAGTAACAGCTTTAATGGAGCACTGGGTATCACATTTCTATGCATCTATCACCTCAGTTCCACTTACTTTTTCTATAATAAATTCCTTAGCCAGGCATTTCTTGGGCCTTAGTGATTCAAATGATATGACTAATGCTATGATTGGAAATGGTTGGTTTCTCTTAAAAGTAAAATAAAGACACTGCCATAAACACCTTTAATTTTATTCCTCATAGTCCAGTCACATATAGCCAAGATTCCTACCGATAACTTTCACAGCTATTCCAGCTTCTAAGAAGCAAGAATGTTCTGATCATCTGGAATAAGAACAGAGATGAAGAATACAGAGAACTCACAGATGATATCCATGGAAAAAAAAAATACTGTTTTTTTGTATTGATAAAGGTGGGCACCCCTTCAAGAAGTAGAATGACACTAGTACTGTAGTGGAACCTTCATTAAATGGTAGCACAGGGGTGACAGTTCGGCTTTTGTTCACATGTGTGGTGCCCATCCCCCATAAAGTGTAATTGAGCAGTCTAATCATCAGCCTTCCCTGGTGAGTTTGGTGGCACCCTACTCTTCTCTACCATGTGAGTCTGCTGCCAAAATATTACTGTTAAAATGCTGATGGTGCCACTGCAGCCTCTGATCTAGATCTAGGGAAAATTTCCCATCAGATCCATCAGACCTGGGTAGTAGTAGGAGGAGTGACTATCTGGTACCCTGTAGACAAGAACATATATACATGCAACCTCTGGACATGCTATTAGTCCCATGGAGGGGACATGGACATTATGAATATAATATAAAATTCCGAAGGTCTATCTGTGTACAGCTCTAGGAAATATCTCATATCTATCTATCTAAAGCCTGTATAACACCTGGCCACTGAATGTGCGTTAGCGTTGATTTGGCAGTGTAATACTGCCGCACCTCTACATGCTAGCAGATGATTGGAGGGAAAGCTTCCCTCCCAACAATCTCCTGCCACATCGGGCTGTCTAATACAGCCTCAAAGGGGTTGTGTCACTTCAGCAAGTGGGATTCATCATGTACAGAAAGTTAGTACAGGCCGCTTACTAATGTATTGATACCATAGGTCCTTAATTGTGTCTGTCATTAACAAATTTTACCTGCATGGTATAATTGGATAAAGCACTAATAGTTTAATCTGCTGTATTCATGTCTACATTCATTTCTACATACAATTTTTCTACATACAATCTCGGGAAATCATCCAGAGATCACTTTATGTTCTTAATTGAGGTCTTGCATACAATATATTAATATAATTCTAACTACATTAACATTTATTTTGAACACGCTCCCAAAATTTCTGTTTGGAAATATGTCCCAATTAGCCTTCTGTTCTTCAAGAATATTTTTGAAATGTTCCATCTGTTGACTTTGGGTCTTTGAGACAGGATTATAGGATGGAAGATATTTGCCAGGTCATACTTATCATCTTTCATTGCATTCATCGTGATGAATTGTAGAGAAGTTGGATTCCATCCTGTGCTCTGAAATAACCAAAAAGACTAAAATATTGGAGGCTGTGTATAGAAAATAGTATCATGGGAAAGCAGATGGACTTTTCAGCTGAACTCTAAACGCTGACTATTGAGCAGTAGACTAAATATCATGCAAACTAGTTTAGTAAATGAGAAGGCTATTCTTTATAGAGGGTGCAGAGCTAGCAGTATAGGTCATCAATATCAGATCGGGGCAGGGGCAGATTGGCTATAGACTCTACAGGGAGATTCTACAGTGGGCTTATACCCAGGGGGCCGCCTGAGCCATCTTCATGGGCACCAGCCAGGTAACTAATTATCTATCGCTCCCAGAGTTAATTAACACTGGGGGCTTGAAGTATTTATGTACCTTGTCTGGCGACCACAGATGCCTTCCTGATTCCTAAATTCAATTGTTCTGCCATCTTAAGGCAACTGGAGTAAGAGTACATGTGAGAATGTAACAGCTGGTGTTGGCCACCACAAAGCGGTATTTTGTGCTGCAGAGATATTATTTTGTTCTGAATTGTGTTTTTTTCTGCTGCTGAGGCAGTTTATTGTGTTACACTGAGATATTTGGCTCTGCTGGGGCGGTATTTTGTGCCACAATATGGTCTTGCTGGCCAGCCTTCTGTCTTCTGTCAATTTGGACCCACCTACACTTTTCGTTTAGTTTTTTTCCAGGGCCACTTTAAGTTCCCAGTCTACCCCTGGATTGGGGGTCCGACCCCTGGCACCCTTGACAATCAGCTGTTTGAAGGTGTCACCCAAACTTCAAAGTTTAACTGTGCATCATCTCCTTCCTGGTGCTGGCACATTGTAATTACAATGAGATACACCATTCTGATAATGAGGACCTATCCTCAGGTTAGGTCATCAGTATTACGCCACTGAACAACCCTGTGCCAAGTTTTAAAATGATTTCCTATTCACAGGATATGAGATAACTAACTGCTCAGAGGGGGTTGCTCCATTAAGATGGGAGAACAGGATCCCCATTCTTGGGATCAGTGGGGTCTCAGAGGATCCACTCACACTGATCAATTAGTGATCCCCAATCCTATGATATTTGAAATCCTGGAGATCTATAGTTTTATTGCACAGAATAGGTCATCCATAGCTAGAAACCAGAGAACCCTTTAAGTTTTGTGCAAATTATTAACGTGTGCTAGTATAACATTCACAATTTATATTACTAGTTTTGAGCACTGTGTATGTAAGAATCATTTAGGCATTATGTTGCAGTGTTATTTAGGCACTGTGTTATGAGGGAGGGTGTCCTCAAAAAAATTCCATTTAAGGCCAGCCATGTAGAAGAGGACCTGTCATCTTTCACTGTTTTAGTAACTTCTTGCATTACCTATGCAAAAATGATTCTGGATCATGTTTTCAAATAATACTGTGTTGTTCTGTTCCTCAGTTATTGCTACTAAAAATGTATTAATTAGTGTTGAGCGCGAATATTCGAATTACGAATTTTTTTCTCGAATATCGCAATTTCGAGATTTCGCGAATATTTAGAATATCGTTCTATATATTCGCGAATTCGAATATTCGTATTTTTTTTTTATTATAATATTTTTTTTCTTTCCCACTTCTCTAAAGTTGTTCTTACCTGTCCTTTGGATTCCTGGCTTCCTGGCTGCTCCAGTCAGTGGTGTTTTCAACTTACTGCTATATTCCATATTAGCTAAATTACAATCTAATCTATATGTGTATTTTACGAAATTTCGCAAGTTGCGATGCGAGTAATATAACACGAAATAATCGCATGAAGATTTCAATTTAGCACTGCTATATTCCATATTCTAGCCTAATATGGAATATAGCTGTGCTAAGTTAGCACTGCTGTATTCCATACTAGGCTAGAATATGGAATATAGCAGTGCTAAGTTGAAATCTTCATGCGATTATTTCGTGTTATATTACTCGCATCGCAACTTGCGAAATTTGCAAATGTTCTTAATATTGCTCTAACTTCGTCTTTTAGAATATTACGAATATTCTAAAAGACGAAGTTAGAGCAATATTACGAAATTTCGTAAAATACACATATAGATTGTAATTTAGCTTATATAGTGCTATAATCCCTTTTTTTTTCCTCTAATTTTTTTTGCCTCTTCTGAACTTAAGTTTTGTAAAATATGTACACTGTTAAAAAATATTACTATAGCAGTATATTAGCTTAAATACAATCTATGTGTATTTTACGAAATTTCGTAATATTGCTCTAACTTCGTCTTTTAGAATATTCGTAATATTCTAAAAGACGAAGTTAGAGCAATATTAAGAACATTTGCAAATTTCGCAAGTTGCGATGCGAGTAATATAACACGAAATAATCGCATGAAGATTTCAACTTAGCACTGCTATATTCCATATTCTAGCCTAGTATGGAATACAGCAGTGCTAACTTAGCACAGCTATATTCCATATTAGGCTAGAATATGGAATATAGCAGTGCTAAATTGAAATCTTCATGCGATTATTTCGTGTTATATTACTCGCATCGCAACTTGCGAAATTTGCAAATGTTCTTAATATTGCTCTAACTTCGTCTTTTAGAATATTACGAATATTCTAAAAGACGAAGTTAGAGCAATATTACGAAATTTCGTAAAATACACATAGATTGTATTTAAGCTAATATACTGCTATAGTAATATTTTTTAATAGTGTACATATTTTACAAAACTTAAGTTCAGAAGAGGCAAAAAAAAAATTAGAGGCAAAAAAAGGGATTATAGCAGTATATTAGCTAAATTACAATCTATATGTGTATTTTACGAAATTTCGTAATATTGCTCTAACTTCGTCTTTTAGAATATTCGTAATATTCTAAGAGACGAAGTTAGAGCAAATCACGAAATTTCGTAAAATACACATATTAGCCTAGCCATAGTCAATTAGCATAGGAACGTTGCCTTATACTATCAAGATAAATAATCGCAATACGCGAAAAAAAAATTCGTATATTATTCGCGATAATTGGAATAATTACGAATATTCGATTTCGACGAATATAACACGAATATTCATTCGAATATTTGCGAAATATCGCGAAATCGAATATGGCACCTCCCGCTCATCACTAGTATTAATGAGTCTGCAACTAGGGTGTGTCCCTGCACAGCCCGACACTGTCCACTTATTTCAGTGCGAGACACACACCCGACCGGTAACACCCAGTTGCAAATTCATTAATAAACTTCTAGCGGCAATAACTAAGGAACAGAACAACATTGTTATGTGAAAAGATGGTCCAGGATTCTTATTGCATGTTAGGAATCTTGACAGGTCCTCATTCATGAAAAGAAAGCAACATTGGTACTGTCTTATATGTGTTCTTTTATGTTTAACCTATATTGGAATATCTTCACTTTAATACCGCAACATCTATATATGAAAGGTTCCCATAATCAGAAACTACATGCTGCTGCATCCCCTTGAGACATAGCAATGGTGGTGTTAGCAATATGCCAAGTGACTACTAAGATAATGCATTCATCATTCATGATATCTAATGAGGGCATTACCAGCAATACGAGAAGGCTTATATGAGCTCTGAATAGAAGTTTAGCTACACCATAATCAACTAACCTTACATGGACACGTTTGGTCAAGTATCTCCTATGTAGTACTCTCTGGGACTTAGACATTTGGTATCACAGAAGGGTTACTCTTGAAAACTTAGTTCATGACTACCATTTTTCCTGGGTACAACCAAAGTAAAAGAACTAACAAACACATTTTGTGAGGTAAAAACTACTAGTCATGAAGCCCTACTCAATTAGGAGTTGAAGGGCATCTGAAAAGATTTGTTAGCCTATCGTTACATTGAAACATGGTGTCCTTCATGATAGTATTTGGGACGTGAAGTCCCAAAGTAAGGAACACAGATGAGGTAATAGGGACTTCTAGTAATCAACTGTAATCTGTGGGGGTATTCAGCAAGATGTGTTGAATTTCCCTGCATTGCCACCACAAGTGAAGTTGTACACAGTCCCCATTGAAATCTATGGGCTGTAATATAAAGACATGCTGGGTCCTCCAGGGCAAGAGATGCTGCATGTTGTCTCAGATGTGGGGTTTAAACCAAAGATCTCCCTCATACAGCCAGGTCCATAAATATTGGGACATCAACACAATTCTAACATTTTTGGCTCTATACACCACCACAAAGGATTGGAAATCAAACAAACAAGATGTGCTTTAACTGCAGACTGTCAGCTTTAAATTAAGGGTATTTACATCCAAATCAGGTGAATGGTGTAGGAATTACAACAGTTTGCATATGTGCCTCCCACTTGTTAAGGGAGCAAAAGTAATTGGACAATTTGCTTCTCAGCTGTTCCATGGCCAGGTGTGTGTTATTCCCTCATTATCCCAATTACAATGAGCAGATAAAAGGTCCACAGTTAATTTCAAGTGTGCTATTTGCATTTGGAATCTGTTGCTGTCAACTCTCAAGATGAGATCCAAAGAGCTGTCACTATCAGTGAAGCAAGCCATCATTAGGCTGAAAAAACAAAACAAACCCATCAGAAAGATAGCAAAAACATTAGGTGTGGCCAAAACAACGGTTTGGAACATTCTTAAAAAGAAGGAACGCACCGGTGAGCTCAGCAACACCAAAAGACCTGGAAGACCACGGAAAACAACTGTGGTGGATGACCGAATAATTCTTTCCCTGGTGAAGAAAACACCCTTCACAACAGTTGTCCAGATCAAGAACACTCTTCAGGAGGTAGGTGTATGTGTGTCAAAGTCAATAATCAAAAGAAGACTTCACCAGAGTAAACCATTGGTGAGCCTCAAAAACAGAAAGGCCAGATTAGAGTTTGCCAAATGACATCTCAAAAAGCCTTCACAGTTCTGGAGCAACATCCTATGGACAGATGAGACCAAGATCAACTTGTACCAGAGTGATGGGAAGAGAGGAGTATGGAGAAGGAAAGGAACTGCTCATGATCCTAAGCATACCACCTCATCAGTGAAGCATGTGGTGGTAGTGTCATGGCGTGGGCATGTATGGCTGCCAATGGAACTGGTTCTCTTGTATGTATTGATGATGTGACTGCTGACAAAAGCAGCAGGATTAATTCTGAAGTGTTTCAGGCAATATTATGTGCTCACATTCAGGCCAAATGCTTCAGAACTCATTGGATGGCGCTTCACAGTGCAGATGGACAATAACCCAAAGCATAGTGCAAAAGCAACCAAAGAGTTTTTTAAGGGAAAGAAGTGGAATGTTATGCAATGGCCAAGTCAATCACCTGACTTGAATACGATTGAGCATGCATTTCACTTGCTGAAGACAAAACTGAAGGGAAAATGCCCCAAGAACAAGCAGGAACTGAAGACAGTTGCAGTAGAGGCCTGGCAGAGCATCACCAGGGATGAAACCCAGCGTCTGGTGATGTCTATGCATTCCAGACTTCAGGCTGTAATTGACTGCAAAGGATTTGCAACCAAGTATTAAAAAGTGTAAGTTTAATATATGATTATTATTTTGTCCCATTAGTTTTGGTCCCTTAACAAGTGGGAGGCACATATGCAAACTGTTGTAATTCCTACACCGTTCACCTGATTTGGAAGTAAATACCCTCAAATCAAAGCTAACAGTCTGCAGTTAAAGCACATTTTGTTTGTTTCATTTCAAATCCATTGTGGTGGTGTATAGAGCCAAAAATTTTAGAATTGTGTCGATGTCCCAATATTTATGGACCTGACTGTATTAATGTCCTAAAATTATATTTGAAAATTGATTTCCTAACATAAAAAAAACCTTTACAAATGTCCCTTTCCATATATAGAAAAGTGCTTACAGGTGTTGTTCACCCTTGGTGACTGTTTCTTCAGACCCCCCAGTGTGGCCAGACCTATGGTGGTAATCATACTTACCTGATCTCCACTGCTGGGTTCTGGCTCCATTGGCTCTGCAGGTCCCAGGTTTAGTGACTCTGAAGAAACAGTTACCAAGGGTGAACAACCACTTTAAAGACAGTTATACTACATGGGTATTTTAATAAATATTCAGTATAATAGTAACATTATACTCAGTTGGGTCATGTCAGAATGAGATGGACACTTTAACGGGTTTAGCATGTTATGGTCATAAGATCTAATTCATCTCCTCGGAGACTGACCCTTTATGCTATTAACCCCAGATATATATGGTCTTTGCTAGCAATTGGTTTAAATTTTCTTTCAATAGAGTTAGGAAACTGTCCTAGTATTGATTGATCTGTACAGATAGAAACCAAATCCTTATGTGCTAGGATGTAGAAGTGAAGGCTAGAGGAAGAAGGGGTGGGAGTGGAATGTGAAATACTATCCATAGATCACCCACCATGGGTAGGGCAAGTTCAGATATGTAACCTGCCTGTACCACTATCAATAGCATTTGGCAGTTCAGAGGGGAATATTTCTAATAGTGAAATTAAATATTGAAAGTCCATAAAGTCCATATGGCATATAATGTAAACATATGACATGAAAGTATAAGCTTTGAAGTAACGTAAGCTGACGCGTTTCAGGTGGTATGTCTCTTGAGCAAGAATAGACATTCAGTTCAGAAGAAGGTTGGTGATGACAAATGTTAAAGGAATGAAAGAAATAACCCAGGCAAAATACATGGCATAAAGATACATACAAAGAACATTTCCTAAACATATACATGCTAAGCAATGCATCCATGTCATATACGGTATTATGGATAAAGTTCTGACGAGGATTTAAACGAGCAAACCTTTCCAAAGAGAAGAAGATCTAATGAACATTAAGTAATGCCTTCCTACCATATAATGCAAGACCTTTCCTTGCAGCTCTTATTGTCCATTGTATCATCTCTCTAGGCTCATCCTCCATACAACATGGGAATTATTCCTGTTCTGAATTAACACCAGGCCCTGCACTTCCTCTAATGTAGACATAATGGATTCTATATTTAACAGAAGCCTCCATCCAGATCCAATGCCTGAATGAGTAGGATTAATGCCCCTTTTAGTGAGTGCTGAGGCAGCTGATCCTAACACTTTTCCTGTAGGCATCACTGATCACTGCTATCAAATGCTTTATGATTCATGGTCAGAAAATAAATAGAGGAAGACAGCTTCAATACAGATAAATATTCACAGTTTTGGATCCAACCTTTGGGGCTTTGTATTGCAAAATTATTAAAATCCAAATTTTCTAAAATGTGTTTTCCATAAATCTGTTCACCCTAGAAATGGCAGTAGTCAATACTGAAAGGGTCATGTATGGGACTGGAGTATCCCACCAGAGGATTCTATAATCCAGGCCCTGGATTATAGAATACAGGAGGAAAAGTTGAGGACAACCCCAATCACTTGTGCTGGGGTTTATCACAAATAACCCAAAACCCGCTTCTCCGCCATTACAGAAGAAAAACTCTCCACTCTACTCTCCAGATCACATCTCACAACCTGTGCACTTGACCCAATCCCATCCACCTCTTACCCTGTTACTCCTCTGCCTCTCCCCTCTGCCAATCCCTTCACTGGCTCCCCATTGCCCAGCGAATTCAGTTCAAAATACTAACACATACAAGGCTGTCCACAACCTGTCCCCTCCCTACATCTCTTAGCTTCTTTCCCGATGCATCCCCACACACAATCTCCGATCCTCACAAGACCTTCTTCTCTCCTCTTATCACCTCTTCCCAGAATCGCCTCCAAGATTTCTCCCGTGCATCCCCCACACTCTGGAACTCACCATCCCAACATATCAGACACTCACCTACAGTGGAATTCTTCAAAGGAAACCTAAAAACCCACCTCTTCAGACAAGCCTGCTGCCTGCATACCGCCATGACCAACTTTACCCTCTCCTACTGTGTCCTTCTCCCATACCATGTAGATTGTAAGCCCTCACGGGCAGGGCCCTCTCTCCTTCTGTACCAGTTTGTAAGTCTTGTTCATGCTTAGTGCAATTGTCTGTATTATGTATGTACACTGCTTTTCATATGTACAGCGCTATAGAATGAATGGCGCTTTAATAATAAATAATAATAATAATCAAGCCTTAGAAGACTTATCTGGTGTGGCCCAGCCCATTATCAAATACCCTATTAAGGAATTTTGTGTTATAGGGGGTTTTCTGTTTAGGATGCTCATCTTTCTCTGCATAACCCAGTGCCTACATTTTTTTGCAGACAGTCCATAGTTGTCACTGTGTAATTTTAAAGGAAACCTGTCATGTTGAAAATGCATTGCAATCTGGCAGCAACATGTTATAGAGAAGGGGCTGAGTAAATTGAATTCCTGCTCATTCTGGGCTCTGAAGTCCAGGAGGTGATCCTATTAGTGATTGTAGTGATCTATGTATGCACAGTCATAGAGGTGCAGTACACAGGAATAGGGTACTTGCAAAATTGTTTATTGTTATTAGTGTAATTTGGTTTAATGTACTGTTCTAATGTATTGTACTCATATGGTTTTGTATGGATAAGACAGGGTTTAAAATCCTGACTGTGTCCTTGTAGGAGTCTAGGGGTGGACTTAGTGTGGGTGAGTTAAGTGTTACCGGAGGAAGAAAGAAGAGCTACATGTGCTCATTATACAGAGAACTAGGCCTGAGAAAATCACTCTCTCTCTGAAATATTTACATCAAGTAAGCCATCTGTATTTTACAGTACTCCAGAGAGAGAAAGTAAGAACTAGAAGGTCCAGAACCTGAAAGGCTGAGCATTAGTGTCAGTCCGTAAGGTATTTGTTGTTTAGGGCTGATAAAGACTTTACTGCAGTGATGGTATGACCACATGGAGTGGCTGTGATCCGGTCGGCTTGCGGCCGTGCTGCAGTCATGAACCGAGCAGGCAATTAGCCCCGCAGATTCCCTTCATTTAAATAATGAATATAACACTGTTTATTTGGTCTTTATAACACACGGCCATTAACAATGAAGACCGACTAAAAAGTGCTGTCTTCATTAGTTGAATTAAAGAAAGTTGCGGGTTAATTGGCCGTGTGGTTCAGGACCGAAGCACAGCTGCAACCCGCTACAAGTGGCCATACCCTGAGAGGGATATTGCTAACACACTCTTCACACTTGGACACAGTTCTGGCGAGCTGTATGTTAATCATGTACCCCTCAGCTGAGATTTACAAACAGGTACAGACAAAGGGTACTATGTTAATCAATAGTCTTGTCACTATGATACTTTACACTATGCATCCCAAGCTTTAGGGTGCATTCACACATAGCTAAGCCAGTACTCTCTGCTCTGCATTTACCCCGAAACAGCTGTCTGCAGATGAGATGCTGGCTTACCTAATATCCGAGTCATGTCTAAAGGTCTAATTAAAGGGTCAAACAAACAGGATAGCTGCCTTACATCTGGGGGCCTTCAGAGGCAGAGCTTGTTAACAGCTCATTTGCATCCCTTTCTTCCCAGAATTTCAGAGGAGCATGTACGGCCTAAGAGTCGTCCGTCCCCCCACCCCTTCCCGACTAAGGCACTCTCTCCCTAAGGTGAGATATCCACCCCAAATCTTCACAGGTGGTGAAATGCATATTATAAATAGCTCCCCTGTATTCCAAAAGAGTTTAAATGTGTCTACTCTAAAAATCTGTCTGCTTGTGTTCCACTGTGGAAAACATAATGTGTTGTGGACTTTCTCCATTTCTCCATCAATTTCAATGGGAATCATAATCTGCAATAAAAGCCACACCAAAATCTGCATGAACCTAAAAATACGTACATGCAAATTTCAGTGGGGAGTCACCTTTAGTTTATGCTAATCTATAATCAGCTGCTCTACCGCTAGACAGGGAAAATTTCTTATAATGGTGCCTTACTCCATATCTAAATCATTGTCTATAATATTGACTTTCCATCCACATGGACCAAACTGCCAGAAAGTCTGTAGAAAGGTTGAATTATTGATCAGCACATTTCTCGCTTTTCATACATGTAATTGACTTGTTTTATGATTTTTTCAAAGGGTAATATGATCTTTTACAAGAGGTTTGCTATTCCTTTATGGTAACAAAGTGTATACATGGGATCAATGTATTTTTACACGTTTCCCTACTTAGTCATGCTTTTAATTAAAAACACAAGTGCTGCTGCCAACACTATCGGCCATGTTTGTGAAAAGTCCCATACTGTAAGTGGTTAAAGAAGGGTTGTGATGTCAAGCCTCATTGGGATATACCTGCAATGCATTCTTAGCGTGGAGGAAAATTATCATTTTTCATACAGTATGTTCACATATTTGGAATACCCATCAGAAAAATCCAATGTGTATGTGCCATGGAATTCACAGCACAAATCCTGTGCAAAACAAACCAAAATCAACATGAAAATACCAACATGTGAATCTACCCTGAAAGGGTTTTTCCAGGATTTTTTTCTTTCTAATCTGCCCACTACCCGTGGAAATATTTCTACTCGCCTGGTCCTCACCTCTCAATTCTGTCTCCTCGGGTGTCTTCACTGGACTTCTGGTCCCCATTTGTCAAATTCCTGCATTGATGGGCCGCTGCAGCCAATGACTGGCCTTAGCGGTGACGTGTCCCCAAGTGGCATATGACCCACCAGTGATGTGCCACTTTGGTACACATCACTTTTAAGGCTAGTCATTGGCTGCAGTGGCACATGTGACCCCCAACCCTCGCAGGAAGTTGACAGATGGGGACTCTAGTGAGGACACCCCCGATAGCCAGGGAGCCAGAATACAGTAGAGTGATCTGGATAAGTATAGATTTCTTCACAGGACCTGCTAGCTGGGGGAAAGAATTAAAAACCCCTTATAACTAGTGATGAGTGGCATAGGCAATATTCGTTTTTGCATTATCTCGCACGTTTTTCGCATATTAGCAATAAATTCACGAATTCTAGAATTTTTGATCTCCAGTCATTATTTTTGCGATTGCGCAAATCGGCACTAATGATGCGAATATTTTTTGCGCAATACATGCAACTTCACATTTTATCAGGTCTGAGTAGATATTACTGATTGGTGCGCTCAGTATTGTTGTGACATCACAGCACTATGTCTGTAGCATGTATGTATGGACAGCAGAGAAACAGTAATTCCTATCACACTACCTAACACCCTGCACTGGAACCTATCAGCTACATTATATCAGTATCTAACCTACACTATCTCCCACTAACTATCTGTATTATATATATATGAGCTAACTAACTAATGTACTGTAACTAAATAAGGATCCAGATGAGTCTGCTAAGCACAGAGCACAGCAATGTCACTGCTCTCTCTCTCTCTCAGAACTGCAAAAAACTGCAGAAAATGGCTGCTGGGGAGTTTCTTATATAGTAAAGGGGTAGGCAACTTTCCTATTGGTTGCTAAGCTCTGACAAAGATATTGCAGCCTTCTCATTGGCCCACAAGCAAGAAGGGAGGTTACTGATGAAACAAAAAATCCAGAATATTCGCGATTACGAATATATTGCACTATATTCTACATCTTCGCGAATTCACGAAGTGGCGATATTCGCGATGAAAATTTGCATATTCAGAAACAACACTACTTATAACCCTTTTAAGGTGCAGAACAACCATTGTAGGGCTAATCTTACATAACAGTTGGTAATGTCTTTGGTCTGGGGGGGTATAAAGTGAGGAGTTGTCACACTCTTATAAACAGCTGTTCAGTTGAATTTGATTTTGATGCTGAAAATCAATTAAAAGCTTGTATTATAATGGAGAAAGATGTCTGGCCAACAAAACAATTATTAGTCTCTGTTTTCTCCTGGTGCCCAGTCTTTCTGCATAACCTTATGAGATGTTATGACTAGGGATGAGCGAACTCGAACTGTATAGTTCGGGTTCGTACCGAATTTTGGGGTGTCCGTGACACGGACCCGAACCCGGACATTTTCGTAAAAGTCCGGGTTCGGGTTCGGTGTTCGTCGCTTTCTTGGCGCTTTTGTGACGCTTTCTTGGCGCTTTTTGAAAGGCTGCAAAGCAGCCAATCAACAAGCGTCATACTACTTGCCCCAAGAGGCCATCACAGCCATGCCTACTATTGGCATGGCTGTGATTGGCCAGAGCACCATGTGACCCAGCCTCTATTTAAGCTGGAGTCACATAGCGCCGCCCGTCACTCTGCTCTGATTAGCGTAGGGAGAGGTTGCGGCTGCGACAGTAGGGCGAGATTAGGCAGATTAACTCCTCCAAAGGACTTGATTAACTGATCGATCTGCAGCTGTGGATCATTGAGCTGCTGATCCTCAATTGCTCACTGTTTTTAGGCTGCCCAGACCGTTTGTCAGTCACATTTTTCTGGGGTGATCGGCGGCCATTTTGTGTCTTGTGGTGCGCCAGCACAAGCTGCGACCAAGTGCATTTAACCCTCAATGGTGTGGTTGTTTTTTGGCTAAAGCCTACATCAGGGTGAAGCTGTCACACCAAGTGCATTTAACCAGCAATAGTCTGTTCATTTTTTGGCCATATACAAAATCAGGGGCAAGCTGCGCCTGTCACCAAGTGCATTTAACCCTCAATGGTGTGGTTGTTTTTTGGCTAAAGCCTACATCAGGGTGAAGCTGTCACACCAAGTGCATTTAACCAGCAATAGTCTGTTCATTTTTTGGCCATATACAAAATCAGGGGCAAGCTGCGCCTGTCACCAAGTGCATTTAACCCTCAATGGTGTGGTTGTTTTTTGGCTAAAGCCTACATCAGGGTGAAGCTGTCACACCAAGTGCATTTAACCAGCAATAGTCTGTTCATTTTTTGGCCATATACAAAATCAGGGGCAAGCTGCGCCTGTCACCAAGTGCATTTAACCCTCAATGGTGTGGTTGTTTTTTGGCTAAAGCCTACATCAGGGTGAAGCTGTCACACCAAGTGCATTTAACCAGCAATAGTCTGTTCATTTTTTGGCCATATACAAAATCAGGGGCAAGCTGCGCCTGTCACCAAGTGCATTTAACCCTCAATGGTGTGGTTGTTTTCTGGCTAAAGCCTACATCAGGGTGAAGCTGTCACACCAAGTGCATTTAACCAGCAATAGTCTGTTTATTTTTTGGCCATATACTACATCAGGGGCAAGCTGCGCCCGTCACCAAGTGCATTTAACCCTCAGTAGTGTGGTTGGTCAAGCTGTGACACCAAGTGCATTTAACCAGCAATAGTCTGTTCATTTTTTGGCCATATACTACATCAGGGGCAAGCTGCGCCCGTCACCAAGTGCATTTAACCAGCAATAGTGTGGTTATTTTTTGGCCATATCCCAGTCTAATTCTGTCACTAAATCCATACCGGTCACCCAGCGCCTAAATACTAGGCCTCAAATTTATATCCCGCTAAATCTCTCGTTACCGCTGTCCTGTTGTAGCTGGGAAAGTTATTTAGTGTCCGTCAAAGCACATTTTTTGTTCTGGGTTGAAGTACAATTCCCAATTTAGCAATTTCATAATTTAGTGGTTTCTGCTATATCAGAGCTATTTGAAATCTATCCCTAAAAGGGTATATAATATTCAAGGTGCACATTGGGTCATTCAGAATAACTTCACACACACCCGCTACTGTGTATTTTCAAGTCTAATTCTGTCACTAAACCCATACCTGTCACCCAGCGCCTAAATACTAGGCCTCAAATTTATATCCCGCTAAATCTCTCGTTACCGCTGTCCTGTTGTAGCTGGGAAAGTTATTTAGTGTCCGTCAAAGCACATTTTTTGTTCTGGGTTGAAGTACAATTCCCAATTTAGCAATTTCATAATTTAGTGGTTTCTGCTATATCAGAGCTATTTGAAATCTATCCCTAAAAGGGTATATAATATTCAAGGTGCACATTGGGTCATTCAGAATAACTTCACACACACCCGCTACTGTGTATTTCCAAGTCTAATTCTGTCACTAAACCCATACCTGTCACCCAGCGCCTAAATACTAGGCCTCAAATTTATATCCTGCTAAATCTCTCGTTACCGCTGTACTGTTGTTGCTGGGCAAGATATTTAGTGTCCGTCAAAGCACATTTTTTGTTCTGGGTTGAAATACAATTCCCAATTTAGCAATTTCATAATTTAGTGGTTTCTGCTATATCAGAGCTATTTGAAATCTATCCCTAAAAGGGTATATAATATTCAAGGTGCACATTGGGTCATTCAGAATAACTTCACACACACCCGCTACTGTGTATTTCCAAGTCTAATTCTGTCACTAAACCCATACCTGTCACCCAGCGCCTAAATACTAGGCCTCAAATTTATATCCTGCTAAATCTCTCGTTACCGCTGTACTGTTGTTGCTGGGCAAGATATTTAGTGTCCGTCAAAGCACATTTTTTGTTCTGGGTTGAAATACAATTCCCAATTTAGCAATTTCATAATTTAGTGGTTACTGCTATATCAGAGCTATTTGAAATCTATCCCAAAAAGGGTATATAATATTCAAGGTGCACATAGGGTCATTCAGAATAACTTCACACACACGCTTCTGTGCATTTCCAAGTCTAATTCTGTCACTAAATCCATACCGGTCACCCAGCGCCTAAATACTAGGCCTCAAATTTATATCCCGCTGAATTTGAATACAATACATTGGGCCAAATAATATATTTGTTGTTGTGGTGAACCATAACAATGAGAAAAACATCTAGTAAGGGACGCGGACGTGGACATGGTCGTGGTGGTGTTAGTGGACCCTCTGGTGCTGGGAGAGGACGTGGCCGTTCTGCCACATCCACACGTCCTAGTGTACCAACTACCTCAGGTCCCAGTAGCCGCCAGAATTTACAGCGATATATGGTGGGGCCCAATGCCGTTCTAAGGATGGTAAGGCCTGAGCAGGTACAGGCATTAGTCAATTGGGTGGCCGACAGTGGATCCAGCACGTTCACATTATCTCCCACCCAGTCTTCTGCAGAAAGCGCACAGATGGCGCCTGAAAACCAACCCCATCAGTCTGTCACATCACCCCCATGCATACCAGGGAAACTGTCTCAGCCTCAAGTTATGCAGCAGTCTCTTATGCTGTTTGAAGACTCCGCTGGCAGGGTTTCCCAAGGGCATCCACCTAGCCCTTCCCCAGCGGTGAAAGACATAGAATGCACTGACGCACAACCACTTATGTTTCCTGATGATGAGGACATGGGAATACCACCTCAGCATGTCTCTGATGATGACGAAACACAGGTGCCAACTGCTGCGTCTTTCTGCAGTGTGCAGACTGAACAGGAGGTCAGGGATCAAGACTGGGTGGAAGACGATGCAGGGGACGATGAGGTCCTAGACCCCACATGGAATGAAGGTCGTGCCACTGACTTTCACAGTTCGGAGGAAGAGGCAGTGGTGAGACCGAGCCAACAGCGTAGCAAAAGAGGGAGCAGTGGGCAAAAGCAGAACACCCGCCGCCAAGAGACTCCGCCTGCTACTGACCGCCGCCATCTGGGACCGAGCACCCCAAAGGCAGCTTCAAGGAGTTCCCTGGCATGGCACTTCTTCAAACAATGTGCTGACGACAAGACCCGAGTGGTTTGCACGCTGTGCCATCAGAGCCTGAAGCGAGGCATTAACGTTCTGAACCTGAGCACAACCTGCATGACCAGGCACCTGCATGCAAAGCATGAACTGCAGTGGAGTAAACACCTTAAAACCAAGGAAGTCACTCAGGCTCCCCCTGCTACCTCTTCTGCTGCTGCCGCCTCGGCCTATTCTGCTGCTGCCGCCTCGGCCTCTTCCTCCGCCTCTGGAGGAACGTTGGCACCTGCCGCCCAGCAAACAGGGGATGTACCACCAACACCACCACCACCACCTCCGTCACCAAGCGTCTCAACCATGTCACACGCCAGCGTTCAGCTCTCCATCTCACAAACATTTGATAGAAAGCGTAAATTCCCACCTAGCCACCCTCGATCCCTGGCCCTGAATGCCAGCATTTCTAAACTACTGGCCTATGAAATGCTGTCATTTAGGCTGGTGGACACAGACAGCTTCAAACAGCTCATGTCGCTTGCTGTCCCACAGTATGTTGTTCCCAGCCGGCACTACTTCTCCAAGAGAGCCGTGCCTTCCCTGCACAACCAAGTATCCGATAAAATCAAGTGTGCACTGCGCAACGCCATCTGTAGCAAGGTCCACCTAACCACAGATACGTGGACCAGTAAGCACGGCCAGGGACGCTATATCTCCCTAACTGCACACTGGGTAAATGTAGTGGCAGCTGGGCCCCAGGCGGAGAGCTGTTTGGCGCACGTCCTTCCGCCGCCAAGGATCGCAGGGCAACATTCTTTGCCTCCTGTTGCCACCTCCTCCTTCTCGGCTTCCTCCTCCTCTTCTTCCACCTGCTCATCCAGTCAGCCACACACCTTCACCACCAACTTCAGCACAGCCCGGGGTAAACGTCAGCAGGCCATTCTGAAACTCATATGTTTGGGGGACAGGCCCCACACCGCACAGGAGTTGTGGCGGGGTATTGAACAACAGACCGACGAGTGGTTGCTGCCGGTGAGCCTCAAGCCCGGCCTGGTGGTGTGTGATAATGGGCGAAATCTCGTTGCAGCTCTGGGACTAGCCAATTTGACGCACATCCCTTGCTTGGCGCATGTGCTGAATTTGGTGGTGCAGAAGTTCATTCACAACTACCCCGACATGTCAGAGCTGCTGCATAAAGTGCGGGCCGTCTGTTCGCGCTTCCGGCGTTCACATCCTGCCGCTGCTCGCCTGTCTGCGCTACAGCGTAACTTCGGCCTTCCCGCTCACCGCCTCATATGCGACGTGCCCACCAGGTGGAACTCCACCTTGCACATGCTGGACAGACTGTGCGAGCAGCAGCAGGCCATAGTGGAGTTTCAGCTGCAGCACGCACGGGTCAGTCGCACTACAGAACAGCACCACTTCACCACCAATGACTGGGCCTCCATGCGAGACCTGTGTGCCCTGTTGCGC
This sequence comes from Bufo gargarizans, assembly GCF_014858855.1. Lineage (NCBI taxonomy): Eukaryota > Metazoa > Chordata > Amphibia > Anura > Bufonidae > Bufo > Bufo gargarizans. The sequence goes on from NC_058085.1 coordinate 135,022,315, forward strand.
TGTTTCGAGTACTCCACCAACATGGCCAGTGGCGATGACACCGTTATCAGCGTTACAATACCACTTCTATGTCTCCTTGAGAAAACACTTAGGGCGATGATGGAAGAGGAGGTGGCCCAGGAGGAGGAGGAGGAGGAGGAGGAAGAGGGGTCATTTTTAGCACTTTCAGGCCAGTCTCTTCGAAGTGACTCAGAGGGAGGTTTTTGGCAACAGCAGAGGCCAGGTACAAATGTGGCCAGCCAGGGCCCACTACTGGAGGACGAGGAGGACGAGGATGAGGAGGAGGTGGAGGAGGATGAGGATGAAGCATGGTCACAGCGGGGTGGCACCCAACGCAGCTCGGGTCCATCACTGGTGCGTGGCTGGGGGGAAAGGCAGGACGATGACGATACGCCTCCCACAGAGGACAGCTTGTCCTTACCCCTGGGCAGCCTGGCACACATGAGCGACTACATGCTGCAGTGCCTGCGCAACGACAGCAGAGTTGCCCACATTTTAACCTGTGCGGACTACTGGGTTGCCACCCTGCTGGATCCACGCTACAAAGACAATGTGCCCACCTTACTTCCTGCACTGGAGCGTGATAGGAAGATGCGCGAGTACAAGCGCACGTTGGTAGACGCGCTACTGAGAGCATTCCCAAATGTCACAGGGGAACAAGTGGAAGCCCAAGGCCAAGGCAGAGGAGGAGCAAGAGGTCGCCAAGGCAGCTGTGTCACGGCCAGCTCCTCTGAGGGCAGGGTTAGCATGGCAGAGATGTGGAAAACTTTTGTCAACACGCCACAGCTAACTGCACCACCACCTGATACGCAACGTGTTAGCAGGAGGCAACATTTCACTAACATGGTGGAACAGTACGTGTGCACACCCCTCCACGTACTGACTGATGGTTCGGCCCCATTCAACTTCTGGGTCTCTAAATTGTCCACGTGGCCAGAGCTAGCCTTTTATGCCTTGGAGGTGCTGGCCTGCCCGGCAGCCAGCGTTTTGTCTGAACGTGTATTCAGCACGGCAGGGGGCGTCATTACAGACAAACGCAGCCGCCTGTCTACAGCCAATGTGGACAAGCTGACGTTCATAAAAATGAACCAGGCATGGATCCCACAGGACCTGTCCGTCCCTTGTCCAGATTAGACATTAACTACCTCCCCATAACCATATATTATTGGACTCCAGGGCACTTCCTCATTCAATCCTATTTTTATTTTCATTTTACCATTATATTGCAAGGCTACCCAAAGTTGAATGAACCTCTCCTCTGCCTGTGTGCTAGGCCTAAATATATGCCAATGGATTGTTGCAGTGGTGGCTGACGTGAAGCCTCATTCTCTGCTATGACATGCAGACTGATTCTCTGGTGACATGAAGCCAGATTGTCTGTTACGGGACCTCTCTCCTCTGCCTGGGTGCTGGGCCTGAATTTATGACAATGGACTGTTGCAGTGGTGGCTGACGTGAAGCCTGATTCTCTGCTATGACATGCAGACTGATTCTCTGCTGACATGAAGCCAGATCCTCTGTTGCGGGACCTCTCTCCTCTGCCTGGGTGCTGGGCCTAAATTTATGAAAATGGACTGTTGCAGTGGTGGGTGACGTGAAGCCTCATTCTCTGCTATGACATGCAGACTGATTCTCTGCTGACATGAAGCCAGATTGTCTGTTACGGGACCTCTCTCCTCTGCCTGGGTGCTGGGCCTAAATATCTGACAATGGACTGTTGCATTGGTGGCTGACGTGAAGCCTGATTCTCTGCTATGATATGAAGACTGATTCTCTGCTGACATGAAGCCAGATTGTCTGTTACGGGACCTCTCTCCTCTGCCTGTGTGCTAGGCCTAAATATATGCCAATGGATTGTTGCAGTGGTGGCTGACGTGAAGCCTGATTCTCTGCTATGACATGCAGACTAATTCTCTGCTGACATGAAGCCAGATTGTCTGTTACGGGACCTCTCTCCTCTGCCTGGGTGCTGGGCCTAAATTTATGACAATGGACTGTTGCAGTGGTGGCTGACGTGAAGCCTGATTCTCTGCTATGATATGAAGACTGATTCTCTGCTGACATGAAGCCAGATTGTCTGTTACGGGACCTCTCTCCTCTGCCTGGGTGCCGGGGCCTAAATATCTGAGAATGGACTGTTCCAGTGGTGGGTAACGGGAAGCCAGATTCTCTGCTATGATATGAAGACTGATTCTCTGCTGACATGAAGCCAGATTGTCTGTTACGGGACCTCTCTCCTCTGCCTGGGTGCTGGGCCTAAATTTATGAAAATGGACTCTTACAGTGGTGGGTGACGTGAAGCCTGATTCTCTGCTATGACATGAAGACTGATTCTCTGCTGACATGAAGCCAGATTGTCTGTTACGGGACCTCTCTCCTCTGCCTGGGTGCCGGGGCCTAAATATCTGAGAATGGACTGTTCCAGTGGTGGGTGACGGGAAGCCAGATTCTCTGCTATGGAACCTCTCTCCAATTGATTTTGGTTAATTTTTATTTATTTAATTTTTATTTTAATTAATTTCCCTATCCACATTTGTTTGCAGGGGATTTACCTACATGTTGCTGCCTTTTGCAGCCCTCTAGCCCTTTCCTGGGCTGTTTTACAGCCGTTTTAGTGCCGAAAAGTTCGGGTCCCCATTGACTTCAATGGGGTTCGGGTTCGGGACGAAGTTCGGATCGGGTTCGGATCCCGAACCCGAACATTTCCGGGATGTTCGGCCGAACTTCTCGAACCCGAACATCCAGGTGTTCGCTCAACTCTAGTTATGACTAGTCTTATACTAGTGAAATACGCTGGGGCAGGTTTACTAATCCTATAGATGGTGTAAACTTGGGCAGGTGTCTAGACCTGCACCAGATTTATTACAGGGCTCAGGCTGGATGATAAATCTGGTGCAGGGACAGACAATTTTCTGTACACCTACTGAAAGTGCAATACTCTTCTCTGGGCATCTTTATCTAGGAATATAAAAAGAACAATGGAGCTGTTATCCAAATTCTACAATGTCTACTATGTAAGAAATAGTCATGTAATGTCTCTAAGTTTCATTATCCTGGTAAACTGTGTTAAAATGTTATGTATAATGCTGTTTCAGTAATACAGATAAATGTAAAATGCCTGCAGTATTAGTTTGGTCAGTAGATGGCAGCATAGGACCAATTTGCATTGAAGTTTACCATAGAGAAAGTGTATTACTGTGATACTAGTTCTTTAAGGCAGCAGCTAAGTGTTGCAGTGACACTCCTCTTATGATGTCAGCCTGCCTCAGTGTGAGCAGAAAGAAGGAGGAAGAGGGACTTGAACTGCAGCTGCCGCCATATTGGCTAGATAGAAAACAAGTTCTGTGCTGTGTAAGACGTGTGTGGAGATACTAAAGGACTTCCCTGTACAGCCAAGCTGTGTGAACTTCGGTCTAGAGACGGATGGAGTACAAAGAAACCGTGCATTTAGTGAAGCCAAGTAAAAAAGGACTGTGTGCAGCAACTAACCTGTGGAGCCGACATTGGGCTGAGTGGATAGCCCAAACAGTAAAGAGACTCACAGTGCTGTCGAGGTACCGGACAGTAACTCTAAAATCCTGGATTATATTCAACTGGTTTTCCGGTCTGCTGAAGAGGACTTCTTTGTTGCGGATCCTGCGCTGGTTAAAGGGAAAGGACGACATCGGGTCCCACTGTGCACTTCCACAATATGTAAGAGGTCCACTTGGACCACTGGGACAAGGGGGGTGCGCACCCGCTTGAAAGTTAGGGTGAGTTAGGGACAGTTTCTGGGACTATTATTTCTTAGTGTCCGCACTGCGAATACGGACACAGCAAAGGTGAGAATTGCTGCGGTGTTTAACTTGTATTGTTTATACTATTTTGAATATTTTGCTTGTCTGTAACTTCACTGTTAGGCTACATTCACACGTCAGTATTTTTCTATAATCCGAATTTCGGTCCGTTTTTTGCGGATCCGTTGTTCCTGAAAATGTTTCCGTATGTCATCCGTATGTCATCCGTTTTTTGCGGATGCGCAAAAAACGGAAACATGTATACATTTCAATAATCAAATAAAGTTGTTTGGATTTCTTTGAAAAATAAAAATAAAAATAAAAATTTGCTATGTGTTTCCAGGAACGGATTCCGCAAAAAACGGAAGACATACGGAATGACATCCGAATGTCTTCCGTTTTTTGCGGAACCATTGACTTTGCATTGTACCAGGATTTTTCAGGAACATAATAGGACATGTTTTATATTTAAACGGACATGCGGAACGGAACAACGGAAACGGACAGCACACATTGTGCTGTCCGATTTTTTCCAGGACTCATTGAAAATGAATGGGTCCTGATCTGTTCCGCAAAAAACGGAACAGATCAGGAAAGAAAAAACGGATGTGTGAATGGACCCTTAACCTGCTTTTATGAATTTATAGTAAATGCAATTTTCTTAATCTTGACTTCTGCGTACGCACTCTTTTCTGGTGGCGGAGTCAAATCACCTGCCTTGCTCTCGGTTCACAACCATAATACTAACAGATAACTCACAGCAACAGTAAACTGTTTATCTTTCTGTACTGACTGCTATAGAAGGATGATGTTTTCAATTTAATTTGCAATGACACAGTACAGCTGAAATGAAAAAGAAAAACAGCCAACAATTCAAAAAAAAAAATCTATGAATATTAACTTTATAAAAGATTTCCTTTTCTGACAGACATGTTCCCTTAAGCTCACTCAGTAGATAGCATCATGGTTTACCCTTCATGGATGCCTATTGCAGATAATAAGCAGTCATTCAGCAATGAGACAGAGAAGCTTCCACAAGGTCTTCCACTGGAGTGTGAATGTGACCAAACATGGCCATCCAATTCTAATATAATTGCTAACATCCTTCTATGACATGTAGAGGTCACACAAAGTCCTCTACCGGTAGGAACCTAAAAATGGTGTTACCATCGTCATTCATGTTCAGGTGTTTCTACTCAATTCCAATGTCAACAGACATCTAATCTTGCCATCATTTGTATAGTCAAACTGGTAAAGATCCAGCACTTCAGGGTTGACCTCTATGGCCCATAGATTGCTAATACTGCACCACTTCCACAGTTTTAGTGTTATATCCAGCTTGCTAAGTTTCTTGCCTTTTTTTCTTCTAAGATGTTTACATAATTAGTGGCTTAAGGCTACATTAACACGACAGTGAATAAACGGCCATTAAAAATGGCAAGATGGTCTGTTTTTTATTGTCCATTTTTAAATTGTTGCCTTTGTGAGAAACGGCCATAAAAATGGTCCCGTTCAATTGTATGGGAGTATGTTGGTCCACGAAAACGGACAAAAAAGTCCTATTTTTTGACGGCCATTATTCCCAGGCTTTAAAAAAAAAATGGCAGCACATCACACATCCGTCTTGTGAATGTAGCCTAAGTTCGTTAAGAAAAAAAATAAGAGCTTATCAAAGAAGTTACGTCTGCAGATAAATTACTAGGGAAAATCTTAAGTCTTATCTGAAGGAGGACGCTACAGAAAATAATCTAAGTCTCTAGAGCGAATATATACCTAGCTTTACATTTCACCACCTCCTCACTAATGTAAATGAATAACATTCCTATTTTCCATTAAGCTTCTCATTCATCAGACCCAATGTTCAATTATAAAAGGGCGAGAGACGAGTCTCATTCATTGACGCCACCTCTTTCTTGTCCCCATGGTTTCTTGCTCTAATGACGCCAATTATCGTAGGCATGGGGACTTGATGAACATCCCATGGGAGGGGGGCAGCTGTCTACACAGACCGACATTGCTAGTGAGTGCTGGGTGGGCAGCTACTAGGAGAGGGGGTAGCTGCATAGGATTTCAAATGGGAGAATATGAAAGGAAGCTAAAACATAAGAGAACATGAGAAAGGGCGAAGTTGCATGCGACTGAAAGAAATGAATAGAACAAAGCAGACAGAGACTTTGAGAAAAGAGTTGTCACCTGGGCAAAAGGTCATCTGGGTCTGAACCAAACATAAAATTATCAACCATACAAATATCTTAGTACTCTACAATATCCATTGCATCCCTATCTGTATGAAGTGATGATAGCAGGACATACAGTAGGTAAGATTGATATGATGGTTTAAAAAAGTACTAAAATCACTAACTTTTGGCCAGAGACTGCAGACAATTTAGATTATACATTTAGGCTCACTGCAGTTTGTTTCATTGTGTCCCTAAGGAATCCCTCAAAGCAAATGAGGATAAGTCTACTGGGACCATATCTGAACCTGCACTCACGTCTCGATCAAAGCAAACACTTCCATTATCGTAGCCCAGTAAAAACTAAAGGGCTGAAGTCTCTGCCAAAAAAAAAATACAAAATGTTGTCAATGTACTGTAAAGTCTAGTTTAGACTGAGAATAGAACACAGATGGGGGAGAAGTACTATACCTCCACAACATTGATGGAATTTAACCCCTAAGCATTTTAAGGGTACTTTGCCCTATTTTGTGGGTGGGGTATGGGCGGTGTTCAGAAATTGCCTAAATATACTGACAAAACTGGTGGTTTGAACTTTAATAAGCTGGCTCCACATTTCAGGTTAGATAGGAGGGAGAAGGTTTTGGTCATCCAAGGTAAGGAATCTGTTTAGGCTAGGGTCCCTCTGAGTGTTACAGTCATTTGCTAATTTCTTTGAAAGTAAATGAGTTGTTACAGAGGTGACCTGTTGCAGGTTTTTCTTTTTACGGTATGGAGCGGGTATCCAGTGGCGTCTCTAGCTTTCAAATTTTGGGGGGGCACACTGGGGGCCAGGACAAAAGTAGGGGGGGCAGCGATAACAACGATACTTTTACACAAGTATGCTTAGAAATGCTGCGATACTTTACCCAATACCCAAAACCGCAACAGGGAAGAAAAGTCCTGCTGTCTGTGGTTTAAAAAAATAAATAAAAATCACTCAGATTTCAACTTGTCCTAGTCGCCTGTGGATGACACTTTTATAGGGAGGGGGGTCTGTGGATGACACTGCTATGGGGGGGATCTGTGGGTGACACATACCGTTTATAGCATCTTATGCTATATGTGTCATCCACAGATCCACCCCATATTAGTGTCATACCGGGATCCCCCTCCCTATAAGGCCCCATTCACACGTCCGCAATTTGCGTAACGGAATTGCGGACCCATTCATTTTTATAGGGCAGCACGATGTGCTGCCCGGATAAGGAAATGCAGACCCGCACTTTCGGGTCCGCAATTCCGTTCCCGAAAAAAATGCGGACCCGCGCATTGCCGCTGTTACGGACGTCTGAATGGAGCCTAACAGTATCATCCACAGAGTGGCACAGATATCCCCCCCATAACCGTGTCATCTACAGATCCCCCTCCCTATAACAGTGTCATCTACAGATTCCCCCCCCCCCCCCCCCCCAGTAACAGTGTCATGACATCCACAGACCCCTGGTCCCCCTCCCTATGACACTATAAGAGTATCATCCACAGATCCCTCCCCCCCTATAACAGTGTTAGGCTACTTTCACACTTGCGTTCGGAGCGGATCCGTCTGGTATCTGTACAGACGGATCCGCTCCTATAATGCAAACAATGGAATCCGTTCAGTACGGAACAGTCTGCATTATATTTCTGAAAAAAGTCTAAGTGTAATTTGTATTCAGACGGATCCGTTTGAAAATTGAGCCATATTGTGTCACCTTCAAACGGATCCGCCCACATTGACTTCCATTGTAACTCTGGACGGATCCGTTTGCCTCCGCACGACCAGGCGGACACCCGAACGCTGCAAGCAGTGTCCGCCTGCTGAGCGGAGGACAAACGGTGCCAAACTGATGCATTCTGAGCGGATCTGCATCCACTCAGAATGCATTAGGGATGGACGGATGTGTTCGGGGCCACTTGTTAGAGCCTTCAAACGGAACTCACAAGCGGAGCCCCGAACGCTAGTGTGAAAGTAGCCTAATGACTCATGACATCCACAGACCCCCGGTCCCCCTCCCTATAACACTATAAGAGTATCATCCACAGATCCCTCCCCCCCTATAACAGTGTAATGACTCATGACATCCACAGATCACCCTCCCACCGCCCACATTTGAACATGATTTCTCTAAACGGTAAAGTAAACACTGTAATCATCCAGGCTGCACTGACAGTAACTTTAAAGGGGTTCTGCACTTCCATTTAACAGATGATCTATCCTCTGGATAGATCATCAGATTCTGATCGGTGGGGGTCCCGGGTCAGACACCCGGGACCCCCGCCTATCAGCTGCTTGAGAAGGCAGCGGTGCTCCAGCAGTGCCGCGGCCTTCTCACTGTTTACCGCTGGCCCAGTGAAGTCACAACTTGTATCAACTGGCCTGAGCGCGGCTAAGCTCCGTTCACTTGAGTGGAGCTTAGCGGCGCCCACGCTAGTTGATACTAGTCGTAACTCGTGACGTCACTGGGCCGGCGGTAAACAGTGAGAAGGCCGCAGCGCTACTGGAGCGCCGCTGCCTTCTCAAACAGCTGATAGGCGGGGGTCCCGGGTGTCTGACCCGGGACCCCCACCGATCAGAAGCTGATGATCTATCCAGAGTATTTATCATCAGTTAAATGAAAGTGCAAAACCCCTTTAACTTTAAAGGGAACCTGTCACCAGGATTTTGGCAATAGAGCTGGGGACATGGGCTGCTAGATGGCCGCTAGCACATCTGCAATACCCAGTCCCCATAGCTCTGTGCGCTTTTATTGTGTTTAAAAAACCGTTTTGATTGATATGCAAATGACCTGATATGAGTCCTGTATCCGGAGATGAGTCCAGCGGAAAGGAGCCCAGCACCGCCCTGCGTCCTCTGAATCTCCTCCTTGCTGGCTGACGTCACAGAGCCGGAGCGCCGAAATCTCACGATGCGCGAGCTAGCACATGCGTAGTTCGTTCCCTGTGCTGATGCCAGTACAGGGAATGAACATGATGCCGACACTGCGCATGCGCTAGCTCGCGCATCGCGAGATTTTGGCGCTCCAGCTCTGTGACGTCAGCCAGCAAGGAGGAGATTCGGAGGACGCGGGGCGGTGCTGGGCTCCTTTCCGCTTGACTCATCTCCGGATACAGGACTCATATCAGGTCATTTGCATATCAATCAAAACTGTTTTTTAACACAATAAAAGCACAGAGAGCTATGGGGACCTGGGTACTGCAGATGTGCTAGCGGCCATCTAGCAGCCCATGTCCCCAGCTCTATGGCCAAAATCATGGTGACAGGTTCCCTTTAAAATCAGGAAGATTCAGGGGCAGCCAGCTCTCCTCTAGTTAGAAAGAGACTTAGTCAGACTCAGACAGTCAGTCATTAGTCACTACTTGTACCTTATTATTAAGTTATTAACCTGCTACACCGTCAGTGTCACCACTAGGTCAGGCTCAGTCTCAGTCCAGTCTGTTTGGTATCGGTAGGGTAGGGCCACGGCACACTGTATGTCTCACACAGTCTCTCTAGTCTCTGGCCTGGGCAAGTTAACTACTTACTTCAAGTTCAACTACAGGCAGTGGGCGGGCTGCTAACGGTGATGTCACACAGCTGCGCCGCCTAGGAGGAGGAGCAGGAGCGCCGCCCGCACTGCCAGTAGTTAAATCATGTTAGCTAGTCTCGACTAGCGGCGCGCCGATTTATGCACAGCAGCGCTGCAGCGTGAGCGGCCGCACAGCACTGCCACTGACTGAGTCTTCATCAGGTGGGGAGACCGCAGATGTGAAGATGTCCGCAGGGCGCAGCACAGACCAACTAGTGTCACACACAATGACACACTGCACACCAAAATGAATGGGGGACATTTTAGTTGGGGGGGCACATGGGGGGGCACAGCTTGATGTAGGGGGGGCCGTGGCCCCCTCTGCCCCCCCCCCTGGCGACGCCACTGCGGGTATCTAAATCACCCTGGGGTGGAGGAGAACTAAGGAATAAACTGTTTGGATGTTCTCCTTGGCAGGTTGATCGCCGATTGGCATGAATATGAGACAGGATGTAATCTATCATTACTGATGTTTAATCACTGTTCATACCTCATGCATTTATAGATCCCCCTGTTACAGTCTATAAAGTTTGACATCAGGGTCGAACAGAAAATTTTTCTAGGAACCCAACCCCTATGTCATCGATAAAGTCTAAAAGGTTTTGGCTCCAAAGGCAGCTTCAAATATTTTTTCTCTCCCTGTCTTTTGGGGCACATTATGGAATCAGAGCCTGAGCCCACCAGAGGATCCTCTGCTAATCTGATGGGCCAGTCCAACGCTGTTTCATATCATCATATCTTTGTACCTTTGCATTTACTGTAACGTTTCTTGTTTGTGTTTTATTTGTTGCAGAAAGAAAACTGTGTAGTTATATTCATATTTGGCAATGGAGATATTTACATACACATGCCACATTGCACCGAAGGGTAGCTGCAGATGTACTCTAACATTATGTTAATATATATTTAATTGTCATATAGTTGGAGTGCTAATTCGTATGTTTTATGTCCCCCACCGCCCAGTAGGTTTAGAGTGGGAACTAATGTGTGGTAATTGCAAATGACTTAGATACACATGGTGATACCTTTTTTATTTTTCTTCACCATATTAGGCCCTATTCATATGACCGTATTGTCGGTCCGTGTCTGATCTGCACACCATGTGCAGATCACACATGCATTAGTTTGTTCTGTGGGCCCAAAAAAGCGCACAATGCACACGGACCACATCTGTGTTTTGTGGATCGGTGATTTGCCTCTGCCATTTATCATCTTATCTCAAATTTATTTCTACAATAAATGGGACTTATTCGATTCGGAAGTGCCATGGCATCTTTTCTTCTTCTGGATGATATTTTTGCATACTATAGAGGAACAGAATCTTATGACATGCTGTACGTGTGATGCAATTTCTATTGCTAAGAGCCAGAAGACCCAACACACCCTTCTTTATGCCCATCTTAGTTCATAAAGTGGTAAGCTACATGATAACATTATTTGGATTCAATGACATACACAGAAAATGCCTATCAGAATTGGCCCATTATTATGATGTTGTTTTTTTTCCCCCAGGGACATAAGTTTGTTTCCTTTCCACACTCCATCCATGACTTTGGGACAATTCCTTGGGGACGCCTGCACAGGTTTTTGACAGCTATAGTAAATGGGTGAAACCAGCACTGGAGGGAGTGGCCTCATTGCACCTGCATGACATGTCTCTATAGTACCTTTAGCCATTAATGGTAAACTATGGATTTGCCTGATGCACAATGATATACAGTGAGGTGGAATTCATCTTTTGTAACTGATGACCTATTCTGAGGATACACCGTAGGTCATCAGTATCTGATTGTTGGCAGTTCAACACCCAAGAACCCGACTGATCAGCTGTGAGTATCATGGTCTTCTCACTGCTTACCCTAGGCCTGTGATGGCTAACCTCCGGTACTCCAGTTGTGGTAATACTACAACTCCCAATATGTACACTTGCTTGGTTGGTCTCAGAACTCCATAGAAATGAATGGAGCATGCTGGGAGTCGTAGTTTCACCACAGCTGGAGTGCTGGAGGTTAGCCATCACTGCCTTAGGCCATTGATGTCATGACCATCGTTCATGTGGCCTAGACGCACCTCAGGTCCATTCTCAAACAGCAAATCAGCTGCAGATGATATATCCAGAGGAAATGTCAGCAGTGCAAACAGTAGAATATCCTTATAATTCTAATAACACAAATCATAGTGTTCACATAAAAGCAATCATTGATAAACCTAGAATCTGTGTTTAAAATCATCAGAGATGACTGAAAAAGATGTGACTGATTACTGCAAAGAAGCAGATTATGCTCTTACTACACCAAGGCTCCTGTAGACCCTAATTTTTGCAATATTAACCCCTTCCCGCATCTTCACATACATGTACGTGGGGGAATGTGGTGCCTTACCGCATTCCCACGTGCATGTACGTGATGTGATCAGGCGGGTGCAGGAGCTGCACTCACCCGATCCTCAACATGGGCCTGGCTGTTACGGATTAACCCTTTCACATGCCGCGGGACATGCAGGGTTTACAGAGGGAGGGAGCTCCCTCTGATTCCATTGGCCCCCTGCGCTGAGCTGGCAGGGGGCCGATGGTTGCCATAACAGCCCCGATGCCTTCCACAGGCATTGGAGCCTACCAGCTATGGAAGCCCAGGAGATCCAGCCTGAGGGCTGGGTCTCCTAGGTGACTGTCAGCGTCTTACTGTGTAAGACCCTGACAGTTCAATTCAGTACAATGCAGACTCAAGGGCATACATAGAAATCATTGGGCCCCATAGCAAGTCTGAATAGGGCCCCCAGCCCCGCCCACTACCCACTTTTGCCCATCCCACTAACTGCCGCACCTTTTTTTTCAGTGGATAGGGGATAACTTCAAACAACTGGACTACACCATTAAAGCAGGGCATACGGGGGTGCAGGGTCCATGTATATAGGGTACAGCAGTGTATACGGGGTTCAGGGTCCATGTATAAAGGTATATGGGGTACAGCAGTGTATATGGGGTGCAGGGTCCATGTATACAGGTATACGGGTACAGCAGTGTATATGGGGTGCAGGGTTCATGTATCCAGGTATATGGGGTACAGCAGTGTATATGGGGTGCAGGGTCCATGTATAAAGGTATATAGGGTACAGCAGTGTATACGGGGTTCAGGGTCCATGTATACAGGTATACGGGTACAGCAGTGTATATGGGGTGCAGGGTTCATGTATCCAGGTATATGGGGTACAGCAGTGTATATGGGGTGCAGGGTCCATGTATACAGGTATATGGGGTACAGCAGTGTATACGGGGTGCAGGGTCCATGTATACAGGTATATGGGGTACAGCAGTGTATACGGGGTGCAGGGTCCATGTATACAGGTATATGGGGTACAGCAGTGTATACGGGGTGCAGGGTCCATGTATACAGGTATATGGGGTACAGCAGTGTATACGGGGTGCAGGGTCCATGTATACAGGTATATGGGGTACAGCAGTGTATACGGGGTGCAGGGTCCATGTATACAGGTATATGGGGTACAGCAGTGTATACGGGGTGCAGGGTCCATGTATACAGGTATATGGGTTACAGCAGTGTATACGGGGTGCAGGGTCCATGTATCCAGGTATATGGGGTACAGTAGTGTATACGGGGTACAGGGTCCATGTATACAGGTATATGGTGTACAACTGTGTATACGGGGTGCAGGATCCATGCATATTGGGTACAACTTGTGCCCCATAAAACTGTATACACTGACACTGCACCCTATTTATACTGAATACACTGACCCTGCACCCCGTATACACAGTGCTGTACCCCACATAACTGTATAAACTGACACTGCACTGTGTATACAGGGTGCAGGGTTAGTGTATACAGATGTTGTACAGCACAGCCTACATGGCCAGAATACTGTCCGCTCCTAGGCTCCGTCCCCCTTCTGCCCCACATTTCACTCCCAGCAGCCCCTGCCTCAGCCTTTACCTGCTCTTCTGTGCAGTTTCCATCGCTCCTCCCAGCCTCTCTCCGATTGCCACCGCTCTGGTCTGCCCCTTGCTGTTCCACGGCTGCTGGGGAACTAGTCACTAGCTGTGGTCCTTCAGTCTTGGCTCGGGGCCGCTGGCTGATGACGTAAGTGCAGAGAGGATGCTACGCCCGATGCACGCAGTGCCTCTCTGTGTACTTGAAAAGATACACACTGGCCAATCAGCAGCAGGATCTTTGTGCTGCGAAACGCTGATTGGCCAGTATGAAATGCAGCACGCCCGCAGCCCAGATCATCAGGGGGTTGGGGGGGGGGGGATAACACACATGCCGCCTGATAACTATGCAACTATGATTCTCTAAATAACTTTCTGTGCAGAGTAGACGGAGGGGGCGGGGCCTTCCATGCACTCCAGGCCCCCCTGTGCTGCAGGCCCCATAGCAACGGCGTGGTCTGCCTATATTGGCGGTACGCCACTGTGCAGACTGTATTGCACTGAATTGAAACAGGGATCAAACCCTGAAACGGTGAAGTCCCACAGTGGGACAAATATAAAAATAAAAATAAAAGTGGAAAAAAAAAGGGTTTTTTTATAATAAAAAAAATTTAAGTTTCAAGTAAAAAAAAGCTTCCTTTTCCCAAAATAAAGTAAATTTTATTGGGGGAAAATATGAAAAGTAGACATATTGGGTATCGCCACATCCGTATCAACCGCCTCTATAAAAATATCACATGACCTAATGCCTCAGATGAACGCCGTCAAAAAAATGGTGCTAAAAAAATTATTTTTGTCACCTTACATCACTAAAAGTGCAACGCCAAGCGATCAAAAAGGCGTATGCCCCACAGAATAGAACCAATCTAACCATCACCTCATCCCGCAAAAAAAATTATCCCCTACATAGGACAATTGCCCAAAAAATAAAAAAAAATATGGCTCTCAGACTATTGAGACAATCCTAAATTCAAAAGTGCTTTTATTGTGTTAGATGTAAAAAAAAAAAAAAAAGTACACATATTAGGTATCCCCGCATCCGTGACAATCTGCTCTATAAAAATACAACATGACCTAACCCCTCAGATGAACACTGTAAAAAAGATAAAATAAAAACGATGTCAAAAAGCTATTTTTTGGCACCTTACATAACAAAAAAGTGTAATAGAAAGTGATCATAAAATCATACGCACCTCAAAATCCTACCAATCAAACCATCATCTCATCCTGCAAAAAATTAGACCCTACGTAAGACAATCGCCCCAAAAAATAAAAAAAAATATGGCTCTCAGAATATGGAGACACTAAAAAATTATTTGTTTCAAAAATGATATTATTGTGTAAAACCTAAATAAATAAAAAAGTATACATATTAGATATTGCCGCGTCCGTCACAACCTGCTGTATAAAAATATCACATGAACTAACCCCTCAGATGAACACTGTAAAAAGTGTAATATAGAGCAACCAAAAATCATATGTACCCTAAAATAGTACCAACAAAACTGCCACCTTATCCCGCAGTTTCCAAAATGTTTTTTTTTTTTTTTAAGTTTCTACTCTAGGGGTGCATCAGGGGGTCTTCAAATGTGACATGGCAACTTAAAATTATCCCAGTGAAATCTGCCTTCCTAAAACCATATGGCGTTCCCTCCTACTGCGCCCTGCCGTGTGCCCATACAGCAGTTTAGGATCACAAATGGGTGTTTCTGTAAACTACAAAATCAGGCTACTAAATATTGAGTTTTGTTTTGCTGTAAACCCTTGCTTTGTTACTGGAAAAAATGGATTAAAATAGAAAATCTGCCAAAAAAGTGAAATTTTGAAATTTCATTCCCATTTTCCTTTAATTCTTGTGGGGCACCTAAAGGGTTAACAACATTTGTAAAATCAGTTTTAAATAGCTTGAGGGGTGTAGTTTCTAAAATGGGGTGATTTATGGGTGGTTTCTAACATGTAAGCTCCAGAAAGTGAAACTGAACTGGTCCTGAAAAAATTGGGTTTGGAAATTTTCTTAAAAATGTTAAGATTTGCTTCTAAACTTCTAAGCCTTCTAACATCCCAAAATTTAATTTTCAAAATGATCCAAACATGAAATAGACATATGGGTAATTTAAAGTAATAACTATTTTTGGAGGTATTACTATCTATTCTAAAAGTAGAGAAATTTTTGGTAAATTTGTTATTTTTTTATAAATAAAAATGAAATATTTTGATTCAATTTTACCACTGTCATGAAGTACAATATGTGACGAGAAAACAATCTCAGAATGGCCTGGATAAGGTAAAAGTGTTTGAACGTTATTATCGCATAAAGTGACACATGTCAGATTTGCAAAATTAGGCTGTGTCCTGAAGGTGAAAAATGGCTGTGTCCTGAAGGGGTTAAGTAACTTTTCCCATTACAATCTTATCAGAGGCCCATTTAAACCGGAAAACTCAAAAAGTTTAAAAGTTCTCCAGATGGAAATGAGGCATTCAAATTCACATCTCTAAAAGGTAGAAGTAGCTGGTCCATTGTATAGAGTGCCACAGATCTAAATTTTCAGGAATGTGGCTAATATCCTGCAACACACATCAAAAGGTTAACAATGTAATTACTCTATGTTATTAAGTATTTAGAGGTTATAAGAGGATTATGTGCTTAAACTGGGAAACGTTCACTTAATCCACCATTTGCTCATTGAAAGAAAAGATAAATGATGTAAGAGAGTTATGTACAGCAAGTGGGGGCACCAGGGACTTGTTTCTTTAAAGATTACTAATAATTATAAAACTCAATATAACGCTACATACTGATCCCTAAGTATGTAACTCCAATTACTTCATATAACCGTTCCCTATATCTTCTCCTATTACGCCATATAACCTTTCCCTATATCTCCTTCTATTACTCCATATAACCTCCCCCTATATCTTCTCCCATTACTCCATATAACCTCGTCCTATATCATCTCCGATTACTCCATATATCCTCCCCCTATATCTCCTCCTATTACTCTATATAACCTCTCCCTATATCTCCTCCTGTTACTCCAAGTGAATTCCCCCTATATCTCCTCCTATTACTCCATAAAACCTCTCCCTATATCTCCTTCTATTACTCCATATAACCTCCCCATATATCTGCTCCTATTACTCCATATAACCTCTCCCTATATCGCCTCCTATTGCTCCATAAAACCTATCCCTATATCTCCTTCTATTACTCCATATAACCTATCCCTATATCTCCTCCTATTACTCCATACAACATCTCCCTATATCTCATCCTCCTCCATATCTTAATATATGTATAATTGGATGAAAGTTTTTATTACAAGACCCAGCTCGCTAAAATAGACCATTGTGAACAGGAGGGATGAAGGGAGAAGAACAGCAATATGTATAGAGAGTCAATCACAGAAATCGTGATATGACATTGAGAAGCCTGAAGACCAAAGCAGAAGACTGTTCATTCAGAAGAAATATTATTCAGTTGTCAAAATCAATTTGACATGACAATTAATAAGGGTCACAAGCTTTTGAGCTTTCTAACAAGAACCTAATGTGATTTGATCATATAAGAATTGGACAGACGGCACTTTCTTAATTAGGTTCCTACAGTACCTGGAAGCTATGACATCTGACCATGCAGGTGCTATTTCCAATAAACAAATTCTCTGCCTCTAAGGATATTTAATCAACAAGTAATATTCCTTATGGGGCCAACATCAGGTGGCTGTGTGACCCAATCTCAACATGAAAATCCTAAAATACAAAGAAAAGTCTGTATGGATAATGTACTTTGAAGACAAAGTTCTCATGCAAAACCATTTCCACTATCCGAGATGTAGCTAGGTTTTCATTCAGCTGAGGCAAAGATTCAGTTTCTAGTCCTGCATCAAAATACCTTGTCCCTTGTAGCATGTGGCTTCTTGGCGCTCTAGTGGCAACCAGCATTGGAGTACTGCCCTATGCCTCCACCTATCCCCCTGTCACAACCCCTAACATAGCCCTCAGTATAAGGCCTCATGCACATGATCGTGTCTATTTTGCAGTTCACAAACCGAGGATCGGAGCGGGGTCCGTGTGCCATCCACATTTTTTTGTCGACCCCTTTACTTGGGTCCATGGTCTGCATTTTGAAAACATATTCTACCTTTTTGCGGAACGGACATACAAATGTGGAAAGCACACAGATGATGTTTCTGCACCCATATGACCATTCTACAAAAAGATAGAACAAGTTCCATATTTAACTACAAAATGCTGAAAATTGACCCACTGAAGTCAATAGGCCCACAAAAAATGCGGATACAACACAGACGTAATCATTCCAAACTTGATGCTAGAACAGAGCTGCTTTCAAGAGGTAGGTTTTCCCCCCCCCCCCCTTATTTTACACACATTCTTGTGCCACAAAACATCACAATTTTTATCATAAAATTGTCAAAAGTCATAACTTGCAACTTTTTATAGTACCTTTTACACAAAAAAACTGTGTAAACTACATAGGAAATGTGGGTTCAGTACATATGTAAAAAATGAAAGTATTGACATTGATACTTTTTTACTTACCCAGGAGGATCCCTCATTCTCTCAATTGTAACACCATGTCCAATAGGATAAATGGATGCTATAAAACTCTGTAACATAGAATTTAGTGTAATTTGTAACTGACGGCTCGCTGAGCTGTTCTTCCACGTTTTTTCTCACGGTGAGGTTAAATCTAAGCGCAGGCATTAGGTTTATTAAAACCAAACTTCGCCCAGGTTCTTTTAAATAGGACTTTTATGTTGTTTGTTAAGAAAATCTGGCACAATTAGGATTAATGAGTAGAAGAGTATAGGACTGCAGGGGCATGAGAAAATGCTTTAATGTTTATTAGAAGCAGCCTCCAAATAGATTTTTATAGGAGTCATAGGGTAGCCTGCAATGCAAGACTCCCGCAAGTTAAATTACCTATAAACTCCTAAGACTGTGCATGTCCTTGCTAAAATCACCTGAAGTTTAATAGTAAAGCATTAACCCTTGCCAGCCTTGTTGGTATTGATAATATTATTAATGGTCATTATGGTCATCAGTACTTTACTAGAGTTTGACTAATGTCCCTATGTGGCACCTCAACATATAGATCTCCCTAAATATAACTGCCATGTGGTGATTTAGAGCCACACAAAACACCTTCTGAGTGTTTTATATACCCCCAACAGTCAATGTTTAACAAGTCTGACAACGTTACCTACCTGACCATAATAAATTAGGCATGTAATTTGGCCATGCGCTACGAGCCATGTGGTATGGCCTGTGTTGTCCTGACTGCCATGTAGACATCCATTCCAATTTGTAGACCAGTCAGCAGATGTACACCAATAAAGTAGCTCCTAACTGGCTCCAAAAAGTATCTACCTGACTTGTCATTTACCTAAATATGGGGTTCTCTCATAAATATAATGTATCTGAAGAAATGAGGTGTTCACTCCATGCAATGGACAGTAGCTGGCCTCTGACAGCATGTCAAATAAGCAGTCTCAATTGCTTACCTTTGAAAATTTTTGGGAGAACATCAGCCTTCTTCTAGAGATCACTGGTGTAAAGGACCACATAACAAAAGTCAAGTATGTGCCACCATCACTAGGTTGACAATGAATGGAATTTAGTAATGCAAAAGTAGTATAACTATTGTCACGGAGCATTGTGGGTGGTAAACTCCACACCAAACACAAAAGGTAAGGGAAAAGGTACTAGGCCTGGAAACTAGGGAAAGGGGAAAGGTCACCACCGAGAGAATCCCTAAACCGAGCCCTGACTACTATCAGTATGAACAGACCTCGATGGTAGGAATGTTCATACGCAGGAACCTAGAGCCCTATCTAACCCTAAAGGGCCCTGGAAATAGTGTCAGAACAAAAGATGACCTGTTCCTTCCCAGCTGAAGGAACAAGAGACTCCCTCAGGCCTAATACCAAAAGATATGGGAATACGACAAACTAGAAATAGGAAAAAGACACTTAACACCAAAGTATGCAGATGATTAGGAACTCAGAGGAGAACTAAACACCAGCACTTCCACAACCAGAAAGGAGCTATCAACAGCATAGCATAATGGGTGAGACCAGACTAAATAGAGGAGTTGGAATGACCACTTAAGCTACACCTGAGACAAGAGGTGTGGTGATAACCTGTCACGATCAGTGTGGGGGGAAAACTCCACACTGAACACAGGAGGGAAGGGGAACAATAACTGGGCCTGGAAACTAGGGAAGGAATAGGTCACCTCTTAAACAACTCTAATCCGGGCCCTAACTACCTATCAATATAAATAGACTTTGAAGGTAGGAATATTCATAAGCTGGATACCTAGGCCCTTATATCCCTATAAGGCTCTGGAATGAGGCTAGGACCAGAGACAACCCATTTCTCCCCAGATGGACGAATGGAGGTCTCTGTTTCAGTCCCAGATACAAATAATAGGGAATATAACAAACACAATACAATAAGAAAAGAAAAGACTTAGCTGAAAGTAGAAAACTGGCAAAACCAGAAACACCACAGAGTACAACCGACCAGCTAGTTAGAAGACAGGAAGAAAATCTATAAACCGCACCTCCAGGAGTGAGAAGTGGCTACTTATGGGAAAGGTAAATTACCAACAAGCAACACCTGAAGCAAGGGGTGTGGCATTCACCAAAACACAGACACAATAAGAGCCACAGGGAACTTGTCAATTTAACCCACGAGTTGCCAGTCTCTCCGATCTCCTGGTACCTGCCAGGGGAACGTCCGTGACAGTACCCCCCTTTCTACGGGTGACCTCCGAGCACCCAGGACCGACCTTATCCAGGTGAGATCTATGAAAGGCATTCACTAAACGATTGGTATTAACGTCGGATGCCGGCTCCCACATCCTCTACTCTGGTCCACAACCTCTCCAGTGGACAAGATATTGAAGGGATCCACGGAGAACTTGAGATTCAACTATTTTCGCAATGTCGAATTCCAAATTACCGTCCACCATGACCGGAGTGGGTGGCAAGGAAGATGGCTGTAAAGGTTCCACTTATTTTTTCATCAAAGATCTATGGAACACATTATGAATTTTCAGGGCCTGAGGAAGCTGAAGACGAAAAGCTACAGGATTAATAATGGCCGTAATCTTATATGGGCCGATAAACCTTGGACCCAACTTCCAGGAAGGTACTTTCAACTTAATGTTTCTTATAGACAGCCACACAGAATCACCCACACTTAGGTCCGGACCATTCATCCGTTTCCTGTCAGCCACACATTTATATTTGTTAACCATATTTTTCAAGTTATTTGGAATTTTTCACCATATCGATGACAATGATGATGAAGGGATACCAGGAGTATTAGTACCAGAAAATGTGCCAAACTGCGGGTGAAACCCATAGGCCCCAAAAAACGGCGACTCACCAGTGGACTCCTGACCTCAATTGTTTATGGCAAACTCTGCCAAAGACAAAAAGGAAGACCGCTCCTCCTGGTTCTCAGATACAAAACATCTCAAGTAAGTCTCCAGACTCTGATTAGTGCGCTCCGTCTGTCCATTCGACTGAGGATGAAAAGCCGAAGGAAAAGACAGTTGAATTCCCAGATGAGTACAGAACGCCTTCCAGAACCTGGAAACAAACTGAGTGCCGCGATCCGAGACCACGTCAGAAGGAATGCCATGGAGTTTCACAATGTTGTCAACAAATACCTGTGCATGGGTTTTAGCATTAGGCAGGCCTGGTAATGCAATAAAACGTACCATTTTACTAAAGCGATCAACCAGAATAACTGTCTTTCCTGAAGAATTGGGTAGATCAGTGATAAAGTCCATGGATACATGAGTCCATGGTCTGGACGGAGTGGGAAATGGAAGTAAAGATCCAGAAGGTCGAGTATGTGTTACCTTGGCACGTGCACAGGTAGTACAGGCTGACACATAGTCCTTCACACACTTAGGCCACCCTGGCCACCAGAATCTATGAGATATGAGGTTGGCAGTGGACCTATTCCCAGGATGTCCTGTTAAAACCGTACAATGATGTTCCTCCAACACCTTGTGACGCAATTCCGGTGGCACAAATAGTTTCCCAGAGGGACACGAGTCCGGTGCGTCTCCCTGAGCCTTTAACACCTTCACCTCAAGGTCAGGAGGTGCACATGGTCGCCATTTACCAGGTGATGGGCCTGTGACAAAACTGCTGCTATCCCCACCTCGGATGCGTCTACTTCCACAATAAACGGTTGTGATACATCTGGCTACACCATAATGGGAGCAGAAGAGAAGCATTCCTTAATCACAGAAAAGGCTTGCAATGTCGAATCAGACCATACAGAGACATCCATCCCTTTCTTAGTCATGTCTGTTAAGGGTTTTACTATTGACGAATAATTCTTAATACATTTTTGGTAATAGTTGGTGAATCCTAAAAAACGCATAAGAGTAGGGTTAAGCAAACCCGAACTGTAAAGTTAGGGCTCGTACCGAACTTTAGGATTTTTGGACCCCGACCCGAACCTGAACATTTCTGAAAAAGTTGGGGTTCGCTGTTCGGCTATTTTATGGCGCTTTTTGAAAAGCTGCAAAGCCTGTGCAATTAGAAGCCATCACAGCCATGGCTACTAATGGCATGACTGTGATTGGCCAGTGCAGCATGAGACCAAGCCTCTATATAAGCTGGAGTCACGTAGCGCTGCACATCACTCTGCTGTTACTAGTGTAGAGAGAGGATGCTGCTGCTGTGAGGGAGAGAATAGGAAAAAATCTTTAATCAGAAGTGTAGTGTCCCACTAGGTAGGGGTGGGCACTACACAAGGGTCAATTGGTGTGCGCGTTACTCCTACTCACAAGGAACAGAAATGTTATATTTAATTGTGCATTTAATGTATGTTCTAATGTGTTGTTATATGCAATGTTCCCCTGTATGATGCAATAACAGGCCTAGTTGGGTGTAGTTAGACATCCCAGACACTAGAGGGAGATAGGGAGCCCATAGTATAAATGTCCAGGCCTAGACAGGGAGAGTTAGTGTGTGCAGAGTCAGGAGTCTGAGAAGACAGAGGTTAGAAAGCCTGCTCCTGACATGCAGCTTGATAGCCTGGCTGCTAGTGATGTCCAGGAGGCTAGTGAGAAGATCCAGCCTGCCTGAAACCAAGAGAGCCTTAGTTAGCTCTGAAGTCACCCCAGTTGCAGGAACCAACCTCCTGGGAGAAACCCACAGTCAATCAACAGCCAAGTGAGGAAACTCCAGGGAAAGATAAGTAACCCTGATGGGCAGATGCAAATAGAAAGGAAAGCAAGGATTTAATTAATACCAGAGGAAGATAGTTACCAAGGATTTAAGCCACCCTTTAGGCATCCGGGCCTTGGGATATAAAGCCAGAACAGGAGTTCTAGAAAGGACAGTGTACATTGTGTCTGAGGAAAGGTACAACCTGCTGCTGAGTGCTTGTGAATTTACCCTCTGCGTATCTTGCATAATTATTGCCTGCCGTTTTGTGAATAAGCCTACTTGTGGAACTGTGATTGAAAGACTGTGTTACCACCTGCTGTACAAAGTTGGACTGTTCAGTAAAAGTAACGTTTGGTTCAATATTCTACCTGTGTACCTCCATCATTCCAACTACCAACCGGTGTGCCACCGTCAAAGGCACTGGCGTCACGAATCCAACAGGGACCTTGCCCCAGGCACTTAAAACACCTGTAACATCCAGGGCACCTCATCCACCATCAGGCCTGGTCTCTACATACAGAGTGTGCCCCAGAGGAACCGTGTCTACCTCTCCTTCACTGCCACGCGCCTGCCCAGGGTTCTCCCAAACAGTGAGTAACCCTCGATTGCCCATAACCGTGACCTCACTTCGCTATACCCTGCAGGTCTGGCGTGTTGCATAAATGCTTGTTAACTCAGCGATCTACCTAGATTTAGTTTTGTGGGTGCAGTGCACAATCTTTTTACCCTGCCCTGAGCCCAGTGACACAGAAAAATAACTTTTATTCGTCTGTTAATTAGGTGGATGGTGGCGGCCATTTTATGCAAGCTCAGTGCACAAGCACAGCTTAAAATACTGCAATAATAATCTGGGTTAAAAAAAACACCCATTTTTGGCAATATCCTACATCTTGTGCCTTTGCAGCATTTGTCAGTGTGCAATTTAAGCTAGAAATACAGCTATAATTTTCTGGGTTTTAAAAAACACCCTTTTTGGGCAAAGTACTTAATATTGCAGCCTTTGCTGCATCTGTGATTGGTAAAAACAAACTTGAAATACTTCTATAATTTTCTGGGTTTTAAAAAACACCCATTTTTTGCAACACCCTCCATCTTGGGCCTCTACTGCATTAGTTAGTGTGCAATTTAAGCTAGAAATAGAGCTATAATTTTCTGAGTTTAAAAAAAAAAACACCCTTTTTGGGCAAAATACTCAATTTTAGTTTGTCTCCTGTTGCTTTCTCCTCCTACTCTGCTTCCTCATCCTCTACCGGCTCTTCATCTGGTCAGAGTAACACCTTCACCACCAGCTTCAGCACAGCAAGGGGTAAACGACAGCAGGCAGTTTTAAAAACCCACACCGCGCAGGAGCTATGGACGGGCCTTGAACAACAGACCAATGAGTGGTTGGTGCCAGTAAGGCTCAAGCCTGGCCTGGTGGTGTTCAATAATGGGCGAAATCTCGTAGCAGTTGTGGGTCTAGCCGGTTTGACGCACATCCCTTGCCTGGCGTATGTGCTGAATTTGGTAGTGCAGAGGTTCCTTAAAAATTACCCCGATATGTCAGAGCTGCTGCATAAAGAGCAGGACGTCTGTGCGTGCTTTCCGTGTTCTCACTCTGCTTGTCTGTCAGCGCTGCAGCATAACTTCGGTCTCCCCGCTCACTGCCTCATATGCGACGTGCCCACAAGGTGGAACTCCACCTTGCACATGCTGGCCAGACTGTGTGAGCAGCAGCAGGTGATAGTGGAGTTTCAGCTGCAGCACACACGGGTGAGTCGCTCTGCGGAACAGCGCCACTTCACCACCAATGACAGGGCCTCCATGTGAGACCTGTGTTCCTTGTTGCGCTGTTTCGAGTACTCTACCAACATGGCCAGTGCCGATAACGCAGTTCTCAGTGTTACTATCCCACTTCTATGCCTCCTTGAAAAAATGCTAATGGTGATGATACAAGAGGATGTGGCACAGGAGGAGGAGGAGGAGGAAGAGGGATCATGAGTAGGGTTATTGGCTACGCTCGGGTCCACTACCCCATCATTTAGCTAACTAACCTTCCCCATTTCCTCTCCCAATAACCACACGCAGCCACTGTTTGGATTAAATCGGCCACAGCAGCCGTCTTTTATTAAATAATATAAATAACATGAATAAACATAACACTTGATATAACAATGAAATATATATATAAATATATATATACATGTCTAACTGACGAGGGAGGTCCTAGAAGCCGCCTAACTGCACCTTAAACGACCACAAACCACCACGGCAATTCCATCTTGCCCCCAGCCGCGTACCACAAGCTCGGGGACACCAACTGACGGACGCCATACCAAGCCAACCAGGTGCCCCAACTCTGAGAGTCCAGCCCCACCATTGAGGCCCTCTCATTCACCGTTACCATCCAGTAGCCCCAGCTTCTATGACCTCCCCCCGCCACGACTGCTGCGACAAACGCAACACTTAAAGACACACTCCGTCCACCACCCCTTGTCAATTTTTTTTTTTTTTTTTTTTATTTATTTATTTTTGTTATACATTTTTTTTTTTTATAAAATCCACCTATTTTTTTTTTTTTTTTTTTTGTCATATATGCATCCCCTCTATAATATACCGTTGCCGCCCCGAAACATCCAAATACACACTACGGGAGGGAGGGAGATGCTGGCTCTCTGCTCCTAAAATGGCGGGCGCTGACCTGCCTCACCACTACTTCAGCCTGCCGCTCCCCACCCCTTCCTGGCTCCTCCCCCCCTTTCCCTGCACTCATCCACTTAACCCTTGCCTTCCCTGACCCTTGCTCACAAAACCCCTCATGCCGGCCTCCCCTGAAGCGTGCCGCTTCGTCCGGCCTCACTTGAGTAGGGTTATTGGCTACGGTCGGGTCCACTACCCCATCATTTAGCTAACTAACCTTCCCCATTTCCTCTCCCAATAACCACACGCAGCCACTGTTTGGATTAAATCGGCCACAGCAGCCGTCTTTTATTAAATAATATAAATAACATGAATAAACATAACACTTGATATAACAATGACATATATATATAAATATATATATACATGTCTAACTGACGAGGGAGGTCCTAGAAGCCGCCTAACTGCACCTTAAACGACCACAAACCACCATGGCAATTCCATCTTGCCCCCAGCCGCGTACCACAAGCTCGGGGACACCAACTGACGGACGCCATACCAAGCCAACCAGGTGCCCCAACTCTGAGAGTCCAGCCCCACCATTGAGGCCCTCTCATTCACCGTTACCATCCAGTAGCCCCAGCTTCTATGACCTCCCCCCGCCAACAACGCGCAGCTTGACAGCCCTTAAGCTCGCGCGTTCCGCCACACCCGGAGTGCTGTTTCAATACCTCCCTGCAAGTCCAGTGACCACAAATCAATGCCCACCGCATTGAGGTGGACTCCATCCTGTCTCCAAAAGCCTCCTGTTCCCGCTTCTAACTCGGGGTGCCTCACCACCACCGCCCCATGTTTGGCACAGAACCGCCCAATCACCCTGTTCAGCTTAATCCTAGCTTTATTCAACCGATCTCGCCTCCCTCCAGACCTTCCTGGGGACAATGTCTGACCACACAGTGACAACTGACGGGAAGAGGGACCACAAACGCAAAAAATCAAAACGGATATCCCTGATCAACTCTCTGCAAGGTCGGACCCCTAGGTCATTTCCCCCAACATGCAATACCAAGATATCTGGGACTCTATCTAACCTGGCTTGCCGATGAACCTCCTGCAAAACACTACCCCACACCATACCTCTGCGTCCGATCCATCTTACTATGGCTGTCCCCCGATCAAACCCCAGCTGCCGCCCATTCTGCCGAACATCCGCTCGTAATGCCCCCCAGAACACGAACGAATGGCCCAGGATCCAAACTAATAACGGGGCATCACCTGAAAAAGAACGAGACAAACATGGTTAGACACAGCCTTAAACTGCCCCCAAACGCACATACAGCCGAAAACGCTCCGACTCCCACCTCCCAATACGCTTAATCACTTCATCTCGCACCCCCAAGCGAGCAGCCTCCGTGGCAGCACCGATCCTGAAGGAATGACCCGTAAGCTTGCCAGAGTCCATTCCTAGATTACGCAAACATTTCTTGAATACCGCTATAAATTGAAATCGCGATAAAAAGGAGCCATCCTCGTGTCTGAGAATCGGGCCTGCCGCAACCCCTGCCTTTGCTTGAAAATCCCGCAAACACCGTACTGGACACAATAGACATCCCGGCACCTCAAACAATGAGACTAAATGACCCCTCCCCTCCTGATCCGTCTTTGAAAATCTCAGATAAATCACCACCCTGTCGTCACATAACGTTACACCCTCACTCCTCAGACCCCCTTCCCGCTGCACACTTGCACACACTAACTCCCCTAAACGAAAGGCTCTGAAAAAAGCCAGAGCAAAGGCTAGTCTAAATAAGCTCACCTCCCAAGCCGAGCGACACACTCCAGCTACCTGCTCCCCTAACTGTAACAATAACGAAAAGGACACCGGTAGGCGGGAATCTTTGACACGCTGAAACCTTCTATAACCCTTCAAAATTTGTCGGACCAAAAAGGACTTAGTAATGTCCGGGGAATTCCGCAACTTGAATCCGAAAGCCAAGCCCGCCATGCAACCATTGATCTTGGCAACCGACCAACCTTGATCCTTCACGTGGCCAATGAACAGTAACAACGGAATTTCCCCATCCAGTACCTCGACCCCCAGGTCATTACACCACTGCTGCCACCTACTCCAAGCCCTATCGTACATCCTCCACGTGCCTTCACTCAATGATGCCTGCAACAGACAAGCTACGGTACCTCCAGGATCTCCCACAACGACTCTGGACACACCAATCCGACCTGACTCGCCTCCGGGGCCAGCTGGCGAAACCGCTCCCACTGAAAACGAGAAAGTGCGTCAGCTATACAGTTAGAGGAACCAGGCACATGCACCGCAAACACCCAAGCATTAAGGGACAAGCACCGGAGAACCAACTGCTGCAACAGGCAAATAACTGGGGGGGGGGAGAAGCCGTTACACTGTTGATGGCTTGCACAACTCCCAAGTTGTCACAATGGAAACGAACCTTCTTGTGCCGAAACTTCTCCCCCCAGAGCGTGACTGCCAACACAATGGGGAAGAGTTCCAACAATGCCACGTTTTTTACCCACCCTTTTCGTACCCAGGACTCAGGCCACCGACCCGCACACCACTGCCCTTCACAGTACGCCCCAAAACCCGCTCCACCCGCAGCATCCGTAAACAATTCGAAATCAAACGCATCAACCACCCCCCCCCCATAACTACTGCTCTGCCATTAAACTGTTTCAAAAAGGAATCCCAAACTTTCAAATCCCCTTTCAACTCACTGCCTAGTCTAATAAAATGGTGGGGAGACATCACCCCTCCTGTCGCCGAAGCCAACCTCCTACTAAAAATGCGGCCCATTGGTAGGATTCTGCATGCAAAATTCAATTTGCCCAACAAAGACTGCAGGTCCCGCAGACGAATCTTCTTTGCTCTCAATGCCGCCGCCACCCCTGTTCTTAAATCTGACACTTTGTCTACTGGTAGCCTACACTCCATCCGCTGTGTATCGATGACAATACCCAAAAAGCTTAGCTCAGTAGCCGGCCCCACCGTTTTGCCCACCGCTAACGGGACTCCAAAACACTCAAAAACCGACTGTAATGTGGATAACAACAACGAACAAACCCTAGATCCCCCCGGCCCCAAACACAGGAAATCATCCAAATAATGAATGACAGAGTGACAACCTGATTCCTGAACCACCACCCACTCCAGAAAAGAACTGAAACGCTCAAAATATGCACAAGATATTGAACAGCCCATTGGCAAACACCTATCCACAAAATAAGCGCCATTCCAAAAACAACCCAGTAAATACAAACTATCCGGGTGAACTGGCAACAACCGAAATGCCGCTTCAATGTCACATTTTGCCAACAGGGTACCCTGACCTAGCTTCCTTACCCATTCCACAGCCGCATCAAAGGAAGCATAAACCACAGAACAAAGTTCCGGGTCAATGCCCTCATTGACCGACGCACCCTTAGGGAATGATAAATGGTGGATGAGCCTAAATTTATTAGGCTCCTTCTTAGGGATCAAACCCAAAGGGGAAACTCGCAAGTTACTGATGGGTGATGTAACAAACGGACCATCCATCCTCCCTAGGGAAACCTCTTTAGCTAACTTTCCTGTCACTATGTCCGGGAACTGCAATGCCGAGCGCAAATTCTTCCGCTTCTCTAAGACTGGTAACGGGTGTGAAGGTATATGAAAACCGAACTTAAACCCCGAATACAAAAATCCAGCTAACTCATGGTTCGGATATCTATTTAGATGCCCCACCATCCTTTCCACTCGCACTGGGGTCTGCCCCTTTTGCAAAACTATCCCCCCCCCTTTGTCTACCCCCTCTAAAACATCTGTTAGCCCCATGGCCCCCGCCACACACGGAACATTCATGCCTAAATTTGCATTTTTGGCCGAATTTGCAACTTCCCTCATTGAAAAGGAAGCAGTATCCTCTTCCAACTGGGGGCGGCCCTGTACCTTGCTGTACCCCAACCCCTGACTCACTCCGAAAGGACTGACCACTCCTACCTGGCGCTGTCACCCTCATCCATAAAGCAATGTCCTTATGGTCCCATCTCATATTAGGACGGACCGCTTTCCTCTGACGAAACTGCTCGTCATACCGTAACCACCCGGACCCCCCATACACTCTATAGGCTTCCCCAATAGCATCCAGATAGCAAAATAAAGGGGAACAGCATTCCGGACTCTTCTCCCCAATCACACTAGCCAAAATAGCAAAGGCCTGCAGCCAATTACTAAATGACCTAGGGATAAGGCGATAGCGACGCTTATCATCATCCTCCTTTCTTACTCCGTCCTTTTTTACCACATCAAGGTTGAACCGCTCCAACGGAAGCAGCGAAAAAATTTCTATATACTCTCCCTTTCAAATTTTCTCACGCACCTCCGTTTTCAAATGCGCTCCCAGAGGACCCTCAAAGCAGACATACACCTCCCCTTTTGCGGCGTCATCCAATCTGGGCCTATCCTCCGCACCTCCCGCCAGCGTCTGCACTGACACTGATTCGGCTACACCTGTGCTATTGGCCACTGCTACAGTACTATTGTTAGGGGTCGCCGGCACATTGATATTTTCTGCCCCCAACCCCCACGCTGCTAAGGGGGTAGCCCCCATTGCCCCCCTATCCTGACTAACCCCAGCTAAACCACACAGCAAGCGCCCCAAACCACCGATAATAGCACTATTGCTCCCACCCGCCCCAGGCGCCACATTAAATAGTGATAACAGTGTTCCCAGTGATGTCTCACCTAGCTGCCCGGGTGCTGTGAACCCGGCAGCCGCAGGTCCTGATTCCTGACGTACGACTCCTGGATCCACGACGTTCCTCTGGTGGGTACTTGCGCTGTTCGCCGGCAGCACCCCAGCCGTATCCCTGCTGGGTGCGTTAGGAATGGCTCTGGGACGCCCACTGTCTTCAACGGTGTCAGGACCAGTAGCAAACTGTCCGCCCTCAGGAAATGGCCTGCGCAACTCCCTGTCCTCCATATAAGCATCTGCGCGCCTGTCTTCATGCCCAAGAGGCCTGCTCTGGGGCGGGGAGCCGTCCAGAACAGCCTCGTCCTCCTCCTCTGCAAGAAGCGCATCATGGCGAGGCCTGCGCCCGTCCCTGGCACCCACAGGCGCAGCCTCGTGTGCCACTGAAAGGGGCTCATCCTGTAAGGGCCTGCGCCGGGCCGCCCTGGCCGACCGCGCAGCCCCGCTGCTGCCTCTGCCTCTCCCACGCTGAGCAGGCCTCCCGCTCCTGGGGACAGGAGGGGATCCTGCAGAACCAGGTCCTGACTCCCTTGTAGCTGCCGAGATGGGCTGAGGCGGAGGCCCCACAGCCTCTGGAGGGTCCCGCCGGACATATGGATTCCTCCCACGCCGGGAGGCCGCAGAAGCCTTAGAATGCTCCCGGCGTGGAGGGTCCCTTGTGGGGCTCCTGACACGGCGCCGGACCCGGGGGGGTAAATCAGGGCTCAGGCGCGCCGGCGGCCGTACCCGCCGCGACCGTGTAGCTGCAGGAGTAGGGCTAGACGTACCCACCTCCGCCCCCCCTAGCAATGCGGCCACCTGCTCCTCCAGCCAGTCGCTGCCCCTGGTGTCCGCCGCTTCCCTCAAGCGCCGCAGCATCGCCTCCACTGCTTCTGCCATTGCTGTATCTGATGCTGCCGTTCAAAAGATGCTGGCTCTCTGCTCCTAAAATGGCGGGCGCTGACCTGCCTCACCACTACTTCAGCCTGCCGCTCCCCGCCCCTTCCTGGCTCCTCCCCCCCTTTCCCTGCACTCATCCACTTAACCCTTGCCTTCCCTGACCCTTGCTCACAAAACCCCTCATGCCGGCCTCCCCTGAAGCGTGCCGCTTCGTCCGGCCTCACTTTTCTTATGGTTTCCGGAAGGTCATTCACAAGTGGCTCCGAGGGTGGGTTCCTGCACCCACAAACGCCAGGTACACAATTGTCCAGCCAGGGCACAGTTCTGGAGGATGACGACGTGGAGGAGGAGGAGGAACCATGTTCACAGCAGGGTGGCACCCAAACCAGCTCATGGCCATCACTGGTGAGTGGCTGGGGGGATACAGAGGACACAGACGATACACCTCTCACAAAGGACAGATTTTCGTTACCTCTGGGCAGCCTGGCACACATGAGCGATTACATGCTGCAGTGTCTCCGCAACGACCGCTGAGTTGCCCACATTCTAACTTGTGCTGATTACTGGGTGGCCACATTGCTGGATCCCCATTTCAAGGACAACGTACCGTCCTTAATTCCGTCACTGAAGCTTGATCGTAACATGCGCGAGTACAAGCGCACGCTGGTATAAGCGCTGCTGGTAGCATTCCCACCTGACAGCGGGGGCACAGTGAAAGCACAAGGCGAAGGCAGAGGAGGAGGAAGAGGTTGCCAACGCAGCTGGGGCACCGCCAGCACCTCAGAAGGCAGGGTTAGCATGGCCGAAATGTGGAAAAGCTTTGTCAGCACAACACAACAACCAGCACCACCAGCTGATATGGAACGTCTTAGCAGGAGGCAGCATTTCAGCAACATGGTAGAGCAGTATGTGTGCACACACCTACACGTACTGAATGACGGGTCTGCCCCCTTCAACTTCTGGGTCTCCAAATTGGGCACATGGCCTGAGCTTGCCCTTTATGCCTTGTAGGTGCTGGGCTGTCCTGCAGCCAGTGTGTTGTCTGAACGTGTGTTTAGCACGGCAGGGGGCGTCATCACACAGCCAATGTGGACAAGCTCACATTGATTAAAATGAATACAGGCATGGATCCCACAGGACTTGCCCATACCTTGTGCAGAATAGACATGTATACCGGCCTTAACAAGCCATTGTTATACTGCCTGACCTCACACATGATCCCACTTGTGCTGGAAGTTTATATGCATGGACTGAAGACAGCCAGGGACCCACAGAGCCAGAACCGAGCTATGTGGAGCACATATGCACTTTCCTTCACAGGTGTTGAGAGGCAGGGTAGTGGAGAATTTAGAAAACAACTCAATGCTTGACAACCTTTTTAAGTCCTGCTGGAGCTTCACATCAGCGATTGTAACGCATAAAAGTTTATGTCACATTCAGACAGGGCAGCATAAACATGATTGAAGTTTCGGAAATCAGCATGAACTGTTGGTTCAGCCCTTCAGATCTCTGTCCGCATTGGACGTGGTCAATCCTATATTACAGGAATTCAAATATCAGGAGGAAAAGATATAATTTGCTTTACATAATATAAAAGAAAATTGCCAAGTCAACATCTCCCTCATCTTGTGACCCTATGGCGGCATTTATGTGCTTTCAGCTGCACGGGCAATGTGTGGCCTGTAGATAAGGTTGCAACCTCAGCAGAGATTTAACACTGCAGCAGCATTAATAATATAATATTCTAAACAGCGCTCGTGCCAAATGGAGCAGCCTGTATCTTCAGTGTAATAGTTTTCGCATCGGACAAGTTGAAACTATAGTATAATTCTCTCTTAATGTACATTAGAGACAGGATTCTGCAGGTTTTATTGACAACGCTGTGCGCCCAGCGGCCCTTGCTCCTGAATTTTTTATTATATGGTTTTATAACTGCAGACGTGTGAACAAAAGAAATGCAGGAGTGCGTTATTAACCCGTAAGGAATGGATCGCCAATCTGCTAACTCAAAACGGATGTTGAGTACAAGCCAAGAACATCATTTGCCGCACAATGTGGCCCTGTGAATCGCTCGCTTTGCTTGATGCAGCTGTGTTTAAAGAAATAGTTTGGCTGATCCGAGTATTCTAGGAAGGAGAACAGAGAATTGTGTCCAGAACAGGCAACATTTAGGAAGGGGTATACGTCACTGTGGGATAAGGGAGGCAGAGGGGGCCCCTATTTTTGCTATGTTGTGGGTTCCTAGTGGCCAGAGTGACTGGCTCCAAATTCATCTCCAAATGGAGATGTCTTCTGCCAGGCTTTTGGGGCAGATTATTGTGTGAGATCCTGGGACCACCTGAGGATTCTCTAGGACTCTTCTGGACAGTCCAGACCTGTAAACATTGGTCAAGGGGCTTCCCTTGATGAAAGTGAGCAGATCTGTACCCAATACCTCTGTATGTAAATGACAAAATCATATCACCACCCCAATACGTATCTAAAGTTTGGTCTGATGGAATCCTCACTCAGTCCCGAAGGAAAACTCGATGGTGATCGTCTGATAGGACTGATCGGATCTCACCTTCCAATTCATTCATTCTGTGCTGAGATAGAACCCTATTGACATAAGGGGAGATTTATCAAAACTAGTGCAAAGGAAAACTGACTTAGTTGCCCAAAGCAACCAGTCATTGATCTTTTCATTTTGTAACGGGGGCTCTGAAAAATGAAAGGTGGAATCTGATTGGTTGCTAAAGGCTACTTTCACATCTGTGCTTTTCCTTTCCGGTATTGAGATCCATCATAGGATCTCAA
Organism: Bufo gargarizans; assembly: GCF_014858855.1. Taxonomy (NCBI): domain Eukaryota; kingdom Metazoa; phylum Chordata; class Amphibia; order Anura; family Bufonidae; genus Bufo; species Bufo gargarizans. The sequence goes on from NC_058085.1 coordinate 135,056,082, forward strand.
TTCCAGAGGAAAACGCTTCCGTCTTGTTCCCATTCATTGTCAATAGGGACAAAACTGAATAGAAAACAATGCATTCGGTTCCGTTTAGTTGTATTCCCATGCCGGACAGAAAACACTACAAGCAGCGTTTTTTATCAGTGCATCATGGGATGCGGAGCAAGACTTACAATGTAAGTCAACGGTGCCGGATCCGTTTTCTCGGACACAAAAGAAAAACGGATCTGTCCCCCATTGACTTACAATGGTTTTAGTGCCGGATCTATCATGGCTATTTTAGAGATAATACAACTGGATCCATTCATTACAGATGCAGACGGTTGTATTATGGTGACGGAAGCGTTTTTGCTGATCCATGACGGATCCAGCAAAAACGCTCGTGTGAAAGTAGCGAGTTTTCCTTTGCACTATTTTTATAAATATCGCAGATAGGGTTAAAAAAGGACCCTGAAATGCCTGCTGTACTAAATACTTGTATTCCCCATGAAATAACAATGCTGGAGCATCATTCTTAGGCCTCATGCACACGACCGTTCCGTTTTTTTGCTGTCCGCAAACCGCGGATCTGCAAAAAAAGAAAGCCGCCTGTGTGCCTTCCGCGGCCCATTGGAGAAATGCCTATTCTTGTCCGCAAAACGGAAAAAAATAGGACATGCTATTTTTTTTTGCTGTGCCACGGAACGGAGCAACGGATGCGGACAGCACACGGAGTGCTGTCTGCATCTTTTGCGGCCCCATTGAAGTGAATGGCTCCACACCCGAGCCGCAAAAAATGCGGCTCGGAGGCGAACTACAACAACGGTCGTGTGTATGAGGCCATAGAGTTCTTTGTTGTGCTGTTCCTCTGTTTCTCCTAGAAATTTATAAAAATAAATTGTCAACTTGATGTTACTATACCACTGTCAAAGGGGAAGTGTCTCTGCGCGGTCTAATTCTGGTAACACTGATTGGACAGTGTCAGTGTGTGTGTACGGACACCCCGCTAACTGAAAACGCCCAGATTTCTAGTAGGAATATCAGAGGAACTGCACAATGTGGAGTTTTAAGAAAAGATGCTCCAGAATTACTATTTTATAGAGAACCCACTAAAACAGGCATGTCAGAAGAACTGTCAGAAGGAGGTAGGACCTTACTGCATGCTGTGTTATTATTGAACTCAATGTATGAGCTCCCCATAGTGGTGCCTGCAGGCAGCCAGAATTTGTTATTTAAAGGGAACCTGTCACCTGTACTATGTTGGCTTCACTGAGGGCGACATAGTTTGGTGACAGCGCTTCGAGGAAGATGACTCTGATGAGGCTCCCTGCCCTGCCCTCCTCCTCTGCGTGGGCCCGTCTTGTCATAAATTGTGCGTTTTACACAAACAGGCAGATATCTAAAAACCTAGGAGAGGACTAGTAATGTGACTATACAGTAGTGGTGACGTCGATTCATCAGATACTCAATCAAGTCGCTGACTGCTGTTTGACTGCCTGTCTCTCACTAAATTGATATTTCTGATTCACCAAATGTAGATTATTCACTGCAAAATGAAAAAAAAAAGCATAATCTTTAGTGTTGAGCGAATCAAAGTTGTAGAAGTGGAATTTGATCAGAATATTGATAATTGTCACTAACCTGAATTTCCTCGCTCTTCGTGGTAACGAATCAGATTTTTTTCTAAAATGACTGCTGCACGTGTTACAAAGTAAGAAGCCCGGGAATGAGGAATCACCCATAATGCCATGCAGCCAGCCAATCAGCAGATAGCCAGCCCCTGTGATGTCACAGCCCTATAAAAAAGCCTCCTCGTGCCTGGTCTCCGCCATTTTTCAGTAAACTGAGCATAGGGACAAATGTGACAAGTGCTAGGGAAAGTGATTAGGAAAGATTTTATTTGAAAAATTATCATTTTGAATAGTTCAGGAACAGCACTGAGATAGTGTAGGGATATAATAGGGAGACTTTATCCACACTATAGGGAGAGTGCAGGGGCCAATTGCGTAATGTAAAGCATGGGTAAGAGGAGCTATATACTATTACACCTTGCTGCACTAATTGGGGTTAAAAAGTGTTCTGATACTAATTTTAGGTTGTTCACATTGTTTTATGCATAAGTAATTCCACTAGGCCTTGATTCTGCAATTGGGGGTGAAATTGTGGCCTGATACTGCAGATTTTGGGGTGTTCATATTCTTTTATACATAAGTAATCCTTGATTAATCCCTGATTCTGAGGTGAAATAGCGGCCTGATACTATTGATTTTGGGGTGTTCACGTTCTTTTATACATAAGTAAATCCGTTAATCCTTGATTCTGTAATTGGGGTTAAATTGAGGCATGATAGTACAGATTTTGGGTTCTTCACTTTCTTTGATACATAGAGAAATTCCTTAACCCTTGATTCTGTAATTAGGGTGAATTAGCGGTCTGATACTACTGATTTTGGGGAGAACAGTTTCTCTAGCAATCTATGTGGAATCAGGTGACAGTGTAAAAGGAGTGCGCTCTTTCACTCTATAGTACAATCTTGGGCCACTGCATGGTTCTTCATACCCTAAGAGAGTGGGTGTGTTTTAAGATATTTAAGCACGATCTTTTAGATTTGACACTGTGTTTGATAAAGGCTGGGTAACAGCCGAAACGTCACGACCTTTTGCACGTCTGTTCACGCAAGCGGCTCCCAATAAAAGGGATTTTTTACCGGATATGCTGCCTCCATCTTCTTTTTTGGGACTTGTTACTCAGGAGCCCTGATGAACCTTGGACTCCAGGTAGGCTGGTGCATTCCGGATGACCTCGAGATCTGGTGAGTGCGACTCTACAAATATTTTTTATTACTGTCTGGTTCTTCATACCCGACGCTAACATCGACCTGTAAGGCTGATTTCACACTTGAGTTATTTGGTCAGTTTTGGACCGGTAACTGACCAAATAAGAGGTGTGTGAACTGATTCTAAGGCCTCTTTTACACTACCGTTTTTTTTTTTTTTCGTTTTGCGGCCCATTTTTTGCATTCCGTATACGGTCCGTATCCGGAACCATTAATTTCAATGGGTCCGCAAAAAAAAATGAATTCCGTGCAAAGATAGAACATCAAATCACGTTCCGTAGCTCCATTAAAGTCAATGGGTCCGCAAAAAAAATGGAATGCATACGGAAATAGATCCGTATGTCTTCCGTATCCATTAAGTTTTTTGCGGAACCATCTACTGAAAATGTTATGCCCAGCCCAATTTGTTCTATGTAATTACTGTATACTGTATATGCCATACGGAAAAACAGATTCGAAACGGAAACAAAAAACGGAAACAAAAAACGGAACAACGGATTCGTGAAAAACGGGCCGCAAAACACTGAAATAGCCATATGGTAGTGTGAAAGAGGCCTAAGAGTGACGCACAGTAATAGTTTCACTACCACAGCGGACTAGCTATGCATGTTTCTGCAATACACAGTGTACAACAGCGTTGTACACCGATATACTGGCTCCATGACAAAATAGCTAATTTTTGTATGCGCTTCACAAATTAATTTGCATCAAATCAAATTTTTGGGGAAAATTCGGCAAAGCGTTCGAATCGAATTTTTAAAATCTTTACTCATCTCTAGTAATCTTCTACTGTCATTTGTGTAAAAATGCAAGATCTATGCTAGAAGTCACTGAATATGTTTGCTTCCAGAGGCTGTAAATCTGTGCTTGTTCCATGATGATCACATGGATAAAGCTCTGGTAGCTGTACAGTAACTGTGTGATCATCAGATGTCCTGGACACAATTAAACATTAGGCAGGTTGGAGTAGGGACATAACTAGAGTCCAATGGTCCCCGTGGTAAATGTTGACCCCACCGGCATTGTTATGGTCTATAAAGATATTTGCTTTGCTCCTCCCAAAATAGAAAAATCTATGACAATGTAGCTTTGATACTTTAACCTCTAAATAATACAATGAGTTATCAAATAATACTACTATACATGAAACAATTAATACCGCCACATCATGACCGGATATTACCACATCACAGTGACTGAATACTCTTACTGAATAAAGAGTATTATATTAAGACCAATATCAGTATCATACAGTGATTATATACAAAAATGACAGAGGTATTGGTTACCTTCCGCTTGACCCCTTCCAATACATATTGACCCATGCTTCCCCAAACCCCATATCCCGGACATTACTATCCCCAATAAGACACAGACACCGTATTGGATTAAATCAGCCACAGCAGCGGTTTATCATTAACATAAAATACATATAAATAACCTTTTCTATAAATACTATAACCATAACATATGTTTAACATATATTCCTCAACCAAAGGGGGAGGTCCTTGAGCCCAAAACAAACGGAGTTACCCCACCGGGGTGAGCTGTCTTGCCTCCAGCCATTGAGCCCCAGCTCGGAGGCACCACTGATGGCCCCCCAAAATTCAGCCACAACTGACCGCCAACCATGGGAGTCTAACCCCAACCGTGGAGCCCTCCCATCCTCCCCACCTGAGAATCTCTTCAACTTCAAGGACCTCCCACCGCCACAACCACATTGACAAATTGCCCTCCACTATCGCCCCAACCCACAACAACCACCACCACACCAGCTTACCTGCGACCACTTCTTGCATCCAACCCTTAACATGAAGCCTACCTAAGACAGGGTGGGAGCTCTTGTTTTTAATCAAAATGGCACCTTTTCCCGCAGAACTCGCCTACTTAGCCCCCTAATTCCCGCCCCCTAAATTTAAATATCCAATCCCTAACCTCCGGGGTCTCTCTAAACCAACCCCCCATCATGATAGCCTCCCCTAAGGCTACCACCCCCCAGTCCAGCCATTACTTGACGGAGGTATTGGTTACCTTCCGCTCGACCCCTTCCAATACTTACTGACCCATGCCTCCCCAAACCCCATATCCCGGAAATTACTATCCCCAATAAGACACGTACACCGTATTGGATTAAATCGGCCACAGCAGCTGATTATTATTAACATAAAATACATATAAATAACCTTTTCTATAAATACTATAACCATAACATATGTTTAACATATATTCCTCAACCAAAGGGGGAGGTCCTTGAAGCCCCAAACAAACTGAGTTACCCCGCCCGGGTGAGCCCTCTTGCCTCCAGGCTTTGAGCGCCAGTTTAGAGGCACCACTGATGGCCCCTCGAAATTCCGCCACAACCGACAGCCAACCATGGTAGTCCAGCCCCAACCATGGAGCTCTCCCATCCTCCCCACCTGAGAATCTCTCCAACTTCAAGGACCTCCCACTGCCACAAACGCACAGGCTTGACCTCTTAAGCCTGCGCGTCCCTCCATACACATAAAGCAGTCTCGTTGCCCTCCTGTAGGGCTAGACACCACATATCCTGTTCTACTGCATTCAGGTGAACTCCGTCGGCATGCGAAAAACCACCAACACCTTTTTCCAGTTCCATGTGCCTCACTGCTATTGCCCCATTCCTTGCTATAAAGCGCCCAATTGCCCTATTAACTTTCACCTGAGCCTTGTTCACACCCTCCACCGAGTGTACACTCCGCCACACCTTCCACCAGGGGCGTTGCTAGGGTCTCAAAAGATCCGGGGCACAAGCCCCAATAAATATGCCCCCCCCCCCCGCACTATGCTGTACTTGCTATACAGCGGCACTTACCTGTCACATCCAGGGCCTCCAGGTGACGTCTCCTCTCTGTCATCATCTTCTCGGTCTGGACAACTTCTCTCAGCCGCCTCGTCTCTGCAGAGTGTGACACACAGACATCTTAGCTTCCTCACTTTCTATCATTATCCCCCAACTGGAGTCCCCACAGTGTTATCCTGCTGCTTTCTATGCCAAAACCTCAACCCCCCCCCTCATACCCCCAAATACTATCCTAAAGAAACATTACTGCCCCCCATAGTAATAGTGCTCCTCATAGTCCCACCAATAGTAATTCCCTTCTAGAATGCCCTTATTAGTAACACTGCCCCAACCGTGATAATGCTCCTCAACAATGCCCTCCCATATTAATAATACCCTCACAGAGTCCCTAGTAGAAATAAGGCCCCCTATTGTTCCCCCAGTGGCAATAAAGCTCCCTACAGACCCCACAGTAGTAATAAGGCCCCCATAGTGCGCTTAGTAGAAATAAGGCAGATCTACAAGACCCTCCTATAGAGCCCCCAGTAGTAATAAGAACGCCTATAATGTCCCCTGGATTTGCAGTGCCCCCTGCAGTTATAATCCTCCCTCCACCATACAGTCCCATGTAAATAACATCACCTCTTCCCCAGCCGCCTCCAACGCACAATCCCATGTAAACATCACCCCCTAAGGCTACTTTCACACTTGCGTTCATGTACTTGTACAGGACGGATCCGCACCGATATAATACAAACGAATGCATCCGTTCAGGACCAATTTGTTTGTATTAGATTTTAATTTCTAAGTCCCAATACGGATCCGTCCTGACTTACATTGAAAGTCAATGGGGGACGGATCCGTTTACAATTGCACCATTTTGTGTCAATGCAAAGGGATCCATCCCCATTGACTTACATTGTCAGGACGGATGCGTTTGGCTCCGCAAGGCCATGCGGACACAAAAAACGCTGCTTGCAGCATTTTGGAGTCTGCCTCCAAAATGGAACGGGGGACCGCACGGAGCCAAACGAATGCATTCTGAATGGATCCGCATCCATTCAGAATGCATTGGGGTTAAACTGATGCATTTGGGGCTGCTTGTGAGAGACCTGAAACGGATCTCACAAGCGGATCACCAAACGCAAGTGTGAACGGACCCTAAACATTAAGTCCCATGTACATAAACATCATTCCCCCCCACCATCCACTTTCAACATACAGTCCCATGTAAATAACATCCCTCCCTCCCCCAGCCACCTCAAGCACACAGTTCCATGTCAATAACATCCCTCCCTTCAGCCCTAAAATACATCCCAGTTAAATAACTACAACTCCCAGCATTTCTCTACCTCTCCCTTCACTTACCTCGCCTGTACAGACATCACTATTAGGCTCCTTCTCCTCTTGACTCCGGTCCAATCCTGAACTGGGAAGAGGCGAAAGACCTTTGGTGACATCACAGGCCATGTGATCAGCAAAACAGGCTGTGATAGGATGACCTGGATGGTGACATCATCCAGGTCATCCTATCACAGCCTGTTTTGCTGATCACATGGCCTGTGATGTCACCAAAGGTCCTTCGCCTGTTCCCAGTATAAGATTCAATTGTATTTGCCGTTCTGTGTACGGCAATACAGTTGCATCTAGCAGGCAGGCAGGCAGGACATTCGGGGCCTGGGACAAAACATCCGGGGCCCAGGCCCCGAATGTTTTAACCTAGCGACGCCCCTGCCTTCCACAGAACTATATCTGACCACGCAGTCACGAGCCTCAGGAATAACGCCCACAACCTAAGTAGGTAAAATTTTATATCCCTTACTAATTCCCGAAAAGGCTGTGCCCCCAGATCGTTGCCACCCACATGCAAAACAAATACGTCCGGGGCCCTGTCCTGCTTGACGAACCTGTGGAACTCCGGCAAAACCCCACACCATACCCCTACGACCCAGCCATCTTACCATTTGTCACAACTACTTCAGATGGATATATGAACAAAACCGAATGGATTCCCACCTCCCGAATCTCTTTATCACTTTATCCCCCAACCCCCATCGCGCCGCCTCTGTCGCAGCCCCAATTCTAAAGGAATGACTAGAATAACCTGCTTGTCCTACCCCCAACTGAACCAAACACCCCCTGAAAACAGCTGTAAACTGAAAAAGGGAATGGAGAGAACCATACTCATGTACCAACAAAGGAGAAACTTCCCCCCATACCTCCACTTCATACTCCCGCATGCATTGTACCAGACACATCAACTTGGGATTGCAAACAGCACCACCCTGTGCCCTCTTCCCTCCACATCCGTTTTTGATCTCCTAATGAGGAACTCCACCCTATCTGGGTATAGGTCCACAGCATCCCTAAACAACCCTCCCATTCTCCTAACCGTTGGACAAACCAATTCACCTAAACGCAACGACCTAAAAAATGCCAGCGAAAAAGATAGTCGAAACAGCCGTGTCTCCCACACCGAACTACAAACCCTTTCCAACTGATCCCCCAACCTTAAAAGCAAGGCAAACGACACCGGCCGGCGATTGTCCACTCCTGCCCGCAGTTGACGCCAACCTTTTAATGCCCTTACAACTAAAAAGGACTTTGTTACGTCTGTAATTTTCCTCAGCCTAAAACCGAAAGCTAACTCCGCAATACAACTGTTCATTTTTAAAACAGACCAGCCCTCCTCCCTACAATGACCTATAAACAACTCATCATTCCCCACACCCAACCTAGCCCTCCACTCTTTCCAACACCGCTAGGGTTTTGAGTATGTCTCTCATGTACCGGGCGCCAATGATGACCTGATGAGCCCGGCTACGGTGCCTCCAGAAGTTCCCACAGACACATTGGGCAAAATTTCCCCCCACAACATTACTAACACTACTATAGGGAAAAGTTCCAACAGTGCCAAATTCTTCACCCCACCCTTCCTTACCCAACTATCCGGCCATCTACCAGCACAACATTGACCCGCGCAGTAAACACCAAACCCACTACCCCCCGCCGAGTCGAAAAAAAGCTCAAAATCGAACTAATCCCCCTCTTCGTCCATAAACAGCGAGCGACCATTATAACTCTCAAAAAATTAGCCCCAGACCTGCAAATCCCCCTTCAATTCCTGACCTAATCTAACGTAATGTTGCGGCGCCACTATACCCGCCGTCGCCCCCGCCAACCTCCTACTAAAAATCCTTCCCATGGGCATAATCCGGCAAGCAAAATTTAGTTTTCCCAGGAGTGACTAAAGCTCGCACAATTTAATGTTGTGCAAACGCCGCGCCCTTGCAACTTCCCCTTTTAAAGCCTCCAGCTTAGGCCTAGTTCACACGAACGTATGGCTTTTATAGTTTTTTGCGGTTCGTTTTTCACGGATCCGCTGTTCCGTTTTTGAGTTCCGTTGTGTTTCCGTTTCCTTTCCGTTTTTCCGTATGCCATGTACAGTATACAGTAATTACATAGAAAAAATTGGGCTGGGCATAACATTTTCAATAGATGGTTCTGAAAAAACGGAACGGATACGGAAGACATACGGATGCATTTCCGTATGTGTTCCTTTTTTTTGCGGACCTATTGACTTGAATGGAGCCACGGAACTTGATTTGCGGCCAAATATAGGACATGTTCTATCTTTCAACGGAACGGAAAAACGGAAATACGGAAACGGAATGCATACGGAGTAGATTCTGTTTTTTTTTTGCAGAACCATTGAAATGAATGGTTCCGTATACGGACCGTATACGGAACACAAAAAAACGGCCCGTACACTCGCAAAAAAAATGTTTGTGTGAACTAGGCCTTATCCTGTGGGAGCCTACATTCCATCCACACCGAATCAATCACTATCCCTAAAAAACTTAATTCCATTGTCGGGCCAACAGTTTTTTCAGTCGCCAGAGGAACCCCAAACAAATCGAACAGCACTCTCAATGTATGCAGCAACAAAGAACAAACGCGGGAATCCGGGAAGGCGATACATAGGAAATCATCCAAATAGTGAATGATAGATTAACATCCCGACGAGTCCACTACCGCCCATTCCAGAAATAAACTGAACGTCTCAAAATACGCGCATGACAAGGAACAACCAATCGGCAAACAACGATCCGTGAAAAAAAAACATCCCAAAAACACCCTAACAAATGCAAACTATCCGGATGCACTGGCAAAAACCTGAACGCTGCCTTAATATCCGTGTTTGCCAGTAACGCCCCATTTTTTTATTTTTATTTTTTTTAGTTTTTTTTTGTCATTTTAAGAAATAAACATTTAGAATAGATCAAAGAACCAGATTCACACAATTCAGTGAAACATGTTGGCAACGGTTTGGCACATTAAACAGATGTCATAAAAGTCTGGCAGTGTGATTCCTTCAGGGCTGCCTTTGAGCCGTTGCTTCATAATAATTATCTTATACATTTTAATATCATTCACTCTCTCATACACACCTCCGCAGCACCGCCAGGCTTCCGCATTTCTTTAGACCACCGACGTTCTAGCAAATACATTCCCTCACTTCCTGCTTTAAATGCGCCCCCAATGGGTCCTCAAAACAGACATAGACTTCTCCTCTCGCTTTATCGTCCAAGCTTGCCGCTTCCTCTTCCCCTGAACCCCCCCGCTTGCGTTTAAACTGATGCCGTGTTTTCCCGTAAACCTGAGTTGGCTGCCCCTGAACCCCCGGACCTGCTAGGGCTTCCCCCCAATCCCCATGCTGGCAAAAGGGATCACCCCCCCATGCCCCAACTTGCTAACAATCCCGCTAAACCCCCCAACAACTGCCCTAACCCCCTACCTAGATCCGCCTGGGGGGCCCCAACCACCCACCAGGCGAACTAGCCACTAATTAAACTAAAGGTCCCCAGAGCATCTCATCTGGCTGCCTAGGTGCTGTGACCCCATCAGCCGTAGATCCTGCCTTCTGCTGTCCGGTCCTCTGCGTTGATCCAGGCAAAGTGACCTCCCATGGATGTCCCCTGGCTGGGTTGAAGCCAGGAACATTGAAGCCTGCATCTTCACTCACAGCCTCAGGGGAGGCAGAGCCTCCCTATCCTGCTGCCTAGAAGCTGAGGGCCTGGTACCTTCTGCCACATGGCCTGCCGCTCCCAGTTCCCTCCATCAATCTGAAAAAGCTGTTCCAGTTCCTGACTCCCTGATGTGGCTCCTCGCTGGCTGAGAAGGCCTTGCATGGCCTGCGCGTGGGCTCCGCCTCCTGGTCGGATTTCTTCCACGCCGCCTGGGCCTGGAGGCTGAAGCTGTACCCGCGGCCTGCAGGCACGAAGGGTCCGGTGAAGGGCTCGGTCTGCGGCACTGAGCCCAAGGGGATGACACCTCTGGACTGAGGCGCGCCGGCGGGCGAGACCTTCGCGGCCATAATGATGAAGGCTGAGGAAGGGTAGATGCCTCAGCGACCCCTCTCAGCAGCTGCTGGACCTGCTCCGGCAGCCAGCCGTCCCCACGTCGCGCTGCTGCCGCCCTCAACTCTGCAAACATCATGTCCAGCTCCATTGCCGTGAGTACCTACACTAACGATTCTAACTAGCTCTTGCTTTCCATCAAAATGGCCCCTTTTCCCGCTGAACTCACCTACTTAACCCCCTAATTCCAGCCCCCTAAATTGAACTATCCAATCCCTAACCCCCGGGATCTCTCTAAACCAACCTTCCATCATGATAGACTCCGCTAAGGCTACCACCCCCCGTCCGACCATTACTCTCTGCAGACCATACAGATGATTTTGGTAAAGGTGAATCCACTGAACCTTATTGTAGTTCTTCACTGTATAGTGTAGAAAGGCACAAGGGACCATCATAGATGGAAGATATGTGTCACTGAGGTTTCTGGCCTGGGTGAAGTAGGAGCCAGTAGTGCATATGTCCGCAGCAGTGGCTGATGGACACTTTGGTAGTTAGCATAGCTGTGAAAAGCTTATCCGGAGACCGGGAGGCTCTTACTGGGAGTAGCCATAGTGCTGGGCGGCTGGCTACTCTTCACGGTCCAGGCCGGGTTTTGACTGGCTTACCAAAAGTCAGCCAGCAGAGACAGGTGGTGTGTGTGTGATTACCTGGCTGACGGTGGAGCTCTGGGTAGCTGGGTGTTTTTTGAGCTGAGTGAAAGCCGAAGGGTATCTGCCAAGAGATGGAGGACAAAACAAGATCCCCCTCCACTCCGTGGTGATTACGGTACTGTGCCTTAATAATACCTGTGTGATGTCACCAGATACGGGACTGAATTTTTCTTTAAGTGTCGGCTAGAGTAAGCCGATCACTGCCGCCTGTTGACTTGTTGTGTGCCAATAATTAAAGACATTTATTACTTTAATTTTCACCGAATAAAGGCTGCTGTGTATTTATCCGAAGGCTACCATTTGGGAAATCCCTACAATAGTTTCGAACTACCACTCATCTCCTCAAACTTTAAAGAATAAAAACCTTTGACTCCTCACTTTTGCAGCATCCATCATCTATTTCCCACAGCTTCCCATCCATAATGACCCAGACATCAATAATGCCCGGCTCAGTAACAGTACCCACATAGCAATAGTGCCCCCTTTAAGCCCCACACAGTATTAGCGCTACTCTTATTGCCCCACACAGCAGCAGAAAATAAGATCCTATCTACCAGCAGCCACTAATAATGGCCTTTTGTGCCCCCACACAGTAATAACGACCCCTACACTAGTAAAGTTGACACCATGGTAGCCCACTTGTGCCCCCAAGTAGTAATGTTTTAAGCGTGCCTCCCTATTAATAGTGTCTGCCCCTATCTATTCCCTATTGCTACACAAATTCACCAAACCTAGTGCCCCAGACATTAATAATGCCCCTTTGGTTCCAGAAGCAGCAGTAGTACCCACTTTGTGCCCTACACAGTAACAATGCCTACTATGCACCCTCAGCCAATAGTAAATTTTCACCTTTAGCCTCCAACACTGTAGTCATTCACTTGTGCCTCTAAACAGTAATGTTTTAAAAGGGTTATCCAACTATTTGTCACTGATGGCCTATCCTATGGACAGATCATCAGCATCTGATCGGTGGTGGTCCGACAGTTGCTGCTTACCCTAGGCTAGTGACCTCACGACCATCGTTCACACGTCCTGGGCGCAACTCAGCTCCATTAAAATGAGGATACGTCATCAATTAGAAATAGTGTTGAGCGCGAATATTCGTATTACGAATTTTTATCGCGAATATCGGCACTATGAGAATTCGCGAATATTTACAATATAGTGCTATATATTCGTAATGAAGAATATTCTTTTTTTTTGTTTGTGTTTTTTTTTTTTTACCACAGTACACATCAGGTGATCATCCCTCTCTTCTTCTAGCTTGTGGACCAATGAGAAGGCTTTGTCACAGCTTAGCAACATCCCTAGCAACCAATAGAAAAGTTGCCTACCCCTTACTATATAAGAACCTCCCCAGCAGCCATTTTGTAAAGTTTATTGCAGTTATGAAAGAGACAGCAGTGTCATTGCTGTGCTCTATGATTTCTTATATTACATTAGACAGTTAACTTATATAGATAATTCAGATAGTTAGGGGGGGGGGGGTAGTCAGTGTAGGTTAGATTGATCTATAGTGTAGCTGATAGGTTCTGCTGTCCATACATACATGCTACAGACATAGTGCTGTGATGTTACAAGTTGCACATATTGCGAAAAAATATGCGCATCATTAAATGCCGAAAATTCGCAAGCAAATATATTGGAGCACTCGATCTGCATATAAAGCTATTCTAATGTTCTGCTGTGCCAACCATTTTCTCCAGTCTCAGGAAACTTATACCAGCTTGAAGAATGTAGCATAAGTGACCCAAGCCGGTATTTCATGCGCATTACGCAAATAATACATTGCCGATTTTCGCAATCAAGAATATCATCTCGAATTCTCGAATATATGACGAATATTCTACAAAATATTCGCGAAATATCGCGAATTCAAATATTGCCCCTGTTGCTCATCACTAGTTAGAAATAGTCGGATAACCCTTCTAAGTGCAGCTCCCTGTTAATATTTTCCTCTTTGTGAAATGCAAATGAAAAAAATACTATTTTAGAACTAACTCATTTTTGTTCTCTTTGTTCAACTTTCATGATGGGCAACTGTTCTCGTCCTGCTGCCCTCAGTAGACGACCCTTCCCCTATGGCTCCTTGCAGTCGTTACGCCACTGATTGGGAACAACTTAAGATCAAGAGCCCAATATGAGTTATATGATTACAAAACCAAGCGTGATTCTATGCAGATGGAACTACAGCCCTCAATATGCTCTTCCATTGCACAAGTCAGAGTCAGTGTTGATGGAAGCAGACATGCTGTCTGCACGCTGTTATTATGTGTTCTTGCGTGTTCATACATACAAGGATTATGAGTGCTCGCTATCTGTCATGATGACGAGTTCTTTGGCAAGCTCATGTTTGATGCACAATCTTTTTAATCAAGAGGAAACAACCAAAGGAAACTTCATCCTTCCAATTGTCATAATGTAAAATCCGAGATGTCCTCGCCGTTATTATAATTAATTATAATTCTTCCACATCTGACTGCCATAATTTGCGGGTTTAAAACATTTTCTTTTGCCAAGTCTATAATTGGTTAGAATGTCCAGATTCCAGCACAACCTCACAGTGTCATGGCTGTCACCCCGTTCCTGATACCCTAGATGAGGTCCAACATACAGAGAACATTCCTGGAGACAACAGGCATGGCTACTCTTTTTGTCCATACAAGTTATTTCAACAGGGTCTCATGATAACTGTTGCCCGCGCTTCAGTTTGTAATACCTCCTTCTCCCCTTATCCTCTTGAGCCGCAGTGGAGACCCTCTAAAAAACAGCATATATTATAGGAATCCTAGGAATTATAGGAATCATGCTCACCTAGGCCTGCACCAGGCATAACACAGTGTAGCAGTTACCATTTGGGGCAGTGATGGCTAGGATATGCCATTAATGTCAGATAGGTGGGGGTCCCATGTCTGGGGCCCTCATATTAGCAGAGAGTAGCCTAGCATGTACCGCCACCCTCCTCCAAGCACTATTTCCAGCAGTCCTATAGTGGTGAACAGAGAGGTGGCCATGCTCGTTCCATGTACTTTCCTTTTACCCCATGCGACTTCTGAAAGTAGCTGAGCGTGAAAAAGGCTATTTTCAAAACTCCCGTAGCTATGAATGGTGAGCACGCTGTGCATGCACAATATGCTCTCCTTCACTTCAGGGGGTTCTCAGACTCAGACCTATCTGACATTGATGACATATCCTAGAGATATGACATCAGTGTCCCAGATGGGCCAACCCCTTTAAAGCGAATGCCCACCTCTGATTACCATATCGTTTTTAGGACCAAAATTCTGTGTTAATTAAATCATTAATCTTCATAGTGGTCAGAGCTCCAAAATTTCTGGATAGTTGAATAATAAAATTCTGGCCAACAGTAACACCACTAGAGGGAGCTGTGGAGCTTACTGAATGCTTGTTTGTTAAGGATTTCAATGTATAAACAGTATGCAGTGAAATCCTAATTACCCCTTAAATCAATGTCTATGTGCAGCAACCGGGCCGCAGGAGCAACACGTGAGCTAAGGTGGGCCGATGGGGGTAGTAGTTGTTTTTACTCACGGTTAGCAGAGCCTCCCTGGGCTAGCGTGCAGTAAAGGGAAAGACAGCACTAAATCCTCTCTAGTACAGGGATCACCAGCCAGATAGTAGTTGAGGTGCCCTTGATGGTATAGGTGTACTTAGGGTGCTTTGGAGGCTGGTACCCCGGGGTGTCGTGACGCCAGCACCGTTAGGTGCAAAGATTGGTAGTAGGAAAAATGAGGAGTAGATGGTAGTAAAAACAGTTGAAATTCTACTTAGAGCACTTGTCTTCAGGTAATCAGTAAGTTCATTTAGATGGTAAAGCAGCAATGTACATATTGGTTTAGCTGTATTCCTCGTAACAGGCTGGGCAATTGCAATTTGATAAGTTTTCTTTTCTTTCTATATCAGCCTAGACTAGGTCCACATTCTAGCACTCAGGTACTGGATATAATAAGTTCCTACTAGTCAGTAGCAATCCACAGGGCGGCTCCCTAATGGCAGGCATTAGCCGTCTTTCTGCTCCATTCTTTGGAAAGGATGCTCACTGAAGAATTATGGTCCACTATGTTTATAGAGGCATGTGGTAAATGATATTTTTGCGCATTCATCATCCGCTGTGTCCAGGTACCTTTAGGTTCCTCCTGGTCACTGTTGCATTGGCTAATTTAGCTCTAACCTCTACTAGACTTTCTCCATACCCAGACATAGACTCACTGGTCTGTGGTGTGCTGCTACAACATTGTTCTTGATCTGCGGGTTCCCTTAGCCTGGCCAGAGCCAAGGGGTATCATGGCAGCTACATTGTGGACTAGGCCTGTTCTCCTCCTCTACTAACTAGCTCTACTCAACTTCCTCAACGTCTACACACACACACTACTTACACTAGCATACCCCAGATTACATATATATGTGGCGCCAGCACCACCTAGGGGCGAATGGATGTAATGACACTCTATCAGCCTGTTAATAGGAAACACAGGGATATACAGAAATACATTAAATACCTATATCGAAAGTTTGAAGTGCCCACAAACATCACTGAGTGGGACACCGCATAAGCAGGAGATTTGGAGTTCTGTATCAGAAAAACAGAATCCCAGCCATTAGAAAGAAAATGAATCAGAAGAATTTTGAATCTATTTAATGGTTTTCAAGGATGGACGTTCATTGCAGGAAGCATTTTGGCTACTGGAATAAAAGCCATGAATCCATATTAAAACCTCAAAGGGAAAATCTGTCTTTTCAGCTGATTAGAAAACTTTCTCATAACTTTGAAGGACTCAATATGTTTTCTGGAAAATGACTATTTATATTGTACACATGATGCTTTTATATTTGCCAAATCTAATACTGCAATATAAAACCTCATAAACATAGCCATTTCTAAAGTAAACTAATTGAAGTTGTACTATGCAAGAGCTGGATGTTAAGTGATATCATTTTACTGAAGGTTCGTGAAATCCTCATCTCTTGCCTGACATGATAATATATACACAGATTAGATTTTGTGTTTCTTGCTGTCAGTGAATGGAAACATTCTCCACAACCTGAAAATCTGTCCTGACCTGCCACTGCTACTATCTATTAAAGGGGGAGTAGAATATTAAAGGGAAACTGTCATGTTGAACATGGTGACGGCGGCATGTGATAGAGCAGGAGGAGCTAACCAGATTGATATATAGTTTTATGGGTGAATATTCAGTATAAATTGTAATTTATGTATTTAAAGCCGTTATCACTCTGGGCTTTGAAGTCAAGGAGGCGGTCCTATCAGTGATTGACAGCTATCTCTGTATACACAGTCATAGAAGGGAAGGCTGATAGGACCGCCTCCTTCAAAGCCCAGAATGAGCATGGCAGTAAATAAGTAAATTACAGGTTTTACTGAATCTTTTTGCAGCGACCAGGTGCGCAGGGGAAACGTGCGAAGCTATGGTGGGCCGATGAGGGTAGTAGTTCATGTACTCACGGTTAGCAGAGCCTCCCTGGGCCGGCGTGCAGTGATGAGGAAGACAGCACTAAATCCTCCGGGGCACTCTCTAGTACAGGGAGCAACAGTCAGATGGAAGTTGAGGTGCCCTTGATGGTATAGGTGTTTAAGGTGCTTTGGTGGCTGGGCCCCTGTGTTCGTGACGCCAGCACCGTAAGGTGCAAATGTTGAGTGTATTAGTAGTAATAAAGAGTCAATTGTTGTAAAACAATTGAACATTTACTTGAATCAATAGTCTCAAGGCAGATGTTGCAGTCCATCAATAAAATGCATTCATATGGCATAAGTAATGACTCAGAAATAAGTTCAATTGTACAAACCGGATTCCAAAAAAGTTGGGACACTAAACAAATTGTGAATCAAAACTGAATGCAATGATGTGGAGATGGCAAATGTCAATATTTTATTTGTAATAGAACGTAGATGACAGATCAAACATTTAATCCGAGTAAATGTATCATTTTAAAGGAAAAATACGTTGATTTTCACGGTGTCAACAAATCCCCAAAAAGTTGGGACAAGTAGCAATAAGAGGCTGGAAAAAGTAAATTTGAGCATAACAAAGAGCTGGAAGACCAATTAACACTAATTAGGTCAATTGGCAACATGATTGGGTATAAAAAGAGCTTCTCAGAGTGGCAGTGTCTCTCAGAAGCCAAGATGGGTAGAGGATCACCAATTCCCACAATGTTGCGCAGAAAGATAGTGGAGCAATATCAGAAAGGTGTTACCCAGCGAAAAATTGCAAAGACTTTGCATCTATCATCATCAACTATGCATAACATCATCCGAAGATTCAGAGAATCTCGAACAATCTCTGTGCGTACTGGTCAAGGCCGTAAAACCATACTGGATGCCCGTGATCTCCGGGCCCTTAAACGACACTGCACCACAAACAGGAATGCTACTGTAAAGGAAATCACAGAATGGGCTCAGGAATACTTCCAGAAACCATTGTCAGTGAACACAATCCACCGTTGCCAGCTGAAACTCTACAGTGCAAAGAAGAAGCCATTTCTAAGCAAGATCCACAAGCTCAGGCGTTTTCACTGGGCCAGGGATCATTTAAAATGGAGTGTGGCAAAATGGAAGACTGTTCTGTGGTCAGACGAGTCACGATTCAAAGTTCTTTTTGGAAATCTAGGACGCCATGTCATCCGGACCAAAGAGGACAAGGACAACCCAAGTTGTTATCAACGCTCAGTATAGAAGCCTGCATCTCTGATGGTATGGGGTTGCATGAGTGCGTGTGGCATGGGCAGCTTGCATGTCTGGAAAGGCACCATCAATGCAGAAAAATATATTCAGGTTCTAGAACAACATATGCTCCCATCCAGACGTCATCTCTTTCAGGGAAGACCCTGCATTTTTCAACAAGATAATGCCAGACCACATTCTTCATCAATCACAACATCATGGCTGCGTAGGAGAAGGATCCGGGTACTGAAATGGCCAGTCTGCAGTCCAGATCTTTCACCTATAGAGAACATTTGGCGCATCATAAAGAGGAAGGTGCAACAAAGAAGGCCCAAGACGATTGAACAGTTAGAGGCCTGTATTAGACAAGAATGGGAGAGCATTCCTATTTCTAAACTTGAGAAACTGGTTTCCTCGGTCCCCAGACGTCTGTTGAGTGTTGTAAGAAGAAGGGAAGATGCCACACAGTGGTGAAAATGGCCTTGTCCCAACTTTTTGGGGATTTGTTGACTCCATGAAATTCTGATTCAACATATTTTTCCCTTGAAATGGTACATTTTCTCAGTTTAAACTTTTGTTCCGTGATTTATGTTCTATTCTGAATAAAATATTAGAAGTTGGCACCTCCACATCATTGCATTCAGTTTTTATTCACGATTTGTATAGTGTCCCAACTTTTTGGGAATCCGGTTTGTATTCCACTTATCAGGTTTAGGCAATTCTCGGTTGAGGAGTTCTCTTTAAGGCTGACACTTCACAGGAAAGACTTCTGTAGAGATGGCCTTGCAGTTCGCCCAGCCGTCTTTTCGCGGTGAACTTTGCTCGTTCGCGGTTCGCAGAACGGGCGAACATATGGCGATGTCCACCGGCGCCATATTCTTTTACATTGTGAAGAACCATCAGGTGGTACAGGACAGCCAATTGAGACGTTTCAGCACATGGACACACACCCTACTTTATAAATAAACCAGAGCTGGCCACCATTTTACTTTCAGTCTTTTGCCATTGTAGGGAGAGGTTGCTGTGTGGCGCAGGGACAGGCTGTTAGGGACACCAAACGCTAGCTAATAGGGCCACAAAAGTCTAAACACACCCCAACTATATATTATTTGGCGCCAGCACCACCTAGGGGTGAATGGGTGTTATGATTTTGCCAGCCGGATAATAGGAAATACCATACAATGCAAATAAATACATAAATAGGCAGATGTTTAACCCTTTATATCCTGGGCCAGTTTTCACCCTCCTGCCCAGGCCATTTTTTGCAAATCTGACATGTGTCACTTTATGTTGTTATAACTTTGGAACACTTTTATTTATCCAAGCCATTTTGAGATTGTTTTCTCATGAAACATTGTACTTCATTATAGTCATAAATTTGTGTCAATATATTTCACCTTTATTTATGAAAAAATCCAAAATGTACCAAACAATTTAGAAACATTCGCAATTTTCTAAATTTCTATTTCTCTGCTTTTAAAACACAAAGTGATACCTCATAAAATAATTATTATTTAACATTCCCCATATGTCTACTTTATGTTGGCACCATTTTGTAAATGTTATTTTCTTTTTTTAGGACGTTAGAAGGTTTAGAATTTTAGAAGCAATTCTTAAAATTTTTAAGAACATTTCCAAAACCCACTTTTTAAGGACCAGTTCAGGTCTGAAGTCACTTTGCGGTACTTACATAGTCAAAACCCCCCATAAATGACCAAATTGTAGAAACTACACCCCTCAAGCTACTCAAAACTGATTTTACAAACTTTGTTAACCCTTTAGGTGTTCCACAAGAATTAAAGGAAAATGGAGATGAAATTTCAAAATTTCACTTTTTTGGCAGATTTTCCATTTTAATCCTTTTTTGTCTTTAACACATCCAGGGTTAACAGCCAAACAAAACTCTATATTTATTAATCTGATTCTGTGGTTTACAGAAACACCCCACATGTGGTCGTAAACTGATGTAAGGGCGCACTGCTGGGCACAGAAGAAAAGGAACAACATATGGTTTTTGGAAGGCAGATTTTGCTGGACTGGTTTTTACATTTTAAGCCCCCCTGATGCACCCTTACAGTAGAAACTCCCAAAAAGTGACACCATTTTGGAAACTAGGGGATAAGGTGCCAGTTCTATTGGTACTATTTTTGGGTACATATGATTTTTTCATTGCTCTATATTAAGTTTTTTGAGAGGCAAGGTAACCAAAAAATGGCACAGTTTTTATTTAGTATTTTTTTACAACATTCATCTGACAGGGTAGATCATGTGCTATTTTTAAAGAGCAGGTTGTTAGGCTACTTTCACACTAGCGTTGTTTGAATCGGGCATTCAATTCCATCACCGGAACTGCCCGCCAGATCCGGAAAAACGTGTGAAAACCGATTACATTTGAATCCTGATCAGGATTTTGATCACAATGAAAAATTGCATTGGAAAAAACAGATCCGCCATTTATGGACTTTAACTTTTTTTTTCACATTTTTCGGGTTTAACATGCAAAAGCCGGATCCGGTTTGACAGAACACACGGCGTTAATGCAAGTCAATGGGAAAAAGGCCGGATCCGGCGTTCAGTCAAAGTGTTCAGGATTTTTGGCCGGAGGTAAGGCCTCTTTCACACTTGCGTTGTCCGGATCCGGCATGTACTTCACTTGCCGGAATTACACGCCGGATCCTGAAAGCATTTGAAGACGGATCCGTCTTCAAAATGCTTTCAGTGTTACTATGGCAGCCAGGACGCTATTAAAGTCCTGGTTGCCATAGTAGGAGCAGGGAGCGGGGGAGCGGTATACTTACCATCCGTGCGGCTCCCGGGGCGCTCCAGAGTGACGTCAGAGCGCCCCATGCGTCATCCATGCACCTGGGGCGCCCTGACGTCACTCTGGAGCGCCCCGGGAGCCGCACGGATGGTAAGTATGCTGCTCCCCCGCTCCCCACTACACTTTACCATGGCTGCCAGGACTTTAGCATCCCGGCAGCCATGGTAACCATTCAGAAAAAGCTAAACGTCGGATCCGGCAATCCGCCGAAACGACGTTTAGCTTAAGGCCGGATCCGGATCAATGCCTTTCAATGGGCATTCATTCCGGATCCGGCCTTGCGGCAAGTCTTCAGGATTTTTGGCCGGAGCAAAAAGCGCAGCATGCTGCAGTATTTTCTCCGGCCAAAAAACATTCCGGTCCGGAACTGAAGACAACCTGATGCATCCTGAACGGATTTCACTCCATTCAGAATGCATTAGGATAAAACTGATCAGGATTCTTCCGGCATAGAGCCCCGACGACAGAACTCTATGCCGGAAGAAAAGAACGCAGGTGTGAAAGAGCCCTAAAAATACAACATGCTACTGTTTTCTGAAAAGTCTGATCAGTCAAAAAGACTGAACTAAAGACATCCTGATGCATCCTGAACGGATTACTCTCCATTCAGAATGCATGGGGATATGCCTGATCAGTTCTTTTCCGTATTTGAGCCCCTAGGATGGAACTCAGCGCTGGAAATGAAAAACGCTAGTGTGAAAGTACCCTTATGGACACAATGATATCAAATATGTCCACTTTCTTTGTTTGTTTGTTTCAGTTTTACATAATAAAGCATTTTTGAAAAAAAAGTTTTTGTGTCTCCATTTTCTAAAGCCATATTTTTTTTAATTTTCTGCCGATCATCTTGTGCAGGGGCTCGTTTTTTGCAGGAAGAGTTGATGTTTTTATTGGTGTCATTTTTGGGTACATATAATTTTTTGATCATTCGTTATTACACTTTATGGGGAAGGTGACCAAAAATTGGTAATTTTGGCACAGTTTTTATTTATTTATTTTTCCAGCGTTTACCTGAGGGGTTAGGTCATGTGATATTTTTATAGAGCAGATCGTTACGGACGTGGCAATACCTAATATATATACTTTTTCTTATTTATTTAGGTTTTACACAATAATAGAATTTTTGAAACTAAAAAAATGATGTTATCCATAATCTAAGAGCCATAGCTTTTTTGACCGATTGTCTCAGGTAGAATCTCCTTTTTTGCGGGATGAGGTGACGGTTTGATTGTTACTATTTTGGGGGGCATACTCCTTTTTGATCGCTTGGTGTTGCAATTTTTGTGATTTAAGGAGACCAAAAATAGCTTTTTTGGCACTGTTTTCATTTTTTTTTTTTGCAGTGTTCATCTGAGGGGTTAGGTCATGTGGTATTTTTATAGAGCAGGTTGTGGCAATACCAAATGTGGCAATACCTAATATGTTTTTATTTATTTATTTCACTTTAGCACAATAATAGCAGTTTTGAAGCAAAAAAAAAATCAAATTGTAGTGTCTCCTTTGTTGAGAGTGATAGCTTTTTTATTTTTTTACCGATTGTCTTAGGTAGGATCTTATATTTTGCGGGATGAGGTGACGGTTTGATTGGTACTTTTTTGGGGGGCATATGCCTTTTTGATGGCTTGGTGTTGTAAATTTGTGATGTAAGGTGACAAAAATAGCTTTTTTTATGCATTTTTTTTTTTTTTTTACGGTGTTCATCTGAGGGGTTAGGTCATGTTCGATTTTCCTAAAGCTGGTTATTACGGACGCGGTGATACATAATATGTATACCTTTTTTTTTATTTCACTTTAACACAATAATAGCATATTTAAAACCAAAAAAATTATGTTTTAGTGTCTCATGTTCTGAGAGCTATATATAATTTTTTTTAGCGATTTTCATACGTAGTGTAGGGGCTAATTTTTTGCGGGATGAGGTTAAGGTTTTATTGGTATCACTTTGTGGGACATAAGCATTTTTGATCTTTTTGTGTTGCACTTTTTGTGATGTAAGGTGACAAAAATTGCTTTTTTTACACAGTTTTTATTTTAAAAAAAATGTATGGTGTTTATCGGACGGGGTGGATCATGTGATATATTTTTAGAGCTGGACGTTGCGGACGCGGCGATACCTAATATGCGTTTTTTCTTTTTTTCCATTTTTTATTATAAAATCAGGGGAAAAGGTGCGTTTTTCTTTTTTTACTTGAAACTATTTTTTTTTATTAAAAACCCTTTTTTCCTTTTTTTTTCTTACTTTATTTCTGACTTTAACTTTTGGGGGTCTGATCCCCTCTGCAATGCATTACAATACATCTGTATTGTAATGCATTGCCTGTTAGTGTATTACACAGAGTAATACACTAACAGGTTGCCTAGGAGTCCCAGCCTGAGGCTGGATCTCCTGGGCACCCGTAGAAAGCGGGTCCCGATGCTGTGCAAGGCATTGGGCAGCCTCTGAACGGCATCAGGCTGCCTTCTCACCCATCGGGTCCCCTCCACAGCAGCACGGGGACCCGATGTGCTCCCTCACCCCGCAGCAAACCTCTTCTATGTCGCGGTCAGCGCTGACCGTGGCATAGAAGGGGTTAATGCACCGGCATCGGTGTTTTCACGGATGCCAGAGAATACAGCAGGGGTCCGGCTAATGGAAACAGCCAGTCCCCTGCACGTGCCCGATTAGCCGGCCATAATAGTACAGCGCTGGGCGGCAAGTCACGTCCCGCTGTGCCGTACTATTACGGCGCTGGGCGGGAAGGGGTTAACGTGTCCCTTTTACACACATATGCGGAACGCTGCATTTTCCCATAAAACTATATATCAATCTGCTCAGCTCCTTGTCTTCTATCACATGCCGTCTGCAGGTTAATTCACATTTTCTGTCACGACCCTTGGTCATGGTCGTGACTCCTTGGGAGCCACATGCAGTTACCCGCGGTTTTGGTGTTGTGTCAACCGCAGCTGGGGGCACTTAGGGGTTTGCCTCAGGTGCGGTTGCCGCGGATAACAGGCATGCGTGCGGTTGCCCTTGGCAACGTGTTTTATGTGCACTCCCTTTGTCTGTTTGTGGTGCACTAGGTCATGTGTTGTATGCACGGTGACACCTTCCTTCACCTGCGGTTGTCCGCGGCAACGTCTGTTGCTGTGTGCATGTGGTGGCAGGGTCTCGGCCTGCTGGCTGTTCCCCAGAACATGGTTGCCACGCATGCCGTTGCTGGCGGTAACAGGTGAGTGTGTTGGTGTGTGTTATGTATTGTGTGTACTTCCCCTTTAAGTTGGTGTTTTCCCTTTCCTGTGGTGCTGGAAGGGTTAATTCTCTTCCCAGTGTGTGTGATGTCACTGGGTGTGTTCTGACCGGTGGGTGTGGCCACTTAGGCCTATAAAGCCTCGTTCTCTGTCTGGGCTCAGTAGGTTGCTTTCAGCCAGGCATAGCTGGAGCAGCCTCCTGTATATTACCAACTACCAGTAGGGGCCTCCCTTCTGGTCATACTGTCACGGCTGGAGGTGGGGGAAACCCCCAGCCGTGCGGTGACAGGAGATGGTAGGGTTACCACTTGGCCAAACAACACAGAATTAGGGAGCAGGTCAACTCCTGTTGCGTCCCTAACTCTGACCCTGTCTCCTACCTGCATGGGCCGACCTTGATGGTAGGAGGGCCCATACTCAGGAACCTCGGATCCCTGCTGACCCTTCGAAGATCCCTGACCTAGATGCTGGGTGAGACGACCTACTCCTCCTTGGCACGGAGGAGCAGGAGTCTCAATGGCCAAGCAACAAGGGGAAACAGAAAACACCTTATGGCAGTGACAGGCAAACGCAATCAACACAACACTCACCTGCCAGAGAACAACACAACCAGGAACCCATGTGCAGGTGCTGTTTGTTCAGGACACCAACAATGACAGCACGCACAGACATCACACAGGGACCCGGACCATAAGCTGCAATGATACAGAAACCCCACACACACCTAGATAACACCGTGTAACAAAGATTTATGACCAGAAGGGAGGCCCCCACTGGTAGATGGTAATATACAGGAGGCTGCTCCAGCTATGCCTGGCTGAAAGCAACCTACTGAGCCCAGACAGAGAACGAGGCTTTATAGGCCTAAGTGGCCACACCCACCGGTCAGAACACACCCAGTGACATCACACACACTGGGAAGAGAATTAACCCTTCCAGCACCACAGGAAAGGGAAAACACCAACTTAAAGGGGAAGTACACACAATACATAACACACACCAACACACTCACCTGTTACCGCCAGCAACGGCATGCGTGGAAACCATGTTCTGGGGAACAGCCAGCAGGCCGAGACCCTGCCACCACATGCACACAGCAACAGACGTTGCCGCGGACAACCGCAGGTGAAGGAAGGTGTCACCGTGCATACAACACATGACCTAGTGCACCACAAACAGACAAAGGGAGTGCACATAAAACACGTTGCCAAGGGCAACCGCACGCATGCCTGTTATCCGCGGCAACCGCACCTGAGGCAAACCCCTAAGTGCCCCCAGCTGCGGTTGACACAACACCAAAACCGCGGGTAACTGCATGCGGCTCCCAAGGAGTCACGACCATGACCAAGGGTCGTGACATTTTCATAGTGTAGGTTGCATTTAAAGGAAATGTGTCACCAAAATTTTTATCTACCAGTTAAAACCAGATAACAACACATACCATTTTTATTTAATCTGGTTTTATTTTCTGAATACTGTGGGTGAGGGAGACTTTTGTGCTTTTGTGCTGCACTGTGGTATTTGGTTCTGCTTGGGCAGTATTTTGTGCTGCACTGTGGTATTTGGTTCTGCTAGGGCAGTATTTTCTGCTGCACTACAATATTGCAGGCTGAACTTCCATGACTACTTGTGTTGCCCCACCTTTTGTCAATTTGGGGCAACTTTTATTTTTAATTTTTTTTCCAGGGCCACTTTAAGTTCCCAGTCCTCTGCTGATGTCACCTCCCATTGTACTGTTTGCCACATAAAGTATATAAAGTTGTATCCTGTGCACTATAAACCCTGTCCATGTGCTCTTACTAAGGTTCTACAAGAAAAAATAAACTTTCCCCCTTGTAAAATCACAAGCACATTCAAAACATACAAAAAATCATAGAGCAAATTGAGCGTCAACCTTTGATGAATAGATCCTGCAGTGTTTATTTGGGTTGACAACCAGGGTGGCTGCTTGGCGAGGTCTTTGACCTTTATGTAATCACAGAAGAAGAAGCTCAAACCTCCTGTGTTAAACATCAGTCTTTAAATCTGCCACGACACAGACAGCCCAACCTGAAATAATCCAGGCCTAATGCACAGAAGCTCTGAGGGAATAGTCTTCCTGGACCCATTTAGCTGTAAAAATTCATAAATATCCATTTTGCATACATCAGGGTTTAGGCTATGCCAGTTTGTTCAGCTCCTGGATGACTTCTCAGGTTTCCTGCGTTGAGATTAAGGAGATTGTTCGGACACAGAGACAGAAGAGAGTGCAGCTCTGTAGGATATCACATTAAGGATATCCAGTGACAAGCAGTGATATTTAAAGCTTGGGTTTCTGAGCAGCCGCTTTTGGCCTTCACAAGAGATCTATCTTCCATTTGTAAGACCTGAAATCTCAGTCTTATTATTCAGCCCTTCCCTTCCTTACTGATGCAACCTAAAACCCTGGACCTTCTTTATGTCTGAAGAAACCATGTGGGCATCTGCTGTCACTATTAAAAAAATCCTATTTATGATTGTGTCGTGGATCTTTCCGGATGGGAAGGGGGGGTAGTCGGGCCAGGAGGTGAAAATGACCATCTGTCATTTTCTTAAGTGCTTGTCATGTAACGTTCAAAAGAAACAAACTTGATATATAAAAAAAAGTAAGGCTAGTTTCACACTAGTGCTATACATCCGTCAGGCTGTTTCGGCAAGGATTTCATTGCATTCCCGCATTGGCAGAAGTTTGTAAATCTCTGTCCTACCCCATTAACTATAATGGGGACCGACGAAGATCCTTCCACAACTCGGAAAAATGCGATCTCCACCCGTCCCCATTAAAGTTAGGGATTGTTCACACGACCGTGTGCTGCCTGTGCAAATTCTGGTCCGCAATGCACGGGCACCGACTGTGGGGCAACCACATAGGGGATAGCAGACCCATTCACTTGAATAGGTCTGCGATCCGTCCGTTCCGCAAAAAGATAGAGCAAGTTCTATCTTTTTGCGATCCGGAGGCACAGAACGGAACCCACGAAAGCACTCCGTAGTGCTTCCGTAGGGTTCCGTTCCATGGTTCTGTTCCGTTCCGCACTGCATCTCCGGATTTGCACACCTATTCCGCATACGTGATGCTGAATGCACACAGCCGGTGCCCCGTGTATTGCGGGCCCGCAATACGGCAACAGAGGGGCAACGGCCGTGTGAACAAGCCCTTAATGGGGCCGGGCAGAAATATACAAATTTCCGACAATGTCGGAACAGCCTGCCGGATGTATAGTGCTAGTATGAAACTAGCCTAACCTCAATATGTTTCCTATGATGTCCTATCACAGTGATTAGCCACATCGGATATATTACATTTTATTACTGTATATGGCTGGTTTTAGAGAAAAAAGGGGCACTGGAAAAAAGACAAAGTATTATCCAAATAATATTCCACAATAGTGTTCATATAATACTTTCATATAATGCCCAAAAGTGCCATACTGTAAAGGCCAAATAATACTTGGTGGTTGTGGGGTTCACACTGTGTGAATGCCGGTTGTTCCAAAGCCTACAGGACTGGACTTCACCTATAGCAGTTACTAGAGATGACCGAATCAAAGCTGACGAAGTGGAATTAGATCCGAATTTCAGGAAAAATTTGATTCACAACTGATGCAAATTTCCTTCCGCTTCTTGGTAACAAATCACAATTTTCCTAAAATGGCGGCTACACGTGTGAGGACTGAGGACATGGGGCAAGGAACTCTGGGAAGGCGGGACCACCCAGATTGACATGCCTGCATGCAGCCAATCAGCAGCCAGCCAGCCCTGTGATTTCACAGCCCTATAAATACGGCAGCCATTTTAGATTCTGCCATTTTCCAGCATTCAGAGTGCAGGGACAGACGTATGAAGGCGCTAGGGACAGCAAGTGGAAAAACCATTGTGGAAAAAAAAGACAGAAAAAACTATTTATAAGTGCAGGGAAAGGATAGGAATCATTTCACAGCATCTTAGTGCAGGGAGAGGCGTCAGAAGGCGCAAGGGACATTGATAGGAAAGTGATTTACAAGTGCAGTACCCTGAATGTTATGCTGGTAACATATATTTTTTAACTTGGCTATTCCAGGGCCCTTTAATATTGATTTGACCTGGGAAACCCACCACAGATCATCCCCCCCCCCCCCTTGTACTTGTTCCGCTGATCCGCTACTTGTGGGCTGTGCGGGCATGAGTTCAGTCACTTCAGTGCGCAATCTCGTCCTACAACGCAAGTAGCGGATCAGCGGAACAAGTACAAGGGGGGTGGGGGATGATCTGTGGGTTTGCCCAGTGTCCACTCCCATCAATATTAAAAGGCCCAAGCAAAGATTTCTGCAGTGGTGAAGAAATGAAACATAACAGATATTGGAAAGTTACTAAATGTTGTATTATATGATGACTGCAGTACTGCACTTCATTTGCATAAACCAGAACACTCCTTTAAGCATGCCTTTAATGTGCAATTTCAACACAGTGGGCTTGTGCCCCGGATGTTTTCAGACCCTAGCAACGCCCCTGGTCATTAGACAGCTCTGTCATTGCAGCTTTTGGTTATTTGGCTGCAAGTGTTATGTTGAAAAGCCTTTAGTGGCTTATATCTTAGTATCTTATTCAGTACAAAAAGAAAAATATATACGAATTTCACTTCGGCAGTTATTTCTGGTGAAAGCGTATAGGGGCGTATTTCAGAAAAACAAGAAAAATATATACGCACTGCACTGTTGCAGTTATTTCTGATGAAAGTGTATAGGGGCGTATTTCAGTAAAAAAAGGAAAATATATACGCACTGCACTGTTGCAGTTATTTCTGGTGAAAGCATATAGGGGCGTACTTCAGTAAAAAAAGATAAATATATACGCACTGCACTGTTGGTTATTTCTGGTAAAAGCGTATAGGGGCATATTACAGTAAAAAAAGAAAAATACCGTATTTTTCGCTTTATAAGACCCACCTGATTATAAAGACACACCTAGGTTTTGAGGAGGAAAATAAGAAAAAATATATTTTGAACCAAAAGGTGTGCTTTTGGTGGATTTAGAACATATGGTGATCACGGGGATGACATTGTTATGGGGGATCTGTGGATGGTGCACTGTTATGGGGGATGTGTGCTGTGGTACATAGGGCCATGAGAGGGACCAGCATAAGATACTATATGTGTGGATGACACACATATAGCATCTTATGCTGGTCCCCCTTATCGCCCTATGTTTCACAGCATTACTTTATTAATATGTGTCCCATTACACTCTGCGTACAGCAGTCTCTTTGTATTTAAAGTCTATTTCTTTAATGCTAAAGCAATCGCTCTCCTTTGATAAACTAGCCTAATTGCCTGAAACAGTACTCACTCTATGAATGCAGCGGTCCGGCCGGTGCGTGACGTCACTCAGTCAGTCACGCTCCTCCCACTTCATTAATGAAGCAGGAACGCGACTGACTGACTGACGTCACGCGCCGGCCGGACTGCTGCATTCATAGAGTGAGTACTGTTTCAGGCGATTAGGCTAGTTTATCAAAGGAGAGCGATTGCTTCAGCATTAAAGAAAAAGACTTTACATACAAAGAGACTACTGTGCGTGGGACCTGGTGTAATACAGTGACTGCACCGGGCCCCGCCGCAAGTTGCCAGCCTCCAGCCCCTCCTCCCACCCCGCATAACTGTAACTGATGTATCGCCGGTCGCGCAGTGCAGCATACCGACCCGCGATATATCAGTGTAAGACATGTAAAAATGACACCATTGCTTTATAAGACACACTGCCATTTCCCCCCTTCTTTTTTTGGGGGGGGGGGGGGGGAGTGCGTCTTATAAAGCGAAAAATATGGTATATACACACTGCACTGTTGCAATTATTTCTGGGTAAAGCGTATAGGGGCGTATGTCAGTTAAAAAAATGGAAATATATGCGCATTGCACAGTTGCATTTATTTCAGGTGAAAGTGTAGAGGGGCCTATTTCAGTACTTTTCAAGAAATATATATATATGTACTTCACTCTGAGTTTTTTCTGGTCAAAGCGTATACGGTCGTATTTTAGTTTATCAAGAAAAATATATTCTCAGTGCATTTCTGCAGTTAATTGTGGTGAAAGCATTTAGTGGACTATTTTTGTACAAAAAGAAAAATATATTCGTTGCTTTTAGGGGTGTTTTAATTTCCGTTTAATTTGTGTAGTTCAGCTACAAGTATGTCAGGCAGAGGAGTGGCAGAGGCCTGAATGTTTTGGGCGTAAGCAGAGGTCGCAGGAGAGTAAGGGGGGTGTGGCAGCAGGAGTCGCAGCAAAAGGCCTGAGTTCCCGGTATCATCTAGAGGTTGTGTCTTGACCAGCAACCCAGCGGTTCTTGATTGGTTAATTCGGTCATCTACGTCATCCCAAGTGACATCAGACACCCCAAGCCAACAGTCGGTGGGTTCGTCAGACACAAACCTTAGTTGGAATGGCCTGGGAGCAGGCCCTGTGCCCTCATTTGTTCTCAACCTGCCTCTGTCCTTTGCTGTTCCCACAGTCACAGTAAATAACTCTGCTTTTGTCTTCAAGACATAAACATAGGAACTGCACTAAGGCTATTGGTTTAGCTGTATACACATATAAGCTATACTAGCAACCCAGGACAGGTCTTAGCTGGCCAGCTACACTCCCACCAAAATTACCTATAATTCTATGTTCTTAGTGGTAGGACTTGAACATGAATTTGAGGAATGTACCATCAGGTTCTCAACTTCCAGGTGTCTTTTATCACTCTCAAGTAGAACAACTAACTTCTGCATAGGACGTTCCAACCTGAGTGGAGTAGTGAGACGTTTTCCTTTTTTGTCAAGTTTTGAGTCTCCTATTTGTAATAACACTCTTCTTACTAGTTTGTCTTCATCCTTTTGAACTTCTAGAACTTTGGCCAATTTCCATTGCCTTCTAGGTAAATCTTCTTCTTTTACTAACACTATGTCACCAACTTGGACATTTCTTCTGGGTATTTGCAATTTACTTCTTAGCATAAGATTGGTTAAGTACTCTTTCCTTTATCTATTACAAAACTGTTCTGATAGATATTGAACTCTTCCCCATCTCCTTTTAGCATATAAATCCTCTTTGGTGAACTTGCCAGGTGGCAGCTGTATGTAATCAGACTTAAGGTGAAATAGATGGTTGGGAGTTAAAGAGTACAAACTTGTTGAATCGTTGATGTTATCAACTGTAAGTGGACGACTGTTAACAATAGACATTACTTCATAGAATAGGGTCCTAAGTGAAGCATCATCTATTCTTCTGCCGTTCTTTTTCAACACTGAACCTAACACATTTCTCACAGTTCTGATTTGTCTTTCCCAAACTCCTCCTGTATGGCTTGC
Source organism: Bufo gargarizans (assembly GCF_014858855.1). NCBI lineage: Eukaryota > Metazoa > Chordata > Amphibia > Anura > Bufonidae > Bufo > Bufo gargarizans. The sequence goes on from NC_058085.1 coordinate 135,087,855, forward strand.
ATGTGGAGCATTCATGTAAAAATCCCACTGTTTCTCTAACAAATACTTTCTTTATCAATCTCTTTTAGAGCTTTCTTGAATTAATTCTTTACTTCGACAAAATTAGATCCTTGGTCTAAGCTCTCTGATGGTACCTCTAATGGTTATGAAACCTCTTAAGGCGTTTGATGAATGAGTCAGTTGACATATCCTCTAACATTTCCAGGTGAATTGCTCTGGAGCTTAGACATGTAAATATTAGTCCATATCTTTAACTCCTTGCGGTTCTGTTTGGTGATGAATGGGCAAAAACAATCCAGTCCACTATATAGAAATGGTTTTGGGTTTACACGATCTGCCGGTAAATCTGCCATTCTTTGTTCTTCGGTAGGTCTATGCGCCTTTCTGCAGACTACACATTTACTTATATACTTTGCTATAACTTTGCTTTAATTCACAATCCAGTAACCACCTTCTCTCAAACAGCTTTGGGTAAAGCTTCTTCCTTGATGCAAGGATATGTTGTGGTAGTGATTAATAATCAATCTTGTGAAGGTAGAGTTTTTGGGTAGAATTGCTGAATGCTTCACTCTGCTAGGTAACGATGCATTTTCCAGTCACCCTCCCACCTTCAGTATACCATCCGGCAGGACAAGATTAAGCTTGTACAATGGGTAGTTTGGAAGCCTTTTAGGTTCTTAGTTAGGTTCTAAGTCTTTTCAACTCTTCACTGTCGAATCTCTGTTAAATGAGTCTTATGACTGTTTCTTCAGCTTTCATTCTTTCATCTACATTCAACAATTCCTTCTTTCTGATTCCCTTTGCCAAACGTTGAATTCGAGTTACTTCGTTTATGACTGTATTCCATTTTGAACATCTGGCTAGTCTTTCAAGTATGTCATCTTGACACTTAGCAGCAGTGCTGAATGTTAGTGATGAGAGGCATGTCCCATATTAGAATTCGCGATATTTCACAAATATTCGTGAATATTCGTATTCTAGATTATTTTCGCCATTGCAATTAATCTAAAATGTAAAAATCGCGTAATGCGAAGTTGATCAAAAAATAATATAGAGCAGTAATTACGGTATAGTGCTATATATTCGTTTTAAGAATATTCATCATATTCTAAAACAAGAATATATAGCAATATAGCGAATATTCGAGAAAATACAAACAGAGTAATTTAGCTAAGCTAATATAGTGCTATAATATTTTTTTTTTTAATAGTGTTAATTTTTTCCAGGTTCAGAAGCGGAAAAAAAATTAAGACAAAAAAAAAAAAAAGATTATAGCATTATATTAGCTAAATTGCTCTATATTTATATTTAGCAAATATTCGCTATACTATATTCTTGTTTTAGAATATGACGAATATTCTAAAAAACAAATATATAGCAATATAGCGAATATATTCGTTATTTAGAATATATCTGCTGCGCAAACTGTATAAGATGAGGCTGGAAAAAGGGCAAGTAATGGGTGAACATGTAAAGGCTATGCTAGAGATTGTGGACCAGCTGGGTGCAATAGGTGAAGAAAGGAAAGACAATCATGCAGCCTTCCAGAATCATAGAGTGCCCTTATAAATACACTACAAACTAGACCAGAAACTGAACTGACACTAGAATACGTTAAGGGAAAATTAATTGATGAATACAGCAGAAGAAAGGAAAATCTGCATAGTGAAGAGAACGAGAGATCAGAGGCAGCTCTGAAGGTGCATGAAGGCATAAGACAAAGCAAAGAAACCAGGGTATTTTTTTGCTGCAAAAAGGCCGGTCACCTGAAAAAGAACTGTTCAATCTGGAAAGCTGAGCAGCGAAAGTGGGAGCTAACCAAAAGAGAAAGAGCTAAAGTGGTCATGAAAGAAAATGAAAGTGCATCATGGAGTGGTACTTTTAAAGTGACTCAGAATAGTACCTCACATGGATGGTACATTGATTCAGGGGCAACAAGTCACATGACAAGCTACAAGACATTCTTCACAGATATTGATTTTAGTGTAAAAGACAAAGTCTTCCTAGCAAATGGGAAAAGTATTGCAGCAGAAGGTAATGGTCAGGGGTTTCTGAACTGCAAAACTCCATCAGGGGGCAAGCAGAGCCTCCTTGTAAAGAATGTTCTGTATGTTCCAAGCCTAGAAGGAAGCCTCCTATCAGTTAAAACCCTTGCAAGCAGTGGACTCACTGTCCAGTTCAGAGGTAATGAATGCACAATTCAAAATAAAAAGCAAATTCTAGCAAGAGGAAGGTTTAATGAACATCTGTACAAACTCGTCGCTAAAAGTGAGAAGGATAAAGTGTCAACTCATAACTCACATGACAAGTGCATCCACCTGTGGCATAGAAGATTGGGGCATCGAAACCCAGAAGCTATAAAGGACTTTGCAAAGAGAGGTCTATCAGAAGACATTAAAATATTGCCTTGCCACACACTCAGCAAGTGCACGTGTTGCATCAAAGCAAAGGCCACCCAAACCTCTCTTCCACAGACCAGTCAGAGAAAAACCACTAAACCCATGGAACTGAAACACAGTGATGTGTGCGGACCAATGAAAATCACCACACCCGGTGGGAATAGATATTTACTGACTTTCATCGACGATTATTCCAGGTACACAATAACATATCTAATGAAGCACAAAAGTGAGACATTAGAAAAACTTCAAGAGTTTGTAGCTATGACAAGCAACAAGTTTCAAAGGAAACCTGGAATAATACGCACTGACAATAGAGAGGAATATATGCGTACAGAGATGGAATCATACCTAAAGAAACAAGTTATTATACACCAAACAACTGTACCATACACGCCTGAGCAAAACGGCGTAGCAGAAAGAAAGAATCGCACTCTTGTAAAAATGACCAGATGTATGATTTCAGACGCTGCATTGCCTAACAAATACTGGGGAGAAGTGATAATGACTGCAACATACCTACAAAACAGGCTCCTATCAAAAGCTATTGAGAGTACACCATATGAAATGTGGAATGAATCAAAACCTAATGTAGGGCACATCAGAGTGTTTGGCTGTAAGGCATATGCCTACATTCCAAGTGAGAAACGCTCCAAGTTGGAGAATAAAGCCAATAATAAAGCAAGTGCTCTGTACAATATTAGAATGTATTGGCTCCAATGACCCAAAGTTATTACTTTGCAAAGTCTCGCAAGACTTCACATAATTACTTCAGAAATTGATTTATACTGTAAGAAAACATTTCCCGAACTCGGGTTCGTTTCAAAGTTTTATGCGAATCGACTTCGGATGTTTCATTTAATTTAAACATCCGAAGTCGATTCGCTTAGCCCTAGTTAATGCAGCAGCTGAGCTTCCTCTTCTCATACAGGAAACACAGGAGCTGTCTGGGCTGTGCTGTACGGTTAATGCAGCAGCTGAGCTTCCTCTTCTCATACAGGAAACACAGGAGCTGTCTGGGCTGTGCTGTAGGGTTAATGTATCAGCTGAGCTTCCTCTTCTCATACAGGAAACACAGGAGCTGTCTGGGCTGTGCTGTAGGGTTAATGCAGCAGATGAGCTTTCTCTTCTCATACAGGAAACACAGAAGCTGTCTGGGCTGTGCTGTAAGGTTAATGCAGCAGGTGAGCTTTCTCTTCTCATACAGGAAACACAGAAGCTGTCTGGGCTGTGCTGTAGGGTTAATGCAGCAGATGAGCTTCCTCTTCTCATACAGGAAACACAGGAGCTGTCTGGGCTGTGCTGTAAGGTTAATGCAGCATCTGAGCTTTCTCTTCTCATACAGGAAACACAGAAGCTGTCTGGGCTGTGCTGTAGGGTTAATGCAGCAGCTGAGCTTCCTCTTCTCATACAGGAAACACAGGAGCTGTCTGGGCTGTGCTGTAAGGTTAATGCAGCAGCTATGCTTTCTCTTCTCATACAAGAAACACAGGAGCTGTCTGGGCTGTGCTGTAGGGTTAATGCAGCAGATGAGCTTTCTCTTCTCATACAGGAAACACAGGAGCTATCTGGGTTGTGCTGTAGGGTTAATGCAGCAGATGAGCTTCCTCTTCTCATATAGGAAACACAGGAGTTGTCTGGGCTGTGCTGTAGGGTTAATGCAGCAGTTGAGCTTCCTCTTCTCACACAGGAAACACAGGAGCTGTCTGGGCTGTGCTGTAGGGTTAATGTAGCAGCTGAGCTTTCTCTTCTCATACAGGAAACACAGGAGCTGTCTGGGCTGTGCTGTAGGGTTAATGCAGCATCTGAGCTTTCTTTTCTCATACAGGAAACACAGTAGCTGTCTGGGCTGTGCTGTAGGGTTAATGCAGCAGCTGAGCTTCCTCTTCTCATACAGGAAACACAGGAGCTGCCTGGGCTGTGCTGTAAGGTTAATGCAGCAGCTGAGCTTCCTCTTCTCATACAGGAAACACAGGAGCTGTCTGGGCTGTGCTGTAAGGTTAATGCAGCAGCTGAGCTTCCTCTTCTCATACAGGAAACACAGGAGCTGTCTGGGCTGTGCTGTAAGGTTAATGCAGCAGCTGAGCTTCCTCTTCTCATACAGGAAACACAGGAGCTGTCTGGGCTGTGCTGTAGGGTTAATGCAGCAGCTGAGCTTCCTCTTCTCATACAGGAAACACAGGAGCTGTCTGGGCTGTGCTGTAGGGTTAATGCAGCATCTGAGCTTTCTCTTCTCATACAGGAAACACAGAAGCTGTCTGGGCTGTGCTGTAGGGTTAATGCAGCAGCTGAGCTTTCTCTTCTCATACAAGAAACACAGGAGCTGTCTGGGTTGTGCTGTAGGGTTAATGTATCAGCTGAGCTTTCTGTTCTCATACAGGAAACAGGAGCTGTCTGGGCTGTGCTGTAGGGTTAATGTAGCAGCTGAGCTTTCTCTTCTCATACAGGAAACACAGGAGCTGTCTGGGCTGTGCTGTAGGGTTAATGCAGCATCTGAGCTTTCTCTTCTCATACAGGAAACACAGGAGCTGTCTGGGCTGTGCTGTAAGGTTAATGCAGCAGCTATGCTTTCTCTTCTCCTACAGGAAACACAGGAGCTGTCTGGGCTGTGCTGTAGGGTTAATGTAGCAGCTGAGCTTTCTCTTCTCATACAGGAAACACAGGAGCTGTCTGGGCTGTGCTGTAGGGTTAATGCAGCAGCTGAGCTTTCTCTTCTCATACAGGAAACACAGGAGCTGTCTGGGCTGTGCAGGGAGGAGCAAGTGCTCATGGAATTTGTAGTCCACTTCACCTCAGAAGAATTAGCACTAATGCATTCTTCTATGTTTTCCTGCTTGTAATTGACAGCCTCAGCATCCAATAGACCCACTTCTTTCTCTGCATGGGGTTACACTTGTAATTACACCTGTTCACCACTATAATTGCTGTGGCGAGCCAGTAAACAGAGCAGAGAAGGCAGCTCCCATATGAATGCTGCCTTCTCATCAAACAGCTGATCGGTGGGGGTTATGGGAGTCAGACCTCCACCGATCGGATATTGATGACCTATCCTGTGGATAGTCCGAATAGAAGATGATGGCAGAATTTTCGTCCAAAGATCCTTTATTCAGCAATTAGTCCATAAGAACATGTACAAAAAGGTACATAAAACGCAGGAACGTTTAGACTAATACCTAGTCTTTGTCAACCCAGGCTTGAAAAAGACTAGGTATTAGTCGAAACGTTGCTTCTTTTTATGTACCTTTTTGTACATGTTCTTAAGGACGAATTGCTGAATAAAGGATCTTTGGACGAAAATGCTGCCATCATCTTCTATTCGGAATATCTACTTGTGAAGCACCGTGGATCTGGTGCTTTAGGATTGGCTGTTGCATGTCTGAAGGAGTCTGGAAGGTACAGGAGTGCTGCTCTACATATTATTTGTTTTACTATCCTGAGGTTAGGTCATCAATTGTAAAAGGCTGACAACCCCTTTAAAGCAGGGTTTCATAGTAGCACTGGTAGACAACAAGGTACTGAAATAAACTTCCTTATAGAAGACAGGACCAGAATGATGAAGGAGATGGGAGTCTGACAATGGAATAGGTGGGAATTGCACATAGTTGAATGAATGATAATGAAAAGAAATAAAGGTATTGAACTGACCCTGCTCTGAAATACTACCCAGCAAGATACCACAGATAAACCCAAAATTAACTCAGCAAACAGACAAACTACAATACTGACAACAATGGAGTACCATATGTCTCAGGATGAACTAATACAACACAACTGATTTGAATAAGATGCAGCATCTGGAAACACAGCACAGTGCATATGTTATACCCAGCAACCAGAGAAGCAAAAGGCCTGGACATATAAAGGCTGTCATCAACAGTTCACCCTATATTAACCAGGCCAAGCTAGGTGCCATGGAACCATCAAACTGATGCCAATAGCACACATCATAGTGCAGCAGAGAATACCATCCCACAGAACTAAATACCACATTGCAGCACAAGATACATCCCCAGAAACTGTCCCTCTGAGGTGGAGTAATGGTGTATTATAATAGGGTCGTATGGGTTGGCATCCCTGGGCCCAGCATCGCTGGGGGGCCCATTGCCGACCCAAACGCCCACATACTGCTGCAGGGCACGGGATTGCATAGTTCGCTGCCCTGCCCTCGATCACCGCCATAGGCTTCAGGCCTAGTAGGCCTGAGGCCTATGCAGTAGTGAAATCCCGGCGCAGGCAGGTGTGAGGACGTCATCACGAAACTGCCATCGTGCTCCTGGACATTAGTGAGTATTTAGCTTTTTTGTTGTTTTTATTTTATTTTATGTGCCAACTTTGGGGGACATGGGGGGGTGGGGGGAGACACAGGAGGACATATTAGTGAAGGGACAGTACATCGGGGGAAATTATATTGGGGCTGGCTGTGTGGGGGCAAATTACTATATTGGGGCTGGCTGTATGGGAGAAAATTACTATATGGGGGAAAATTATTATATGGGGCAGTGTGGTGGAAATTACTATGTGGGGGCAGTGTGGTGTAGATTACTGTGTGGGGGCAAATTACTATGTGGGGGCAGTGTGGTGTAAATTACTGTGTGGGGCAAATTACCATATGGGGCAGTGTAGGGCAAATTACTGTTCGGGGGAAATTACTGTGTGGGGCAAAATACTATGTGGGGAAAATTACTTTATGGGGCAGTGTGGGGGAAATTACTTGTGTGGGGAAAATTACTTTATGGGGCAGTGTGGGGGAAATTACTTGTGTGGGGAAAATTACCATATGGGGGCAGTGTAGGGGAAATTACTGTATGGTGAAAATTACTGTGTGGGGACAAATTACTTTATGGGGGCAGTGTGGGGGGAAATTACTATGGTGGGATTACTGTGTGTGGGAAATTACTATATGGGACAGCATGGGGGGTGTTGCTATTGGGGCGGCACTGTAGGGGCCATTCTATTATTTCTGGGGACATTATACAGGGATTATTACCTGGAGCACACTATAGGGTGTTATTATTCCTGGGGGCACTCTTGGGGACATTATAACTGCTGTAGACACTATAGGGACATTTGGGATAATTTATCAAACTAGCCCATAGCAACCAATCAGATTCCACCTTTCATTTTTGACAGCTTCTTTGGAAATCCAGTTCTACTTTACACCAGTTTGATAAGTGACCCCAATTGTGTCCATTAGCGTCACTATTTTTTTTTAGCAGTATAGTACCTGGGGCATAGTTCCCTCAGTAGTATGTACCCAGCCAGTGGCTATTGGCCCACCAGGAAAATTCCCTGTAGGATCTATGACCAGTCTGCCTTTGCTGGCGGCTTAGCATTGGAAAGGAGTTAAAGTTCTGCAGTGTACTATTCTTGTCGTTAAAAAGCTCAGAATGCCAAAGGAAACCTGATGGATCCTATAAGTCAATGGGATCCATCACGATTCCTGATTATCTGCTTGAAAACATCATACCTTGATGATCCATCATACCATGACTCTGTAGAAGCACTTTTTAGGAACCAAATCAAAAAAGAGTGCTATGGGTTAAAAAATCATTAACGGGATTCTCTGGGCATTATGAAAAATACCAGCATCCCGCAGACCTGCGGAACGAAAATGTTTTCCCTTGCTCCGCCAATGACGCTATGCCTGCTGCACTCGCAGAGGCTGTAAGCTCTTCCACTCGAGTCCTGACATAGTAGTAAATGCAGCTAAACAGAGAGAGAAGGGCACATGTCGGGTCGGGACCTGTGCAAATACCGCAGGGATTGCGGCATTGGAGCAGCAAGGGATGGGTAAACATAAACGAGTAAATATTAGGGAACCACAGGTCCGTGGAATGTTGGTATTTTTTATAATTAAGGAAAAATATCCAGCACTGGAATGATATTCAGTAAAAACTTCCTCTTTATTGAACGTGACATAAATCTGAGTACAAACAGATCCTCGCACGAAGAGGTTGTTGACGCGTTTCGGACAAATGTCCTTAGTCGACGACTATGTCATTTGTCCGAAACGCGTCAACAACCGATTCGTGTGAGGATCTGTTTGTACTCGGATTTATGTCACGTTCAATAAAGAGGAAGTTTTTACTGAATATCATTCCAGTGCTGGATATTTTTCCTTTCTTCATATTACCTGGATCACCTGTTTCTTCCATGCACGTGGAGTTTTCACATAAGATGAGGCTACTTTCACACTAGCGTTCGATCGGATCCGTTCTGAACGGATCCGATCATAATAATGCAGACGGAGGCTCCGTTCAGAACGGATCCGTCTGCATTATATTTGCAAAAAAAAGCTAAGTGTGAAATTAGCCTGAGCGGATCCGTCCAGACTTTTACATTGAAAGTCAATGGGGGACGGATCCGCTTGAAGATTGAGCCATATTGTGGCATCTTCAAACGGATCAGTCCCCATTGACTTACATTGTAAAGTTATATAGAAGGATTGCGCTGCAGGAGAGAGTTCTTTTACGTAAATAGAAGTTCCTTTTGTAGATCCTCAACCAATGTGGTCATATGCCAACCTCACAATCTAACACCGGTATGGAAACCTGTTGTGAAATGAAAAAGCGCACTATGGTGTAGCAAATTCCAAGTACTTGACGCACCATGTGAATAGATTATACTCACAGGATTTCTTGTTAGTAGATGCGTGTAAAAACTAGATGGTATCTTCAATAGAACTCTGTTGGAGGAAGAGAACTATAGTGTAGCATGTAATTACACTTAACACGCTTGCTACAAGATTGTACTCACAGAATATCCTTCGTGAGGTGCATGGGAAAATATCTGCGCAGTCTTCACAGACGGCTGGGCAGGTGGAACCGGCAAGGATCAAGACACTTCAGCAGGAAAAATCCCAAATATCGATCCGACAGATGATACACTTCTACACCTGGATGACAGTGAACCACAGCTTCCCAAAAGGACTGGCAAGTAGGATGGATGCGCACCAAAGGGTCAGATAAAAGTTGCTTAATAAAAACAGAAATTACAGCTAAAAAACATATATTAAAAGTCTCTGAAATGCCCGACCCGGGTTTCGCCGTGATGCTTCGTCTGGGGCGTTGATTAGTAATTGGATTCCACAGAGTTTAAATTGGCAGGAGACCTCCCCTGTACCACGTCATGAACACATTCACAAGAATACAAGGTAAGAACAATTATATACAAGCAGACAGAAATGGACATATTGAGCTAAATAGTTGTCATCATCCATCATGGCTAAAAAACATCCCTAAAAACCAATTCCAACGTATCTCAAAAAATTGTAGTAAGTTAGAAGACTACAGAGAACAAGGACAAATGATCAAAAACAGATTCTTGGAAAAGGGATATGAGACTGAATTTTTAGATCGCTGTAAGGAGGAAGTAGAACATCTCAGACAACTAATAATAAATATGAACATAAGAAGGATTTTAGATATACATTCCTGACTCGATATAACAGCAAGATGGGTTGTATCAAAAATATGATCAGTAAAAACTGGCATATCCTTCAGAACGATCCTGTACTTAGCAAAGATTTACCAGCTAGGCCTCCTGTAGTCTTCACAAGAGCCGACAATCTTACCAATAAATTGGTCCGGAGTGCAAATCTCGCTACTAGTAAAAAACGCATTAGCACACATAAAGGCAGGTTTACATGGTGCGGCTTTTGCTTACCCTGCAAAAACCGTATCCAAAAAGACCGAGAAAGGTTTGTGGATACCATCACAACCAACAAAACCAAGGATATCACTTTGAAAATTAAGGGCCAATTTTCCTGCAATAATGTTGGCGTAATTTATCTTTTGGAGTGCCCCTGTGGCCTCCAATATGTCGGCAGGACTACACGTAGTCTAAAAACTCGGGTGCAGGAACACATACGTAATATTAAAAAAGGTCTCGAGACCCACAGTGTCTCGTTACATTTTAAAATCTGTCACAATAAAAATCCTAGAGGTCTGCGCTTTTTCGGATTAGAACTTGTGCACACACCTACCCGTGGAGGGGACTTTATCTCCTTAATAAACAAAAAAGAGGTTGAATGGATGTTCCTTCTAGGAACCATTCAGCCTCAAGGATTGAATATTGAGTGTGATGTAAATGCCTGTCTATTCTAATATATTTGCCACCAATACATTGCCCCATATATTTTTATATATTTTTTATATATAATTTTATATATATTCTTTGTCCATTTCTGTCTGCTTGTATATAATTGTTCTTACCTTGTATTCTTGTGAATGTGTTCATGACGTGGTACAGGGGAGGTCTCCTGCCAATTTAAACTCTGTGGAATCCAATTACTAATCAACGCCCCAGACGAAGCATCACGGCGAAACCCGGGTCGGGCATTTCAGAGACTTTTAATATATGTTTTTTAGCTGTAATTTCTGTTTTTATTAAACAACTTTTATCTGACCCTTTGGTGCGCATCCATCCTACTTGCCAGTCCTTTTGGGAAGCTGTGGTTCACTGTCATCCAGGTGTAGAAGGAACTTCTATTTACGTAAAAGAACTCTCTCCTGCAGCGCAATCCTTCTATATAACTTTACTCAGCGGACTTTTCCCACATTGTCTCTGGATTCGCAGCGCTAGAGAGGACAAGTATTTTCAACAGAGACTTCATTTTATTTTATTTCTGACTTACATTGTAAGTCTGGACGGATCCGCACGCCTCCGCACGGCCAGGCGGACACCTGAACGCTGCAAGCAGCGTTCAGGTGTCCGCCTGCTGAGCGGAGCGGAGGCTGAACTCCGCCAGACTGATGCAGTCTGAGCGGATCCGCATCCATTCAGACTGCATCAGGGCTGGACGGAAGCGTTCGGGTCCGCTCGTGAGCCCCTTCAAACGGAGCTCACGAGCGGACAGCCGAACGCTAGTGTGAAACTAGCCTGAGCTGGATATGTAACATTTTTATAATGCCTGGAGAACCCGTTTAATCACCTCACCGTTTCCTCACCACTGCTCTTCTTACACTACACAAATCTCTGCTTCTCTCCACTTCCCAGTCCTGAGCTCAACACTGTAACAGCGGCTGTTGTATGCCGCTGTTCACCCGCTTATCGCCGCGGTCCCGGGCGCTGCGCTCAACAGTGACCTGTGGTCGCTGCTTCCCGTTTCACCTCTGCAGTCCTGGGCTCTGTTTATGTAGGTGGTATTGCTTTTGAGGATTCTGCTCCACAGCTTCCACTCAGCCCTGGACACAGCATGAGGTCAGCTGGTTTCGTGTTACACTGCGCTAAGGGTGGAGCGCATCACTCCCTGGGCTGTGTAGGTTATGTCAGGTGACCTTGCTGACCAACCCTGGCTCTCCTGCAGGTATTTAGGTGGCTCAGCCCTCTTACCAGATGCCTGTGTCAAGGTCCTTGAGTTTGCTGGTTCCTGATACGCTCCTGATTTATACTTCGTTCCTGGACTCTGCTTATTGTCGGATCCCTGCCCGCTTGCCTTGTCTCTCCTGTTGCTGACCCGGATTGCCTGACCTGTACCTGTGCCACCTGCCCTGAACTTTTGCCTGTCTGACTACGCCTCTGCCTCATCCTTTGGTACTGCACTGTTGCTCCTGGTAATGACCCCGCCTGCCTAACTATGCGTGTACTTCTGGTACCTACCCAGGTATCTCCTGGTCCACCTAGACCAGCTGCTACTGACGGGGATTGCTCTGGAGTAGCCCCTGGAAACTACCCTAATGGCTCAAGTCTATCCTCACCATCTGAGGCTCTAGTGAAAACCAGGTAGTTGCTTAGACACGCCCCTCCAGAGTATAGCCAGTCAGTGGCACAGTGGGTTCACACCCGCTGATCCGTGACAAACACACAGCAAACGGCTTGGTCTGCCCACTCAGCCAATCACTGGCTGGTGAGGGTTACCACTGCACCCACCAACTAATTGGCTGAGCAGGCAGTCCAATCCATTTGAGGTGTGTCAGGTCCAGAACCAGGAAGTGGAGAGGAAGGAGAGAACGGAGCATTCTTGAATAGCAGGGGCAGTGGATCAGCAAGGTGAGTAATGATTATTTTTTATTTTTTTATCAATTCTGTTTAAAAAATACTCTTTTCCCCTTTAAGAATGGAAGCAACACCATAAAAAAGGTCTTACACCTCATAGCATGTTTCACTGCTGGCTTCATGAATATTTCAAAAGTCAATTTAGACTTCATCAAAGTAACTTGAAGAAAATATAGAGTACCGTAATTTAAAGATGTCAACTTTGTAATTGATTTTTGTGTTTCCCAACACTAAAAGTTGTAAGAACCACTGAGATACTGTACAATTACAGTTAAGCCATAATTTTGCTCCATTTAATTAAAACTCAGCCAAAACTATGCTTTACCTCATAAATCCTGTGCTTTCAATAATCTTATGTCAGCAGGAGCTGAGCTGGTTATAATAAGGTAGGATGCTATGAAATGTTTTAATGTAATATAATTTCTTCATGTCGGTAATCTGCATGAATCTAGTTAAAAAGAGGAAAAAATGTGTCATGAATGTTTTAATGCTTCCAAAATGTTTTCGTTTTCTTTCATCCTGCCTTTTAATCACTTTTTGGTGTATTTCGGCTTCGCATTCCATTAGCTCATAGGAGAATTAACCATCATATTAAAGGGGTTGTCTGTTTCAAAAAATACATTTTCAAACACCCAATTAGGGAATTCATAACTTTCAGAAATTAACCAAAGAGGAGTAAGTATGATGATCCTCTCTCTCTCTCTCTCTCTCTCTCTCTCTTTCTCTGGCGGACCCAGCATGTCTTTGCCTTACCCAGACAGTAAATTAAAGGGGTTGTCTCATGGAAAAATATTCTACAGTTTTCAAATCAGCACCTGGGTCTGGATACTTTTGTAATTGTATGTAATTAAAAATGTAGTACAGCCACTGAGTTATTCAATAAAAGCTACCTGTATAGCGCCACCTGCTGTTTGTTGTATTTGTCCTGCTCACTAAGAAGGCCACACAGTTCCATCCTTCAACTGCCTCCTGAGCTGTGATAGGAAGAGCATGGACACGCCCCCTTATCTGCAGTCGAAAAGACACTCCCCTTGAGCTGTCAGCTTGATATAAATAAATCAGAGCAATGAATGTGGAGATCTCTGGGTCCAGGTGAGGTACAGGGCTGGTCCTAGCTTTGTTAGAAAGGGGTTGTCATGTCTATACGTGTCCAATTTTCATTTTTTACATTAGTCATGGGATAATCCCCTTAATATCAATAGGTGTCATGTACTACTTTATTTGCCCTGTGGTGGCACTGTAGGAGAATAAAACACTTGTTGCCAGGTTCTCTTTCTTCTAACATCTAAAGGGGTTATCCCAGGACTAATGTAAAAAATGAAAATCAGACATCACCTAGTACATGACAATATCTTTCTAACAAAGCTAGAACCAGTCATTCAGGAGGCAGTTGAAGGATGAAAGTGAGCATGTGTGGCCATCTCAGTGTGCCAGAAAAAGGAATAACAAACTGCAGGTGGTGCTATACAGACACCTTTTAGTGAATAACTCAGTGGCTGTACTACATTTTTAATTACATGCAATTACAAAAGTATTCAGATCCAAGTGCTGGTTTGAAAACTGTAGAATATTTTACCTAGACATCCCCTTTAACCCCTTCACGCATTATGACTAAGAATGAGCGATTTTCTTTTCAAGTTCGGTGTACATGTTCGGGTTAGGCTACTTTCACATTAGCGTTTTCAATTCCGCTATTGAGATCCGTCAATGGGGACAAAACTGAACTGAATGAAACGGAATGCACTAAAATGCATTTTGTTCCGTTTGATTGCATCCCCATCGCCGACAGAATAACGCTGCATGCAGCATTTTTCTGTCCGCGAGGTGGTGAGGAGCAAGAAGTTTCTCTGACACAATCTGACACAATAGAAAACAGATCTATTTCCCGAACTCGGGTTTGGTTCCAAGTGGTACCTTGGAACCCAACCCGAGTTCGGGAAATGTTTTTTTACAGTACAAATTAATTTATGAAGTTATTGCGCAAAGTCTCCAGAGACTTCGCAAAGCAATAACTTTGGCTCATCGGAGCCAATACATTCTAATACTGTACTCCTGCTCCGTACAGTATTAGAACTAAGTTTTATGCGAATCGACTTCGGATGTTTCATGGAAGTTTGGGTTCACCGGGTTCGGCTAAACTTCAGGTCAAAGTTCGGGACCCGAACTTGACCCCGAACCCCATTAAAGTCAACGGGGACCTGAACTTCACTTTATTATTTTAAGACAGAATGCTAAATAAAATGGCCATTAACATCCAAAGTCGATTCGCTAAAAACTTGTCACGACCGCTATCCCAGCAGCAGTCGTGTCGCACCAGACGGAGGGGAAGGGGGACCCTTATCTACGGATTGGAAATAGAACGGCCACCCCTGACTAACCCTAAGCTGGCACCTGTCTGCCCTGATACCCTAGACGGGGTGTGAACCTGTGCGGCGAGCAGGATGCCTAAACCCTCAGTCACCCTAACAAGACTAGACTGGGGAAAGGCAGATGGGAGCACTAGTCACCATCACTCATGTCTAGGAGAACAACAGGGGAAGACAGCAACAAACAAACAATCTACAGCAGAGATAGACTTATCCAGTCACGAGCAGAGAAGGTGATCCCAATAACGACAGTCCACGCCAGACCAGAGCACCACAGCAATACCGTCAAACGATCTCCTTCAAAGGTCAGAATAGCACTGGAAGAAAGGACTATATCTGGCAATGACTGCAAGTGAAACTGAAACTAATATAGTAGCTGGGAGTGGCAGACAGGACTCACCTGAGAAGGATGCCTACAAACTCCCAGTCAGGACAAAAAGGTTCACAAGGCAAAACCCGGATGACATACCCTGAACCACGGAGCAAACTCACAAGCTATCGCGAGTAGCAAGTCGCTGCGACCTTCTCCTCCCAGACCTGTCTGGATCAGTCACAGTCGTGACAAAACTTTGTTCTAATACTGTACGGAGCAGGAGCTCCGTACAGTGTTAGAATACCTTGGCTCTGATGAGCCAAAGTTATTGCTTCACGAAGTCTCGCGAGACTTCACGCAATAACTTCATAAATGAATTTGTACTGTAAAAAAACATTTCCCAAACTGGACTGGAACCCAGACCCCATTAAAGTCAACGGGGACCTGAACTTCACTTTATTATTTTAAGACAGAATGCTAAATAAAATGGCCATCGAGGGGTTAAAATTAATAAAAAAATACTCACCTCATCCTCTTGATCGCGCAGCCGGTATCCTCTTCTTTCTTCAGTGGTACCTTGGAACCAAACCCGAATTCGGGAAATGTTTTTTTACAGCAGAGATGGCCAACCTGAGACTCTCCAGCTGTTGCAAAAGTACAACTCCCAGCATGCCCAGACTACCCATAGCTATTAGCCTACAGCAGGACATTGTGGGAGTTGTAGTCTTACATCAGCTGGAGATCCGCAGATTGGCCATCCATGTTTTACAGTATAAATCAATTTCTGAAGTTATTATGCAAAGTCTCTCAAGACTTCGTGAAGTAATAACTTTGGCTCATCAGAGCCAATACATTCTAATGCTGTACGGAGTTCCTACTCTGTAGAGTTTTAGAACAAAGTTTTATGCGAATCGACTTCGGATGTTTCATATGAAGTCGATTCACTCATCCCTACTAGCAGCCAGCACACAGCTTTGCTGGAGACAAAATACAATCTGACCTCCCAGGAACACAGCTCACAGATCTAAATGGCTTGGTAATTAGGACACCTGACCACCATTAATTCTTATATGAACAAACAGAGGAACACGTCACCTGCAGCCAGTACACAAGAGTGCAGGCAGCCTACACGGCAAAGCGGTATCACAGTGAACTGCGCTGTGACCGGTGCATGTCCCACCTCTGGGATCTGCATATATCTCTAAAATGGGGCCCCAAATCGAAGGAGAGCGCACAATGCTAATGCAGCCATCAATCCATTCCCATCCCAGAGGTGGGATCTGCATCTATTTGACATTGGTGGCATATCCTAGCAATATGCCACCAATGTCTGAGATGACAGAACCGCTTTAAGGCAAAAGCTGATGTCTAAAAAGACAATATCTAGATACATGTACTAACAAAACATCAGATTATAACGTCTCTAAAAAATCTAAAAATATTAATAAACTGGAAACAGATCAGTGAAAGTTTTAAGATAACACAATGTGCTAAAGGAAAAATGTTAACATTTCATCCCAATGTTTTTTAGAT
This sequence comes from Bufo gargarizans, assembly GCF_014858855.1. Taxonomy (NCBI): domain Eukaryota; kingdom Metazoa; phylum Chordata; class Amphibia; order Anura; family Bufonidae; genus Bufo; species Bufo gargarizans. The sequence goes on from NC_058085.1 coordinate 135,104,462, forward strand.
AAGGCATTGCCAAGGGGGGTGTAAAAGCTTGTAAGATCAGCATTCTAACTAAAATAACCACGGTCAGTCCATAGGAAGCAAAAAGCACATGTCCATACTTTCACGGTGTACGTTATTTGAAGCCCACAGGCTGTAGAACAGAAACAAAATCTGTAACTTTATTCAATTATTCTTCTAATTAGTTCTGCTCCAGTAGCATGAGAATAGATGTTCACAGACCAAGACTTGGCTGGTTGCAGATAATGACCAGTGCTTCCTGTGACAGAGCAAAGGTCACAGAAATGTAATTTGGTAGCCTAAATGTTGAAGATGCATGCCTGCCAAAAAGAAAAAGAGTTTATTATGTCATTTCAGACAAATGAATGAAAATTCATATTGTCAATTAGGACAGGTTGTGCCCCAGCTATGGGTGCAAAATTTACTACTATTTGGCCAATAGGAGCAGCTGCATGAGTCACCTAACATTTCGCAGCTTATGAACACTGACCCGGTACTACTATATTAAATTACCTGTGCAATATTAAAGTGAATGTCTTAAAGGGCCAACATTCTCTGCCAATTTGTTTCTTGCAATAGAGCTCAGGTTTTCTGATTCAGAACTACAAATTCTGGTAGTAATCTAAATTTTGTCCGTCTGCCACCAGGTACAGATTACTCTATATGGTTTTGTTAATCAGTTTAAAGACGTATTCTTGTTAGCCCAAGTTATTCCCTATCCAGTGGATAGGGAACAACTATTAGATCTGTGGGAGTCTGACCACTGGGAGCCCCCGCCTTTCAAGAAAATGGGGGTCAGGTGCCCCCGTATGAATGAAGCAGCAAGTCAAGCATGGGACTGATGGAAATAGCCAAGCACTGTAATCTGCTATCTCCAGCAGTCCAGTAGAGACGGTTGATGCACATGTTCGACCTGCTGAACCATTAATATGGTGGCACAGGACCACTGTCTTCGTGATTGGTGCGATGCCCAGTATTTTGACCCCCACTGATCTGACAGTTATCCCCTATCCAGTTGATAGAGGATTAACTGTTCTAATTGGAATACCCCTTTAATAGATAATCAGAATGCTGTAAGGTTCTAAGCTACCACTAGTGACAGTTGGACAGCCTTAAAAGGGTTGTACCATCTCAAAATTGGTAGGTAGGTGAGGGTCCTTTCTAAAGAACTGGGCCTGATATGAATGGAGAGCACTCCTCGAATGTGCAGCATCCTCTCCATTCAGTGCTTCCGAAAATTGGCACACAAGTGTGCTTGACTATTTCCGTCAAGTTCCATAGCAGTAAAAGGAGAGGACATTGCGTATGCACAACTAGCTTTCCATTCACTTTGGGGCCCGTTCTTGAGACAGGAGCAGGACCCAAGGTTGGAACCCGCAACTAATAGACATTTGAGGTATACCTTATCGATATGCAGTAAATGTCCAGATGGAAATGCCTCTGTAGGGATATGCTAAGAAGTTAATGGCCTATTTAGCTTATAAAAAGTGGTGTTCAAAGATGTACATTCACTTTACACAATCCTTAAATGTGAGCTAGTGGGGACTTCAATTTACAGAGTTCGGCAAAAACTGTTTCAGATAGTCAAATAGACTTGGAAGAATGGCATAGCAGGACCAGACACTACAGAGGAGGACAGTATATGGGTGGGAGTGGAATGGGTGTCAAGAAATAAAATCTTTACTACTACTACACTGAATGAACCTGTCAGGCTCCACTGAGTTATGTTCTCAGCAGCACTTTGTTCTATGGATCCCAGTTCAGGTAATAAGTGGAGAAGGTTAGGAGTGTAAAACCACAAGTCAATGAGCTAGCACAGCAGTAATGAATGTATTGATCTGTCATCTTGTACAATCTGATAGTCAACTAGTCCAATCTGCGTTGTGGAACCTCCTTTCAACTTTACCTGATAACAATTTGTAGAATATCAACCATGACCTCTGTATAGATCTGCATAATCTCTACCAGGGCCAGATTGGGAAGTGAAGGTGGCCCGGAAAGAAAAGTGGCCTTATGTTGTAGTTGGCTCCAAATTGACCCAAAACTAGGCAGACAAAAGTAGGCAGGTCAGCAATACCACAGTGCAGCACTAAATACTGCCCCAGCAGAACTAAATACCACAGTGCAGCAAAAAATACAGCCCCAGCAAAACCAAATGCTACAGTGAAACACAAAATACTTCCCCGGAAGCTGCTCCTCTGTGGTGACCATTTCCAGCTGCAATGTTTTGTTTTCCTCATCCAATTGTCTCTAAGATATGAAGGTACTGTAGATGCAGGTGACAGTACTGAGCCAGCCTTACTGTTAGCTGGTCTGGTATTCTATACAAGAGAATACAGCACTACATATTATTACATACAGTGCAGTTTCTAGGTAAAATTTCTCTCAGACCGAGTGTCAAAAAAACTCCCCCCCCCCCCCCTTCAAAACTGCTCGATGAAATACATTGTAAAAAATGTTCAACCACATTGCACGGACGGTCACAGTGACGCACCCAGTGACCCACAGACTCAGGCTTTCACTCACAGCAGTCTTCTTTATCAGCACTGCTCCGGGCGGGCAGTAACAGGCAGGCAGTGTGGGCGGCGGTGCTCACCTCACTCACTGTACGTCACGCGGCGCATGACGTACAGTGAGTGAGCGCCGCCCGCAGAGCCTGCCTGTCGGGGGACATTATTTTTAATAAGGATCACTATGGACATTATTTAGAATGGAGGCTGCTGTGGGTGTCATTACTCATTATAACTATAATGTCTGATAGGCCTAGTCCTGAGTTATATTACCCTGCCCTGTATAATAATTTACCCAGCGGGGTAATATAACTAAGGGGTATCAGTGATGGGTACATTATTATACAGGGCATGGGCAGGGTAATATAACTCAGCTCAGGACTAGGCCTATCAGACATTATAGTTATAATGAGTAATGACACCCACAGCAGCCTCCATTCTAAATAATGTCCATAGTGATCCTTATTAAACTTAATGTCCCCCACAGTGACAGTGGCCCCCATTTTCATGTCTCCCACAGTGGCCCCCGCCCCCTATTGTAATTAATGCCCCCCCCCCCCCCCCCACAGACCATCACTCGCCTCACAGCAGGCTTCTTTTCAGCATCAGCACTGCTCAGGGGCTCAGGAAGGATGGTAACAGGCAGGCAGTGCGGCGCTCAATCACTCACTGTACGTCACACGCCAGCGCCGCCTAGTGGGAGGAGCAAGCGCGTGACGTCAGTAAGTGCCGCCCGCACGTACCGGAGCTGAGTGACTGTACTCGGTAGTACGTACGGGCACTGTCTGAAGAAGACTCGGCACTCTGGCGCAGGTCGCAGGGCAGGCGAGATCTCAGAGGGAGGGAGCCAGGGCGCATGGCAGAGAAACGACAAGAGGGCGCCCCTGCCGGCACCCCCCTTCTGACAGCGCCCCGGCGGGCACCCGGCCCGCCCGCCCCTAAAAACGGCCCTGATTACATATAAATTACATTATAGCTATTCTGTTTCCTTTTTTTCCCCATTCAGCCATAGAAACATAGAAACATAGAATGTGTCGGCAGATAAGAACCATTTGGCCCATCTAGTCTGCCCAATATATCTGAATCCTATGAATAGTCCCTGGCCCTATCTTATATGAAGGATAGCCTTATGCCTATCCCATGCATGCTTAAACTCCTTCACTGTATTTGCAGCTACCACTTCTGCAGGAAGGCTATTCCATGCATCCACTACTCTCTCAGTAAAGTAATACTTCCTGATATTACCTTTAAACCTTTGGCCCTCTAATTTAAAACTGTGTCCTCTTGTGGTAGTTTTTCTTCTTTTAAATATTCTCTCCTCCTTTACCGAGTTGATTCCCTTTATGTATTTAAAAGTTTCTATCATATCCCCTGTGTCTCTTCTTTCTTCCAAGCTATACATATTAAGGTCCTTTAACCTTTCCTGGTAAGTTTTATCCTGCAATCCATGTACTAGTTTAGTAGCTCTTCTCTGAACTCTCTCTAGAGTATCTATATCCTTCTGGAGATATGGCCTCCAGTACTGCGCACAATACTCCAAGTGAGGTCTCACCAGTGCATTTCCTGCTGCTCTATGACATTGTCTTCCCACCTTTAAGTCTTCTGAAATAATTACTCCTAAATCCCTTTCCTCAGATACTGAGGTCAGGACTGTGTCAAATATTCTATATTCTGCCCTTGGGTTTTTACGCCCCAGGTGCATTATCTTGCACTTATCCACATTAAATTTCAGTTGCCAGAGTTCTGACCATTCTTCTAGTTTTCCTAAATCCTTTTCCATTTGGCGTTTCCCTCCAGGAACATCAACCCTGTTACATATCTTTGTGTCATCAGCAAAAAGACAAACCTTACCATCGAGGCCTTTTTGTCATGGAACCATGAACCAGACGTACAACAAGAGATAAGTGGAAATAAGAAGGCTTTATTGAAAATCAAGCTGTAAGCAAAAGTCCAAACGGATGGCTAAACCGAAGCAGGGTCTTGCGTAGACAGAGGTCAGGAACCAGGAGGGTAGTCAGACGAAGCCTGGATCAGGAACCAGCAGGGTAGTCAGACGAAGCCAGGATCAGGAACCAACGGGGTAGTCAGACGAGGCCAGGATCAGGAACCAGAAGCAGCAGCAGTCTTAGAAGCATGTGAACACAGGAGGACCAAGCAAGGAACTGAAGCCACAGACCTCCTATATATATGAGCTAGGCATCCAGCTCCTCCCAGTGGGAAGGAGAAGCCGCAGGGTGGGAGGCTACAAGAAACCCAGAAACCAAGATGGCCGCCAGCACATGTCAAACGAAGGAGAACAGTAAGAAGGTAAGACCATGACAGTACCTCCCCCTCAAGGGCCCCTCCTCCGCGGAGTAAGGAACGGTTTCTGAGGGAAGCGTGCGTGGAAGGCTCGGAGCAAAGCAGGAGCATGGACATCTGCGGAGGGAACCCAGGAACGCTCCTCTGGACCATAACCATGCCAATGGACCAAAAACTGCAACCGACCGCGGACCAGGCGTGAGTCCAGGATATTGCTCACCTCATATTCCTCACGATTGCCCACTTGGACCGGACGGGGCCGAGGAACCGAGGAAGTGAAACGATTACACACCAATGGCTTCAACAGGGAGACATGAAACACGTTGGAGATCCGCATGCCAGGAGGAAGCGCAAGGGCATAGGCTACCGGGTTTACCCTGCGAAGCACTCGGAAGGGACCAACAAAGCGAGGCGCCAGCTTGGGAGTTGAGGTTGCGGGTGGACAACCATACACGGTCTCCGACCTGGTAGGAAGGAGCGGGCGCTCGTCTGCGATCAGCCTGGAGTCTCTGGCGCTGCGCAGAGACCTCAAGGGACCTCTGGATCTGTACCCAAGAAGCAAGTAGGACGGAAAGGTGATCCTCCACAGCCGGAATATCCTGGGGAGAGAATACCTCCGGTAACACGGCAGGTTGGAACCCATAATTGGCCATGAAGGGAGACGTCCCAGAGGAAGAGTTCACCGCCGTGTTCCTGGCAAACTCAGCCCAAGGCAGGAGGTCAACCCAATTGTCTTGGTGATCGGAGACATAGCAACGAAGGAATTGCTCCAAGGCCTGATTGGATCGTTCTGCGGCCCCATTGGACTGAGGGTGGTAGGCCGAGGAGAAAGAGAGATGAATCCCCAACTGGGAGCAAAAGGCGCGCCAGAACCTGGACACAAACTGACTCCCCCGATCCGACACAATCTCCTTGGGCAAACCGTGCAACCGGAAGACCTCCCTGGCGAAAATCGTGGCCAACTCTTGTGCAGAGGGTAACTTCTTGAGAGGAACACAGTGGCACATTTTGGAAAACCGATCCACAATCATGAGAATGACCGTATGGCCTCGGGATGCAGGGAGGTCCACAATGAAATACAACCCCAGGTGTGACCATGGGCGCTCCCCGGTGGCTATGGGTTGCAAAAGGCCCAACGGAAGGTGCCGAGGGGACTTACTCTGGGCACAAACGGAGCATGCCGCTACATATGCGGCGATGTCGGAACGTAGAGAAGGCCACCAGAACAGACGTGAAACAGCCCAGGACAGCTGATTCTTTCCAGGATGCCCCGCGGCCTTGGAGTTATGGTAGGTTCGCAACAACCGCGTGCGCAACTCCTCAGGCACAAAACACCTGCCGTTGGGTCTCCAGAGGGAGCACCAGATTGAGCCGCCAAAATCTGCTCACCCAGGGGAGAGGTCAGGCTGGTGCGAATGGCGGCCAGGATCTGATTCGGAGGTATGACCGAAGTCGGAATCGACTCCTCCCCGGACAGCTCGGAGTACTGCCGTGATAAGGCATCCGCTCTGATGTTCTTGGAACCGGGTAGGTAGGAGACCACGTAATTAAAACGTGACAAGAACAGAGCCCATCTGGCCTGACGTGGTGTCAATCTCTTGGCCTCAGAAAGGTAGGTCAGATTCTTGTGGTCCGTCAGGATGAGAACCGGAACCACCGAACCCTCGAGCAAGTGCCTCCATTCTTTAAGGGCCTGCACGATGGCCAATAACTCCCTGTCACCAATCTGATAGTTGCACTCCGCGGAAGACAGTTTCCGGGAGTAAAACCCACAAGGAAGCAGAGGACCCTCTGGTGTTCTACGCTGAGACAGAAGGGCGCCTACTCCCGTCTCAGACGCGTCCACCTCGAGGACAAAGGGCAACCCAGGGTTGGGATGCGACAGAATCGGAGCCGACACAAAGGCGGACTTTAGAGCCTCAAAAGCTCGGATGGCCTCGAGCGGCCAGACCTGGAAATTACTGCCCTTCCTGGTCAGATCCGTGAGAGGCTTGGCTAGCATAGAAAAGTCCCTGATGAACTTCCGATAATAATTGGCGAAGCCCAAAAAGCGCTGCAGGGCACGGAGACCACTGGGCTGGGGCCACTGTAAGACAGCCGAAACCTTCTCAGGATCCATGGAGAACCCCTCAGCGGAAATGATGTAACCTAAGAAGGTTACCTGGGATCGGTGAAATTCGCATTTCTCAAGCTTACCGAACAGCCTGTTCTCTCGTAACCGTTGCAACACTCGTCTGACATCCATAATGTGGGCCTCCATGGATTCAGAATATACCAAGATGTCATCCAAATAGACCGCCACACACTGCTGCAACAGGTCACGGAAAACATCGTTGATGAATTCCTGGAAGACTGCGGGCGCATTGCACAACCCAAAGGGCATAACCAAGGATTCATAATGACCGGTCCTGGTGTTAAACGCGGTCTTCCACTCATCGCCCGCCTTGATCCTTACCAGGTTATATGCCGTCCTCAGGTCGAGTTTGGTAAAGACCGTGGCCCCTTTGAGGCGATCGAACAGCTCGGAAATCAAGGGTATCGGGTAAGCGTTCTTGATCGTGATGCGATTGAGACCCCTGTAATCGATGCAAGGCCTCAACTCACCGCCCTTCTTTTTCACAAAGAAAAATCCAGCCCCTGCCGGGGACGAGGATTTGCGAATGTGTCCGCGTGAAAGCGCCTCCCTCACGTACTCCTCCATGGCCTCATTCTCCGCTACCGACAGTGGATAGACTTTGCCACAAGGAGGAACGGCACCAGATTGTAACTCTATGGCACAATCGTATGGGCGGTGCGGAGGTAGGGCAACCGCGCGCACCTTATCGAATACATCCCGGTACTCTTCGTATTCAGGAGGCAACAGAGAGTCCGAGGAAGTACACAGCAACTTGACAGGCCCATGGATGCAACTAGCCCCACACTGCGGCGACCACGAGAGGATCTCGGCTGATCTCCAATCGAAAGTCGGATTATGCTTCTGGAGCCAGGGGTACCCCAAGACCACCGAGTAGTGTGGAGACGAAATCACCTGGAGACAGACCGACTCTCTGTGAACGGCACCAATGGCTATCCCCACTGGAAGGGTCTCATGAGTCACGTGTGGCGGCAGAAGGGGTCTGCCGTCTATCGCCTCAAGAGCCAGTGGGGAACCTCGAGGCTGCAGAGGAATGGAATTGGCGGCAGCGAACACACTATCAATGAACAAACCACCAGCACCAGAGTCCACCAACGCCTGGGTCGTCACCGAGCCCCCGACCCAGGAGAGGACAACAGTGATCAGTGGTTTGTCAACACGGGAAACCGGGGACGAGGAGACTCCACCCAAGATCTGCCCCCGACAGGCTCTCAGGTGCGAGCGTTTCCCGGACGGTTCGGACATGCCAACCGAAAATGCCCACCGAGACCACAGTACATGCATCGGCCCTCGCGTCTCCGGAGTACCCTCTCCCCCTCGGACAGGCGAGCAAACCCCAGCTGCATGGGTTCACCCCCAGACAAGTCATCCCCAGGAGGCGTGGGAGGAGAGGGAGGCACGGGTGGGACAGCAAACGTAGGCGCCAATCTGTTAGAAGACCTCCGCAGGCTCTCCTTAAAGGAAGGTCTCTCCCTGAGTCTGGTGTCAATCAAAATCAGGAAAGAAATAAGAGACTCGAGCTCCACTGGTAGGTCCTTAGCTGCAACCTCATCCTTCAAGGCATCCGAGAGACCATGAGAGAAAGCAGCGACCAGAGCCTCATTATTCCAGCCCACCTCTGCTGCCAGGGTACGAAACTCAATGGCGTATTCAGCTACGGATCGTGAACCCTGTCTGATGGACATAAGGAGCTTCGCAGCAGAGGCAGCACGAGCCGGCACATCGAATACCTTCCGAAGAGAAGCAACAAAACCGGAAAACTCGGCAACCACCGGATTGTTGTTCTCCCATAAAGGCTGGCCCAGGCCAAGGCCTTGTCCGAGAGCAGCGAGATCAAGAAGCCCACCTTTGATCTCTCAGTAGGAAAGGCATGTGGCAGCAACTCGAAATAAATGCCCACCTGGTTAAGGAAACCTCGGCACTGAGTTGGCTCTCCCCCAAAGCGCTGTGGAAGGGGGGCAGAACCGGTCATACCCCGAGACACCGCAGGCGCAGCAACAGGTGTCGGGGTAGACTCTGGCGCAACAACCGGAGCGGCAGTAGGAGCGGGCCCAGGAGCGACAACTGACCCATCGGCAACGGAAGCGAAATGAGCCGTGCGTTCAAGCAGGGTTTGCAACGCCACAGCGAACCGACCCAACAGGTGATCCTGCTGATCAAGTCTGGCAACCAGCGTAGGTAGCGAGGATGGCCCTGTACCGTCAGAATTCATGGCTTGGTCCTAATGTCATGGAACCATGAACCAGACGTACAACAAGAGATAAGTGGAAATAAGAAGGCTTTATTGAAAATCAAGCTGTAAGCAAAAGTCCAAACGGATGGCTAAACCGAAGCAGGGCCTTGCGTAGACAGAGGTCAGGAACCAGGAGGGTAGTCAGACGAAGCCTGGATCAGGAACCAGCAGGGTAGTCAGACGAAGCCAGGATCAGGAACCAATGGGGTAGTCAGACGAGGCCAGGATCAGGAACCAGAAGCAGCAGCAGTCTTAGAAGCATGTGAACACAGGAGGACCAAGCAAGGAACTGAAGCCACAGACCTCCTATATATATGAGCTAGGCATCCAGCTCCTCCCAGTGGGAAGGAGAAGCCGCAGGGTGGGAGGCTACAAGAAACCCAGAAACCAAGATGGCCGCCAGCACATGTCAAACGAAGGAGAACAGTAAGAAGGTAAGACCATGACACTTTTGCAATATCACTTATGAAGATATTAAACAAAATTGGTCCCAGCCAGACCACCATGATGGTTTCTTTCAGACACATCTCGTCTCTGCCAAATTTGCCACACAGATACCTTAGATTCCTCACTTCTCCATCCTGATGACCCAACAGTGTCATCCTACAACCACCTTAAATTCTGTGCCCACTGTGTTTTCCAATGCCAACAAATACTATAATAATTAATAGTGCCATACAGATGGTTCCTCTGAAAATACTAGTACCATACAAAAATAAATGTGCAAAATAGAGTGCTTTTAAGAGTTATAGTGCCCCCTTAGTAATAATGCTACCAGTAGGGCCCTCAGTAAAAATAATCCCCTATAGTTCCCCAATAATAATAATGCCGTCCTTTAGTGGTCCCAATAGTAAAATGCTCCCCCAGAGTGTCGTCAGGAAAAGCGTCTCTTTCCGAAACGCATAGGATTGTGCTTTTTGGTCCTGTAAGGTATCCATAACTCAAGCAGTTCGCTCATTTCAAGAGAGTATACAAGAGAGAGGAGCAGTGCTCTGTGAAGATCACACCTCATTGCACATAAGACTGAGCATACATGGCGGACTATAACGGATGATTATCACCCTGTGCACAACACTTTGTGGTCTGTATACATTTGGGGTCTAATCTAGGGTTTCTATGAATTTGAGGCTAATCTGGGGTCTGCATTAATTTTAGGGTCTGTCAGATCGGTATTAATTTTGGGTTCTGGTTTGGGGTTTTATGCCTAACGTCTGCTTTGTCATTTTCTAGTTCTATAGCCATGTCCTTTGGCTCTTTTATTTTGGGAGTACAGTTTCAGGTCATTGAGCAGCACACAAGGAAGCAGCGGACACAGTATTGGTGGAAGCTACAGGATGGCAGTGTTAAAGAGGCATCTGAATAGAGGACAGCACATTAGCTGGATAGGGGGTTCTTTGCTACAAAGGATGGGAATGGACTGCAGAAGAAATGAGTGAAAGCAGAGGTGTAACCAGGGGCGGATTGGCCATAGAACTTGCAGGGAAATTTCCCGATCGGCTAATGCCCAGGAGGCTGCCCAAGCCCTCCTCTCTGCCGCTGGCCAGATACATAATAAACTATCAATGGTAATTAACTCTGTGAGAATTAAAGTACTCATGTACCCAGCCAGCGACATGCCCTCCTAAATTCAACTATGTAACGCATCTCACCTCCTAAGCACTCTGCTCCATATCTTATTCGAAGACAATGGGAAGAGGAGGAGAAACAATGGCCTCTATTGATGCGCAACACAGAGGGACAGATTTTGTGGCAATATATTGTGTGGCACTGTGAATTTTTGTTGCTCCACCTCCTGTCAATTTAGACCCTCCTACAATGTGGGTCCACTTTTAGGTATTTTTTTCCAGGGCCACTTTAGGTTCCCAATCCGCCCCTGGGTGTATCCTGAATCTCCTGGGCCCTAGTGTACAATCTGTAACAGGCTCCATCTACAGAGCGCCATTTATTAACACTGGTGTCTTCTTATATACTAAAGGGGGTAGTACACCCCTGACGAAAGGCGTCTGCCCATAATGATCTGAACCAAAAAGAGAAGAAAAGTGAACAACTGAAATCCGTGGAGATGTCACTTGTAAGTCACTGGAATTACATTTGGTATAACTGTGATCTGCGTCTTATAAAAATCTCTTTATTAGAAAGTAGGGTGAGTTTAAATTGATTTGGGAGGAGGAGCACCAAATACCTTGTCCTGGCCCAGCTCATTAGTACAGCTTTAGTGGACAGGAGGCCAGGCCCCAGGGAATGATGAATATGCGCTTTACTTTCACCGCTCCCTAAACCTCTTCACCAGGTTCTGGAGCTGACTGTGTCCTCACTAAATACAGTATCAGGACATAGTGCAGTGCTGGCAACCATCCTGCCCCAAGTGCCCCCTTTTTGAAAACCAAAAGAGTCACCCTACTCATTATGAGTTGGGGGTTTACCATATTTAGTGTGGTCATGTGAATTTAAATAAACCACACAAATAAAATAGGGGGCGGCACAGCCACACAAACAGTGAATGAGCGTAGACTGTCAATGCGATTCACCCGGGAGGCGAGGACACATATGCTCGGTGGTGCGCAGCTGGAGGTGGTAAGTACAGCAAAAGTGATACCAATATAGAAGAAATGAACAGCGGCACTCACCCATATGCGGTTGATCACAGCAGCTTTAATGAAAATCAAAACAGGCAGGGGGCGGACAATTAAAGAGCACGCATCAAACAGCGGCGGCCGTTTCGCGCTACATGCGCTTCATCAGGCTGTGTATCAATGTGTGCTTGCGCCAGCGTTCCTTTCAACTCTCAGTGCAGGCTGTTGTCATGGAGATTAAACACTCCAGGCTGCGTCCGTGTAAAAGGGTACATTCAACATATAACAACAACAAACTAGCATCCTAAGGATAGATACAATATGCATGAGTGAATAAACATAATTCTGAACATATATTCACAGAAACGGACTGAGGTCATTTCTATCATTCAAACCAAGCTCCCCCAGGGCTTGTGTACGCAGGATCCACCTGGCCTCCCTCTGCAGGAGGAGGCGATGTCTATCCCCCCCCTGCAGAGGAACAGGTACGGTCTCCTGGCCGGAGAATGAAATACAGTTAGTGTCGCCACCATGGGCTTCCCTGACATGTTGGATAAACCTCGGACATCCCTTCCCTGTTTTGACAGAATTGAAGTGTTCCCTCGCTCTTTCGAAAAGACACCTAATAGTCTTACCAATGTAGAATCGTCCGCAGGAGCACAGTAGTAAATATACCACGTACGTGCTCCTGCAGTTGATAAAGGTGTTGATTCTATGCTGAATTCCCGCAAACTCGATGCATTTTTTAAGGGAATTGTAGGTGCAAAATGAGCAGCTACCACACCTGAAGTTACCTTTGGGCAAATTGCTGTTAAGCCAGTTTCTACTTTTGCTGGATTGGAACCTACTCCTGACAAGTCTGTCTTTTCGAAAGAGTGAGGAAACACTTAAATTCCGTCAAAACAGGGAAGGGATGTCCGAGGTTTATCCAACATGTCAGGGAAGCCCATGGTGGCGACACTAACTGTATTTCATTCTCCGGCCAGGAGACCGTACCTGTTCCTCTGCAGGGGGGGGATAGACATCGCCTCCTCCTGCAGAGGGAGGCCAGGTGGATCCTGCGTACACAAGCCCTGGGGGAGCTTGGTTTGAATGATAGAAATGACCTCAGTCCGTTTCTGTGAATATATGTTCAGAATTATGTTTATTCACTCATGCATATTGTATCTATCCTTAGGATGCTAGTTTGTTGTTGTTATATGTTGAATGTACCCTTTTACACGGACGCAGCCTGGAGTGTTTAATCACCATGACAACAGCCTGCACTGAGAGTTAAAAGGAACGCTGGCGCAAGCACGCATTGACGCACAGCCTGATGAAGCGCATGTAGCGTGAAACGGCCACCGCTGTTTGATGCGTGCTCTTGAATTGTCCACCCCCTGCCTGTTTTGATTTTCATTAAAGCCGCTGTGATCAACCGCATATGGGTGCGCATATGAGTGCCGCTGTTCATTTCTTCTATATTGGTATGAATTTAAATAAAGCTTTGGCCATTTAACACACAGTTGAAGTGTTCAGTGTCTTTATTTTGTGTTTTTTGCTTTGACTCGTAGGTGTGACTTTTCTACTCCAGTTCGAGCATATGAGAATGGCAGACATTGGACAATAATGTAAGCTAACCATACAAATTATATGTACCGTATGTCGCCCAAATCCGATTATTTTGGCGGGATCAGCTGACCATCTAATATGTATATTCTCTATAGATCTCCTTTTTGGGGTTCTCTAGGATTTATATATTGGTGGCCCATTATCAGTGGGGTTCCAACTCCCAGCACCCCACCAATCAGCTGTTTGGGAAAACTGCAGTACTCACCGGAGCTCTGATGAGCGCCACGGCCTCCTCACAGCTTACCAAGCACTTTGCCATCCATTGGATAGAATAAAACTAAGCTGTGCCTAGGTGACCGATGAATAAGACATCCCATGCCCTAGAAAAAGGCCTCTTCATACAGCTAATCGGCTGGGTGCCCGAAGTTGGACCTCCACCAATCAGTTATTGATGGCCTATTCTAAGAATGGGCCATCAATATCAAAATCCCAGAGATCACTTTTAAATGGGTTGTTCACAAATAGAAAACAGCGCCACACATGTCCATGGATTTCGAATATTGCAGTTCAGTTCCATTGAGGTGAATGGGGCGAAATTGCAATACCACACACAACCTGTGGACATGTGGGGAACTGTTTTTAAAAGAAAGCAGCCATGGTTTTCTAATCCCGTACGCCTCCTTTAAGACTACATCAATAAGCTTGTGGATGTGAAGATCAAGCTCTTACAGTCAAAAGAAGCAGTCCTACTGGCAGATACGGAAACACCTCCCTGTCTTAAAGGTGTTAGTTGTATCTAGTGAATAAGTGATGTCATGTGAGACCAGTATGTGAAATGTCTGGGTCTTATGTTTAGGCAATAGGAATAGGCATTATTTCAGCTCTCAAACAAAGGCAGTTTTATTATCATTACTGTATGTCCTGCCAACATAACCTGCTGTGAATGGAATGAATGAAGCTCTATACTTCATTGTGATGTCCATCTATGGTAGAGCTCTTTCCAGATAACATACTGTAAATCAGACTTGTAACAATACCTGCAGCTTCTCTGCTTCTTTCCTCTCTTCCTGCCAAGGATACACAGGCGATGACAGCCAACGTTGGAGAACCACAGAAGTCAGACATGGCATCTGCGGTCATCTACTATGATGGCCAGTTTTTCTGACTACATATTATTGTAACAAAGACACAATGATGAATATGCCATGCCTCTACCCAGTGGAGTGGTCACAGACACAGACAATTTGTAACAATGATGGGTTATCCATGACTCATGTAACATTTGTGGCTTAAAATCTGGTTGCTGTAGTCCATTGTCTAAAATGTGACATACACATCCAAAAATGTATATACAACTAACAACAGTGCTGTGTAGAGAGGTCGCACCACGTTTTTTCCGGAATAGTAAAAATACTCCTCTTACCATTTTTGAGGAGTATTTTTCGCCGAGGAGTAGTACGAAAATTGCAGTGGCTCTTTTCCATCACATTATACACTGCTCGTATTCATGGTTTTGACCGCTCTGCAATCCAGCAGTGGTGGCCGTGCTTGCACACTATAGGTAAAGGTCTTGGCCTATGCGCACTTCCAGCCCTTTCCTATAGTGTGTAAGCACAGCCACTGCTGCTGAATTGCAGGGTGGTCGTAACCACGGATACGTGCTGTGTATAATGTGATGAAAAGGAGGCACTTATGGGGGTGCACCTAAAGAAGAGGCATTGGGGGGGACCTAGGGCAGCACACGTTCATAAATCTGTGTCTGCAATAAACAAATTCCCTATTTCCCCTTTACAGTCTCCTACAGCTCACTACTGTCACACACCTGAGAAATCAGCCCAGCACCGCAAACAAGTCCTTCTCTCCAGCAACCACAGTTTCCTGACAGCAGGGAGGGCAGGAGGATGGCCAGACATGTTCTCTCCTCCTTCACTGCCAGAAGCCCCAGAAGTTTAGAAGATACTGTGGGGCCTCCTGTACAATGTACACCAGTGGGAGGCTGCATCACTGTGCGATACTGCCACCTAGTGGTTACAATAATTATCTCTCCTGAAAAGGAGGAGGAGACTAGGGGCCCACCAAGGAATCCCCCGCCTCCCTGAAGAGACAGTCCGAGCCTAAGCATGACACAGACAAACCTGGATAAGTCCCTGAAATTGAAGACATTCAGAGTAAACTACAGCATAAGTCCATAGAGTTCTATAGGTGGCATAGAAGCTTGTATAGAACAGTAATACTGCCATATGCATGAGGCCTAAAAGTTATAGTCTCCTCAGGATATGCAGCTAACCAGGCCGCAGGGGCAACACATGAGCTACGGTGGGCTGATGGGGGTAGTAGTTGTTTGTACTCACGGTTAGCAGAGCCTACCTGGGCCGGCGTGCAGTGATGGGAAGGACAGCACCAGTTCCTTCAGGGAACTCTCTGTTTATCCAGGGAATCCCGCCAGATGGTGGTCGAGGTGCCCTTGGTGGAATGGGTTTTTAGGTGCCTTGGAGGCAGGGTCTATGGTGTTCGTGACGCCACAAAATGATGGTGGTAGAAAGGATGAGGAGTCTATTGTTGTAAACAACAGAACTTTTACTTGAACAATGGTCTCAGGGTAGTCAGTACAGTTAATGTAGATAGCAAAAGTAATAATCCAAATATTAGTTCAGCTGTAGTCCTTGTAACAGGCTTGGCAATTGTAGGTTGAGGAATTTTCCTTTCTTTCTACAAACCGGATTCCAAAAAAGTTGGGACAAACTGAATGCAATGATGTGGAGATGGCAAATGGCAATATTTTATTTGTAATAGAACGTAGATGACAGATCAAACGTTTAATCCGTGTAAATGTATTATTTTAAAGGAAAAATACGTTGATTCAAATTTTCACGGTGTCAACAAATCCCATAAAAGTTGGGACAAGTAGCAATAAGAGGCTGGAAAAAGTAAATTTGAAAATAACGAAGAGCTGGAAGACCAATTAACACTAATTAGGTCAATTGGCAACATGATTGGGTATAAAAAGAGCTTCTCAGAGTGGCAGTGTCTCTCAGAAGCCAAGATGGGTAGAGGATCACCAATTCCCACAATGTTGCGCAGAAAGATAGTGGAGCAATATCAGAAAGGTGTTACCCAGCGAAAAATTGCAAAGACTTTGCATCTATCATCATCAACTGTGCATAACATCATCCGAAGATTCAGAGAATCTGGAACAATCTCTGTGCGTAAGGGTCAAGGCCGTAAAACCATACTGGATGCCCGTGGTCTCCGGGCCCTTAAACAACACTGCACCACAAACAGGAATGCTACTGTAAAGGAAATCACAGAATGGGCTCAGGAATACTTCCAGAAACCATTGTCAGTGAACACAATCCACCGTGCTATCCGCCGTTGCCAGCTGAAACTCTACAGTGCAAAGAAGAAGCCATTTCTAAGCAAGATCCACAAGCTCAGGCATTTTCACTGGGCCAGGGATCATTTAAAATGGAGTGTGGCAAAATGGAAGACTGTTCTGTGGTCAGACGAGTCACGATTCGAAGTTATTTTTGGAAATCTGGGACGCCATGTCATCCGGACCAAAGAGGACAAGGACAACCCAAGTTGTTATCAATGCTCAGTTCAGAAGCCTGCATCTCTGATGGTATGGGGTTGCATGAGTGCGTGTGGCATGGGCAGCTTGCATGTCTGGAAAGGCACCATCAATGCAGAAAAATATATTCAGGTTCTATATATGAATATCCAGACGTCATCTCTTTCAGGGAAGACCCAGCATTTTTCAACAAGATAATGCCAGACCACATTCTGCATCAATCACAACATCACGGCTGCGTAGGAGAAGGATCCGGGTACTGAAATGGCCAGTCTGCAGTCCAGATCTTTCACCTATAGAGAACATTTGGCGCATCATAAAGAGGAAGGTGCAACAAATAAGGCCCAAGACGATTGAACAGTTAGAGGCCTGTATTAGACAAGAATGGGAGAGCATTCCTATTTCTAAACTTGAGAAACTGGTCTCCTCGGTCCCCAGACGTCTGTTGAGTGTTGTAAGAAGGAGGGGAGATGCCACACAGTGGTGAAAATGGCCTTGTCCCAACTTTTTGGGGATTTGTTGACACCATGAAATTCTGATTCAACATATTTTTCCCTTAAAATGGTACATTTTCTCAGTTTAAACTTTTGTTCCGTGATTTATGTTCTATTCTGAATAAAATATTAGAAGTTGGCACCTCCACATCATTGCATTCAGTTTTTATTCACGATTTGTATAGTGTCCCAACTTTTTTGGAATCCGGTTTGTATTTCTGTCTATACTTTGTCAACTGGCTAGCACTCAGGTACTGAATATAATAAACTCTTACTAGTCAGTAGCAATCCACAGGGCGGTCTCCCTAATGGCAGGCATTAGTCTTCTGCTCCATTCTTTGGAAAGGATGCTCACTGAAGAATTACGGTCCATTATGTCCAAAGAGGCATGTGGTAAAGTAAAGGATAATATTGCGCACTATTCTGGGGCGGGGCTTATGGGGTGGGGGGAGCTTAGGGGGTGCTAGTCGGCTCTGACTGATTTACACACATAAGAAAACACAAGGTGCATATTAATATATACACGTATAATACTATAAAAGGACTATATAAACTGACTAGGGTCTCTGCTGCACTGGTCTCTGCTGTACTGTACCATATTTGTCGCCCTATAAGATGCACCTAGGTTTTAGAGGAGAACAATAAGAAAAAAATATTTTCCATTACACCTCAGGTCAGACCAGCAATCAGACCCCCAATGTTAATCAGACCTCTGCTGACATCCCTAATTATACCCCAATGTCAATCAGACCTCAGATTAGACCCCCAATGCCTCAGATCAACCTCCCAACCTTTAGCCATCTATAAGCCCCCATGTCAGCCATCATGCCCCATGTCAGCCATTAGCCCCCATGTCAGCCCCATGTCAGCCCCCAGCCTTTATGTCAGCCATTAGCCCTTATGTCAGCCAGCAGCCCCCCCATGTCAGCCATCAGCCCTCATGTCAGCCATCAGCCCCCATGTCAGCCATCAGCCCCCATGTCAGCCTTCAGCCCCCATGTCAGCCTTCAGCCCTCATGTCAGCTATAAGCCCCCCATGTCAGCCCCCAGCCTTATGTCAGCCATCAGCCATATGTCAGCCCCCAGCCCTCATGTCAGCCATTAGCCCCCCATGTCAGCCATCAGCCTCCCATGTCAGCTATCAGCCATACGTCAGCCCCCAGCCCTCATGTCAGCCATTAGCCCCCCATGTCAGCCATCAGCCTCCCATGTCAGCCATCAGCCATATGTCAGCCCCCAGCCCTCATGTCAGCCATTAGCCCCCCATGTCAGCCATCAGCCTCCCATGTCAGCCATCAGCCATATGTCAGCTCCCAGCCCTTATGTCAGCCTTAAGCCCCCCATGTCAGCCTCCAGCCCTCATGTCAGCCATCAGCCCTCATGTCAGCCATTAGCCCCTCATGTCAGCCATCAGCCCCTCATGTCAGCCATCAGCCCCTCATGTCAGCCATCAGCCCCTCATGTCAGCCATCAGCCTCCCATGTCAGCCATAAGCCATATGTCAGCTCCCAGCCCTTATGTCAGCCATAAGCCCCCCATGTCAGCCCCCAGCCTCATGTCAGCCATCAGCCCTTATGTCAGCCCCCAGCGCAAATAAATTAAAATAAAAACACTTACCTCTCCTGCTCCTGGACGCCACCGCTCCTCACCATCGCGATCCACTTCTTCTGCTGTCTGCTGTGTATCGCGGCGCACATTGTGAGGTCACAGAGCGCCCTCACGCTGTGAGCAGCCCTGCACAGCCGATAGCCAATCCGAGGACCAGGAAGCAGTGATTACAGATCCTTCACCGCTTCCTGGTCCTCCTGTACTATGAAGTACTTCCATAATGGAAGCGCTTCATTAGTACCGCATTAAAGACGGCCCTGATTGCTGCGTCCCAGCAAACAATCTTCCAGGGCCCGTTCCTGGGGGACCGCTGACTTAGATAACCTCATGTAAGTAAAGGGTTAAACATAACAATACACATTTATTGAAATATTTTTCTTTCTGCTCTCATTGCGCAAGAGGACATTGGGCGTTGTAACTTCGGTGCTTGACTGTGACAAAAGGGGCATGGGTCTTAAAATGGTGCTATAAAGTCCATGGCAAAGTCCTCGGAGACAAAGTCCATCCCTGATTTGGGGTATAAAATATTTGTAATGCAATGGTTAAAGTGCAAAGTGTCTGATTGGTAAGAGAATTTGAGTTACATAGGATAAAACGCAGAAGAAAAGTCTTTTCTGGGTACATAGCTTAAAACATTGCAGAAACTTGTTGAATTAAAGTCCCAGGAAACCTGAGAAAGGGGAAAAAGGGGATAAAATGGTGCAAACTTGGCACAACTGGGATTTTCAGTAAAGGAGTCCAGCAGGTAGTCCTGAACAATTTGGGAACAATGGGTATAGGACTCCCATGTGACCTGGGGAACTGCCACAGCAACTGCAACTTAAGCAGAGAGTTCCTTCCCTAACATAACAGTACTGGCTCCCAATGCAGTAGTTTCTCACAAGGAGGCTACATTGTTTGGCCAGCCGGCCTACTCACGAGTATGGGTCTGGAGAAGAAGGGACGTCAGTATCCAGGGAGATTCCTGAATCCTACTCATCTGATGACAAATCCGGTACACATGCGGGCTTGTATGAAGGCTTTTCAGAAGTGGGCTCCAGCCCAGATTTGGAAAGTCTTACGCTTTCTATTTTCTGTCACACAGCCTCACGGCACTTTCTGGCCATCTCCTCATCCCAAGCTTTAAACTCTGGTGTAGGAGCCAGGTACTCCATCCAGGAGCGAAGTGGGGGTTGCGGATGCTGGTCAGGCTCTCTTGTAGCTATAGCAGGTTGCCAGACGACCACCAGCCCGTAAAATTGTGTCGTTTTTTGAGACCCTTCCCACGTAGACGTAGATGGCGGGCTGCGGACCTCGGGCCTCTGCACTGCAGGTGCTGCAGCGGCGGCTGCCTCGGCTTCCTTTCTCTTCTGGTGGTGGCATAGGAGCCTCACGGCCCCTCAGTAGGAATGAATTTTAACAATTTCTCCTACACGCAAATTATGCTGATACTCGGGCAGGTAAGCTCTCTTGACCGATCGTCTATTCACAAAGAAGTCCCGGCCGGACTCTTGATCCCGGATGAAGCCGAAGCCTCGTTCCTTATTAAACTCTAGTTACCACACGCTCCACCACCCGCTTTCGCTGTAGCTCAGGCAGGGAGTCCACCGGGTAATCGATAATTTTTTTAGTTAACTCCTCAAAGTATTTCTTCCGGACATGCACTTTTTTGTGACTCATGGTTCTGCGTTCTCTCATCAATTGCTGATGGCGTAAGTTGGCTCTACAGGTTCGGCAGGGGCCTTGCAGGGTGGCGGTTCAACGCCTTGGCTTCTCCATCGTGCAGCCCAGACCTCATATTCCTGGACTCGCTCCTCCTCAGTATTTTGCTGGGGATCCGGGTGGTTTGCTCTTCCCAATTGCGTGGGGATACGGTCCGCCATGTTCAAGTTCTCTTCAATATCACAGCAGAGCACTTCCGCTTCCTGTGAAGGGCTGGAATTCATCTCTCTTTCAGGCTCGCCCCCTAGGTTCACTTGCATTAGGTGGGCGGCACCACCAGGAGGCACAATGAAAAGTCTATGATGGCACAGCAAATAATTATCTTCCCGCTATTTTTAAGGGGCGGCAACTCGATTTTCCCGCTCTGGAGGAGTGTTACAATTTTTTCCTGCAGTGATGGCGCAGTAAAACAACAAGAAAGCCTTCAGGCAGCCATTTTGGGTGCAACTTAACAGTCAATTCAGTGACAGCAAGCAGTTTTAGTGACACAAAAATATGCGATTTTACAACTTTTGACAATGCAGTTTTGCAGAGGGGTTCTTGTATACTATTCCCATGCAATTTGTAATCCACAGAAACACTTTCTCTGCACAATAATGATGTTTTACATCGCTAGTTAAAGTCTCTTTCAAAGCACATATGGTTTGAGATCCTATTCACACTAGGCACAGAGGATTTTGAGCCTGTTCGCACGCTGCTTGCAGCGCCAAAATTATGCAGCTAACTGGGCCGCAGGGGAAACACGTGTGCTACGGTGGGCCAATAGGGGTAGTAGTTGTTTGTACTCACAGTTAGCAGAGCCTCCCTAGGCCGACGAGCAATGATGGGAAGGACAGCACCAGTTCCTTTAGGGCACTCTCTGTTTATCCAGGGAATCCCACCAAATGTTGGTCGAGGTGCCCTTGGTGGAATGGGTTTTTAGGTGCCTTGGAGGCAGGATCCCTGGTGTTCCTGACGCCAGCACCGTTAGGTGCAAATGATGGTGGTAGAAAGGATGAGGAGTCAATTGTTGTAAACAACAGAACTTTTACTTGATCAATGGTCTCAGGGTAGTCAGTACAGTTCATGTAGATAGCAAAAGTAATAATCCAAATATTAGTTCAGCTGTAATCCTTGTAACAGGCTTGGCAATTGTAATTTGAGGAGTTCTCCTTTTTCCTATATCTGTCTATACTTTGTCCACACTCAAGCACTCAGGTACTGGATATAATAAACTTCTTACTGATCAGTAGCAATCCACAGGGCGGCTCCATAACGGCAGGCATCAGTCTTCTGCTCCATTCTTTGGAAAGGATGCTCACTGAAGAATTACAGTCCACTATGTCCATAGAGGCACGTGGTAAAGGATAATTTTGCGCATTCATCATCTGGCTGTGTCCGGGTACCTTTAGGTTCCTCCTGGTCACTGGTGCTTGTGAAGTCCATTGGCTAATTTAGCTCTAACCTCTACTAGACTTTCTCTATATGCAGACGTAGACTCTCTGGTCTGTGCTGTGCTGCTGTAATACTGTTCTCGATACTCCCTTATCAGGGACGAGGGGCTAAAATAGCAGCTACATTGTGGACTAGGCCTGTTCTGCTCATCCATTAACTTACTTCCTTCTACTCTCCTGGTCTCTCTCTCTTGTCCTCTCAACTAACTTTATTAGCAAACCCAAGGCTCTATATCTATATCTATATATATATATATGTGGTGCCATCACCACCTAGGGGTGACTAGATGTAATAACACTCTAACAGCCTGTTAATAGGAATTACAGATTACACAGAAATACATTGACATGACATCTCAAAAGTTTAAAGTGCCCACGACCCTTACTGAGTGGGACACTGCAGATAGGCGATCAATATCTGATTGGCAGGGGTCCAACACCCCACACCCCCGTAATAAGGGTGGACAGAGGTCCGATTTTAGGCTGGATAGTGCAGTTTCCTGTCCTCCGTCCTCCTTTTCTGTATATGTTCAGAAAGCAGCATTACAATGCAGGCTGCAGCCACAGACTGATTGAAGGAACAGGAACAGTGACCACGAATCGGGACCTGCTCTGTATCTGCTGTACATACTAGGAGTTGTAGTTCTCTTCTCTGATTGCCTACAATAACAGATTGGATACGGTGGGTGTAGTTAGGGTTGGCACCTTTCCGAACAAAAAATACCGGCCACATGGATAAAAAAAAGGGTGTGTGGTTTTGGTTGTGTGGCTTAACACAGGGAGTTATCTGACACATATGGGTTGATCAAATTGAGTTTTTCAACCCTTTTCTAAAAAAAAAATATATTTTTTTCCTGTTTTTAAAAGGGGCTGTGCACTGGTTTAATACTGATGATCTATTCTCATGACAGGTCATCAATATCAGACCCCCACCAGTCAGCTGTTTGAAGAGAAGGCCGTGCTCAGTGCAAGCACAGCCTTTTCCTCATTGTTTACCTTCATCAAATTCGCAGCGCCATGCAGTGTAATTACACCTAAGCCATCCCAATCACTTCTATGGGATGGCTCATTCCTATAGACTTTAATATTACAGAGCCGTCCATAGAAGTGAATGGGACGCGATGTAGAGCAGGTAAACAATGAGGAGAAAGTACAAGTGCTGCATTCACTTCATACAGCTGACTGGAGTGGGTGTCGGAAGTCAGGCTCCCACCGATCTGATATTGATGACCTATCCGGAGGGGGAAAAAAGAGGACAACCCCTTTAATGGGGTTGTGCCAAGTTTTCAAGTTATTCCCTATCCACAGAATAGGGCAGAGATGTCAAAATTGTGGCTATCCATCTATTGCAAAACTACAACTCCCAGCATGCCCTGGTAGCTGTAGACTGTCTAATCTTGATGGAAGGTGCAGTTTTGCAACAGCTGGAGGGCCACGTGTTTGCTATATCTGGAATAGGGGATAACTTACTGATCTGTGGGGGTCGGACCGCTGAGACCCATATGATCCCAAGAACAGCGTCCTGTGTTCCCGCAGTCTGGTGGAGCAACAGGTTCAGCAAGGATCTAATATTCAATTCTCTACAGGACTGCTGGAGATAGACGAGCACAGTGCTCCCAGTTATTTCTGGCAATTCCACAGAAAATGTAAAATTGTAATACAGGTCGGCTCACCCCTGATTCCAGCTGGCAAGGTGCTCCACCCTGATGTCGTACCCCGATCACCAGAAATAATGTAGTAGTTATTAATAGGGTGGGCACTCTAATATCTGGGTCACAGAGTAGGCAATGCGGCAGTGTTTATTTGACAGTAGTTTATTTTAGTAACACCAAAAACAGATCAAAATCTGCTAAAAATAATGTATCTATAAAATGGATAAAATTAGTAAAAGTAAATATACTTGATAAAATATATTGTGGTATGTCCACTGGTAATAATATGATATGGCCTAGGTGTACTGGCCGAGGATCATATATATTATCCGTAAATTCTGATTTGTACAAGCTATATTAGCAAGTATATTTATTCTCTGGAACAGCAGTCTCCTTTAACTCCACATAATCAAATAAATGTAAAATATGAAAATGAGTGACCAGTGCATAAGATATAAAGAAACCAAAATTAGGTGATAAACATACACATTTTATATTAAGGTGCATTAAACTAGAAGTGTTCAATTGGTTGCAATAATGTGCAAACGTGCAAAATATCTGTGGAGATTTATCCTCAAGCTCAATCTTTCTAGATGTAACAAAAGAGTTGTAACAAAAAAGTTCCTGAGAAACGGCTTGTTATTCCAGCATATATACTCTATTGTGCAATATGTCAGTCCGGCGAATCTCTAGTTAATAGCGCTATAAAGCGCAGCAGCGATAGTTGGTACAACGTATCAGTCCGGCAAATCTCTAGTTGGTACAATGTATTAGTCCGGCGAAACTCTAGTTGGTGCCGCTATGGAGCGCAGCAGTAATACTTAGTTATTTCAGCAGTGGAGCTATTGAGCGATGTTATGTGCACATATAATCATTTATTTTATTACTCACATGCGGGCTTTCAGCCGTCTTCACCGTGGCGTCCCACGTAGTGGAGGTTCTGGGTAAAGTGTATCGCTAAACCCCAAGTAGCATACGGCCTGGCTATTTTAAATACAGGATCCTCTGGTATGTTACCGTGTTTCTACCAGGTCCTGGTTGTGAGTAACAGTGCTGGTAATGTTCGGTCAGCTCCGCTGCATTACCAGCACTGTTACTCACAACCAGGACCTGGTAGAAACACGGTAACATACCAGAGGATCCTGTATTTAAAATAGCCAGGCCGTATGCTACTTGGGGTTTAGCGATACACTTTACCCAGAACCTCCACTACGTGGGACGCCACGGTGAAGACGGCTGAAAGCCCGCATGTGAGTAATAAAATAAATGATTATATGTGCACATAACATCGCTCAATAGCTCCACTGCTGAAATAACTAAGTATTACTGCTGCGCTCCATAGCGGCACCAACTAGAGTTTCGCCGGACTAATACATTGTACCAACTAGAGATTTGCCGGACTGATACGTTGTACCAACTATCGCTGCTGCGCTTTATAGCGCTATTAACTAGAGATTCGCCGGACTGACATATTGCACAATAGAGTATATATGCTGGAATAACAAGCCGTTTCTCAGGAACTTTTTTGTTACAACTCTTTTGTTACATCTAGAAAGATTGAGCTTGAGGATAAATCTCCACAGATATTTTGCACGTTTGCACATTATTGCAACCAATTGAACACTTCTAGTTTAATGCACCTTAATATAAAATGTGTATGTTTATCACCTAATTTTGGTTTCTTTATATCTTATGCACTGGTCACTCATTTTCATATTTTACATTTATTTGATTATGTGGAGTTAAAGGAGACTGCTGTTCCAGAGAATAAATATACTTGCTAATATAGCTTGTACAAATCAGAATTTACGGATATTATATATGATCCTCGGCCAGTACACCTAGGCCATATCATATTATTACCAGTGGACATACCACAATATTTTATCAAGTATATTTACTTTTACTAATTTTATCCATTTTATAGATACATTATTTTTAGCAGATTTTGATCTGTTTTTGGTGTTACTAAAATAAACTACTGTCAAATAAACACTGCCGCATTGCCTACTCTGTGACCCAGATATTAGAGTGCCCACCCTATTAATAACTACTACATAATTCCACAGAAAACAAGTAGAGCAGCCGCTCCACCAGAATGGGGAAATGGGCCCCAAATTTCTTGGAGTTTAAGATGCACCTACGATGTAGGGGAAGAAAATAAAAAAAATATTTTTCACCAGACCTCAGAGTAGAACTCAAATCCTCAGACCCGACCCCAAAATCGGACCCCTAATCCTAAGTAGTCCCCCAACCTACATCAGCCTTATATAAGACATAAAAAAAATGAACTTACCTCTCCTACTCTGGGTGGTATTGCCACTGTGCAGATCCACTCACCTCTCCCTAGCGGACTGCGCTGCTCTGTGAATGTACATCGCAATGTGTCAGGTCATAGTGCACACCTGTATGCGGTCAGGACATGTACAGAGTTGGGCCCTGAAGAAGACCAGGGAGAGGCAAGAATAGCCAGTGCAGTGCTAGACTCATTGATCCCTGCACCTCCATTCTCACTATAAGACAAACTACAATTTTTCCACCACAAAATATGGTAATTATTTTCACCAACATATTTCCTAAAAAAAGCCCCATGACTGGCAGTGGATCGCTAAAGTTATGTAGAAGCTCCGGGCTTTTCATAACTTCGGCGTATCCAGCGCTGCTTCTAAATGGAAGGCAGCTTCCTAGCTGTCAGATATATGAGTATCCTCAGGGTAATGCAGTCTATGAACAGGGGACCCTCTTGTCCTTTGGTTATGGTGGGCAGCTTGTAGCTTATGGAGTTCCCACTACATGCAGAGGAAGCTGTAGCCAGATTAGTGGCGATTACCTTCTTTGCCAAAGTTGTCCGCAATCCCTTTGTGTCAGCTAAACCTTCTATAGATCTTCTCACTTCTGAAGGCTGGTACATAAACTGATTTTAGTCTGTAGGGGAATGGAGTCTCCCTACAGGAGCTGCTCCTTGCTGCTTTGAGGTGTTCACTCCTCAGCAGTCAGCCATAAACTCCAGAAACTTTTTCCGAGAGAGGAAGGGTGGAGCCAGCCCTGACTAGCCACTTGAGACTCCCCACTCCCTATACAGCCTTAAGGGAGTTTTAGTAGATGCACATAATACCGTACATGAAATACAGTGATATTTAAGTGCTTTGAAGTGTTTTCAGGACACTGCTTATGCAGTACGCAGCCCTGCAGGGTATTGCGATTGTGAGGTCACGGTTAATAGGCAAACAAGGGTTGCTCTTGGTTACTCACAGTTTATGGGAGACCCTGGGCAGCAGTGATGGAGAGGGTGGCACAGGAGACCTCTGGGGCACTCTCGGTGTATAGGGACTAGGCCTGATGTTTGGTGAGGTGCCCTGGATGTTGCAGATGTTTAATGTGTCGGGGGCAAGGTCCCTTTAAGATTTGTGACGCCAGTGCCTGTAACGTCACTTTATACAGTCTTTGGTAAAGTTCCATGGACAGCAGCAGATATAAGCAGGCTTTATATATATGGCAGGCACAATGTTCTTGCAAGATACACAGAGGGTAAAACACTTACAGACCAGGCTGCACTTTTCCTCAGAAATCCTGTGCACTATTCCTCAGAACTCCTGGCTCTCTTTATCCCAAGGCCCGTATGCCCTAATGCTGGCTTTATCCTTGGTAGCAAACTTCCTCAGGTATATATCCTTGCTTTGGCGTAAAATCCTTCTTCAGCTCTCTTGTCTGGCTGGAATACTGGCTCTGCTCTGCTTTGTTATGGGAACTTGGTTTCTCAGGAGGTAACTCTTCCCCTGGTGACAATCTTCTGAGCTAACTCTGGCTCAATATCCTCAGGCAGGCTGGTCTACTCTCACTAGCCTACTGGTGGCAACTAGAAGCCTAGGCTGTCTAGTTGCATGTCAGAAGCTCCCTTCAGCTGTTGCCTAGCTAAAGTCCACACTACTTCTGACTCTACAACTCTTTTCCTGAACAGGACCTGACTATTTATATTAGGGGTTCCCTAGCTCCCTCTAGTGTCTAGGAGGACGAACTACACCCTAATAGGCCTGCTATACACATCACAGGGAAAATACACATAAATACATATAAAAATACATTAAAATGGACTGTAAAATACACTGGCACTGTCCCTCAGGAGTAGGAGAACCACGTGGCCCAATTGACCCTTGTGTAGTGCCCACATTTACCTAGTGGGACACTACACTTATATACCAGGCCGGTAGCCACAGGTGCCCTT
This sequence comes from Bufo gargarizans, assembly GCF_014858855.1. NCBI lineage: Eukaryota > Metazoa > Chordata > Amphibia > Anura > Bufonidae > Bufo > Bufo gargarizans. The sequence goes on from NC_058085.1 coordinate 135,132,442, forward strand.
CTGAATTCAACTATATTGCTGTCCTCAGAGGAAGTCATGATGGTCTAGGCTGAATGGAGAAGATGAGGAAAGAGAACATCAACATCGGAGGGGCAGCTTCTGAGCAATATTTTGTGCTGTACTGGGGCATTTGCTTCTCCTGGAGCAGTATGTTGTGCTGAGCTGTGGTATTTGGTTCTGCTGGGGTAGTATTTCACGCTGCATTGTGGTATTTTGTTTTGCTTGGGCTATATTTTTGTGCAGCATTATGGTATTGCTGGGCCCACCTACTTGTGTTGGCTACAACATTGGGCCAGTTTTAGTTTTTTTTCCCAGCGCCACTTGAATTTCCCAGTCCACCCCTAGAGACCTATCTACCAAAGAAGGAGATGTCATCTCATTTAGAAATTGAATTCAGGAACAATAAAGTAAGGAAGAGCATTATAGAAAGTTGGTGCATGAGAAAGAAAAAATATGCCAGAAATATATGAAATGTGGTATAAAACTTCAGGAAAGTGATTGGGGGCTGGGGACTTTCATCAGTCAGTGATCTCTCCTCCAGACACGCTGCACAGGCCGTGACCTGTATCCCTCTAATGAGGACAAGGTGTATGGCAGCCTGCTCTACATATGTATATGGCATTTGTGTAGACCTGTAGTGGGAAGTACTAATCCCTTAATATGGATGGTTTCTTAAAATACAGATGTTCAAATCACAAAGGGCAGAGCAGGTTAATCTTTTTTTTTTTCCCAAAACTGTTAATGTTCTGTAGGTGCAAAGCGACCAAACGATAATGTGAAGCGTCTACAGTGAGCAGACTAATATTAAAGGCTATGGGTAGAGATTTGTCATCAGGGGAAATTTTCTTCAAGTCAGTTTTGTAATTTGAGCCAAACTTATCAAAAGTGGCACGTTGTTTGATAAATTTGGTGGAACTTTAAATGAACACCTCTCTAGAGATGTTACTCCATTTATACCACCACTTACTGAAGCAAGATTGCACCACTTTGGTAACTTTTTTTAAAAAGTAACATTTAATAGATCTGTCATTTGCCTAGCTAAGGCTGCTTACACACCTCCGGCGCAGGGTGTTCTGGCAGAGAAGAGAATTGCCAGAATTCTCAGGATCTAGCTCTGCCGGATGCGGACAGAATGTCCGCCGCTGGCCCCATTAAGTATAATGGGATCCAGCGGAGATCCGTACACATTCCAGCAGTCAAGCAGAGAACCAACCTGACACAAACTGCTCTATGCTGCGGTTTGTGTCCGGACAATTCTCCGCTTGTCTGCCAGTATAACCATGCCGTAGTTTTACACCAGAAGTAGCCTAAACACGACCCCTTTCCCACCCACTTCTCAAAAATGAAGAGAGTGGTGTAAAATGGCAAAAAACACACAATTCTGTGCCAAAACATTGTGTTCTAAAATTGTGACCTTTTATACAAACATGACTTGATAAAAATTCACCTATGGCATTCTAGCTGCTGCCTTAAAATCCAAGAATAAAGCTGCCTATAGATAATATTACAGTATTTATAACAGGAACCATCAACCAATGTATCTTCTGTCTTTTATCTATCTAGTATCTATCTATATTTATGTATTTATTCATCTATCTATTTATCTGTCTATTTAATATATTGACCATCTATTGATCTAGTAATCTATTATCTATACATATTATATGTAGTGAGTCATCTCTATCAATCTTCTATCATATTGTCTATTATCTAGCTAGCTATGATCTATTGACTTTAATATTGATTGGACCCTGGGAAACAGGGAGAACACAAGTGCCGCTGCCGCATTCATGGGTCCATACTTTATTAACTAAGTAGCAGGACATGTAGGGCATACATGGGGGGGAAACTCACCTTCTCCCTGGCTGTGATGTTCTGCGCTGCGATTGGACAGGGAGAAGGAACGCCCAGGGAGAAAATCTGATGTCTCCTCCCTGGTGTTCCGATGCTGTTACTTAGCATACAGCGCAGGAGAATGTAACGGGGGCCACAGCGGCGCAACGGAGCGGCGCCCAGAAATAATAGTAAGTGCAGGGAGATCCCTCATGTATGCCCTACATAACCTGCTACTTAGTTAATAAAGTATGGACCCATGAAAGGTCCTCCAGTAGCCAGCGGGGCTCAAGAGGCAGCTGCCTTGGGCCCCCAGGAGCAACTGGGCCTGGGGCAGCTGCCCCTTTTGCCCCGCGTTAAAGACGGCCCTGTCTATTCATCTTTTATTATCTATTATTGATCTATCTATCTCACATCTATCTATTTATCTATCTCACATCTATCTATCTAATCTATCTTTCTATCTATCTCTCATATCTATCTATCTATCTATCTATCTATCTATCTATCTGTCTATCTTCAGATCCTGATGGTTGGGGAAGAGTTAACCCATCCATCTTTATCGTCCAGGTCAGTGGCGATTGCTGGAGCTCATGGACGAAACAGGTGTTTTCTTTCGCCATTCGGACATTATGAACTCTACACTTGTAAAGCAGGTTATAAATTCACAAGGCAGAACATGAATTCAACCTCTGGCAAGTGGAAACCAACAACGATGATTGGGATCATTAAACTTTACAGGTCGGTCCCCCTGGTGGACCTGACCTAATGACAAAAACTTTGTGTTATAGGTCCAGGGAAGGTTTTAGAAGGGTGGTATGAGACTGGTAAAACATTGCAGTTTCCACTCTTGTCCATGGCTAAGTCTCGTATTGTTCCTCAACCTTAGAAGAACCTTACATTTTTACATCTAATATAAGCCTTCTATGATCAAGAGTTTAAGAGTTGTTTTAAAAGTATCCCTTTAACTTTGGATAGTTTTTGGCTTTAGCTGGCAGCTGAACAATCCTGTCGACTAGAAACAAATGAGCCCACCTGGCCTTCCATCTCCTTACCTTTGCTTTTCAGTACAAATGACATTGGCAAGCAGCCTGCTAACCTGTGACACATGATTTTACATTTCTAAAATTTGGTGATCATAGTGAACGTTGAGGTCCCTTGGGGCTCCATTAGTACACACATTGCTATAACTTTCTCCAGCTAATAGCTTTCACCAGGTAACTGCATTTACAGCCCATAACAGCTCAACAGCTTTCAGCCATGCTCTGCAATCTATGGGAATCCTAGGTGCACAGCTGTAGGGGTGCAAAGGTTGCAGTTGCACCCATACCCTGGTACCTGAGGGGGCCCAAAGGCTCCTTTGCCACATAAGAAGACACCAGTATTATAAATGTCACATGGTAAATAGGTTGGGGGGGTGGGTTGTTACACATTTTGCACTAGGGGACAACAGCTTCTGTAGAATCCTTAAAGGGGTTGTCTCGCTTCAGCAAGTGGCATTTATCATGTAGAGAAAGTTAATACAAGGCACTTACTAATGTATTGTTATTATCCATATTGCTACCTTTGCTGGCTTAATTCATTTTTCCATCATATTATACTCTTCTCGTTTCCATGGTTACGACCACCCTTCAATCCATCAGTGGTGGTCGTGCTTGCACACTGAAAAAGCGCCGGCCTCTCTGGTGGCCGGAACCATGGGAGCGCACATAGGCTGGTGCTTCTTCCTATAGTGTGCAAGCACGACCACCACTGATGGATTCCAGGCTAGTCATAACCATGGAAACAATCAGTGTATAATGTGATGGAAAAATGAATCCAGCCAGCAAAAGAAGCAATATGGATAATAACAATACATTAGTAAGTGGCTTGTATTAACTTTCTCTACCTGATAAATGCTATTTGCTGAAGTGAGAACAACCCCTTTAATACCTGACATAAGGGGTCATTTTTAAGGCCAAATTGCCAAAGTTGGAAAGCTATGGCAAGTCTGATGCTGTGGCCATTGAGTAAGGTGCCATGAACCAGAAATGTGACATGGAGTACCACCCCCCCCCCCCCCCCCCCCCCCATTGTGGGACACCAGGAAAAATATTGGGGGGGGAGATGAACAGCAATCTGGTTTGAGATTTACTTTAAAAGTTAATTACTAAAACTCACATAAAATACCAAAATATTCTGTAAATAGTCTAAAGCTATATTCACTATTATGCAGCCCGCAGAGCTCAAAGCTTTCCCAGCATTCCCTGCTCGCTCAGGATTTACATAGTTTACACTAATGATTTGCATACTGGGAAGTGTAGTCTTTATACTTAAAGGGGTTGTCCCACAAAAACTATTTAGTAGTTTTCAAACCAGCACTTGGATCTGAACACTTTCTTAATTATATGTCATTAAACATATAGCATAACCACTGAGCTATTCAATAAAATATATCTGTATAGCGCCACCTGCTGTTTGTTCATTTTCTTATTTTGCTGTTCACCTCACAGACGTGGACGCACATCCACAGTTCCATCCTTCAACTGCCTCTAGAGCTATGATAGGGAGAGAGCAGCAGAAAGGACACGCCGACTAAGCTGCAGCAGAAAGGACACACAACCCTGAACTAATAGCTGTGCCACCAACGAATTATTACAATAGAGGGAGGAAGGGGGGGTGCGGGGGCGCACACTGTGCCACCAACAAATTAAATTATTACAATAGAGGGAGGAAGGGGGGGCGGGGGGGGCGCACACTGTGCCACCAACTAATTATTACAATAGAGGGAGGAAGGGGGGGCGGGGGGGCGCACACTGTGCCACCAACCTATTATTACAATAGAGGGAGGGGGGGGGCCGCACTGGCCACCAATGATATTCAAATTGGGGAGGGGGGGGTCTGCCCCCTGCTGCCTGGCAGCCCTGATCTCTTACAGGGGGATATGATAGTACAATTAACCCCTTCAGGTGCGGCACCTGAGGGGTTAATTGTGCGGATCACGGCCCCCTGTAAGAGATCGGGTGCTGCCTGGCAGCAGGGGGCAGTCATGTACACAGTTTGTAGTATATTCTAACTAGAAGCGTCCCCATCACCATGGGAACGCCTCTGTGTTAGAATATACTGTCGGAAATGAGTTTTCACGATGTACCTCATATCCGACAGTATATTCTAACATAGAGGCGTTCCCATGGTGATGGGGACGCTTCAAGTTAAAATATACCATCGGATTGGAGAAAACTCCGATCCGATGGTATAAAAGGGACTCCAGACTTTACATTGAAAGTCAACGGGGATGGATCCGTTTGAAATGGCACCATATTGTGTCAACGTCAAACGGATCCGTCCCTGTTGACTTGCATTGTAATTCAGGACGGATCTGTTTGGCTCCGCACTGCCAGGCAGACACCAAAACGACTTTTTTTTCATGTCCGTGGATCTTCCAAAAATCAAGGAAGACCCACGGACGAAAAAACTGTCACGGATCACGGACCTACGGACCCCGTTTTTGCGGACTGTGAAAAAATACTGTCGTGTGCATGAGGCCTAACACAGTTATAACTCTCTGAGTACAGATAATGTAGTAGATGGGTGTGAGGCCCCAGAATTCAGAACATGCACAGTGTGACCTGAAGTCTGGGCCAGGTGGCGGCAGGGTGGGCCAAATTCTCAATCCACCCCCTAACCCTACCATGTAACAAATATGTGGATGGATATTATTATATACAGTAGAGTACAGCACCACATACCTCATCCATCCAGTGACACCTCCTGTGATGTAGACTTTCCTCAACGTCTTCATTCAGAGATAAGATCGCCATGATACCTTCTTATAATAATACAGAGGGAGCTATTATATATTATAATAATACAGATGGTACCATTATATATACTAATAATGCAGAGGGGCCATTTTATATACTAATAATACAGAGGGGCAATTATATATTATAACAATACAGACGGGACCATTATATATTATAATAATACAGACGGGACCATTATATATACTAATAATGCAGAGGGGCCATTATATATACTAATAATACAGAGGGGCCATTATATATTATAATAATACAAATGGGACCATTATATATACTAATAATACAGATGGGACCATTATCTATACTAATAATACAGATGGGACCATTATATATACTAATAATACAGAGGGGGCTATTATATATACTAATAATACAGATGAGACCATTATATATACTAATAATACAGACGGGACCATTATATATACTAATAATGCAGAGGGGCCATTATATATACTAATAATGCAGAGGGGCCATTATATATACCAGGGGTACTCAACTAGTTTTATTAAAGGTCCACATACCTGGGTCTGCAGTCAGGTGAAGGTCCGAGCTGAACGCCAACAGTAAAGATGCCATGCGATCATGTGATCCATGCTCGTGGGGCGCTCTGAAGTTATAGTGGAGCGCCCCGGGTAAGTCCCAGAATTAGTAATGGCCACATTAGTGGCCAGTAAGAATAATGCCCCCAGTAAGAGTAATGCCCCCATTAGTGCCCCCCTTAAATAAAAAATAATTAGCATTCACCTGGCTGCGGTGAACATTCGCTGCTGACTGCAAGCTCAGGACCGGTGCTCCAACGTGATGATGTCTTGTAGGTCCTGTCCTGAGCTTCTAGTCAGCAGGGAGTGTTCTCCACAGCGTGAGCAAATGGAGGTGGAGGTACCGTAATTTTATTAATTTTTTACTAGCACAAGTAGCGGTGGAGGTAAAGGCTGTACTAATGGGTGTTCCATGATGGAAGCGCTCATTAGTAAGGGTACTTTCACACTTGCAGCAGGACGGATCCGACAGGCTGCTCACCCTGTCAGATCCATCTTGCCACTACTTCGCCGTGCCGCTGCTCTGTGCCCATCGACTATAATGGGGATGGGGGCAGAGCTACGGCGCAGCACGGTGAGAGGCCGCCAGACTAAAAGTTCTACATGTCCGACTTTTTCGTCTGGCGGCCTCACGCCGTGCACTGCCATGCTGCGCTGTAGCTCCACTCCCGCTATAGTCAATGGGGAGTGGCAGTCCGGCGAAATAGCGGCAGGACGCATCCGACAGGGTGAACAGCCTGTCGGATCTGTCCTGCTGCAAGTGTGAAAGTACCTTAACAGTCCTTACAGGAAAATTCTGGCACCGGCAAGGGAACTAAAATAGCAGCCTTGCTGGTGAACTACTGGCCGGGTGGCAACCCAAGCCACAGAACAGACATATGATAGTTTTGTTCCGCATCCAATTCCCATTATTGGGCGATTGGATGCGGACCCCTTAATTACAATGGGGCCACAAGAGTTGCAGACAGCACACTGTGTGCTGTCTGCATCTTTTTCTGCTCCATTGAAAAGGGGTCCGCATCCAATGCCCCAATAATGGGAATTGGATGCGGAACAAAACTATCATGGTTTGATGGGGCTTTATCACTTTATTTATTCAGGTTACCTTTAATTCTAAAGAATATGGCCCAGGAGAGATGGGAACACGATACTGACTGGAGTCCTTTCCTGCAGTCAGTGACGTGTTCCCGCCTCTCTGTAGCCCTCTCCACGCCCCCCTTCCTTCCCAAATGTGACATTTATTTCATTGGTGGCAGTGGTGATGTCCCTCCCCTCTCCAGCAGCACGTAAGTGTCCTTTGGAGCTTGAAGCTCCCTTACGTGCTGCCGCTGCTGCAGGGGAGGAGGGACCTGTGAGTGCACTGAGGGAGAAAGCTCCCTCCATGTGCAGGTGCCGGATGACAGCGCTGGTGCCTGCATGTGGAGGGAGCCGTCTCTCACTGCGCCCCTGGGAAGGAGGAAGTGCGCCGGTAAGCTCCTCCTCCTGCACATACCAGAGTGTGCAGGAGAGGAGGAGCGCTACATGTGGAGAAAGCCCTGTCTCACTGCGCTCTGGGAAAGGCAGAAGTGCGCCGTAAGCTCCTCCTCCTGCACGTACCAGAGTGTGCAGGAGAGGAGGAGCGCTCTAAAGGATGGCCGGGGTCCGGACAACTGGCGGCCGCGACCCCTGATATATACTAATAATACAGAGGGGCCATTATATATTATAATAATACAAATGGGACCATTATATATACTAATAATACAGATGGGACCATTATATATACTAATAATACAGAGGGGGCTATTATATATACTAATACAGAGGGGGCTATATATATATACTAATAATACAGAGGGGGCTATTATATATACTAATAATACAGAGGGGGCTATTATATATACTAATAATACAGAGGGGGCTATTATATATACTAATACAGAGGGGGCTATATATATATACTAATAATACAGATGAGACCATTATATATACTAATAATACTGAGGGGCCATTATATATACTAATAATACAGATGGGACCATTATATATACTAATAATACAGAGGGGGCTATTATATATACTAATAATACAGAGGGGGCTATTATATACTAATAATACAGAGGGGGCTATTATATATACTAATAACACAGAGGCGGCCATTATATATTTATAAATACTAATAACACAGAGGCGGCCATTATATTTACTAATAATACAGAGGGGCCATTATATATTATAATAATACATTCATCATGTCATCTCGCGAGACCTGACGCAGGAGCTCACGGTGAGGTAATCGCGATCTCCTGCGCCGTTCTACTGCCTTATAGGCTTCAGGCCTGAAGCCTATGAGGCAGAACGGAGGGGACGGAAGCCATAGGCTCCCGTGGCCTTCCGTGAAATGCCCGCTCCCCCCACGTTACGCCACTGCGATAGATAGATGATAGATAGATAGATACTGTAGATAAATAGTATAATATCCTAAACCTTTCCTAACTTGTCTCAGCTGGGTCTATATCACATCATAGTATTTATGTTTTGCAATTCAGATGTAACCATTTAAAAACGGTGATGTCCAAGAAATATCTATTAAGCCAAAAAGTCTTCTCTAGATGAGGAATTAAATATGAACTGGAGAAGAAAAGTCTGAAGGCAGCAGGTCAGAGAGCTGAGGGATTACAGGATGAAGGGGGATACAAGGAAAACACCCCCTATGTACTAAATCACTAACACATGATATATTCTCTATAGATTATATTACATAAACACCATTATAACCCACAGAAACAAATCAGCGCCACAATGACTATGACATCTCTGTGTGTCACGGAGCTGGGCCGGCAGCCTACCATGTCGAGGCAAGAACACCAGATATAAAAGAAATATATTTTCTTTGGAAAAGAGTAAATCAGTTTTGCTTGCTCTGGGACTCTGCTGCCTCCTCATAGATCACGCCAGTAGGGATAAGGAAACCTGGCGAACCCTTACAGCAGCTCCTGATATAAGACTTGGAGAGCACACTCTCTAATGAGAGTGATGTGTTATGGCTTACCACTTAGTCTCTCAGCTCTTCCGCCTACTATGTATGTGTTATTTTAGCTGCGAAATAAGATTTTGATATGAATCATATCTGCAACGGATCTAAGAGTTCAGACACAGTTATCTCTAGAGGCTGCTAGACTAGAGATGTGCAGAAGGCAAAAAAGGTGGGAGAAAATGAACAGATACGGTGGGTAGAAGGACAGTCGATTTGAAAATGATTGTAGAAATGCAAGGATACACCTTCCTGTAGTGCCCCCGCAGGGTAAATAAAGCATTACACTATAGAAATCTAATTGGAATCTGTGAGCTGTATGTGATGTCCTGGGTGTTCCTGAGTGAGAGACACACTTTGCAGCTGTTTTCTGCTAGATGAGGGCCCTGAATCCAGGACTTCTCACTATTAAAGGAGTTTACAGCAAACATTTTTTATTTTTTGGTATTTCACTTGAATGTGAAAGCTATAATTGCTTGTTATATTATGTATTCATGTTATTTTATGTTCTCCCATGCATTCCAGCAAAAGGAGGTATGGTTGGCAATGGTTTGCAGGAACAGGGCTAACCACCCTGTTCCTGCCCTTTTGGTAGGAGTGGCCTGGTCCAACTTCCTGCCAGGAGGGAGAGTTCCTGAGAGATAGTGTAGGAAGCACATGCCCAGGGGGCAAGTAACACCCAGAGGCCCACTGAGCCCCCCTCCTGCTTTCCCATTTCCCCTGCCTCCTCCTGACCCCCCCCCCCCCTTGCCACTTTCGTCAGCCATGTAAATTCCAACACAGGAAAACAAAATAAACTAGGAATGCTCCGATATATCGGTCGCCGAAACATATCAGCCGAAAATGGAATTTTTGGTATAATGCCGAAAGTGTCATTTTCTGGCTGATACAGTGTTGCATCCGTGTATTCTCTCCTCCCCGCTGGGCGCTGCTCTGTGTCCCCCCCGCCATGACACTTGATGACTTTTGCAGAAGAAACTGTATATTGTGGGGCACAGTGTAGGCTATATGTGTATAAAAAACATATTTCATATGAAAACTTACAATTACTTGGCTTGACCCTTGGGGATCTCAGACACCTCCACACTTTGGCCGGGGGCTCGGCGGAGCTGATGTGTTTTATCCTAATGAGAAAAATTTCATAATAAGGATTTGGAGAAGAGGCAGAGGGATAGCAGAGCAGGGAGAGGCTGGTGCTGCTACTAGAGGACTCAGACCATGGGGGAGTAATAAAGCCCACCATAATGCCCCCCCCCCCCAGTAGAAATAATTCTCCTTATAATAGTGCAAAAAATACCCCCTTGTAAAGCCCCCAATTGAGCTAATGTCCCCATAGTGCCCCCTATAATGTGCCAGTAGCCAATAGCCCCCCTATAATGTGCCAGTAGCTATAGGCCCCCCTATAATGTGCCAGTAGCCATAGGCCCCCCATATAATGTGCCAGTAGCCATAGGCCCCCCATATAATGTGCCAGTAGCCATAGGCCCCCCCATATACAGTTGCAATAAAAAGTATGTGAGCCCTTTGGAATGATATGGATTGCTGCACATATTGGTCATACAATGTGATCTGATCTTCATCTAAGTCACAACAATAGACAATCCCAGTCTGCTTAAACTAATAACACACAAAGAATTAAATGTTACCATGTTTTTATTGAACACACCATGTAAACATTCACAGTGCAGGTGGAAAAAGTATGTGAACCCTTGGATTTAATAACTGGTTGAACCTCCTTTGGCAGCAATAACTTCAACCAAACGTTTCCTGTAGTTGCAGATCAGACGTGCACAACGGTCAGGAGTAATTCTTGACCATTCCTCTTTACAGAACTGTTTTAGGTCAGCAATATTCTCGGGATGTCTGGTGTGAATCGCTTTCTTGAGGTCATGCCATAGCATCTCAATCGGGTTGAGGCCAGGACTCTGACTGGGCCACTCCAGAGGGTGTATTTTCTTCTGTTTAAGACATTCTGTTGTTGATTTACTTCTATGCTTTGGGTAATCCTGTTCTATGCTTTTGTCCCATTGCAACACCCATCTTCTGTTGAGCTTCAGCTGGTGTACAGTTCTCCTAATGTCTTGATAAATTTGGGAATTCATTTTTCCTTTGATGATAGCAATCCGTCCAGGCCCTGACGCAGCAAAGCAGCCCCAAACCATGATGCTCCCACCACCATACTTCACAGTTGGGATGAGGTTTTGATGTTGGTGTGCTGTGCCTCTTTTTCTCCACACACAGGGCCAGATATATCATTAGGCAAAGTCACTTTTGTGGAGTGGAAAAGTCGCAAAAAAGTCCCAAAGGCTAAAACTGCGCACAAATTTGCGACTTTTTTCTGCTCTGCACTATGCTCGCCAGATTTCTGAAAGTGGGCGTGTTTTCGTATGTAAATGAATCTCTAGACAGATTTACTATTGGGACTTTTTTTAAAAGTCGCAAAAAAGTCGCAACTTCACTCCAGTGAGGACCATGCTTATCTTATGAGACTTTTTAATAGAACATGCGACTTTTTCATAAAAACTTGCGACTTTTGTAAAGCTGCTTACTGACGGATAAACTGCTACCGTCAAACCACATTTATTACAGTCTTAAAGGGCCGATCATAAATCTGACTTGGCTAAAACTGACTTTAGCCATATGTGAAAGTGGAGTGAGCTGTCAGAGTCGTGATAAATCTGGCCCACAGTGTTTTGTGTTTCTTCCAAACAACTCAACTTTGGTTTCATCTGTCCCCAGAATATTTTGCCAGTACTGCTGTGGAACATCCAGGTGCTCTTGTGCAAACTGTAAACGTGCAGCAGTGGCTTCCTCTGTGGTATCCTCCCATGAAATCCATTCTTGTTTAGTGTTTTACGTATCGTAGATTCGCTAACAGGGATGTTAGCATATGCCAGAGACTTTTGTAAGTCTTTAGCTGACACTCTAGGATTCTTCTTCACCTCATTGAGCAGTCTGCACTGTGCCCTTGCAGTCATCTTTACAGGACGGCCACTCCTAGGGAGAGTAGCAGCAGTGCTGAACTTTCTCCATTTATAGACAATTTGTCTTAACGTGGACTGATAACTTTTATAACCCTTTCCAGCTTCATGCAAGTCAACAATTCTTAATCGTAGGTCTTCTGAGAGTTCTTTTGTGCGAGGCATCATTCAACATCAGGCAATGCTTCTTGTGAAAAGCAAACCCAGAACTGGTGTGTGTTTTTTATAGGGCAGGGCAGCTGTAACTAACACCTCCAATCTCATCTCATTGATTGGACTCCAGTTGGCTGACACCTCACTCCGATTAGCTCTTGGAGATGTCTTTAGTCTAGGGGTTCACATACTTTTTCCACCTGCACTGTAAATGTTTACATGGTATGTTCAATAAAAACATGGTAACATTTAATTATTTGTGTGTTATTAGTTTAAGCAGACTGTGATTGTCTATTGTTGTGACTTAGATGGAGATCAGATCACATTTTATGACCAATTTGTGCAGAAATCCATATCATTCCAAAAGGTTCACATACTTTTTCTTGCAACTGTAATGTGCCAGTAGCCATAGGCCCCCCATATAATGTGCCAGTAGCCATAGGCCCCCCATATAATGTGCCAGTAGCCAGCTAGTGCCCCCCTATAATGTGCCAGTAGCCATAGGCCCCCCATAATGTGCCAGTAGCCATAGGCCCCCCCCCCTATAATGTGCCAGTAGCCATAGCCCCCCATTTAATGTGCCAGTAGCCATAGGGCCCCCTATAATATGCCAGGAGCCATAGCCCCCTATAATGTGCCAGTAGCCATAGGCCCCCCTATAATGTGCCAGCAGCCATAGCCCCCCCCCCCTATAATGTGCCAGTAGCCAGATAGGGCCCCCCTATAATGTGCCAGTAGCCAGATAGGAACCCCCCCTATAATGTGCCAGTAGCCAGATAGGAACCCCCCCTATAATGTGCCAGTAGCCAGATAGGGCCCCCCTATAATGTGCCAGTAGCCAGATAGGAACCCCCCCTATAATGTGCCAGTAGCCAGATAGGAACCCCCCCTATAATGTGCCAGTAGCCAGATAGGAACCCCCCCTATAATGTGCCAGTAGCCAGATAGGAACCCCCCCTATAATGTGCCAGTAGCCAGATAGGACCCCCCCCCTATAATGTGCCAGTAGCCAGATAGGAACCCCCCCTATAATGTGCCAGTAGCCAGATAGGAACCCCCCCTGTAATGTGCCAGTAGCCAGATAGGAACCCCCCCTATAATGTGTCAGTAGCCAGATAGGAACCCCCCCATTATGTGCCAGTAGCCAGATAGGGGCCCTATCAGTGACAGAAAAATTAATAAATAGAGTCAGTCAGACTTATACTTACCTCCTCGAGCACCTTCACTGAATCACCCCCGTCCCGCCTCCAGTGCTGCTGTGTCTTTACGGCAGCGCAGCGGCTTAGTCAGGCAGCGCGATGTTGTCATCGCGCCGCCTGCGTCGGTCCGGCGGCCTCTCTGATTGGCTGCCGGCAGCACACCTCCCTTTCTCCCTCCGCAGTACGGAGCCGCAGGTAAATTAGTAACAGCGGCGGTGGAGGCAGTGCGCTTAGTGACAGTCTGATTCGGCCTGGCCGGCCGGGACAGTGAGGCAGCAGAGAGGCCCGGGGGGCAATTGCCCCCCTGCCCCCCGGCCCAGTCCGCCCCTGCACAGCTCCTACCCCAAGGGAAGTTAATGAGTGCTCTTGTCAAACAGTTACTCCAGGAAAATCGTCAGAGTGAAGGACACTACTTCCAAAAAGCTTCACTGTGCCTAGACAGCAGAGTGATCAGCAAAATCATAGTTATACATACCCTGCTGCAGGTGAGGGACTATGGCTCAGACGCACATCACTTCAACCACTGCCAGGTCAGGCAATCAACAGGCCTGTATCATACTGTGTACACCTATATCCACAAATGCCTCTAAGTGACATTTAATTGCCACCTAACCAACCACAATACTGAATCACCTGGTGACCAAAACTGCACTTTGTACCATCTATTACTGGATGTAAGTAATATTTTGCTCTAAGTAAAGAGAAACTTTTATACACCTTTTGACTGCACCAATCACCGGGGAGCAACAGCCTGATGGAGTACACCATGACGCAACTTCTCATCAGGACCACAAACACTACCATCCTTTGCACAGGCTCCACAAGGCGCACCACAGCCCCTTCAAACATCTGATCAGCAGGGGTTTCAGCTGTCGGACCTCCACCGATCTGATATTGATGACCTAGTCTGCGAATAGGTCATCACTCTCATGAAATGAGAAAATCCCTTTACCCAAGAAAATGAGACTGAAATGTAGTACCAGATATCAAACATGGCCATGTGAATGGTACTGTATGAATGTGTACAATGAAGGGAACACAGTGCAACCTTTATTCTGCTGAATGGCAGTCCTTAGAGTCAAACCAGAAGCCAATACATTATTGATGGCCTATTTTTAGGCTAGGCCATCAATATTCAAATCTCAGTAAGGGCGTGCTCACATCTCCATTTTGGGATGTGTCTGCCTGATCCAGCTCAAATGCTGGCAGTCGGCTGCACAAAAAATGTTGCATGGTTTTGTCCAGCCAAAACCTGGGATTTATGCCATAAATTGGCTGGATCACCGCCAGACCTCCTTGCATTTAAGGGGGATCCGTCAGCGCTGGATGCTGTGAGATTTTGCACACTGCTCTGTGCTGGAACAGTCTGCTGGATCTCCTAACGGAGATTTGAACATTAAACACCTTTAACTTTAAAAGATATGTACACCTTCGGGGGCAATTTTATTTTATAATTGTATTTTACTCATTAATAAATTGGTCTTTATTAAAAATATTGAACCATTCTGTCACAAAGGGTCAACTGTTTTTCTGGCTGTGTGCATCCTACTTTCACTTTGTGCCGGTCATCTAATAACCCATATCTCTAAATTACTAAGAGGTTACCAGTAAGATAAGGATTAAGCTTTGATTAGTGTTCATAATGTCAGAGAGCAGAGATAAGGAGCCCGTCAGCTCCCTGCCTGACAGAGCAGAGAGAAAATTCAGATCCTACTAGTAGAGCATCTGAGCTCTGTACAGAGAAAAGGACTCCATATTGTTTAATAAAGACCAATTGAAATTTTTTTTAGCTCATAATGAGTACAATGCAATTAGGAATAAAATGTCCCTAAAGGTATACATAGGCTTTAAGGCCCATTTTTTTATATTTACTATTAGGCTTGTTTCACACTGCTGTCAGGCTGTTCCAGCATAGAATTCCGGCAGTCGGCCGGACAAAAACCACTGCGTGCAGTGGCCTTTGTCCGACCGATTCTCTGCACAATAGAATCAGGGGCCAGAAGGCATTCTGGTAGCGTCCAGCAATGCCAGATGCGGCAGGCTGCTCCCGGCTGGCTGCAGGATCGGCAAATGTTAAACAAGCCTTAATGCTATCAGAAAAACTTCCTAGACAGCTCTCTCATCTCAGACTAAATGCATTGTGGGCAAAGCAATGAAAACAAATCTCTGGCAACATGTCATGCAACTTCTCAGGAAGTTTCCCTGATTAGCCATTTTTTTTTTATCTAAAGGGCAATGAAAACCACAGATTTATTTCATGAATATTCTGCAGAATCCTAACATAACTTTTTTTTCATGAACTCTGTGGCTTCAGAAGTCCGAATGATCTCAGTTATGAATACAAGTTCTGTTCTTCTCATTGTTGAAAGCTATGGGATATAATACTCAGGGCTCTGTCACTATAACAAATGCATAAAGAGCGCAGACAGATTTTATAATTGTGAAAAGAATCTCTGAAAGTCTTTTACATGTAATATAATGCGAAAGAGAACAATAAAGAGGAAGCGAGACAATGTGTGTTATTTCATTCTATAAAGTAGAGCCCTACTGACGTGTCATCGCCTGGCTGCAGCAGGAGGAGTATCACCAACTGGTATTGATGCATTATACGCATTTACAGTATGTCCAAATGTCTATAGTAACCAACGAGAAGATAAAGGATTCAAAAGTATATTCTGAACTTTCTGTGTCATAGAATACATACTGTTCTCTGTTACCAGCTTTTTCAGGCTGGGTTGAGGCTGACTGGAGTGCTCTTCAGTACTACTGAAGATGGAACTTGCCACAATGCCTTCCAAAGAAACCCCACTATTATTGCTGGGAGGACCATTGTTCAAATGAGTGGGCCACCATGTAATACAGGGATCAGCAACCTCTGCCACTCTGGATATTCTAAAACTATTCAGATTTAATTCTCAGAATGCTTCATTCACTTCTATGCAAGTTACAAGGAAAGTTTCAAGACAAGTATGAATGTTGGGAGCACTAGTTTCAAAGCAGCTGGAGTGCTGAAAGTTGCTGATCAATTACGTAATATATGGTCACAGGGACGTAGCTAAAGGCTAACCCCACCCCCCTAACCCCATGCCAAATTTTTTACCTTAACCACCATCCCTCCAGCCAGAAGTGTAACTTGACCTGCATGCACTTTCTTTAATGCCTGTGTCTTCTTATGTGGCACAAGGGTCTTTGGGCCCCCTAAGTCTTCTGGGCCCGGTATCGACTGCTACCTCTGCACCCCCTATAGCTACGCCCTTGTATGGTCACATTGAGTCTACCAGAATAAAAAGCCATTCATTGCAGGCTAATCTCCGATGTGGATAATAGATTGGTGTTGAATAGGGGGCAACCCCTTTGTGACATCCAGATGCCCTGTCCCTAACTGGGCACATGGACAGGGATTATCCTTACTAAAGAGGACAGCACAGCTGGCCTTATAACCAAGGATCTTGATCATCAAGAATAATATTAATTATGCTTTTCATAGAGCTTCTATCAGCTAAATTCATATATGTTTTTATAGAGCTTCTATCGGCTAACTTTATGTATGGAGCTGTTATTTGGTATTATTTGAGCACTGTATGGTGCTATTTTCATTGTTTTTCACAGCTACAGTACTTAAAGCGTACCTGAGTTTTCAAAAATGGCTGTGCTTCTTTGTACAATTATAACTGTGAAGGAAGGTTTTTTTGGGGACTTACCTAAAGTCTCTTTAAGCCATATTATTCCCTGTTTCAGCTGCACAGCTAGAGGCATTTCACTCAGAAGCAGTGGGTGTATCCCTTCTGTTGAATCTGCCAGCACTGTATGGAGTGATCTTACTTCCCACTATGTTTGTTTTCTTCTATAAAGCTCACAAAGCTGCTAATGGAGGGAGAGATCAGATTCACAGACACAGAGGAGCTTCTCTGCACTTCAGAAGCTGTGTAGAAGCAGTTATTTAATCAGGCTTAGGAGTTCAGCTAGTTCTGACACACCCCTTTTTCCTGTGACTCATCTTCTGAGTCTTTGTTACTAGGGATGGATCTTGCCTAACAACAGGCAAGTTAGGTGGAAGTGAGACCCCTAGTGGACATGACTTTACAGCTTTTTTTTCAGGTGGATGCAGCCATATTTTTTAAATGAAGTGATCTAGAAATTTGCTAGTTACCCCATTCTCTATTAAATGAAATGAAATTGTGTGAAATAACAGTGACTTTTTAAAGGGGTTGTTCGGTTTCAAGAGGAAATCAGATGACTCACGGGATCAACCTGTAATAAAGAATAGATGATTACTTACCTGAAAGATCCTGCACCATCTCTCCGGTTCTCCCTGCAAGGCTGCATACTGCAGCAGTGACTTCACGTTGACAACAGTTGACCACTGCAGCCGATCACTGACCTCAGTGGTGCAATGAACAGGCCAAAAAATGGCTGCAGCAGTCACATGTTGTCAACATGACAGTAAAGCAGAGCCCTGCTGGGAGAACCGGAGCAGTGGTGCAGGATCTGTCAGATTAAGTAGTCATATATCCTTTATTACAGGTCGATCCCCTAAGTTCCCGGTATGTAATGTATAATGGTATCTTGCATGGCAAAGCATTGCTATTTGGTCCCTGTTTGACACTGGCATCTGGGCAATATATTCTAAGATGCTCATTATTAGGCAGTGTAATTATAAGGGTTTTTTGCACACTGTATGACCCTACACTATAAGGGAAGGGGCATCAAAAGGTACCGCATAGGTCATCATCCAAAATAAGGATGGACGCGGCTACCATACTCCAGGATGGCGTTACCTTATACAGTATGTGCATCAGATACAAGTAGGTTCATGCGATTGCCAGGTATACTGTTGAATATAACTCATTTGCATGTTATGTTACACACAGTACACAATATGTGTTTATGAACATATTTTGTGTTTGTGGGGTTATATTATGGGTATTATGTTTGTATCAGTATGCATCTGTGCATTTTAATACATGCAAATGTATAACGTATTTAGAATGATATTTGTTTGTATGAATAGAGACATATAAAGCAGTTATATGTGTACAAGGAAAGCAGGCTTCCGGAGAGCTTGCAGTGACGTTCCTGTTGCTCTGGAAAACCAGATGTCTCTTTATATGATGACAAAAGATTTATTCCCAATGTAGGGTCTGAAGTGTTTGCTGTGGAGTCAGCATGAAATTACTTTCCTCCTGAACACAGCATTGAACATTCTAATCACCCCCTCCCTTCTCTGCCATTTAAAAGTGTTCACAATCATATACTCTACTGCAATGCTATCCCATTAACTTATTAAATGCCACTTCACTCATATACTGTATGTACATACTGCCCTCCACTGCTGTGTCATGTTATATATTCAGAATCAGTACTTATATACAGAGAGCATATTTTATATCAAACTACTCATTATTACTAAAGTAATGCCTCCTATTACTCCATATAACCTCTCTCTATATCGCCTTGTATTAATTCATGTATTCTCTCCCTATGTCTCCTCCTATTACTCCATATAACCTCTCCCTATATCTCATCCTATTACTCCATATAACCTCCCTCTATATCTCGTTTTATTACTCCATATATCCTCCCCCTATATCTCCCCCTATTACTCCATATAACCTCTCCCTATACATCATCCTATTACTCCATATAACATCTTCCTATATCTCCTCCTATTACTCCATATAACCTCTCCCTTTATCTCCTCCTATTGCTCCATATAACCTCTCCCTATATCACCTCCTATTACTCCATATAACATCTCCCTATATCTCCTCCTATTACTCCGTATAACCTCTCCCTATATCTCCAACTATTACTCCATATAACCTCCCTCTATATCTCCTTTTATTACTCCATATATCCTCCCCCTATATCTCCTTCTATTACTACATATAACCTCTCCCTATATCTCATCCTATTGCTCCATATAACCTCCCCCTATATCACCTCCTATTACTCCATATAACATCTCCCTATATCTCCTCCTATTGCTTCATATAACATCTCCCTATATCTCCTCCTATTACTCCATATAACCTCTCCCTATATCACCTTCTATTTGTCACGATTACAGGGAGAGAAAGGTCACCTCCTAGGAAGCCCCTAAACCTGGCCCTGACTCCTGTCAGTATGTTCATACCATGAAGGTAGGAAAATACATACGCCAGAACCTAGACCCTAGGAGCCCTGAAATGCCCTAGGTAGTGGCAGGGAATGAGACTACTGGTTCCTTCCCAGGTTAGCAAACCAGAGTCTCCCTGAGGCCTAGTAACAACAAGCACAGGAGAAACAACCAAATACAAAGAGCAGTACAACTTATCTTATAGAAAATGGATGTGCAGAAACACAGGAAAGTCCACACACCAACTATTTAAAATCCAAGCAGAGAAGTGTGAGACCAAACTAAGTAGGGAATGCAGTAATGACCACGGGCTGCACCTGACAAGAGGTGTGGTCAATACCAAACCACAACACTGAGAATCAAGAGACTTCTAACCTCTGTCACAGAAGGTACCGTGACAGTACCCCTCCTTCTACAGGTGACCTCTGGACACCCAGTACCGATCTTATCCGGATTAGTCCTGTGAAAGGCTTTCACACGGCGACTGGCATTAACGTCAGCCGCTGGAACCCATATTCTCTCCTCTGGTTTGTAACCCTTCCAGTGAACGAGATACTGGAGGGATCTACAGAGAATTCGGGAGTCCTCTATCCTTACGATATGAAATTCAAGATTACCGTCCACCATGACAGGAGGGGGTGGCAGGGAGGACGCTTCAGCAGGTTCGACATATCTCTTCAGTAATGATTTGTGGAAAACATTATGAACCTTTAAAGGGAACCTGTCACCAGGAATTTGCGCATAGAGCTGGGGACATGGGCTGGTAGATGGCCACTAGCACATCTGCAGTACCCAGGTCCCATAGCTCTCTGCGCTTTTATTGTGTTAAAAAACAGTTTTGATCCATATGCAAATGACCTGATATGAGTCCTGTATCCGGAGATGAGTCAAGCGGAAAGGAGCCCAGCACCGCCCCGCGTCCTCCGAATCTCCTCCTTGCTGGCTGACGTCACAGAGCTGGAGCGCCGAAATCTCGCGATGCGCGAGCTAGCGCATGCGTAGTTCGTTCCCTGTGCTGATGCCAGTACAGGGAATGAACATGATGCCCGACACTGCGCATGCGCTAGCTCACGCATCGCGAGATTTCGGCGCTCCATCTCTGTGACGTCAGCCAGCAAGGAGGAGATTCGGAGGACGCGGGGCGGTGCTGGGCTCCTTTCCGCTTGACTCATCTCCGGATACAGGACTCATATCAGGTCATTTACATATGGATCAAAACAGTTTTTTAACACAATAAAAGCGCAGAGAGTTATGGGGACTGGGTATTGCAGATGTGCTAGCGGCCATCTAGCAACCCATGTCCCCAGCTCTATGCAAAAAATCCTGGTGACAGGTTCCCTTTAAAGCCTGCGGAAGGTCAAGACGAAAAGCTACCAGGTTAATAAGGGCAGAGACCTTGGGCCCAAATTCCACGAAGGTACTTTCAACTTAATGTTGAAAGTTCGGGTTCGTACCAAACTTTTGGATTTTTGGACATTTCAGTAAAAGTTTGGGTTCGGTGTTCGGCTCTTTCTCTGCGCTTTTTGAAGCGTTTAACTGTCTGACCTTAGAAGCCCTCACAGCCATGCCTACTAATGGCATGGCTGTGATTGGCCAGTGCAGCATGTGACCCATCCTCTATATAAGCTGGAGTCACGTAGCGCTGCACGTCACTCTGCTGTTACAAGTGTAGGGAGAGGATGCTGCTGGACTGGTGATTTCAGGGAGAGAATAGGAGATTATCTAACTCAGCGATCTACATAGAAATAGTTGTGTGGGAGCAGGGCACAATCTTTTTACCCTGCCCTGAGCCCATTGACCGAAGTCAGTTAGGTAGGCGGCGGCGGCCATTTTATGCAAGCTCTGTGCACCAGCACTGCATCTGAGCTTTTGGGACATTGAAAATCACAATATTTTTGGGCAATATACAACATCTGGATTAGTCAGCCATCATTTTCTGGGGTTTTAAAAACACACTTTTTGGCCAAAAAACTGTATTTTCCTGATCTGCAAGTGTTAAATTCAAGTTTAATATATACAGCTTTCATATTCTGTTACCCAAAAATATACAACATCTTCATTAGTCAGTGTGCAATATAAGCTGGGGTTTTAAAAACCAACTTTTTTTGCCCAAAAACACTATTTTGCTGATCTGCAAGTGTTAAATTCAAGTTTAATATACCTATATTAAACTTAAATTTAACACTTGCAGATCAGGAAAATACTGTTTTTGGCAAAAAAAAAGTGTGTTTTTAAAACCACAGAAAATGATGGGTGTATTTCTATCTGAAATTGCACACTGAATAATCCAGATGTTGTACATTGCCAAAAAAGTGTTTTTTTTTGGTAACAGAATATGAAAGCTGTATATATTAAACTTGAATTTAACACTTGCAGATCAGGAAAATACTGTTTTTTGGCAAAAAAAAGTGTGTTTTTAAAACCCCAGAGAATGATGGGTGTATTTCTAGCTTAAATTGCACACTGAATAATCCAGATGTTGTATATTGCCAAAAAAGTGTTTGTTTTTTTGTAACAGAATATGAAAGCTGTATATATTAAACTTGAATTTAACATTTGCAGATCAGGAAAATACAGTTTTTTGGCAAAAAAGTGTGTTTTTAAAACCCCTAAAAATGATGGCTGTATTTCTAGCTTAAATTGCACACTGACTAATCCAGATGTTGTATATTGCCCAAAAAGTGTTTTTTTGTAACAGAATATGAAAGCTGTATATATTAAACTTGAATTTAACACTTGCAGATCAGGAAAATACTGGTTTTTGGCAAAAAAAAGGTGTGTTTTTAAAACCCCAGAAATTGATGGGTGTATTTCTAGCTTAAATTGCACACTGACTAATCCAGATGTTGTATATTGCCCAAAAAGTGTTTTTTTGGTAACAGAATATGAAAGCTGTATATATTAAACTTGAATTTAACACTTGCAGATCAGGAAAATACTGTTTTTTGGCAAAAAAAAGTGTGTTTTTAAAACCCCAGAAAATGATGGGTGTATTTCTAGCTTAAATTGCACACTGAATAATCCAGATATTGTATATTGCCAAAAAAGTGGGTTTTTTTGGTAACAGAATATGAAAGCTGTATATATTAAACTTGAATTTAACACTTGCAGATCAGGAAAATACTGTTTTTTTGGCATAAAAAGGCGTGTTTTTAAAACACCAGAAAATGATGGGTGTATTTCTAGCTTAAATTGCACACTGACTAATCCATATGTTGTCTATTGCCCAAAAAGTGTTTTTTTGGTAACAGAATATGAAAGCTGTATATATTAAACTTGAATTTAACACTTGCAGATCAGGAAAATACTGTTTTTTTGGCATAAAAAGGCGTGTTTTTAAAACACCAGAAAATGATGGGTGTATTTCTAGCTTAAATTGCACACTGACTAATCCATATGTTGTCTATTGCCCAAAAAGTGTTTTTTTGGTAACAGAATATGAAAGCTGTATATATTAAACTTGAATTTAACACTTGCAGATCAGGAAAATAGTGGTTTTTGGCAAAAAAAAGTGTGTTTTTAAAAAAAACCAGAAAATGATGGGTGTATTTCATGTATTTCTGTTTTTTCGCCCTATAAGGCCCATAAGACGCACCTAGGTTTTTGGGGAGGAAAATAAGAGAAAAAAAATTATTTTACTAAAAGGTGTGCTTTTGGTGGGTTTGGAACTAATGGTGGTCTGTGGATGGCACTATTACTGGGGATCTGTGAAGGACACTGTTATGGGGGGATCTGTGGATGACACACTGTTATGGGGGATCTGTGCATGGCGCACTGTTATGGGGGATCTGTGGATGACGCACTGTTATGGGGGGATCTGTGGATGACAGACACTGTTATGGGGGGTTCTGTGGATGACGGACACTGTTATGGGGGATCTGTGGATGACGGACACTGTTTTGGGGGGATTTGTGGATGACGGACACTGTTATGGGGGAATCTGTGGATGACGGACACTGTTATGGGGGAATCTGTGGATGACGGACACTGTTATGGGGGGATCTGTGACGGACACTGTTATGGGGGGATCTGTGGCTTGCACTGTTACAAGGGGGATCTGTGGCTGGCACTGTTACAGGGGGATCTGTGGCTGGCACTGTTACAGAGGGGATCTGTGGCTGGCACTGTTACAGGGGGGATCTGTGGCTGGCACTGTTACAGGGGGATCTGTGGATGGCACTGTTACAGGGGGATCTGTGGCTGGCACTGTTACAGGGGGATCTGTGGCTGGCACTGTTACAGGGGGGATCTGTGGATGGCACTGTTACAGGGGGGATCTGTGGCTGGCACTGTTACAGGGGGATCTGTGGATGGCACTGTTACAGGGGGATCTGTGGATGGCACTGTTACAGGGGGGATCTGTGGATGGCACTGTTTTGGGGGATCTGAGGGTGGCACTGTTATATATGTGCCAACCACAGACCCCCCAGCCCTTAACTGTGCCATCCACGGATGTTCCCCATAAAACTGTCTTTCACAGATCCCCCTGCCGCTGCAGTATACAAATATAAAATGTCTTATTCAATTGAAAGTGATTAAACATGCCCCCTCACTCCTAATATTACCGTACATCCGAACAGCTTCAGTACAATGCAGGCAGGCAAGCCGGACGGCCGGCGCGTCACTCACTGACGTCACTTGCCTGCGCCGCCTGCTTCATTCATAAAGTAGGCGGCGCAGGCACGTGACATCAGGAAGTTAAGCTGCCGCCTGCCCGGCCTTCCGGCATTCTACTGAAGCGTTTAGGATGTACAGTAATATTAGGAGTGGGGGGGGCATGTTTAATCACTTTTAATTGAATAAGACATTTTATATTGTGCAGCACTGGAGCGACAGGGCTATAGTACAGTGACTGCACCGCCCCGTCGCTATTGCCGGCCCCAGCTCCTCCTCCCAGTCCCTCCCCGCTCACTCGTACATAGCAGCCTGCGATGTAAAACTGTCAGCATTCGCCCCATAAGACGCAGGGGGGGGAAAGTGCATCTTATGGGGCGAAAAATACGGTATACAGCTTTCATATTCTGTTAACAAAAAAACACTTTTTTGGCAATATACAACATCTGGATTAAGCTAGAAATACACCCATCATTTTCTGGGGGTTTTAAAAACACACTTTTTTGCCAAAAAACACTATTTTCCTGATCTGCAAGTGTTAAATTCAAGTTTAATATATACAGCTTTCATATTCTGTTACCAAAAAAAATAAACTTTTTAGGCAATATACAACATCTGGATTAGTCAGTGTGCAATTTAAGCTAGAAATACAGCCATCATTTTCTGGGGTTTTAAAAACACGCTTTTTTGCCAAAAAACTGTATTTTCCTGATCTGCAAGTGTTAAATTCAAGTTTAATATATACAGCTTTCATATTCTGTTACCAAAAAAAACACTTTTTAGGCAATATACAACATCTGGATTAGTCAGTGTGCAATTTAAGCTAGAAATACACCCATCATTTTCTGGTGTTTTAAAAACACACTTTTTTTTTGCCAAAAAACTGTATTTTCCTGATCTGCAAGTGTTAAATTTAAGTTTAATATATACAGCTTTCATATTCTGTTACCAAAAACCCCCCACTTTTTTGGCAATATACAACATCTGGATTAGTCAGTGTGCAATTTAAGCTAGAAATACACCCATCATTTTCTGGGGGGTTTAAAAACACACTTTTTTGCCAAAAAAAACACTATTTTCCTGACCTGCAAGTGTTAAATTCAAGTTTAATATATACAGCTTTCATATTCTGTTACCAAAAAAAAAACACTTTTTTGGCTATACACAACAACTGGATTATTCAGTGTGCAATTTCAGCTAGAAATACACCCATCATTTTCTGGGGTTTTAAAAACACACTTTTTTTGCCAAAAAACTGTATTTTCCTGATCTGCAAGTATTAAATTCAAGTTTAATATATACAGATTTCATGTTCTGTTACCAAAAATACACTTTTTTGGCAATATACATCTGGATTAGTCAGTGTGCAATTTAAGCTAGAAATACACCTATCATTTTCTGGGGGTTTTAAAAACACACTTTTTTGCCAAAAAACGCTATTTTCCTGATCTGCAAGTGTTAAATTCAAGTTTAATATATACAGCTTTCATATTCTGTTACCAAAAAAAACACTTTTTAGGCAATATACAACATCTGGATTAGTCAGTGTGCAATTTAAGCTAGAAATACAGCCATCATTTTCTGGGGTTTTAAAAACACACTTTTTTTGCCAAAAAACTGTATTTTCCTGATCTGTAAGTGTTAAATTTAAGTTTAATATATCAGGAAGTTAAGCTGCCGCCTGCCCGGCCTGCCGGCATTCTACAGAAGCGTTTAGGATGTACAGTAATATTAGGAGTGGGGGGGGCATGTTTAATCACTTTTAATTGAATAAGACATTTTATATTTGTATTGTGCAGCACTGGAGCGGCGGGGCTATAGTACAGTGACTGCACCGCCCCGCCGCTATTGCCGGCCCCCAGCTCCTCCTCCCAGTCCCTCCCCGCTCACTCGTACATCGCAGCCTGCGATGTAACACTGTCAGCATTCGCCCCATAAGACGCAGGGGGGGGGGGAGTGCATCTTATGGGGCGAAAAATACGGTATACAGCTTTCATATTCTGTTAACAAAAAAACACTTTTTTGGCAATCTACAACATCTGGATTAAGCTAGAAATACACCCATCATTTTCTGGGGGTTTTAAAAACACACTTTTTTGCCAAAAAACACAATTTTCCTGATCTGCAAGTGTTAAATTCAAGTTTAATATATACAGCTTTCATATTCTGTTACCAAAAAAACACTTTTTGGGCAATATACAACATCTGGATTAGTCAGTGTGCAATTTAAGCTAGAAATACACCCATCATTTTCTGGTGTTTTAAAAACACACTTTTTTTTGCCAAAAAACAGTATTTTCCTGATCTGCAAGTGTTAAATTTAAGTTTAATATATACAGGTTTCATATTCTGTTACCAAAAAAACCCCACTTTTTTGGCAATATACATCTGGATTAGTCAGTGTGCAATTTAAGCTAGAAATACACCCATCATTTTCTGGGGGGGTTTAAAAACACACTTTTTTGCCCAAAAAAAACTGTATTTTCCTGACCTGCAAGTGTTAAATTCAAGTTTAATATATACAGCTTTCATATTCTGTTACCAAAAAAAAACTCTTTTTTGGGCAATATACAACAACTGGATTATTCAGTGTGCAATTTCAGCTAGAAATACACCCATCATTTTCTGGGGTTTTAAAAACACACTTTTTTTGCCCAAAAACTGTATTTTCCTGATCTGCAAGTATTAAATTCAAGTTTAATATATACAGATTTCATGTTCTGTTACCAAAAATACACTTTTTTGGCAATATACATCTGGATTAGTCAGTGTGCAATTTAAGCTAGAAATACACCCATCATTTTCTGGGGGTTTTATAAACACACTTTGTTGCCAAAAAAACTGTATTTTCCTGATCTGCAAGTGTTAAATTCAAGTTTAATATATACAGCTTTCATATTCTGTTACCAAAAAAACACTTTTTTGGCAATATAAAACATCTGGATTATTCAGTGCACAATTTAAGCTAGAAATACAGCCATCATTTTCTGGGGTTTTAAAAACACACTTTTTTGCCAAAAAACAGTATTTTCCTGATCTGCAAGTGTTAAATTCAAGTTTAATATATACAGCTTTCATATTCTGTTACCAAAAAAACACTTTTTGGGCAATATACAACATCTGGATTAGTCAGTGTGCAATTTAAGCTAGAAATACACCCATCAATTTCTGGGGTTTTAAAAACACACCTTTTTTTGCCAAAAAACGGTATTTTCCTGATCTGCAAGTGTTAAATTCAAGTTTAATATATACAGCTTTCATATTCTGTTACCAAAAAAACACTTTTTGGGCAATATACAACATCTGGATTAGTCAGTGTGCAATTTAAGCTAGAAATACAATATATACAACCATCATTTTCTGGTGTTTTAAAGGCCTTGCAGCATCAGCACGTGTGAAATTACAGGCTTATATACTGCTGTCAAATTCAGTTGTTAAACAAACACTCGTTTGGGTAAAAAAAAAATTGTTGACAGCCTTTGATGCAGATGTCATTGTGAGATACACCCTTAATACATTTGGGTTAGATTCAGAGATTTTAAATACCGCCATTTGGTGCACCAATATTGAATTGAGGCCTATACTGGTTCATGCCGTGTGAGATACACCCTTTACATACAGGGGCTTGATTCAGGCATTTGAAATACAGCCATTTTGGGAAAATAAATCTTTAATTCAGGCCTGCACTGGTTCAGGCCGTGTGAGATACACCCTTTACATACAGGGTCTTGATTCAGGCATTTGAAATACAGCCATTTTGGGCAAACAAATCTTTAATTCAGGCCTACACTGGTTCAGGCCATGTGAGATATACCCTTTACATTCAGGGGCTTGATTCAGGCATTTGAAATACAGCCATTTTGGGCAAGGAAATCTTTAATTCAGGCCTACACTGGTTCAGGCCATGTGAGATACACCCTTTACATACTGTCGTTCTATTCTACTATTAATTAAACACCCATTTAGGGCAAGATCCTAAATTCGAGGAATAAGAGGAGAGCGTCAAATAAGGGACGTGGCCCATGTCATGGTGCTGCTGGTGAAGCTCCTGTTGCAGGGAGAGGACGTGGTCGATCTGTGCCAGCTACACGCACAAGTGAAACCCCTTCCTCAGGTGCGAGTAGGTGACAAAACCTGCAGCGGTATCTGATCGGACCTAATGCGGCTCTACGAATCGTGAGGCCTGAACAAGTACAGGCGATAGTAGATTGGGTTGCTAACAGTGGATCCAGTTCCTTCACATTGTCTCCCACCCAGTCTCCTACTGAAAGACCATTTTGGCACCTGCAGCCGATGTCCATCAGTCTTTCACCTCACCCCCTTGCAAATCACCCAAGCAGTCTGAGACCCAAGTCATGCAGCAGTCTCTTCTGCTTTTTGATGACTCTGTTAGCAGGGTTTCCCAGGGCCATCCACCTAGCCCTGCCCCAGAAGTGGAAGAGATTGAGTGCACCGATGCCCAACCACTTATCTTTCAAGATGAGTACATGGGTGGACCATCGCAGCACGTCTCGGATGATGACGAAACACAGGTGCCAACTGCTGGGGCTTTTGAAAGTGTGCAGACCGAGAAGGAAGGCAGGGGTGAAGACTGGGTGGAAGAAGATGTGGAGGATGACCCCCACATGGAATCAAGGTCATGCGAGTGACCTATGTAGTTCGGAGGAAGAGGCGGTGGTCGCACAGAGCCACCAGCACAGCAGAAGAGGGAGCAGGGTGCAAAAGCAGAGCGGCCGTCCTCTAGACAGTACGCCTGCTACTGCCCACCGCAGCAAGGGACTGAGCACACCAAAGCCAGCTCCAAGGAGTTCCCTGGCGTGGCAGTTCTTCAGACAATGTGCTGACGACAAGACACGAGTGGTTTGCACGCTGTGCAATCAGAGCCTGAAGCGAGGCATAAACGTTCTCAACCTGAGCACAACCTGCATGACCAGGCATTTAAGTGCAAAGAACGAGCTGCAGTGGAGTAGACATCTCAAAAACCAAGAAAGGTCCCTGGCTCCTCCTGCTTCCTCTTCTGCTGCAGTCTCGGCCTCTTCATCCACCTATGGAGTGACAGTGCCACCTGCCACCCAGCAAACAGAGTATCTGCCAGCAACACCAACACCTGGGTCACCAAGCATCTCCACAATGTCCCACAGAAGCGTTCAGCTCTCCTTCTCCCAAACGCTGGAGAGGAAGAGGAAGTACCCCCCTACCCACCCGCGATCCCTAGCCCTGAATGCCAGCATTTCTAAATTACTGGCCTTTGAAATGCTGTCATTCCGTCTGGTGGAGAAGCATAGTTTTAAAGGCCTTATGGCTGTGGCTGTCCCACAGTACGTCGTGCCCAGCTGCCACTACTTTTCAAGGCGAGCCATCCCTTCCCTGCACAACCAAGTAGGGGACAAAATCAGGTGTGCACTGCACAACTCCATCTGTGGCAAGGTGCACCTGACTACGCATACGTGGACCAGTAAGCATGGTCAGGGACATTATATCTCCATAACAGCACACTGGGTAAATGCAGTGGTGGCTGGGCCTGAGGCAGATAGCAGTTTGGCGCATGTACTTCCACCACCGAGGATTGCAGGGCGCTTCAGTTTGCCTCCTGTTGCTTCCTCCTCCTACTCTGCTTCCTCATCCTCTACCAGCTACTTGTCCGGTCAGCGTAACACCTTCACCACCAACTTCAGCACAGCCAGGGGTAAACAACAGCAGGCAATTTTAAAACTTATCTGTTTGGGGGACAAACCCCACACCGCACAGGAGCTGTGGACGGGCCTTGAACAACAGACCGATGAGTGGTTTGTGGCAGTCAGCCTCAAGCCCGTCTGGTGGTGTGTGATAATGGGCGAAATCTCGTAGCAGCTATGGGACTAGCCGGTTCGACGCACATCCCTTGCCTGGCGCATGTGCTGAATTTGGTGGTGCAGAGATTCCTTAAAAATTACCCTGATATGTCAGAGCTGCTGGATAAAGTGCGGGCCGTTTGTGCGCGCTTTCGGCGTTCTTACCCTGCTGCTGCTCGCCTGTCAGTGCTGCAGCGTAACTTCGGCCTTCCCGCTCCCCACCTCATATGCAACGTGCCCACAAGGTGGAACTCCACCTTGCACATGCTGGCCAGACTGTGCAAGCAACAGCGATAGTTCAGTTTCAGCTGCAGCACGCACGGGTAAGTCGCTCGGCGGAACAGCACCACTTCACCACCAATGACTGGACCTCCATGCGAGACCTGTGTTCCTTGTTGCACTGTTTTGAGTACTCCACCAACATGGCCAGTGCCGATAACGCCGTTCTCAGCGTTACTATCCCACTTCTATGCCTCCTTGAAAAAACGCTCCTGGCGATGATGGAAGAGGATGTGGCACAGGAGGAGGAGGAAGAGGGATCATTTCGTAGGGTTTCCGGCCAGTCATTCCCAAGTGGCTCCGAGGGGGGGTCCTGCAGCGACAAACCCAAGGTACACAATTGTCCAGCCAGGGCACAGTTCTGGAGGATGACGGGGTGGAGGATGAGGAGATGGAGGAGGAGGAACCATGTTCACAGCAGGGTGGCATCCAGACCAGCTCATGGCCATCACTGGTGCGTGGATACGGGGATACAGAGGACACAGATCATACACCTCCCACAGAGGACAGCTTTTCATTGCCTCTGGGCAGCCTGGCACACATGAGCGATTACATGCTGCAGTGTCTCCGCAACGACCGCCGAGTTGCCCGCATTCTAACTTGTGCTGATTACTGGGTGGCCACGCTGCTGGATCCCCGTTACAAAGACAAGGCGAAGGCAGAGGAAGAGGTCACCAACGCAGCTCAGCACCTCAGAAGGCAGGGTTAGCATGGCCGAAATGTGGAAAAGCTTTGTCAGCACACCACAACAACCAGCACCACCAGCTGATATGGAACGTCTTAGCAGGAGGCAGCATTTCACCAACATGGTGGAGCAGTATGTGTGCACACGCCTACACGTACTGAATGACGGGTCTGCCCCCTTCAACTTCTGGGTCTCCAAATTGGGCACATGGCCTGAGCTTGCCCTTTACGCCTTGGAGGTGCTGGCCTGCCCTGCAGCCAGTGTATTATCTGAACGTGTGTTTAGCACGGCAGTAGGGGGGGGTTATCACAGACAAGCGCAGCCGTCTGTCCACAGCCAATGTGGACAAGCTCACGTTCATTAAAATGAACCAGGCACGGATCCCTCAGGACTTGTCCATATCTTGTGCAGAATGGACATGTATACCGGCACTAACCAGCCATTGTTATACTGCAGCGCAATTGCTCATTCTTGTATTTTGGATATTTCACACTCTTTTAGAGTGTACCTTAATTTTAAAAAATAAAAAATTAAACCAAAAACCTGTGTTGGCTACCTCGCTCCACCGCCGCTTCCACCTACACCGCTACGTCCACCGCCTCCTCATACTCCTACTCCATATGGAACTCCTCATAATTCAAATATTTTTTTTTTTATTTGGATGTATTTTATTTTATATCATTTCACTACTTTGTCAGTTACATTTTCGGGTGAAATTCAGCAATTTTTCGGTGTATAGTACCACTGCTATAACTAGTAGGCCGGTTAAAAAAAAAATTGTCATTTACATTTTTGGGTGAAATTCAACAATTTTTAGGTGTGATGTACCACTGCTATACCTAGTAGGCCGGTTAAAAAATTATATATATTTGTCAGTTACATTTTCAGTTGGAATTCAAAATTTTTTGGGTGTGATGTACCACTGCTATACCTATTAGACCGATAAAAAATAAAATAACATTTGTCAGTTACAGTCAAATTCACCAATTTTTTGGTGTAATATACCCCTCCTCTACCTAGTTGACAGCTTAATAGATTTCAATAATTTTTATTTAACATTTTTGGGTGACAATAAACAATTTTTTTCTGTCATAGACTCCTGCTCTACCAAGTAGACAAGTTAATAAATTTCTATAATTTTTCTGTTACATTCTTGGGTTGACATTATACAATTTTAGACGTGAATAAACCCCTGCTCTGCATAGGTGTCAGGGAATAAAATTTCTGAAATGCTTCTTTAATTGATGCGTGCCACCTGCTTTGATTCAATGCTTAAACTTAGCTTTTCCCACATTTCTGCTCGATCCCCAAAAAATAAATAAAAAAATTCTCCCTTAAATTTGGTCTCTTTCTTTTTCTCACGCTCCCTCTCCGGACTGGAACCCTGATTCCCCGCCACTTGTGATCACCATGGTAGGCGCATAAAAGAACATCGAAAGTTGATAGAGCAGATATCAAATTGGATCGTGAACATCACGGGGACGTGCGACATGGTGGGGCAGTAAGTATGCACACGCCTACACAAACTAACTGACAGGGGTCAGCCCCTGCAACTTCTGGGTCTCCAAATTGGGCACATGGCCTGAGCTTGCCCTTTACGCCTTGGAGGTGCTGGCCTGCCCTACAGCCAGTGTATTGTCTGAACGTGTGTTCAGCACGACTGGAGGGTTATATTTCCCAATGTTTTGGGGTGTAACTTAATAAAAAAATATAAAAAATACATTTAAAACCAAAAAGCAGTGTAGACTACCTCCTCCACTGCCACTTCCACCTACACCGCCACAACCACCGCCTCCTCAACCTCGTACTACATATGGACCTGGTCCTCCTAGATCAAGATTATTATTTTTTATTTTTACGTATTTTATGTTATTTTAAGTAATTTCCCTATCCACATTTGTTTGCAGAGCACTTAACCACATTTTGACGACATTTGCAGTCCTCTAGCCCTTTCCATGAAATTTTTACAGCCATTTTAGTGCTCAAAAGTTCGGTAAGTGATGGACGAACATCTGCAGAGACGGTTCGCGAAAGCGATCAAATGTTCGCGAACCGCAAGTTCGCGGCGGGCCCTATTCACTTGAATGGCAGGCGAACCTGGAAAACCTTCATGTCATATTTGCAGCCACCAAATACTTACTAGTAGTGCACAAATAGTCCCACAACATGGACAGTGACATACTAGGGTGGGATAAATGACAGAAATTCCCACAAAAAATATGTATTTTAATCAGGGGCCATTTTTATGCGTCTTAAAGGGAAATTCTCAAAAATGTGCCCTGGCTGGAGCATAGAAGAATTCTATTTTAGGCCACAGGAGTACGGGCACTGGAGTAAAAATTATGCATTCACCTGACATAAAAGAACAAGTGAATATGTGGCTCGAGGTACATTATGCGGTCAATGGATAAAATTTTACTATAGCCCACTAGAGTACAGGCCCCAAACATTAGGCATTCACCGTACAGAAAAGAACAAGTGATTATGTGGCTGGAGGTACATTAGGCGGTCACTGTATAACAATTTTACTGTTGGCCAGTTAGATTACAGGCCCCAAAAATTATGCATTCACCGCACAGAAAACATCAAGTGAGTATGTGGCTGAAGGTATATTAGACGGTCATTGGATATCACTTTTACTGCAGGCCAGTGGAGTACAGGCCCCAAACATTAGGCAATCACCGGACAGAAAAGATCAAGTGATTATGTGGCTAGAGGTATATTAGACAGTCAGTGGATAACAATTTTACTGCAGGCCAGTGGAGTACAGGCCCCAAACATTAGGCATTCACCAGACAGAAAAGAACAAGTGATTATGTGGCTGGAGGTACATTAGGTGGTCAGCGTATAACAATTTTATTGTTGGCCAGTGGAGTACAGGCCCCAAACAATAGGCATTCACCGGACAGAAAAGATCAAGTGATTATGTGGCTGGTGGTATATTAGACGGTCAGTGGATAACACTGCAGGCCAGTGAAGTACAGGCCCCAAACATTAGGCATTCACCGTACAGCAAAGAATAAGTGATTATGTGGCTGGAGGTACATTAGGCGGTCACCGTGGAGCTACATTAGGCGGTCACCGTATAAAATTTTTACTGTTGGCCAGTTAGATTATAGGCCCCAAACTTTAGGCAATCACCGGACAGAAAAGATCAAGTGATTATGTGGCTGGAGGTATATTAGACAGTCATTGGATAACAATTTTACTGTAGGCCAGTACAAATACATGTCAAATACATATGTTTAAAAGAACTAAAAATATAAAATTGGATTAGAAACTTGGCTAACGAAATCCCCCCTCTTGAATAAACCCAAAATGATAATAGGTGAAATTCAATAACACGTGGTCGTCACAGGTGTTGAATTTCTCATTCATTTTTCGAAATGTGAGGTAGTCCACACTAGGCGAGTACGCTTATCGGTCACGATCCCCCCTGCTGCGCTGAACGTCCTTTTGGACAGGACACTCAACAAGGGGCAAGCCAAGAGTTCCATGGCAAATTGTGCCAGCTCTGGCCACAGGTCAATCCTGCACGCCCAGTAGTCCAGGGGTTCCTCGCTTCTCAGAGCACCCACATCGGTCGTTAACACGATGTAGTCGGACACCTGTCGGTCAAGGCGTTCCCTGAGGCTGGATACGGAGGGCGGCTGTCGATTGGTTGGCTGCAAGAATGATCTCATATCCGAAGTGACCAACATATCTTCAAACTGCCCTCTTCTTGCATGCACGGTAGGAATGGTACCCGCACCTGTTCTTCTGTTGGTGGAAATTCTTCTGCCAGCGCCCGCAACAGCAGAATGCAGCATCTCTCACAGTAAGGCCTGGAAATGCTGCATTCTGACAGCCCTCTGTGATGCTGATAACATGTCCGCCATTTTGTGTTTGTACCGGGGGTCTAAGTACGTTGCCACCCAGTACTGGTCCTTTATGCTTTTTATACTGGGGCTCCTCTTCAAACACTTGAGCATAAAGGCCCCCATTTTCACTAAATTGGAAGCAGTGGAGCGCCCTGGCTCCTGCTCATCGCCCAGGAGAATGTCGTCCTCGGTCTCCTCCCCCCAGCCATGGACAACACCAGGGATCCCAGAAAGGTTTAAAGCCTGCTCTTCTTGCTCCTCTTCCTCCTCCTCCCCAGCCACCATCCTCCTCCCCAGCCACCATCCTCCTCCTCCTCTTCAGACTCCTGCTGACTTGTCTCAGATGGAGTAGCCCCCCTGGGAATTCATTCAGCATTGCGACTTCCTCATTTCCTGCTCCTCGGCGGCTTAATCAATGACATGACGCAATGCACGCTCCAGAAAGAAGGTGTAAGGTACGATGTGACTGATGGTGCCATGGCTGCGGCTGACCAGTTTGGTGATCTCATCAAATGGCCGCAGAAGTCTGCATGCGTCGTGCATGAGCAGCCATTGGCGCGGTGAAAAGAAACCAAGCTCCCCAGAACCTGTGCTGCTGCAGAGTTGGTACAGGTAGTACTTAACGGCACGTTGCTGCTGGAGCAGCCTATCAAGCATATACAAGCTGGAGTTCCAGCGCGTCGGGCTGTCACAAATCAGACATCTGACTGGCAGGTGGTGTCGCTGCTGAACGTCAGCAAGGCGAGCCATGGCCATGTAAGATCTTCTAAAATGGCCAGAGATTTTCCTGGCCTGTCGCAAGATGTCCTGGACCTCGGGGTATTTGGCAACGAATCGCTGCACGACTAAGTTCAGGATGTGTGCCATGTGTGAACCGAGAGCAAGGCAGGTGGTTTGACTCCGCAACCAGAAAAGAGTGCATACGCAGAAGTCAAGATTAAGAAAATTGCATTTACTATAAATTAATAAAAGCAGGTTAACAGTGAAGTTACAGAGGTAAAGACAAGCAAAATATTCAAAACAGTATAAACAATACAAGTCAAATACTGCAACAATTTTCACCTTTGCTGTGTCCGTATTCGCAGTGCGGACACTAAGAAATAACAGTCCCAGGAACTATCCCTAACTGACCCTAACTTTCAAGCGGGTGCGCAACCCCCTTATCCCAGTGGTCCAAGTGGACCTCTTACAGTTTGTGGAAGTGCACGGTGGGGCCCGATGTCGCCCTTTTCCTTTAACCAGCGCAGGATCCGCAACAAAGAAGTCCTCCTCAGCAGGCCGGAAAACCAGATGAATATAATCCAGAATTTTACAGTTACTGTCCGGTACCTCGACAGCACTGTGAGTCTCTTTACTGCTTGGGGCAATCCACTCAGCCCAATGTCGGCGCCACAGGTTAGTTGCTGCACACAGTCCTTTTAACTTGGCTTCACTAAATGCACAGTTTCTTTATACCCCATCCGTCTCTAGACTGAAGTTCACACAGCTTGGCTGCACAGGAAAGTCCTTTAGTATCTCCACACACGTCTTACACAGCACAGAACTTGTTTTCTATCTTGCCAATATGGCTGCCGTTATAGTTCCAGTCTTTCTTCCTGCTCACACTGAGGCAGGCTGACATCATAAGGGGCGTGTCACTTCAACACTTAACTGCTGCCTTAAAGAGCCAGTATCACATTAATACACTTTCTCTATGGTAAACTTCAATGCAAATTGGTCCTATGCTGCCATCTACTGACCAAACGAATACTGCAGGCATCTACATTTATCTGTATTACTGAAATAGCATTATACATTAAATTTTAACACAGTTTACCAGGATAATGAAACTTAGAGACATTACATGACTGTTTCTTACACATGCACGGCACGTGTGTGATTTTGCTCTGTTTCAGTGAGCTCAGCAGATTGGCACCGTTGTCGCACACAACTTTACCAACTGTCAAATTCAGCGGGGTTAGCTACTGATCGGCCTGTGACCGCAGAGCTGAAAGGGGTGCAGGACAGGTGTGGCTCTTGGCTTCCAGGCACAACAGCCACAGCATAGCATGGCAACGTCTCACCTGGCACGTCGAATAGGTTCTGTGGAGCTTGGGGGGTGCATCGGAAGAGGATGTAGCAGTGGAAAAGGAGGTGTCAGACGAGGAGGAGACAAAGGATGAAGTAGAAGGAGGAGAAGAAGAGGCAGGCCTGCATGCAATCTGTGGCGGTAACACCAAATCCACACGGGCGCCACGGGTTGCATGCTTGACATCTGTCAGAAGGTTCATCCAGTGGGCAGTAAAAGTTATGTACCTTCCCTGTCTGTGTTTGCTAAACCACCTGTCTGTGGTCAGATGTATCTTAGAACTGACACTGTGTGCCAGAGATACATTCACTTGCTGCTGAACATGGCCATATAGCTCTGGGATGCCCTTCTGGGAGAAATATTTCCTTCTTGGGACCTGACAAACCAGCGGTCAGCCGTTAGGCAAGAGGGTTATCCGGCGTCATCAACTTTTTACATTCGAACATTTGGGCCACGGAATCCCGCCTTTTGCCAGATGAACGCGACTACGACACGGTGGAAGGTCGAGTGGAGGACATATGGGAGGAGAGAGGAAAAGGAGAAAAGGCAGGACGTGGAGCGCCGGGAGTGTGGCTTTGTGGCTTCTGACGGTGTTGATCCCACTGGGCTTGGTGATGGGAGTCAAGGTGCCTTCTTAAAGGGACACTGACAGGCCCGATAAACATATTTAGTTATTCCTATGCAGTCATAGGTCTATTAAAGTGTATCACAATCACATAAGAGTACCCCCGTCCGCATTTTAAACCATGTAAAAACAACTTCATAATCATCTGTCAATCACCTTCCTTTATGCCCAAGGGGCGTTTTTTCACATTTCTTTATGCCCCAAGGGGCGTTTTTACTCATACCTTTGTGCCCAGCCACTCCCCAACTGTCGCTTCCTAGCGCCGCCCAGCTCATTATTATTCACTGCGCTGGGCGGCTTTTACAGTCCCCGATCCTCCCGAGCCGGCGCAGGCACAGCAGGAGACGCTGGCATTGAATAAGGGATGCAAGTTATCCGGCGCACGCGCAGAAGGTACAAATGAGTTCAATGCCAGGGTCTCCTGCTGCGCCTGCGCCGGCCCGGGAGGATCGGGGACTGTAAAAGCCGCCCAGCGCAGTGAATAATAATAATAATGCCCCTTGGGCATAAAGAAATGTGAAAAAACGCCCCTTGGGCATAAAGGAAGGTGATTGACAGATGATTATAAAGTTGTTTTTACATGGTTTAAAATGCGGACAGGGGGTACTCTTATTTGATTGGGATACACTTTAATAGACCTATGACTGCATAGGAATAACTAAATATGTTTATCGGGCCTGTCAGTGTCCCTTTAAGGCAGTCGTCCCTAGGTGAGTGTTGGGCAAACCTGCGACTTATGTGTTGAAAGCACAGGCTGCAGATGCAACACTATTGTCAGCAACTGACACGTTAAAAAAAGCACACACTGCGGAGCCATGTGCTGGCGTCCTGGGAGCGCCAGATGTAACCGTGCACGGTGATGGCTCACTCCAGATACATTTGCAGTCTGCTTTTTGCCTCCTGTGCACTGTGAGTTCTGCCTGCTTCTCCTCCTTCTACCCCCAAACTGCTGCTCTGTCTCTCCCTCTGAACTCCCCTCCTCTTCCTCTCTTGTGGGCATCCACGTGACATCCATCGACACGTCATCATCGTCACCTTCACCACCACTGACATTAGAGATCTCAGAGTAGGCAGTAACAGCGGGGACCCCCCTCATTGGGCTGATCTGGGTACTGTCATCAGACCGCTGGGTGGTGGCCGTTGCTACCTCCTCTTCTTGATCCGATGCCAAGAATGTCTGCGCCTCGGCACGGTCTGGGAATGGATGGGAAAATAATTCCTCTGACACACAGCAGAGAGTGAGGAGGATGCAGATACAGAGAATGAGGAGGGTGCAGAAGCTGAAGGCTGAGTGAGCCACTCAACCAACTCTGGTGCGTCCTTTGACTTAATCACACGCACCTTCTCCAACTTCCCACTTAGGCTCCGGCCTGGTGCACCTGCCCGACCCCTACCACCCCTGCGGAATGGCCTGCCTCTTCCTCTGCCTGTCATTTTCAAAATTACCCTGTGACAAAGTCCCTATAGAAGAGCAGTATTTGTGGAAGCAGGTATATCGCAGAACTCAATCAATATTTAGTGGAGGCCAGTATATCAAACCCCTTAATCAATATTTGGTGGAAGCTGGTGTATCGCACGCCTCAATCAATATTTGGTATAAGCAGGTATATCGCACCCCTTAATAATTTATTTTGGGAGCAACAGGTATATTACACCAGTTGCAATTAGTTATTCCAATAGCGTTTGTCCCTCTATATAGCTGCGGTATCTCAGCAGAACCGCACACAACTGCTGCACAATCCAAATGCACTATAATATACTTTCTATGTTAGAAGGAATATTAAAGGTATATCACACTCCTCAATCAGTTTTTTTTTTTGCGGGGGGGGGGGGGGGGCAAAAGTATATCACACCAGTTGCAATTAGTTATTCCAATTGCGTTTGTCCCTCTATCTAGCTGCAGTATCGCAGCAGAACCGCACACAACTGCTGCACAATACAAATGCACTATAATATACTTTCTATGTTAGAAAGTACAGTATATTATCAGTATATCACACCCCTCAGTATGTTACACGTAACGATAAAACACCAATACCAGTCCTTAAAAGGACTTTTGTGGCCATATTAGCTAGTGTTTGGTGTCCCTAACAGTCTGTCTCTGCTCCACACAGCAACCTCTCCCTACACTGGCAAAAAACTGAATGTAAAATGGCTGCCAGATCGGGTTTATTTATAGGGTAGGGGGTGTGTCCATGTGCTGAAACGTCTCAATTGGCTGTCCTGTACCACCTGATGGATGTGTCATGGGTCAAAGTTCGGCACAATGCAAAAGAATATGGCGCTGTCGGACATCGCCATGTGTTCGCATGTTCGGCGAACCACGAACAAGCAAAGTTTGCCGCGAAACGACCGCCGGGGCGAACCG
Source organism: Bufo gargarizans (assembly GCF_014858855.1). Taxonomy (NCBI): domain Eukaryota; kingdom Metazoa; phylum Chordata; class Amphibia; order Anura; family Bufonidae; genus Bufo; species Bufo gargarizans. Next base: position 135,172,411 of record NC_058085.1, read on the forward strand.
CAAGGCCATCTCTAGTTCCTCAAACACCTTGTGCCGTAACTCAGAAGGAACAAACAACTTTCCCAGAGGACAAGAATCCGATGCATCTCCCCGGGCCTCAAATACTTCTGCCTCAAGGTCGGGATAAAGAGTGGATATTACTACCCCTTCAGACAAGATAGGACCAGGATCTTTTGAATCACCCCCCCCCCCTCCCAAAAAAGCTATGTGACAAGGCATCCGCCTTGACATTCTTAATCCCAGGGCGATAGGTGACAATGAAATTAAATCTGGTAAAAAAACAATGACCATCTGGCCTGCCTTGGGTTTAGACATTTAGCCGACTCCAGGTAAGCCAGATTTTTGTGATCGGTAATTACCGTAATGGGATGAACCGCTCCTTCCAACCATTGACGCCATTCCTCAAAAGCCAACTTAATGGGCAGCAATTCTCTATTGCCTACATCATAATATCTTTCAGCAACCAAGAGCTCCTTAGAGAAGAAAGCACATGGGCGCCATTTACTAGGTGAAGGAGCCTGCGACAAGATTGCACCTACCCCTACCTCGGATGTGTCAACTTCCACAATGAATGGCTGTGACACATCTTGCTGCACCAGTATAGGACCAGAAGCAAAACATTCCTTTATCGCTGAAAAGGCATGTAATGCCTCATCAGACCAGACTGAGAAATCCGCACCTTTTTTAGTCATATCTGTGAATGGTTTAACAACAGTCAAGTAATTCAAGATAAATTTACGGTAGTAATTGGTGAACCCCAAAAATTGCATGAGCGCTTTCAGATTTTCGGGAACGATCCCAGTCCAACACAGCATGGACTTTTTCAGGATCCATACGAAAACCCGAAGATGAGAGTAGGTAACCCAGGAATTGCAATTCCAGAACCGCAAATACACACTTCTCCATCTTAGCATACAATTTATTCTCCCTTAGGATCTGTAAGACCTGTCTCACGTGATCCTGATGCTCCTCCATGTCGGGGGAATAAATAAAAATATCATCCAGATACACAACCACAAACCTGCCTACCAGATGATGAAAGATGTCATTGATGAAATTTTGAAAAACAGCAGGAGCATTGGTCAACCCAAAAGGCATGATCAAATTCTCAAAATGACCTTCAGGGGTATTAAAGGCAGTCTTCCATTTGTCCCCCTCCTTGACCCTTACCAGATTATATGCCCCCCTCAAATCCAATTTAGAGAACACCTTGGCACCAACAATCTGATTGAACAAATCTGGGATCAAAGGAAGGGGATCACGGACAGCAATGCAATTAAGCTCACGGAAATCCAGACATGGCCTAAGAGTTCCATCCTTTTTCTTAACAAAGAAAAACCCTGCATCAACTGGGGATTTGGATGGTCTAATATGTCTCTTAGCCAAACTCTCGGTGATATACTCTTGCATGGCTACTCTTTCGGGTTCAGAAATATTAGACAACCGAGATTTGGGCAATTTAGCTCCGGGAATATGGTTTATAGGGCAATCATACTCTCGATGTGGGGGTAACTCCTGGTCTCCACTTTCAGAGAATACTTCAGCAAAATCAAAAATAAAAGAAGGTACAGCTTTAGTGGTTACTAGTGATGAGCGGCAGGGACTATATTCATTTGCAATATTTCACAAATATTTAGTAGAATATTTGTCATATATTCGCGAATTTCGCGAATTTGAGATTATTTTATCCAATGCAAAAAATCGGCAATGTAAAAATCGCGTAAAGCGAATTCGTAACGCGAAATACAGGCGTGGGTCACTTTGGCTAAATTTTTCAAGCTGCTAGAAGTTCCATGAGTTTCTCCTGAGACTGGAGAAAATGGTTTGCACGGAAAAATATTACAATAGCTTTATATGCAGATAGAGTCAAGTGCTCCAATATATTGGCGATTGCACTAATCAGCAGTGGTTGGAATATTTCTTTACACTACGTGCAACTTAAAATTTTAGCAGGTCTGACTACAGATCACTGATTGGTGCACTAAGTATTGTTGTGAACTTGACATTGCTTCTTTCTCATTGGCCCACAAGCAAGAAGCAGAGAGGAATCATGTGTTCATATGGAAAAAAAATGCTGAATATTCGATATATAGAATATATAGCACTATATTCAAAATATTTGCGATTTCTCGAAGTAGCGATATTCACAATAAAAATTCGCTATTCGAATATTTGTGCTCAACACTAGTGGTTACAACAGAAAGCGATGTGATAAAACAGTTGTCTATGCAATAATCACTCCAGTCAAGAATCTGTCTCGCTTGCCAATCGATGGTAGGATTATGTTTACTTAACCATGGTAAATCTAGCACCACCGGAGCAGGCAGACCCTCCAGCACAAAACACGAGATTGATTCTTGATGAAAATCACCCACCTTTAAACGGATGTCTTGCACAATTTGTGATAAACATTTTTGAGTGAGTGGAGCAGAATCAATTGCAACCACCGAAATATTTTTGTCTAATGCATTTGTTGTCAAACCATGCATACGAACAAACTGACCATCAACTAGGTTAACCCCTGCCTCACTATCAATAAACACCTCAATTCCCACACTTTTGGAGTCTAGCGCTACCTCAGCAGACAGGAGAAATCGGGATTTACCAGTAAATGAAAAAAGTAAGTTTTCTCGCTCCCCACCCACACCACCAATAGTAAGTTGGGGATTAAACTTTTATTTTTTTTCACCTTGACGCTGAACGTACGGACATATATTCACAAAATGTCCCTTTTTTCCACAACAAAAACAGACTCCTTTCTTATGACCAAAACTCTTGCCAGCAGTTCCAGGAGTAGCTCCTCCTAACTGCATAGTCTCGTCACAAGGCGTAACCACAGGCAGTGGCGTGCCTGGGTGGGTGGGGGCGTTTCGCCCCGGGTGTCAGGCTGTCAGCTATACAGGTGGGTGCTGCCTGAGCAGCAGCGCCCGGCCCAATGTCTCTACAAGGAAGGAGAGCTGTGATTCTCTTTGGAGAAAGGACCTTTGATGACATCATCACCATGTGACCAGTAACATATTGATATTACTGGTCACATGGCTATGAGGTGATCAAAGGTGTTAAGCTACTGTACAGTGTGGGGTGCTGTATAGTGTGGGGTGTTATACTGCTCTGCTGTATACTGTGGAGTGCTGTATATTGTGGAGTGCTATACTGCTCTACTGTATATTGTGGGGTGCTGTATACTGTGGGGTGTTGTATAGTGTGGGGTGCTGTACTGCTCTGCTGTATACTGTGGGGTGCTGTATATTGTGGAGCGCTATACTTCTCTACTGTATACTGTGGGGTGCTGTATACTGTATACTATGGGATGCTGTATACTGTGAGGTACTGTATACTGTAGGGTGCTGTATACTGTGGGGTGCTGTATACTGTGGGGTGTTGTATAGTGTGGGGTGCTGTATATTGTGGAGCGCTATACTTCTCTACTGTATACTGTGGGGTGCTGTATACTGTGAGGTGCTGTATACTGTATACTGTGGGGTGCTGTATACTGTATACTGTGGAGTGCTGTATACTGTGGGGTACTGTATACTGTGGGGTGCTGGATATTGTGGAGTGCTATTATTCTCTACTGTATACTGTGGGGTGCTATATACTGTGGGGTACTGTATACTGTAGGGTGCTGTATACTGTAGGGTGATGTATACTGTGAGGTGCTGTATACTGTGGGGTACTGTATATTGTAGGTTGCTGTATACTGTGGGGTACTATATACTGTGGGGTGCTGTATACTGTATACTGTGGGATATTGTATACTGTGGGGTGCTGTATACTGTGGGATACTGTATACTGTGGGGTGCTATATACTGTGGGGTGCTGTATACTATGGGGTGCTATACTGTATGCTATAGGATGCTATACTGCATACTGTGGGGTGTTATACTATGTATTGCGGACTGTGGGGTACTATATACTGTGGAGCATTGTATACTGTGAGGTGCTATACTATCTATTGCATACTGTGGGGTACTGTATACTATAGGGTGCTTTACTGCATACTGTGGGGTGCTGTATACTATAGGGTGCTATATTGCATACTGTGGGGTGGTGTATACTGTGTATTGCATACTATGGGGTACTATATACTGGGCGATGTTATATACTGTATACTGTGGAGTGTTGTATACTGGGCGATGTTATATACTGTGGGGTATTACACCGTATACTGTGGAGTGTTGTATGCTATACACTATGAGGGGCTGGGAGTGTTATACTACAGACGTCAATTCAACAAATCTGACCTAGATAAATGAAGGGTATTAGGTTCTCCTAAATAAAAACTGGCCCCCCTACGGCTGATAGCCCCCAATTTACATTTATCCTATAATCTGTAATAATAATTCCAGTTTATTTCATTAAAAGTCCTCCGACCACTAAACACCAGAGAGCTATCGTATCTGTGTTCCCTCCTGCACCAGGGATGTGGTTCTGTGCACTGTCACCACTCGTCCCTCTATTGCTTCCTTTTCATTGATTAATTGCATTGATTATATGGTTTAGTGTCAGCACTGACGATAGCTGTCCTTTAAAATTGCTTTATACGCTGCCCCCATTGCCCCCAAAATGTTTGCCAGATCCCTGGCATCCTCAGTGGTAATGGGCAACGACACTATATACGTGGCATAGTTTTCTTTAATATTTACTAGAAAAAAATAAACATGGGGCACAACACGAAAGAGGGGACGGTCGGGGCAAATGGACAGTGGAGGCCCAATATAGGTAAACAGCCCCTGGCCTATGATATACTTAATCGCCCCTGGTGGGCACTCTGATAAGCCAGGGAGCGCGCTCACGCCTATCTCACTTTTATGCTCGCCGCCAGCCACCGCTCGCCTTCCAGGTGGGAAAACCTCCCATCTTCCTTGTAGCCGCTTGCTCCAGTGCTCCTGAGCAATATAACGGCTGTGCTATGCGGCCTGTGCCTTTTAGTGAAGTGACCACCTCACCAGTGTTGTGTGTGTCACAGTGTGTGTCTGCAGATACACTGCCGCCGAGCTGAGCCTGCAAAAAACACTGTGGTGTGTGGCTGTTAGGAGAGTGCGGACAGTCACCGTGCACTGTGGTGTTTGGCAGTTAGGAGTGGTGCAGACAGTCACCGTGGCACTGTGGCAGAACAGTGTGCAGACACGAGGCATTGAATTTTCAATGTGGGGGAGCGGTGTTGAGAAGTCACAAGGCTGCTGCCAGCCAGTGCCAGGGAGAAATTTACAAGGGGCCCAAATATGGATGGGAAAGGGCAAGGCTTATTAACTTGTAGGATACCAGTGCCGTACCTGTATGGCGCTGCAGTACGTGACTTGAGTCCTAGCGCTGTACAGGTATGGTGGGCTGATCGTGCATCGGCATCAGTGAAAACTCCAGCCCGCTCTATAAAAATATAACATGATCTGTCAAAAAAAAAAAAAAAGCTGTGCAAAAACAGCCGTTTTTTCTTCACCCTCCGTCACAAAATGTGTAATAACAAGCTTACATTGTATTTTCATGGTGACAGATTCCCTTTAAATATTCATTTACCAGCAATTTTCTGTTTACTAGCGATAAAAAATGTTATTTCAAACTAAATAAATATTTTAGTATATTTAAATGTAAAAATAAAGTTTTTTATGGTTTCAGCGGGGGGAAGGGGGGAGCCAGAGAAAGTACCCACCCCAGGTGCCAAATACCCTAGGCACGCCACTGACCACAGGTGTCTCTCCACCATAAGTGTTAAAGGAAGCCGCCACATTATTCGACAGTACGTCCTCAGGGTGAGGAACCTTAGATCTCTCTCTCAGGCATCTATCAAGATGTACAGCAAGGGACATAGCTGCTTCCAATGACTCAGGATTTTCATGAAAGGCCAACGCATCCTTCAGCCTCTCAGATAGACCCTGACAGAATTGGCTATGGAGAGCAGGATCATTCCACTCTGTATCCGTAGACCATCTCCTAATTTTAGAGCAATAGGTCTCTGCGGAGCGCTCTCCCTGCTGTAAACCACGTAATTTGGTCTCGACCTGAGAGATCCGATCTGGGTCATCGTAAATAAGACCCAAGGCTCTAAAAAATTCATTTACCAACTGGAGGGACTGTGATCCGGTCGGCAGAGAAAAAGCCAAAGACTGGGTGTCACCTTTAAGCAATGAAATGATCATACCCACATGTTGACTCTCATCCCCAGAAGAGTTCGGACGCAGCTTAAAGTACAATTTACATGACTCCCTGAACCAAATGAAATTGTTGCTAGCCCCAAAAAATCTGTCCGGAGGGCAACCTTAGGTTCAGGGCAGGCCTGGTACCCACTACCGGAACCAGCCACCTGTCATCTCTGGATCTGCAAGACGGTCGCGCGGAGGTCCGCTACCTCTAAAGACAGACCCTGCAGCTGTCCGACCAATGTGGACATAGGATCCATAGCTGCCCTGATTCGAACAAAATTGCGATTTTTGGCGGTTGATAATGTCACGAATATAGGGGAGGGAAAAGGTCCCCTCCTAGGAAGCCCCTAAACCTGCCCCTGACTCCTGTCAGTATGTATATACCCTGAAGGTGGGAAAATACATATGACCCTAGACACTAGGAGCCCTGAAATGCCCTAGGTCTTGGCAGGGAATAAGACTAATGGTTCCTTCCCAGGTGAACGAACCAGCGTCTCCCTGAGGCCTAGTAACAACAAGCACAGGGGAAACAACCAAATACAAAGAGCAGTACAACTTATCCATAGAAAATGGATGAGCAGAAACACAGGAAAGGTTCAAACACCAACTCTTCCAAATCCAAGCAGAGAATATCAACTACATGGTATGAACTGTGAGACCAAACTAAGTAGGGAATGCAGTAATGACCACGGGCTGCACCTGACAAGAGGTGTGGTCAAGACCAAACCACAACACTGAGAATGAAGAGATTGTCAGTTAACCTCACGTGCAGTCAGTCTCTCTGATCTTCTAACCTCTGTCACAGAAAGTACCGTGACGCTATTACTCCATATAACCTCTCCCTATATCACCTCCTATTACTACATATAACCTCCCCTATATATCCTCTTATTACTTCATATAACCTCTCCCTATATCTCCTCCTATTACTCCATATTATCTCTCCCTATCTCCTCCTATTACTCCATATAACCTCTCCCTATATCGCCTCCTATTACTCCATATAACGTGTCCCTATATCTCCTCCTATTACTCCATATAACGTCTCTCTATATCTCCTCCTATTACTCTATATAACGTCTCCCTATATCTCTTTCTATTACTACATATATCCTTCTCCCTATTTCTCCTCCTATTACTCCATATAACCTCTCCCTACCTCGTATTACTCCATATAACCTCTCCCTATATCTCCTTCTATTACTACATAGAAACTCTCCCTAAATCTCCTCCACTTACTCCATTTCACAGCTCCCTATTTCTCCTCCTATTACTCCATATAACCTCTCCCTATATTTCCTCCTTTTACTCATATAACATCTGCCTATATCACCTCCTATTACTACATATAACCTCTCCCTATATCTCCTTCTATTACTCCATATAACCCCCCTGTATATCTCCTTCTATTACTCCATATAACCTCCCCCTATATCTCATCCTATTGCTCCATATAACCTCCCCCTATATCGCCTCCTATTACTCCATATAACCTTCTCCCTATATTTCCTCCTATTACTCCATATAACCTCTCCCTATATCTCCTCCTATTACTCCATATAACCTTCTCCCTATTACTCCATATAACTTCTCCCTAAATTACCTCCTATCACTCCATATAACCTCTCCATATATCACCTCCTATCACTACATATAACCTCTCCCTATATCTCCTCCTATTACTCCATATAACCTCCCCCTATATCTCCTTCTATTACTCCATATAACCTCCCCCTATATCTCCTCCTATTACTCCATATAACCTCTCCCTTTACCTCCGCCACACAACTTGTCCGGCCGATTCTCAGAATTGCTGCCAGGTTGCGGCTGGATCTCCAACGGTCCCCATTAAAGTTAATGAGGCCTGGCGATAATGCTATAGCTATATGCCTCCCAGACTGCGGCTTAGGGTGTTTCATTTTTCCAAAGATGTGATTTTCATATGACTTTGCTTACGCTCCGAGTCTCAGTAATGTACAAGATATACAGTATATGTCAAATTTCAAAAAGATGGGATAATATTTAGGGGTTGCACACATTGATCACTTTTATTACTACTCTCACTCCTGTACCTAGGAGGTTGGTCTAAAAACGACTTCAGTTTCAGGTTCCCAGGGGCTCTGCATCAAGCAAGGTGGATGGCAAAGGCAATATAAAGGCAATATATGCACTTAAACTTGTCCTCTTCAACGAGTATTGAAAGAAATGTTCGCTTTTTGCACGAGGCAATTGTAAGTCGGTGGGCTCCAAAGAATGATCTGGATATGCTACAGCTTCTGAGCACTTACCCAGATGCAGACGTAAAAAAAAGTGCTCTCACCGTTACTAAGAGACACCTTTGGTATCTGTCAGAAACAAACGTAGGATTGGCTTTTTTGGACGAACGTATTACTCAAGCTGTTAAGGAAAAGATGACTAAAAATTTAGAAACCAAACCTGCAAAGAAAAAAGGAAATTAAACGATTAGAGGGTAAAAAACTAGTTTTTCAAGGAAGAGACCTGAGCCATTTCGTTACTAATAAAACAAAGACGTTCTTCGAATTGTTTGGAATCCACTACTTGACAGAATACTGCAATCATTCTCTAAGAAGCCATGTGAACGCTCTTAAGGTGGTCAATGATACCGCAGAAAGAAGAATTGCTCTGATAAAAAAGTTTAACGAATCGGTCAGGGACGAACAACAAAAACAATTCTTGTTGAGGGTAGTCGGGCATCACAGAAAAGTCGTCACCAAGCTAATAAAAGAAGGGATTGCATCGTTCAAAGTTGAATAATATGACACATGTTTTGCCTATCATACTAACTACTAATCTTAGTGTCTAGTTTTAATATTATTTTAAGTTTGCGATTTCTAGTTTTCCCAATAAAAGTAATTAACATTGAAAAATCTTATTTTTTGCCTACTTTTACAAAACTGATCAAAGTGTGCAACTTCTAAATATTATCCAATCTTTATGAAATTTGGCACATATATATTCTATATCACTGAGACTCGGGCGTAAGCAAAGTCTGCAAAGATTTTACATTTTATTTATTTCCATTACAAAATAAAACACCCTTCTGTGGCTATGTGTTTGGGGTCATTGTCTTACTGCAGGATACTTTAGGAGCCAATCAAATGCCTCCCAGACAGCATTTCCTGTATTTCTCAGCATATCCTCAACTAAATTAGCTAAAATACAGGGCCAGACTTGCAAGGGACCTCCACCATGTTTCGTTGTTGCCTGCAGACACTCATTTTTGTACTGCTCTCCATCCCTTCGGCGAACAAAATGCCTTCTGTTACAACCAAATTTTTCTAATTTTGGCTCATCAGTCCATAGCACCTGCTGCCAGTTTTCTGTGCCTCAGTTCCTATGTCTTTTTTTATCAATTGTCTTTTTATTGACGGTTTTTCCAAGAATAAACATGTACATAAGAAAAAAAAACATGACTTTGGAGTACATTACTCATGGTACAAAAATAGAACCAAGGGCATTTGAGCAGAAAAATAGCATACCTCACATTTTTATGCATACATATCCTTACATTGAATAAGTCTGAGAAAGTACATACACAATAGTCATGGATGAGTATTTACTGTAATAAGAGCCTATAGGCTACTAAAGTAACAAAGCAACTATATTCGCACTAACTATGCAGAGTTATACAAAATTTACTGTAAGAAAGATTTGGACGTACATTGGGGAATGACAAGACTAGACACATTAGGGTTAGGATGGAGGGGGTAAGGTGTAAGCTCAGTCAGTTTGAGACATCAAACACCATGTCCCATTGCTTCCAAACTCGGTCAAATTTATCCACCGAGGCAAGCAGTGTAGCCGACATGTGTTCGAAGCGTCTGACTTCTAATACACTATTTATGAGTTCAGCTTGTGATGGGCAATCCGTCCTTTTTAAGACATTTTAACTGCCGCTATGCGGCCGAACATGGATATGGGAAGAGACATCCATTTAGCCATCTGACGCTTAAGTTCCTGAAAAAGGGTGGGGAAATTATGAGAATATATAGAAGAATACGTTGCCGCCAAATTCACCCCTAAATAACGCAGGGCAGCATCCTGCCATCGAAAACGATAATTGGATCATAATGTAGCTAGAATGTCTGCCGGCATATTCAAGGGAAGGGCTTCTGTTTTCGAGGAGTTAATCTTATATCCGGAAAGTCGACTATATAGTGTTAACAAACCAAATAAGTTGGGTAAAGTAATATGTAGGTCTGATAGAGTAAGTAGAACATCGTCTGCAAATAGTGATATTTTATATTCAACTCGGTTAACCATGATTCCATGAATGTCCGGGTGGGATCTGACTGCTGCGGCTAAGGGTTCAATACAAAGCACAAACAAGAGAGGGGAAAGCGGACATCCTTGCCTGGTGCCGTTTTTTATCGAGAAAGGAGCTGAGTTTGCATATGGTAATTTAATTGTCGCTGTAGGATGGCTATATAGTGAATGGAGGGCTGAGAGAAAGGGACCAGAGAATCCAAAAGCTTGCAAGGTGGAAAACATAAACGACCAACTTAAGCGGTCAAACGCTTTTTCAGCGTCCAGGCTCAATAGTAATGCCTGTTGATGCTGCCTATTGACAATATCTATCAGATTGATAAGTTTTCTCGTATTATCTCCACCCTGACGGCCTCTCACAAAGCCAACCTGATCTGAGTGTATCAGTTGCGGGAGCCAATGCGCCAACCGGTCTGCCAACAGCTTGGTGAATATTTTTTGATCAGAGTTTAGAAGAGCAATAGGGCGGTAGTTTGCGGAATCCAAGGGGTCCCTTCCCGGCTTCGGAATAAGGGTTATATGGGAATGAAGCATGGTTTCTGGTATAGCTGTACCTTGTAAGAATGAGTTAAAAAGCGTACACAGATGGGGTATGAGAAGAGATGAAAAAGTTTTGTAGTAAGAATAGGGTAACCCATCCGGCCCAGGTGACTTGCCATTAGGTAACTGGGAGATTACCCCTTGAATTTCCTCAGCTGTGATCTGGGCATTAAGCGCAGACCTTGCTTCTGATGATAATTTGGGTATACTACTTTGAGCTAGAAAAGAGTTAAATAGTGTCTGGCGATCAACTGGGTCAGAGGGTGTCTGTGGTGTAAGGGAGTATAAAGAAGCATAGTATTTCTGAAATTGGTCGAGTATCGCTTTGGGGTCATATACCATGTCTCCATTGCTCGTTCTCAGGGACATTGGGGTAGTAGCCGCGGTTGATTCCCGCAACTGACGAGCCAAGATAGTGTGTGATTTATTCCCCCACATGTAGAACCATTGTCGCGAATATAGTAGGAGATTACCCGTTTTTTCAAAAGCCATTTCACGCAATCGAACACGGAGGAGTACTATACGCCGTAGCAAGTGACAGGAGCGATGAGACCCCAGACGGGCTTCTAACTGTTTTAACTGGTCAAGGGTGTTATTATAACGGAGATTATAATCCCTTTTCAATCTGGTGCTTACACTAATACACTTGCCTCTAAAAACGGCCTTATGCGCTTCCCACAATATAGCTACAGATGGGGCCGAGGGCTGATTAAAAGCAAAGTATTCCTCCAAGGAACTTCCTAACTCCTGCCTAGTCGGCAATTTAGTTAGTAGAGATTCATTAAGCCGCCAGTGGCATACCCTAGGGCGAGCACCCCTAGGATTAAACGTGACAGAGATTGGCGCGTGGTCTGACCACGTAATATTTCCTACCTCAGCATCTGTCATCATTTCTATGTCTTTATGCATAGTTGAGTAACTTAGCCTTGTTTCCATGTTGAAGTTATGTCTTTTTGGCCGCAATTCGTCCATGAAGACCACTTTTGGCCAGACTTCTCACAGTAGATGGGTGTACCTGGGTCCCTCTGGGTTCTGCCAGTTCTGAGCTGATGGCACTGCTGGAAAACTTCCAGTAGTGAAAGAAAGAAAGTAAGCATGATGTTTCTGTCATCTGTTGCAGTAAGTTTCCTAGGCTGACCACTGTGCCTACAGTCCTCAACGTTGCCTATTTCATGCATGTCTTCAATGTTGAGAAATACAGGCAGAACAATAAGGGAGGCGTCTTATTGGCTCCAGATTTATTCTGAAGCAAGATAACGTCCCCAAGCATACAGCCACAGTCTGGAAGGCATCTGATTGTCTCCTAATGTATTATACAATAGGACAACAGCACCAAACACACAGCCAATGTCATTAAGAACTATCTTCAGCACAAAGAAGAACAAGTCCTGGAAGTGATGATTTGGCCCCCACTGAGCCTTGATGTCAACATCATCAATTCTCTCTGGGATTACGTAAAGAGAGAGAAGGATTTGAGGAATCCTACATTCACAGAAGATTTGTGATAAGTTTTCCAAGATGTTTAGAACAACCACCCTGTCGAGTTTCTTCAAAATCTGAGTTCAAGTGTACCTAGAAGCACTAATACTGTTTAGAAGTCAAAGGGTGGTCACACCAGGTACTGATTTAATTTAGATTTCTATTTTGTTCATTCACTAAGCATTTTGTTAGCTGATACAAATAAACTACTTTTTAAATTATTCTTACTTTGCAGCATTTTTCCACACCTACCTACAACTTTTGAACAGTACTGTAGATATTCACGTGGTTCTCCTTTAATACTCCACATCACCTCTTTTCTGGACTGTAGCCCCAAACTATAAAATGTATCTAAGCTTGTATAGAAATATATAGTTATAGACAGTTGCAGAACAACCAGGATTTGAGAGGAAATGAATGCTGAGTGTGCAGGGCAAAGGTCGCAGTTGCTCTGGTTATTTCATCGGGGGCAGCACAAGGTATACAGACAAGCTGGGCTTATTATAGGGGCAATGGTTCTTTATAGGAAATGAGAGATCAATGAGTCGCTCTATGTGTCTGCACAAAAGGTCACTTGGCAACAGACATACAAATTTGCAAATTCCATGCCATAAATATTTCTATGGCTTGTGTTCGGTTGAGCAGTGTCTTTTGGGACTTTAAAGGGGTCCTATTGTGTTCTAGGTTCCTGGGTACAATCTATGCCATACACTGAAAATGAATTCTTACACAAAGGCCCCCTTCTTAATAAAGGATGCCACAGGGGAAGATTATGGGGTTTCATCCCATCTGAAATAAAACAGATTAAGTTGACTGAATTGGTTTGTTTAATGGCTGAATTTCCCGCATATTTCTGGTTTCACACTAATTTTAGTTTGCTGCACTCCAGCATGAAGACCTTGTATTATACAGTGGTTCAATGTAATATTATATATATATATATATATATATATACTTGCATAATAACACACTATACATAATATACTAAATGCATAATATTCTGTAAATTATGTTTCTCGCTGCCAACATTTACAGCCTAGAATCATGAATTGTTTTAAAATTTTACTTTTGTAAAATTTTATTTTCCATCATTATTCCAGAAAACTCCAGCCTCCCCCACCACTGCACCTCTTTTTTATGGGCATAATTGGAGTCTCTGTCCCCCCTTGAGATGTTTTATTTTGTTTAGTTTAGCTTTTTTCTATGGCAGACTGCGCTCTACATTAAATGCCCATTCAGAACTTTTTTCCCATCCAAGAGCTGTCCGTGTGTAGAATAGACAGCACCAGGACTGAGCACTGAAACATGTCAATGGTCCAATTCACTGGTCAGATTAAACCGCAGCATATGCTGTCTTCATCCATTTTTTTCAGATTGGACGTCCTTTTCAGGTTCATGGGCCTGTAAAAAAAAAACTGACTGCACAAACATGACATCCATGTGAGGTCCATTTTCGCTGATGGTTGCTAGTAGATGCTGGATGTTCATTTTTTGTTTCCACTGACATGAAAAATGGAAGATGTACTGGTGCCACGCAGATGGAAGAAACGTACGAACTGAGCAAAGTTGGAGACAATTCTGATTCAAGACAGAGAGAATATAGTCAATGTTTGATGGATAGATCTTGGATAAGTTTTATATGGCTCGTCTGAATAAATCCTAAGACTACATTTACACAACTTTGATAAAACAGCCATCGTATGTCTCGCGCGGCTCGAGATTTTGCACCAGATCTTCAAGCAAAATGGTGGTGGCCGGCCTGTCGCGAGCAAATAGAGGCGTTAAGTATGATTTAATGTTTTTTTTCTGTTCATTTTACACTGTTTTTATTCTCAGATGCCATGATCATGTATTAACGCGGCATCTGAGGGGTACAATGATGAGGGGGCGGTGCTATCTCAACTCCCTGTCATTGCACCCGCTACTTACAAAAAAATGCTCTTCGTGACAAAGTAATTAATCACGAAGCAAATTTTGTTGTAAAATTCGGCGCAGCAGCCGAATCGATTTTTCCAAAACTTCTCTCATCTGTAATTAGATGGATAGAGAAATAGATAGACAGACAGATAGATAGATAGATAGATAGATAGATAGATAGATAGACTTTAATTCTTAAGATTCTTCGAAAAGCTACCAGTGCTGAAATATGATCAGTAATATGGTAATTAATCCTTATTTCCCAGTGTCTCTGTTTATTTCCGAGGACTCGTGTCATGCACATTCCTTACCATAGGTCCTCAATTGTGTCTAATCATTAACAAATTACACTGGCATGGTATTGGGTATACTATGAAGCACAATATAAACAAGGCACACAATTATGTACTTGTCAGTAAACCACATAGACATTTGTTATGTAATAGAGACAGGCAGCTAGCTTAATATGGCCTCCTTCCTATTCCCTTAAGGATTTCTCCAATTTATGCTTTAGAATGAAGACAAGGTTTCTGCCAGTTCTGCTACTTGACTTCTTCCCGAACATATTCCACTCTCTCTGTCCTGGTCTGTTTAGCATATATACATGTTTTCTCTACCCCCCTTAAGGCAATTGAATCCCCATCTTTTTATAAACATGCGCTAATCACAAACATCTTAATATAAACTTTGCTTGACCCTATATCACCCCCAGACCACAATTCTACTGTGATGTTCCTCTAGATTAAAATAACTATTGCAACCCAGAATTCTTGTTAAAATTATAGCCAAGGGTTTGCAGTGGTCCCCAACCTGCTCTTCAGCTGTAGCAAAATGATGACTCTCAGCATGCCCTAGCTTTCCGAAGCTGGGCATTGTAGTTTTGCAACAGCTGGAAAGCTACAGGTTGGAGACCACTGTTCCAAAGTAAGTACTAGCCTAAGTGTTGAATTACGCTCCTGCAATTTGCCCACTGGCTCCTGGTATTGCCCATATGGCACAGGTAGGTGAGTGTTAGGTCCTGAGCTACTTGAGAAACCTTGGCGTGGTGCTCGGGTTCAGACATGTCCTCCACAGTAGGATATGTTGGCTAATCTCTCAATTTTAACATCAGTATATTGTTATATTAGTTATCACATCCACATAATTGCTATCTTGTGTAGGATGTCTATTGTGGTACTTGTGGTCCGCTGTGGGCATCCTCCATTGTATGAATTTTTGCTGGGGATTGCCATTAGCAACGGGCTACAAGTGCAGGATTTTCTCCCCTATATACACATGCACAACTGCATATGGGTTTGAGCATTTCCTGCCTGCTTAACACCACGCCCTTTTTTCAGTTGGTTTGAATTGACAATAGTCTCCTAGATAGATGGTCTTTTCAAAGATGGACAGAAGGTACTGTATATGAAGAGCAACATTTTCTCATAGGAAATTTGGTCTAGATAAAGGGGTGTCTCAAACAGGTGGACCTTTGGAGAGGTTTCACTGTATTTTGGATTTCCATAACCCCACAATGCTTGACTCACCAAGGACATCAAAGGGCTACAGAAGCCCTAAATTACAGGGAGCCATTAAATTATTATGTGATACAAAAACGGTCCATGAGGGGACTTAAGAATTTTGAGATTGCCGTTTCACCATTGTCTTCTTGCCTTGGGATTTTGGGTGAAGAGGATGAATACAGTATGTGACTATCATTCCTTTCTCTCACCTTGATTCCTTCTTTTCCTTTCTATAATTCTCTCTTCCTTTCTATAACTTTAGTTTTATCGCATTCTCTCTCATCCATTCACTGATTTCCTTTCCTGTCTTGAATGGTCAAACTCATTAACAGACTGAGAGTATTCCCCTGTCATGAACTGGGAAACACTTATTAGTAAAGATGAGCAAAGAAAAATTCAATTTGGCAGCTTTGCCGAAGTTCGTCAAGAAATTCGATTTGATCCTAATAAATTTTTCAAAAATCGCTATAAATCTGATATACCCAGACCAATCTGCCTAATCATACTCTTCCGACTTGCAGCACTAATCTCAGTATGAAAGCTTGGAACTTAAACTGCAGAAGTGCAGGGAGACTGCAGGAAAGTGTATCGCCGTGTACATCAGTGTGCAGTGCACCAAGATTCATAGCTAATCCCTTCTGTTAGCTGTAGATTTACTGTGCGTCAGTATTACAGGTCAATGTTACCGTCAGGTCTAATATATTGTCGTGGACTTAACTGTGCAGATTTAAATAGTCAGCAGCAGTGTCAGTAACAGTCTACACCAAGATTCATAGCTAATTCCTGCTAATCCTTCTGTTAAAGAAAAAAATTGCATACAGCACCCTTCAGTAAAGCAAAAAACCGATGCACACACCTGTATCTAAATGGCTCCTTAGTGGAACAAAATAAAGAAATAGAGGCATTGCAAATAAAGTAGCGGTAAAAAATGAGGTTCTTTTAATCCATGTTGTGGCAGTCCAAACACATGATTTTTTAATCCCTTCTGTTAGCTGTTGAATTACTGAGCGTTAGTATTACAGGTTGTTTTTTACCATTAGGTCTAATTTATTGCCGCGGACTTAACGGTACAGTTCACAGAGATTCAAGTAGTGCCCTCATGACAGAGTGGGGCGGGTAGCAGCAGCAACAGAAGCAGCAGCAGTGACAGTATTGGCCCCATGACAGAGTGGGGAGGGTGGCAGCACCAGTGGCAGTAACAGTGACATTAGTGGTCCCATGACAGAGTGGGGACGGTAGCAGAAGCAGTGGCAATGAGGCTGTGTTCACATTACTGTTTACCTTTCCGTTCTTTTCCAGTTACTGACTTAGTGAAAGAGGCCTTATGCTCAATTTGCATCCGTGTTGGCCATTTACATCAGAATATTTTTTTTTTAACATGGAAAAAGTCCTGCATGTGGACTTTATCACACAAACAATATTTGGCCAGTATTTTGCATCAGTATTTGATCAGTATTTGTAAGCCAAAAACAGGAGTGGGTTCAAAACAGAGATAACATATAATGGAAATATTTGCATCTCTTCTCTGTTTCGGACCCACTCCTGCTTTTGGCTTACAAATACAGATCAAATACTGACTGTGTATAAGAGGTTTTACGGATGCTCAAAATAAAGGATCCTTTTTTTTTCTCTACTTCTGACGGATCAGAAGAATGGAAAATGAACAATGAGGTGAACAAGGTCAAACAGGGACCATAGTGGCCCCCTAACAGAGGGGGGTCAGCAGCAGTAACAATGAGAATAGTGGCCCCATGACAGAGCGCGGAAGGGGGGCAGCAACAGTGGCAGTGACTGTGAGAAAAATGGCCCCATGAGAGTGGGGGGGCAGCAGCAGTGGCATACAGTACAAGATGGTGGCAGATCTCAGTAGTAGCAGAACCCAACAACAGCAGTGTGATAGCAAGGGTCAGTAGTATGCATATCCTTGTTAAAATATAACATGTACATGTCAGTAGGCCAAGAAGCCTCATTGTAGGAATGGCAGTAGAGGCATCAGACGGGTGGCATCAAGTGGGTGGCAGCATCAGAATGGTGGAAGCAGCACATGGACAGACATAATTGCCCATTTTACACAAAATTCCTGTGTGGCAGCACACTACAGTGTGATCATTAGTGGCAGAATGATCTATTCTCTTGCATAAGACACCGGTGTCTGGAAATCCTGGTAGATATAGACCTGATTCATCTTTATCAAGGTTAGTCACTCAACATTTTGCGAGAAAAGGTGAGTTCTCTTAGGGGTAACTATGCCCCCCACCACACTGAACACCAGCTCTGATGTTACACTACTGACTGGGCAGGAAAGCATACCCATGGCAAACTCAGCCAGTTGCAGCCACTCTTCAAGTTTGAATGTCCAGTAGTCAGGCTCGGACTGGCCCACCGGGGAGGTGGGGGATTCCTCGGTGGGCTCCCAGTCTCCTTCGCCCGATATAAGATGGAGGAGTAATTATTTCTCTTTTCTCAAGAGATATAATTATTTTAACCACTAGGTGGCAGTATCGCACAGTGATGCAGGCTCCTACTGGTGTATATTGTACAGGAGGCCCCGCAGTATCTGCTAAACTTCTGGGGCTGCTGGCTGTGAAGGATAAGAGAAGGTATCTACCTTCTCCTGCCCTCCCTGCTGTCAGAAAACGGTGGTTGCTGGAGAGAAGGACTCCTCTGCGGTGCTGGGCTGATTTCTCAGGTGTGTGACAGTAGTGAGCTGTAGGAGACTGTAAGGGGGAAATTGGGGGTTTGTTTATAGCAGACACAGATCTATGAATATGTGCTGCTCTCTGCAGAGTTCAGAGTAGCATTGGGAGGACTCTGCCCTAGGTCCCCCCCCCCAATGCCTCTGATTTAGGTGCACCCCCATAAGTGCCCCAGCTCCAGATGCCCCCCATGCCCCCACTCTAAAAGCACCCCTAATATTGAATCTTCTCCAGTTGCCCCCTCATACCACTGCAGCTGCTCCAGGATCCCCACTATTACCCTGCCTCAGGTGACCCTAATGCCTCTGCTTTAGGTGCACCCCCATAAGTGCTCCAGGTGCCCCCACTCTAAATGTAACACTAATATTGCATCTTCTCCAGTTACCCCAGCTCCAGGATTCTCCCTATTACCCTGCCTTAGGTGACCCTAATGTCTGTGCTATGGATGAGTGCATGCCTACTATTGTCTTTTTGCATTCGCCTCGGTGAACGATTGCTGTCGAAACAAATGTTGAAGAGTAGGAGTAGGAGGAGCATCAGGAGCAATAGATGACATTGTAGTCGATTGGAAGAAACGACAGCTTCCTTCAGCTGACATTGACGAGCCCTGACAGCTTGAGAGGGGGTGCGGGGTGGTGGAAGATGCAGCAACAGGCTGTAACAATAAATGAGTAGCACGGTTATCCCACTTTATCGTGATGCTCCATGTGTTGACGTGGGGCTATCGTGCCAACATTAGCACCCTGGCCGCACACCTCACCTTCTGCCCACACATCCTGCATGCCGCTACGCTATGAATTAGCTATGATAAATTTAGCTCCAGAACAGTTATGTACATGACGATAAATTACACCTGCCCATAATATGGGCGCAATGTAATGCCACAGGTAACAAAAAGGGATAGGTATGATAAATTTCACTCCACTGCATAGTTATGTACGGGGCGATAAATTATACCTGCCCATTATACGGACTTAACAGAATGCTACAGCTAACAGAAAGGATTACCTATGATAAATTTTGCTCCACTGCAGTTATGTACAGGGTGATAAATGACACCTTCCCGTAATACAGATGCAATATAATGCTACAGCTAAGAGAATGAGTGTCGGTGCACTGCACAGTGATGCACACAGAGATATATGATACCTGAGGCACAGTAACTGAGGCACAGTAACTGTATCACTTAACTGGCAGATTAACTCTGAATGTCGGTGCACTAGAATGTGAGACCCACTAACTAGATCACTCCTCTCAGTCACAGCAGGGTGATGTGATTGTCACCTCTGAGTCTGACTTCGTACCTTGGAGTCAGGAGTTACAGCTTCCTCCTGCTCCTCCTCTTTGCAACCCCAGAAAAGCCTTTCAGTTGCATCATCTCGGTCTTCACTGCTTTTTCTAGTGGGGCACTTTCTTCTTCCCTAAGAATAGGCAACAAAACCCCATGTGCTATGGAAGATACTTAAGGCAGTTGATGACTTGTATGAGAACAGTCAGCCATGAGGAGGAAGTTCAGGCAGAGGCAGGGAACCCCATGCACAGTTATGTTGGTAGTGGTGGAAGTAGTGGCACTTGTAGACACTATGGTGGTAGTAGGGGAAGTGATAGTGACAGTGGCACTAAGGGCAAATACAGAACAGGGAATCAGGAGGGGGTCCAAGGTGCCCACAATGATATCACAGTGTGATAAAAGTGGCAGAAAGGGTAAGTACTATGATTGTGTGTTGGACATCTGTGGGATCTGGATGCTGAGGAGGAGGAGGTGACATCAGAGGAGGAGAGTAGTGGCTGAAGCAGCAGCAATTAAAAGCAGAGGCAATGTACCAAAACCTAAGCCAAGCTTGTCTGCCGCTAGCTCTATAGTTGTGCAAGTATCTTTATGGTTGAGCAACTATCTCCTGTCTGGCAGTTTTTCTCTATAGTGCCAGAAGACAAAAGCATTACTGTGTGCAAAATCTGCAGGATTAAAATAAGCCATGGGCATTCAAACACAAATGTAGGCATCACGGGTCTATTGCAGCATATGAAGCAGCATCACCTGATCTGGTGGGAAAACAGAATTGGCCACCAGATAATGGAACAAGTGTCCTCCTTCTCCCATCCAGTGTCCTTTTCATCGTCATCATCATTTTCTTCTTCTCCCACTCAGACTACTCCTCCTCCTCCTACTCTGCTCTGTTGACAGCCATCGATAAGGGAACATTTGGCCAGGAAACAACTCTAAGCTCCCACACCTATCCGATGGTGTGCAAGCTTAACTTCCACCTGGCCAAGTAGCTTGTAGTGCAGTCGCTGCCATATAGCTTAGTTGATTCTGCTGCCTTGTTCAGCCTCACTGGAAGATAGCCAACTGCCATTATTTCTCAAATAAGCCATCCTTGCCTTGTATTATAACATGGCAGAGAACATGAGCCACTCTTTCCAACTGTCCACTGTGGACACCTGGAGCAGCTGTTATAGGCGGGGACAGTACGTATCTTTCGTGGCCCACTGGTTCAATATTCTTTGGTGATGCAGTAACGTGGCGAGGTAATATTGACACTTCCAGGTTTGTGTCGGTCTGCTAACCACACCAGGTGCTGATGTGCCTCCTCCACATCCTCTTTATTGGACATCCTCCTGTCCTCAAAAGATTCAGGGCAGACAGTTGCTCCCACTCCCCCTTTCTCCTATCATATGTGTAAAGTAAAGCGTTGCCTGATGAGCCTCCTGAGTCGTCTACCTCAGCAGCCATTTCAGTCTCATGAACACGATGGAGCGTCTTTTTCATGTGCTGCATGAGGCTGATGCAAATCAGCAAACAGAAACAAACCGCCTAAACAACTCAATACAGTCCTACCTGAACCATGGCCTTTTTCCGGTGCAAACTGTGTTCCCTGACACCATGGATTTCTGGGCAACCAGATTGAAAAAGTGGCCAGAACTGCCCCAGTTTGTTTTCGCTATACTGTCTTGTCCAGCCTCCAGTGTCATCTCAGAAACGGTTTTCTGCTCTATACGTGGCATCATCAAACCCAAAAGGACAAAGCTGTCCTCCACCAATGTATAGAACATTACTTTTCTCAAAATGAATGAGGCATGGATCTGTGAGAATTTTCAGACACCTTCGGTTGAGGCCGATGAATAGATTTGCCATTGCCCATGGTGGCTATTGATCACCAGCCCCTCAACATGCCACTGCAGCTGCCTGCCTAGCGGAATGTTCTGAACCTGATGGCCGATGCCACCACTACTGCAGCTGCTACTGTCTGCTGCTAATCCCCCTACTGCCACTTCCATTACCCCTACTGCCACTACCATTACCCCACGAAGCCATCAATACTATTACAAATATCACAACACAGCCGCACACACATCTACTGCCTTGTCTTTTCCATGCTGTGCTGTCACTGCTGGTGCTGCTTTTGCTGCCACTATTACCCCTACATACTTTATCCACACTGTGCTGCTACTGCTCTCAAATAAAAGTGAGAATTTTTCCATGCTTGTTGAACATCACAACAAGCCACTATTTTATCTGACAATTAACACTCTTGTGTGTAGAAATTCAGGAAGTCATTCTGCCCCCATTAATGCACGATTTTTCGATGCTTGTTAAGACATAATTTTGGATGCTTGGTCCCAACAAGCCACAGTTTTTGTTTTTTCATAACACCATATGTTTAGACACCATCTGCCCCAATGAGGGACAACTTTTGGAAGATTCCCAATATTAAAAAGTAATATACATGCAATGGCGCAGAGTATTTTTAAACAGGCTGTTTGTCAACACCGTCAATGACGAGTTTAAACATAGCTATATATGTCAGTGTCGCTCTGACATTATTTTCTATTGCCATCCTTGTTTTAAATAGCTTGTAAGGGGGTAGGAAAGAAAGAGCAAAACTTTATAACAAAGTTTAAAAAATTAGATAACTTAAAGACATAAAAACTTGGTCCTAGGAGACATCAAAATGTCATATACCTAATTCTACAATAGATAGCATTGACATTGCAAGCATTTGGCACCAGGAGCTTTTTCCAGCAACCCAGGTCTCCTCACACCAGTGATCAGCTGTGATTGCATCTACCCCATTTTGTCCAAGTCTACTAGAACCCTTGCTTGACAGGTGTTAAAATTGGGTGTGGATCCACTGTGTCTACTAAACAAATGTTATCTATGTAGCCCCCCTGGTTATCACCCTTTAAACCATAACAGGGTTCTGGACTCTGCTGCAATGGAACCATCAGGCTATTACCTCTTGTGGTAATCTCTGTTCAGTAGACTGTTGACTTACAGGAGTCAAGAGATACTGAAGCAAAGCATCGAATGGTCAGGCAATACCATAGTTTGGGACAAGCCAAGGTCAGGTCAGGCAGAGTTCAAGCAATTGAAATTAAATCCAAGGTTGAGGCAGGCGGCTCAGGGTCAGTACGGAGCTGAGGCACAGGTCAGGTCTGACAGTGAACGGATTATTAAAAGTAGGTTACACAAAACATAGACATACACATAAACGGTAATTAGATGTACTATGTTAAATAGACCCGGAAAGAGTAAGTAAAAACCCACTCAGTGTACACAGATACACCAAACAACGAGATTAAACTGAGATTAAACCGGTATATCATCAAAAATAAATCCTTTATTGAATAAATAACATACAGTACAGACCAAAAGTTTGGACACACCTTCTCATTCAAAGAGTTTTCTTTATTTTCATGACTATGAAATTTGTAGATTCACACTGAAGGCATCAAAACTATGAATTAACACATGTGGAATTATATACATAACAAAAAAGTGTGAAACAACTGAAAATATGTCATATTCTAGGTTCTTCAAAGTAGCCACCTTATGCTTTGATTACTGCTTTGCACACTCTTGGCATTCTCTTGATGAGCTTCAAGAGGCAGTCACCTGAAATGGTCTTCCAACAGTCTTGAAGGGGTTCCCAGAGATGCTTAGCACTTGTTGGCCCTTTTGCCTTCACTCTGCGGTCCAGCTCACCCAAACCATCTCGATTGGGTTCAGGTCCGGTGACTGTGGAGGCCAGGTCATCTGGTGCAGCACCCCATCACTCTCCTTCATGGTCAAATAGCCCATACACAGCCTGGAGGTGTGTTTTGGGTCATTGTCCGGTTGAAAAATAAACGATGGTCCAACTAAACGCAAACCGGATGGAATAGCATGCCGCTGCAAGATGCTGTGGTAGCCATGCTGGTTCAGTATGCCTTCAATTTTGAATAAATCCCCAACAGTGTCACCAGCAAAGCACCCCCACACCATCACACCTCCTCCTCCATGCTTCACAGTGGGAACCAGGCATGTAGAGTCCATCCGTTCACCTTTTATGCGTCGCACAAAGACACGGTGGTTGGAACCAAAGATCTCAAATTTGGACTCATCAGACCAAAGCACAGATTTCCACTGGTCTAATGTACATTCCTTGTGTTCTTTAGCCCAAACAAGTCTCTTCTGCTTGTTGCCTGTCCTTAGCAGTGGTTTCCTAGCAGATATTCTACCATGAAGGCCTGATTCACAAAGTCTCCTCTTAACAGTTGTTCTAGAGATGTGTCTGCTGCTAGAACTCTATGTGGCATTGACCTGGTCTCTAATCTGAGCTGCTGTTAACCTGCGATTTCTGAGGCTGGTGACTCGGACGAACTTATCCTCCGCAGCAGAGGTGACTCTTGGTCTTCCTTTTCCTGGGGCAGTCCACATGTGAGCCAGTTTATTTGTAGCACTTGATGGTTTTTGTGACTGCACTTGGGGACACTTTCAAAGTTTTCCCAATTTTTCGGACTGACTGACCTTCATTTCTTAAAGTAATGATGGTCACTCGTTTTTCTTTACTTAGCTGCTTTTTTCTTGCCATAATACAAATTCTAACAGTCTATTCAGTAGGACTATCAGCTGTGTATCCACCTGACTTCTCCACAACGCAACTGATGGTTCCAACCCCATTTATAAGGCAAGAAATCCCACTTATTAAACCTGACAGGGCACACCTGTGAAGTGAAAACCATTTCAGGTGACTACCTCTTGAAGCTCATCAAGAGAATGCCAAGAGTGTGCAAAGCAGTAATCAAAGCAAAAGGTGGCTACTTTGAAGAACCTAGAATATGACATATTTTCAGTTGTTTCACACTTTTTTGTTATGCATATAATTCCACATGTGTTAATTCATAGTTTTGATGCCTTCAGTGTGAATCTACAATTTTCATAGTCATGAAAATAAAGAAAACTCTTTGAATGAGAAGGTGTGTCCAAACTTTTGGTCTGTACTGTATATAGACAAGAACATGAGACAACAGATAAAAAAATGGCTACATCTGAGGAGGCATATCAGCACAAGTGAAACATGAAGGGGAGGAATGGAGTACAAGAACGGAGGCAGAGAAAGAGAGTACAATGCCTCACTGAATTCCGCATGTACTTCTGTAACCACAATTACTTAGTATATGGGGGCAAAAAAAACAAAAAAAAATTCTTAGGTGCAAGTGCAAATGATAAAACACCACATCAATAAATGGTTACAGACTACACCGCAACATATGGATGTGTATTAGTTCCAATAGATATATGGGAACATACAGCAGCCAAGAAGAAATAAAAAGTGCAAGTGCATAGAGAGTCACCACATCAATGGTCCAATATCACAATAGAGACTGTGGTGACAACTTAGAACTCCATATACATAAAGATATGGCTCAGGTGCACAGCAACATCCACCTATGGATAACCCAAGTGGGTATAGCTAAGCATCAGAGCCAGTAAACACATCCCCAAAGATCCACAAGAGCATTACATATCTACATACCCATAGTATGGGGATATACACCTCAGGAGAGCCACGTAACCCCAGTGAAGGGTTAAAGCCGGAGAAGTAAGTCAGTGTACAGGAGAATGAACAAGATATGAGGCGTATCTTTACAGGAAACTAGGCAACTAGAATCTATTGCTAAGCCACCAATCCATAGAGAAAAATGCCTTAAAGGGATTATCTAGGAGAGTGACCTCTTCTAACAGCTGATCTGAGGGTGTCCTGGGTGTCAGACCCCCCCAATCTGATATTGAGAACCTATCCTGAGTATAGGCCATCAATATAATTTACCAGATAACCCCTTTAAGCCAAAAGAAACATGTGTGCCCCCCTACTGCCAGAGAGGCAGTGCGGACAAGGAGCAGGCCTCAGCCTGTGCGGAGTATTCAGAGCTGCAGTTCTGCTGGGCAGAGAACAGAAGGAGCCTGGCATACACAGACTGCTGGATCATTACGGCGGCACCGCCCGCTGAGAGAGAGATGGCAGAAGGCACGTAGCACTGTCATAACAATAGGCCTTTGTCAGTCATGTCTCTTTATACAGCTTTATTTCTACTCCCTATTGCATATGCCAATTGTTGACTTTATATAATTAAAGATATGATTATGTCTATATCATAGGCATGCGCAGACTATTGCATTAGGGTGTGCACCCTAAAGCACAAACACACCGCGCATGTATATATATATATATATATATATATATATATATATATATAGGAGATGAAAAAGGACAGCACTCCGGATAAAAATCAGTGATGTTTAATCACCCATGTGAAGGCAACGTTTCAGCTCATACAAGAGCCTTTCTTCCAGTGCCGCCATTGTTTTCCTTTTTTATATACCGTATTTTTCGCCCCATAAGACGCACTTTTTCTTCCCCCAAAATGGGGGAGAAATGCCCCTGCGTCTTATGGGGCGAATGCGTAGAGTTTTACATCGCTGCCAGCGATGTATCAGTGAGCGGGGAGGGACTGGGAGGAGCTGGGGGCCGGCAATAGCGGCGGGGCGGTGCAGTCAGTGTAGTATAGCACCGCCCCGCCGCTCTGGTATACTAATATAAGAAATCATATTGAAGTAATAGTTATTAAACATGTCCCCCAACTGCTATTACTACCTTCCCTCCTAATCGCTGCTGTAGAATTCAGGCCAGTCGGGCGGGCGGCAGCGTAACTCGTGTCACGTGCCTGCGCCGCCTACTTTATGAATGAAGTAGGCGGCGCAGGCAAGTGACGTCAGTGAGACGCGCCGGCCGGCCGTCCTGCCGGTCTGATTTCTACAGCAGCGATTAGGATGAACGGTAGTAATAGGAGTTGGGGGGCATGTTTAATAAATATTAATTCAATATGACAACTTATATTTTGTGCGGCGACGGGCGGGGGGGGGGTCGACAGTTCAGATTGCGATCTGTGGATGGCACTGTTACAGGGGGGGATCTGTGAATGGCACTGTTATGGGCTGGGGGGGTCTGTGCATGGCACTGTTATGGGCTGGGGGGTCTGTGGATGGCACATATATAACAGTGCCACCCACAGACCCCCCCCCCCCAGCCCATAACAGTGCCATCCACGGATCCCCCCTGTAACAGTGTCAGCCACAGACCCCCCCCCTGTAACAGTGCAAGCCACAGATCCCCCCCCTGTAACAGTGCAAGCCACAGATCCCCCCCATAACAGTGTCCGTCATCCACAGATCCCCCCTATAACAGTGTCCGTCATCCACAGATCCCCCCATAACAGTGTCCGTCATCCACAGATCCCCCCATAACAGTGTCCGTCATCCACAGATCCCCCCCATAACAGTGTCCGTCATCCACAGATCCCCCCCATAACAGTGTCCGTCATCCACAGATCCCCCCCATAACAGTGTCCGTCATCCACAGATCCCCCCCATAACAGTGTCCGTCATCCACAGATCCCCCCCATAACAGTGTCCGTCATCCACAGATCCCCCCTATAACAGTGTCCGTCATCCACAGATCCCCCCCATAACAGTGTCCGTCATCCACAGATCCCCAGTAATAGTGCCATCCACAGCACACCTTTTGGTTAAAAATGTTTTTTTTCTTATTTTCCTCCCCAAAAACCTAGGTGCGTCTTATGGGCCGGTGCGTCTTATAGGGCGAAAAATACGGTATATGTATATATATATGTATATATATAGCCTTTATGCCATTAGCCCCCATTATCAGCCCTTATGCCTCATTAAGCTCCCATTATGCCTCTCATTAGCCCCCATTATGCCTCTCATTAGCCCCCATTATGCCTCTCATTAGCCCTCATTATGCCTCATTAGTCCCGATTATGCCTCATTAGCCCCCATCATCAGCCCTTATGCCTCATTAGCCCCCATCATCATCCCTTATGCTTCATTAGCCCCATTATCAGCCCTTATGCCTCATTACCCCCATTATCAGCCCTTATGCCTCATTAGTCCCCATTATGCCGCTCATTAGCCCCCATTATGCCTCTCATTAGCCCCAATATGCCTCATTAGCCTCCATTAAACTTACCTCTCTGCTCCTGGAGGCTGCCGCTCCTTGCTGCCCACGATCCTCTTCCTCCTGCTGTCGGCTGTGCTCTGAATTGGCGCGCACAGCGTGACGTCACAAAGCGCCTCACGCTGTGCGCAGCCCTGCACAGCCGACAGCCGAGGACCAGGAAGCGTTAAGTACATAGCGTTTACCGCTTCCTGGTCCTCCAGTACTAATGGGCGCTTCCAAAATGGAAGCGCTTCATTAGTATTTGCCGGCCAGCAGGCTTGATTAGGGTGTGCCCAGGCACACCCGGCACACCCCGTGCGAATGCCTATGGTCTATATAAGTTTTCCTTACTAAGGCAGTAATATAGACATCAAGTGCTCAAAAATCATCTACCAGCATTGGGTATGGTCTCGCACTACAACAACAACAACAAAAAAATGCTAATTGGTTTCATAGGCACCTCATATTTGCTTATTGCCTGTAAACACTGAGCATATTTTATGTTTCTAGATCCCCCTATAAGAGGCTGAGAATGCAAATTTAGGTTTAATGGAGAACAATTACTTAAAATGCAAGATTTACTTAAAATGCATTGCCAAAATGGGCCTGGGCTGGGAGACCTTTCAGCTCTCACTCCATATGTTTTTTTTTTTTTTTTTGCCTTCACAAATTATGTTCTTTCATATTTCTCTAATAATTGCTGACAACACCCAACTCCTCTTGTACTAAGTGCACTCGGCTGCTTAATCTCCTGTGCTGTCTCGTCCTGCACATCCTCCGTCTTGTCAGGAAGACATCTATGATTACATTTTACTTTTGTCACAAATTCCTCATAGGCTTCTGTGCACGCTGACAAGTCTCCTGATGCCTCAAAGCTCCAGCTGACTGCCTACCTCACATTTGGGCCTTGCATTCATCATGTCCTTAATTCCTCTCCTCCATAACTAGAAAATAAATATCTCCAGGACTTATGTTTTTCTCACACAGAATAAAAAAAAACTAATAATTAATTGATGCCCTCTTCATGTCATGACTCGACTTCTGTAATCCCATCCTAATTGTCCTAAGATTCTGCCAGCTGCTCTTCGGCAGAACTCAAAGTGCCACTCCCAGACTATTTTCCTTTTGCAACTGATTTCCAGTTTCCTCTTAAGGTTGTTGTCAAGATTACAAAGATAACCACGTTTTTTGATCTTCAAATCTATCATTAGTTTAATATTTAAAGGACGTGTAGCACACATCTTACTGATTAAGATAAAAAAACATTTCAGGAGTTACTTTCCTATAGAGTCATTGAAAAATTCACTAGTTACGGATGATCCGAAGCCTAACTATAATCACTAAATTCACAATTAGACTATTATTATTGTCAGTATAGTGTAGCGTGATGGAACGGACGGGTACAGCTGGTGATGTCACTGGACAGTCGCTTTAAAGAACAGCGTAAGAAGATTGAACTTCATTTGAACACAAACACATTTTTAAAGAGGATGTCTCATCAAGAAGGCCACTTTCTATATGCCCTTATGCCTATTAGAGCATATAGACATCATAAGCTTCTCTATGGTGTGCTCAGTCCACCTATACAGTATGTTTCATGGTTACCCATTCATTTGAACAGGCCCTGAAAAGTAGAAAGACTACAGTTTAGAAACCGGATTCCAAAAAAGTTGGGACACTAAACAAATTGTGAATAAAAACTGAATGCAATGATGTGGAGATGGCAAATGTCAATATTTTATTTGTAATAGAAGGTAGATGACAGATCAAACGTTTAATCTGAGTAAATGTATAATTTTAAAGGAAAAATACGTTGATTCAAATTTTCACGGTGTCAACAAATCCCCAAAAAGTTGGGACAAGTAGCAATAAGAGGCTGGAAAAAGTAAATTTGAGCATAACGAAGAGCTGGAAGACCAATTAACACTAATTAGGTCAATTGGCAACATGATTGGGTATAAAAAGAGCTTCTCAGTGTGGCAGTGTCTCTCAGAGGATCACCAATTCCCACAATGTTGCGCAGAAAGATAGTGGAGCAATATCAGAAAGGTGTTACCCAGCAAAAAATTGCAAAGACTTTGCATCTATCATCATCAACTGTGCATAACATCATCCGAAGATTCAGAGAATCTGGAACAAGCTCTGTGCGTAAGGGTCAAGGCCGTAAAACCATACTGGATGCCCGTGATCTCCGGGCCCTTAAACGACACTGCACCACAAACAGGAATGCTACTGTAAAGAAAATCACAGAATGGGCTCAGGAATACTTCCAGAAACCATTGTCAGTGAACACAATCCACCGTGCCATCCGCCGTTGCCAGCTAAAACTCTACAGTGCAAAGAAGAAGCCATTTCTAAGCAAGATCCACAAGCGCAGTCGTTTTCACTGGGCCAGGGATCATTTAAAATGGAGTGTGGCAAAATGGAAGACTGTTCTGTGGTCAGACGAGTCACGATTCGAAGTTCTCTTTGGAAATCTGGGACGCCATGTCATCCGGACCAAAGAGGACAAGGACAACCCAAGTTGTTATCAACGCTTAGTTCAGAAGCCTGCATCTCTGATGGTATGGGGTTGCATGAGTGTGTCTGGCATGGGCAGCTTGCATGTCTGGAAAGGCACCATCAATGCAGAAAAATATATTCAGGTTCTAGAACAACATATGCTCCCATCCAGACGTCATCTCTTTCAGGGAAGACCCTGCATTTTTCAACAAGATAATGCCAGACCACATTCTGCATCAATCACAACATCATGGCTGCGTAGGGAAGGATATGGGCACTGAAATGGCCAGTCTGCAGTCCAGATCTTTCACCTATAGAGAACATTTGGCGCATCATAAAGAGGAAGGTGCAACAAAGAAGGCCCAAGACGATTGAACAGTTAGAGGCCTGTATTAGACAAGAATGGGAGAGCATTCCTATTTCTAAACTTGAGAAACTGGTCTCCTCGGTCCCCAGACGTCTGTTGAGTGTTGTAAGAAGAAGGGGAGATGCCACACAGTGGTGAAAATGGCCTTGTCCCAACTTTTTGGGGATTTGTTGACACCATGAAATTCTGATTCAACATATTTTTCCCTTAAAATGGTACATTTTCTCAGTTTAAACTTTTGTTCCAGGATTTATGTTCTATTCTGAATAAAATATTAGAAGTTGGCACCTCCACATCATTGCATTCAGTTTTTATTCACGATTTGTATAGTGTCCCAACTTTTTTGGAATCCGGTTTGTACTTCCGCAAGTTGCAAGTTCCCTCATTGATAACAACTGATCATCAGTAGGGATGAGCGAACCCGAACTGTATAGTTCGGGTTCGTACCGAATTTTGGGGTGTCCGTGACACGGACCCGAACCCGGACATTTTCGTAAAAGTTCGGGTTCGGTGTTCGTCGCTTTCTTGGTGCTTTTTGAAAGGCTGCAAAGCAGCCAATCAACAAGCGTCATACTACTTGCCCCAAGAGGCCGTCACAGCCATGCCTACTATTGGCATGGCTGTGATTGGCCAGAGCACCATGTGATCCAGCCTCTATTTAAGCTGGAGTCACATAGCGCCGCCCGTCACTCTGCTCTGATCAGCATAGGGAGAGGTTGCAGCTGCCACGTTAGGGCGAGATTAGGCAGTGATTAACTCCTCCAAAGGACTTCATTCAGAGATCGATCTGCAGTTGTGGATGATTGAACTGCTGCTGTTGAATTGCTCACTGTTTTTAGGCTGCCCAGAGCGTTTTTCAGTCACTTTTTTCTGGGGTGATCGGCGGCCATTTTGTGTCTTGTGGTGCGCCAGCACAAGCTGCCACCAAGTGCATTTAACCCTCAATGGTGTGGTTGTTTTTTGGCTAAATTCTACATCAGGGTGAAGCTGTCACACCAAGTGCATTTAACCAGCAATAGTCTGTTTATTTTTTGGCCATATACTACATCAGGGGCAAGCTGTCACCAAGTGCATTTAACCCTCAATGGTGTGGTTGTTTTTTGGCTAAATCCTACATCAGGGTGAAGCTGTCACACCAAGTGCATTTAACCAGCAATAGTCTGTTTATTTTTTGGCCATATACTACATCAGGGGCAAGCTGTCACCAAGTGCATTTAACCCTCAATGGTGTGGTTGTTTTTTGGCTAAATCCTACATCAGGGTCAAGCTGTCACACCAAGTGCATTTAACCAGCAATAGTCTGGTTTATTTTTTGGCCATATACTACATCAGGGGCAAGCTGCGCCTGTCACCAAGTGCATTTAACCCTCAATAGTGTGGTTGGTCAAGCTGTCACACCAAGTGCATTTAACCATCAATAGTGTGGTTATTTTTTGGCCATATCCCAGTCTAATTCTGTCAGTAAACGTATACCTGTCACTCAGCGCCTAAATACTAGGCCTCAAATTTATATCCAGCTAAATCTGTCGTTACTGCTGTGGCTGGTCAAGTTATTTAGTGTCCGTCAAAGCACATTTTTTGTTCTGGGTTGAAATACAATTCCCAATTTAGCAATTTCCTAATTTTGTGGTTTCTGCTGTATCAGGCCTACTTTAAATTTATCCCTAAAAGGGTATATTAGATTCAAGGTGCAGATAGGGTCATTCTGAATAACTTCACACACACGCTACTGTGCATATCCCAGTCTAATTCTGTCAGTAAACGTATACCTGTCACCCAGCGCCTAAATACTAGGCCTCAAATTTATATCCAGCTAAATCTGTCGTTACTGCTGTACTGCTGTGGCTGGTCAAGTTATTTAGTGTCCGTCAAAGCACATTTTTTGTTCTGGGTTGATATACAATTCCCAATTTAGCAATTTCCTAATTTAGTGGTTTCTGCTGTATCAGGCCTACTTTAAATTTATCCCTAAAAGGGTATATCAGATTCAAGGTGCACATAGGGTCATTCTGAATAACTTCACACACACGCTACTGTGCATTTCCAAGTCTAATTCTGTCAGTAAACCTATACCTGTCACCCAGCGCCTAAATACTAGGCCTCAAATTTATATCCAGCTAAATCTGTCGTTACTGGTGTGGCTTGGCAAGTTATTTAGTGTCCGTCAAAGCACAGTTTTTGTTCTGGGTTGAAATACAATTCCCAATTTAGCAATTTCCTAATTTAGTGGTTTCTGCTGTATAATGCCTACTTTAAATTTATCCCTAAAAGGGTATATCAGATTCAAGGTGCACATAGGGTCATTCTGAATAACTTCACACACACGCTACTGTGCATTTCCAAGTCTAATTCTGTCAGTAAACCTATACCTGTCACCCAGCGCCTAAATAATAGGCCTCAAATTTATTGTCAGCTAAATCTGTCGTTACTGGTGTGGCTGGTCAAGTTATTTAGTGTCCGTCAAAGCACAGTTTTTGTTCTGGGATGAAATACAATTCCCAATTTAGCAATTTCCTAATTTAGTGGTTTCTGCTGTATCAGGCCTACTTTAAATTTATCCCTAAAAGGGTATATCAGATTCAAGGTGCACATAGGGTCATTCTGAATAACTTCACACACACGCTACTGTGCATTTCCAAGTCTAATTCTGTCAGTAAACCTATACCTGTCACCCAGCGCCTAAATAATAGGCCTCAAATTTATATCCAGCTAAATCTGTCGTTACTGGTGTGGCTGGTCAAGTTATTTAGTGTCCGTCAAAGCACAGTTTTTGTTCTGGGTTGAAATACAATTCCCAATTTAGCAATTCTCTAAATTAGTGGTTTCTGCTGTATCAGGCCTACTTTAAATTTATCCCTAAAAGGGTATATCAGATTCAAGGTGCACATAGAGTCATTCTGAATAACTTCACACACACGCTACTGTGCATTTCCAAGTCTAATTCTGTCAGTAAACCTATACCTGTCACCCAGCGCCTAAATAATAGGCCTGAAATTTATATCCAGCTAAATCTGTCGTTACTGGTGTGGCTGGTCAAGTTATTTAGTGTCCGTCAAAGCACCGTTTTTGTTCTGGGTTGAAATACAATTCCCAATTTAGCAATTCTCTAAATTAGTGGTTTCTGCTGTATCAGGCCTACTTTAAATTTATCCCTAAAAGGGTATATCAGATTCAAGGTGCACATAGGGTCATTCTGAATAACTTCACACACACGCTACTGTGCATTTCCAAGTCAAATTCTGTCAGTAAACCTATATCTGTCACCCAGCGCTTAAATACTAGGCCTGAAATTTATATCCAGCTAAATCTGTCGTTACTGGTGTGGCTGGTCAAGTTATTTAGTGTCCGTCAAAGCACCGTTTTTGTTCTGGGTTGAAATACAATTCCCAATTTAGCAATTCTCTAAATTAGTGGTTTCTGCTGTATCAGGCCTACTTTAAATTTATCCCTAAAAGGGTATATCAGATTCAAGGTGCACATAGGGTCATTCTGAATAACTTCACACACACGCTACTGTGCATTTCCAAGTCTAATTCTGTCAGTAAACCTATATCTGTCACCCAGCGCTTAAATACTAGGCCTGAAATTTATATCCAGCTAAATCTGTCGTTACTGGTGTGGCTGGTCAAGTTATTCAGTGTCCGTCAAAGCACAGTTTTTGTTCTGGGTTGAAATACAATTCCCAATTTAGCAATTTCCTAATTTAGTGGTTTCTGCTGTATCAGGCCTACTTTAAATTTATCCCTAAAAGGGTATATCAGATTCAAGGTGCACATAGGGTGATTCTGAATAACTTCACACACACGCTACTGTGCATTTCCAAGTCTAATTCTGTATGTAAACCTATACCTGTCACCCAGCGCCTAAATAATAGGCCTCAAATTTATAGTCAGCTAAATCTGTTGTTACTGGTGTGGCTGGTCAAGTTATTTAGTGTCCGTCAAAGCACAGTTTTTGTTCTGGGTTGAAATACAATTCCCAATTTAGCAATTTCCTAATTTAGTGGTTTCTGCTGTATCAGGCCTACTTTAAATTTATCCCTAAAAGGGTATATCAGATTCAAGGTGCACATAGGGTCATTCTGAATAACTTTACACACACGCTACTGTGCATTTCCAAGTCTAATTCTGTATGTAAACCTATACCTGTCACCCAGCGCCTAAATACTAGGCCTCAAATTTATATCCAGCTAAATCTGTTGTTACTGGTGTGGCTGGTCAAGTTATTTAGTGTCCGTCAAGGCACAGTTTTTGTTCTGGGTTGAAATACTATTCCCAATTTAGCCATTTCCTAATTTAGTGGTTTCTGCTGTATCAGGCCTACTTTAAATTTATCCCTAAAAGGGTATATCAGATTCAAGGTGCACATACCTGTCACCCAGCGCCTAAATAATAGGCCTCAAATTTATAGTCAGCTAAATCTGTGGTTACTGCTGTGCCTGTATTAGTGTAATACGGTACCTAAATAGATAGCCAGATAGTGTTAGTTGTCTTTAAAACAAGGCCTGAATTTGAATTCAATACATTGGGTCAAATAATATTTTTGTTGTTGTGGTGAACGATAACAATGAGGAAAACATCTAGTAAAGGACGCGGACGCGGACATGGTCGTGGTGGTGTTAGTGGACCCTCTGGTGCTGGGAGAGGACGTGGCCGTTCTGCCACAGCCACACGTCCTAGTGTACCAACTACCTCAGGTCCCAGTAGCCGCCATAATTTACAGCGATATTTGGTGGGGCCCAATGCCGTTCTAAGGATGGTAAGGCCTGAGCAGGTACAGGCATTAGTCAATTGGGTGGCCGACAGTGGATCCAGCACGTCCACATTATCTCCCACCCAGTCTTCTGCAGAAAGCGCACAGATGGCGCCTGAAAACCAAGCCCATCAGTCTGTCACATCACCCCCATGCATACCAAGGAAACTGTCTGAGCCTCAAGTTATGCAGCAGTCT
The DNA here is from genome assembly GCF_014858855.1 of Bufo gargarizans. Classification (NCBI taxonomy): domain Eukaryota; kingdom Metazoa; phylum Chordata; class Amphibia; order Anura; family Bufonidae; genus Bufo; species Bufo gargarizans. Next base: position 135,208,075 of record NC_058085.1, read on the forward strand.
CTTATGCTGTTTGAAGACTCCGCTGGCAGGGTTTCCCAAGGGCATCCACCCAGCCCTTCCCCAGCGGTGGAAGACATAGAATGCACTGACGCACAACCACTTATGTTTCCTGAAGATGAGGACATGGGAATACCACCTCAGCATGTCTCTGATGATGACGAAACACAGGTGCCAACTGCTGCGTCTTTCTGCAGTGTGCAGACTGAACAGGAGGTCAGGGATCAAGACTGGGTGGAAGACGATGCAGGGGACGATGAGGTCCTAGACCCCACATAGAATGAAGGTCGTGCCACTGACTTTCACAGTTCAGAGGAAGAGGCAGTGGTGAGACCGAGCCAACAGCGTAGCAAAAGAGGGAGCAGTGGGCAAAAGCAGAACACCCGCCACCAAGAGACTCCGCCTGCTACTGACCGCCGCCATCTGGGACCGAGCACCCCAAAGGCAGCTTCAAGGAGTTCCCTGGCATGGCACTTCTTCAAACAATGTGCTGACGACAAGACCCGAGTGGTTTGCACGCTATGCCATCAGAGCCTGAAGCGAGGCATTAACGTTCTGAACCTTGGCACAACCTGCATGACCAGGCACCTGCATGCAAAGCATGAACTGCAGTGGCGTAAACACCTTAAAACCAAGGAAGTCACTCAGGCTCCCCCTGCTACCTCTTCTGCTGCTGCCGCCTCGGCCTCTTCTGCTGCTGCCGCCTCGGCCTCTTCTGCTGCTGCCGCCTCGGCCTCTTCCTCTGCCTCTGGAGGAACGTTGGCACCTGCCGCCCAGCAAACAGGGGATGTACCACCAACACCACCACCTCCGTCACCAAGCATCTCAACCATGTCACACGGCAGCGTTCAGCTCTCCATCTCACAAACATTTGAGAGAAAGCGTAAATTCCCACCTAGCCACCCTCGATCCCTGGCCCTGAATGCCAGCATTTCTAAACTACTGGCCTATGAAATGCTGTCATTTAGGCTGGTGGACACAGACAGCTTCAAACAGCTCATGTCGCTTGCTGTCCCACAGTATGTTGTTCCTAGCCGGCACTACTTCTCCAAGAGAGCCGTGCCTTCCCTGCACAACCAAGTATCCGATAAAATCAAGTGTGCACTGCGCAACGCCATCTGTGGCAAGGTCCACCTAACCACAAATATGTGGACCAGTAAGCACGGCCAGGGACGCTATATCTCCCTAACTGCACACTGGGTAAATGTAGAGCAGAGTTGCCCACATTTTAACGTGTGCGGACTACTGGGTTGCCACCCTGCTGGATCCACGCTACAAAGACAATGTGCCCACCTTACTTCCTTCACTGGAGCGTGATAGGAAGATGCGCGAGTACAAGCGCACGTTGGTAGACGCGCTACTGAGAGCATTCCCAAATGTCACAGGGGAACAACTGGAAGCCCAAGGGCAAGGCAGAGGAGGAGCAAGAGGTCGCCAAGGCAGCTGTGTCACGGCCAGCTCCTCTGAGGGCAGGGTTAGCATGGCAGAGATGTGGAAAAGTTTTGTCAACACGCCACAGCTAACTGCACCACCACCTGATACGCAACGTGTTAGCAGGAGGCAACATTTCACTAACATGGTGGAACAGTACGTGTGCACACCCCTCCACGTACTGACTGATGGTTCGGCCCCATTCAACTTCTGGGTCTCCAAATTGTCCACGTGGCCAGAGCTAGCCTTTTATGCCTTGGAGGTGCTGGCCTGCCCGGCGCCCAGCGTTTTGTCTGAACGTGTATTCAGCACAGCAGGAGGCGTCATTACAGACAAACGCAGCCGCCTGTCTACAGCCAATGTGGACAAGCTGTCATTCATAAAAATGAACCAAGCATGGATCCCACAGGACCTGTCAATCTCTTGTGCAGATTAGACATTAACTACCTCCCCTTAACCATATATTATTGTACTCCAGGGCACTTCTTCATTCAATCCTCTTTTTATTTTCATTTTACCATTATATTGCGGGGCAACCCAAAGTTGAAGGAACATCTTCTCTGTCTGGGTGCCGGGGCCTAAATATGCAGACTGATTCTCTGCTGACATGAAGCCAGATTCTCTGTTACGGGACCTCTCTCCTCTGGCTGGGTACCTGGGCCTAAATATATGCCAATGGACTGTTGCAGTGGTGGCTGACGTGAAGCCTGATTCTCTGCTAAGACATGCAGACTGATTCTCTGCTGACATGAAGCCAGATTCTCTGTTACGGGACCTCTCTCCTCTGGCTGGGTACCTGGGCCTAAATATATGCCAATGGACTGTTGCAGTGGTGGCTGACGTGAAGCCTGATTCTCTTCTATGACATGCAGACTGATTCTCTGCTGACATGAAGCCAGATTCTCTGTTACGGGACCTCTCTCCTCTGTCTGGGTGCCTGGGCCTAAATATATGACAATGGACTGTTACAGTGGTGGCTGACGTGAAGCCTGATTCTCTGCTATGACATGCAGACTGATTCTCTGCTGACATGAAGCCAGATTCTCTGTTACGGGACCTCTCTCCTCTGGCTGGGTGCCTGGGCCTAAATATATGTCAATGGACTGTTGCAGTGGTGGCTGACGTGAAGCCTGATTCTCTTCTATGACATGCAGACTGATTCTCTGCTGACATGAAGCCAGATTCTCTGTTACGGGACCTCTCTCCTCTGGCTGGGTGCCTGGGCCTAAATATATGACAATGGACTGTTACAGTGGTGGCTGATGTGAAGCCTGATTCTCTGCTATGACATGCAGACTGATTCTCTGCTGACATGAAGCCAGATTCTCTGTTACGGGACCTCTCTCCTCTGGCTGGGTGCCTGGGCCTAAATATATGACAATGGACTGTTGCAGTGGTGGCTGACGTGAAGCCTGATTCTCTGCTATGACATGCAGACTGATTCTCTGCTGACATGAAGCCAGATTCTCTGTTACGGGACCTCTCTCCTCTGCCTGGGTGCTGGGCCTAAATATATGACAATGGACTGTTGCAGTGGTGGCTGACGTGAAGCCTGATTCTCTGCTATGACATGCAGACTGATTCTCTGCTGACATGAAGCCAGATTCTCTGTTACGGGACCTCTCTCCTCTGCCTGGGTGCTGGGCCTAAATATATGACAATGGACTGTTACAGTGGTGGCTGACGTGAAGCCTGATTCTCTGCTATGACATGCAGACTGATTCTCTGCTGACATGAAGCCAGATTCTCTGTTACGGGACCTCTCTCCTCTGGCTGGCTGCCTGGGCCTAAATATATGACAATGGACTGTTGCAGTGGTGGCTGACGTGAAGCCTGATTCTCTGCTATGACATGCAGACTGATTCTCTGCTGACATGAAGCCAGATTCTCTGTTACGGGACCTCTCTCCTCTGGCTGGGTACCTGGGCCTAAATATATGCCAATGGACTGTTGCAGTGGTGGCTGACGTGAAGCCTGATTCTCTTCTATGACATGCAGACTGATTCTCTGCTGACATGAAGCCAGATTCTCTGTTACGGGACCTCTCTCCTCTGGCTGGGTGCCTGGGCCTAAATATATGACAATGGACTGTTACAGTGGTGGCTGATGTGAAGCCTGATTCTCTGCTATGACATGCAGACTGATTCTCTGCTGACATGAAGCCAGATTCTCTGTTACGGGACCTCTCTCCTCTGGCTGGGTGCCTGGGCCTAAATATATGACAATGGACTGTTGCAGTGGTGGCTGACGTGAAGCCTGATTCTCTGCTATGACATGCAGACTGATTCTCTGCTGACATGAAGCCAGATTCTCTGTTACGGGACCTCTCTCCTCTGGCTGGGTACCTGGGCCTAAATATATGCCAATGGACTGTTGCAGTGGTGGCTGACGTGAAGCCTGATTCTCTTCTATGACATGCAGAATGATTCTCTGCTGACATGAAGCCAGATTCTCTGTTAGGGGACCTCTCTCCTCTGGCTGGGTACCTGGGCCTAAATATATGCCAATGGACTGTTGCAGTGGTGGCTGACGTGAAGCCTGATTCTCTTCTATGACATGCAGACTGATTCTCTGCTGACATGAAGCCAGATTCTCTGTTACGGGACCTCTCTCCTCTGGCTGGGTGCCTGGGCCTAAATATATGACAATGGACTGTTACAGTGGTGGCTGATGTGAAGCCTGATTCTCTGCTATGACATGCAGACTGATTCTCTGCTGACATGAAGCCAGATTCTCTGTTACGGGACCTCTCTCCTCTGGCTGGGTGCCTGGGCCTAAATATATGACAATGGACTGTTGCAGTGGTGGCTGACGTGAAGCCTGATTCTCTGCTATGACATGCAGACTGATTCTCTGCTGACATGAAGCCAGATTCTCTGTTACGGGACCTCTCTCCTCTGCCTGGGTGCTGGGCCTAAATATATGACAATGGACTGTTACAGTGGTGGCTGACGTGAAGCCTGATTCTCTGCTATGACATGCAGACTGATTCTCTGCTGACATGAAGCCAGATTCTCTGTTACGGGACCTCTCTCCTCTGGCTGGCTGCCTGGGCCTAAATATATGACAATGGACTGTTGCAGTGGTGGCTGACGTGAAGCCTGATTCTCTGCTATGACATGCAGACTGATTCTCTGCTGACATGAAGCCAGATTCTCTGTTACGGGACCTCTCTCCTCTGGCTGGGTACCTGGGCCTAAATATATGCCAATGGACTGTTGCAGTGGTGGCTGACGTGAAGCCTGATTCTCTTCTATGACATGCAGACTGATTCTCTGCTGACATGAAGCCAGATTCTCTGTTACGGGACCTCTCTCCTCTGGCTGGGTGCCTGGGCCTAAATATATGACAATGGACTGTTACAGTGGTGGCTTATGTGAAGCCTGATTCTCTGCTATGACTTGCAGACTGATTCTCTGCTGACATGAAGCCAGATTCTCTGTTACGGGACCTCTCTCCTCTGGCTGGGTGCCTGGGCCTAAATATATGACAATGGACTGTTGCAGTGGTGGCTGACGTGAAGCCTGATTCTCTGCTATGACATGCAGACTGATTCTCTGCTGACATGAAGCCAGATTCTCTGTTACGGGACCTCTCTCCTCTGCCTGGGTGCTGGGCCTAAATATATGACAATGGACTGTTGCAGTGGTGGCTGACGTGAAGCCTGATTCTCTGCTATGACATGCAGACTGATTCTCTGCTGACATGAAGCCAGATTCTCTGTTACGGGACCTCTCTCCTCTGCCTGGGTGCTGGGCCTAAATATATGACAATGGACTGTTACAGTGGTGGCTGACGTAAAGCCTGATTCTCTGCTATGACATGCAGACTGATTCTCTGCTGACATGAAGCCATATTCTCTGTTACGGGACCTCTCTCCTCTGGCTGGCTGCCTGGGCCTAAATATATGACAATGGACTGTTGCAGTGGTGGCTGACGTGAAGCCTGATTCTCTGCTATGACATGCAGACTGATTCTCTGCTGACATGAAGCCAGATTCTCTGTTACGGGACCTCTCTCCTCTGGCTGGGTGCCTGGGCCTAAATATATGCCAATGGACTGTTGCAGTGGTGGCTGACGTGAAGCCTGATTCTCTTCTATGACATGCAGACTGATTCTCTGCTGACATGAAGCCAGATTCTCTGTTACGGGACCTCTCTCCTCTGGCTGGGTGCCTGGGCCTAAATATATGACAATGGACTGTTACAGTGGTGGCTGATGTGAAGCCTGATTCTCTGCTATGACATGCAGACTGATTCTCTGCTGACATGAAGCCAGATTCTCTGTTACGGGACCTCTCTCCTCTGGCTGGGTGCCTGGGCCTAAATATATGACAATGGACTGTTGCAGTGGTGGCTGACGTGAAGCCTGATTCTCTGCTATGACATGCAGACTGATTCTCTGCTGACATGAAGCCAGATTCTCTGTTACGGGACCTCTCTCCTCTGCCTGGGTGCTGGGCCTAAATATATGACAATGGACTGTTACAGTGGTGGCTGACGTGAAGCCTGATTCTCTGCTATGACATGCAGACTGATTCTCTGCTGACATGAAGCCAGATTCTCTGTTACGGGACCTCTCTCCTCTGGCTGGGTGCCTGGGCCTAAATATATGACAATGGACTGTTGCAGTGGTGGCTGACGTGAAGCCTGATTCTCTGCTATGACATGCAGACTGATTCTCTGCTGACATGAAGCCAGATTCTCTGTTACGGGACCTCTCTCCTCTGCCTGGGTGCTGGGCCTAAATATATGACAATGGACTGTTACAGTGGTGGCTGACGTGAAGCCTGATTCTCTGCTATGACATGCAGACTGATTCTCTGCTGACATGAAGCCAGATTCTCTGTTACGGGACCTCTCTCCTCTGGCTGGGTGCCTGGGCCTAAATATATGACAATGGACTGTTGCAGTGGTGGCTGACGTGAAGCCTGATTCTCTTCTATGACATGCAGACTGATTCTCTGCTGGCATGAAGCCAGATTCTCTGTTACGGGACCTCTCTCCTCTGGCTGGGTACCTGGGCCTAAATATATGCAAATGGACTGTTGCAGTGGTGGCTGACGTGAAGCCTGATTCTCTTCTATGACATGCAGACTGATTCTCTGCTGACATGAAGCCAGATTCTCTGTTACGGGACCTCTCTCCTCTGGCTGGGTACCTGGGCCTAAATATATGCCAATGGACTGTTGCAGTGTTGGCTGACGTGAAGCCTGATTCTCTTCTATGACATGCAGACTGATTCTCTGCTGACATGAAGCCAGATTCTCTGTTACGGGACCTCTCTCCTCTGCCTGGGTGCTGGGCCTAAATATATGACAATGGACTGTTACAGTGGTGGCTGACGTGAAGCCTGATTCTCTGCTATGACATGCAGACTGATTCTCTGCTGACATGAAGCCAGATTCTCTGTTACGGGACCTCTCTCCTCTGCCTGGGTGCCTGGGCCTAAATATATGCCAATGGACTGTTGCAGTGGTGGCTGACGTGAAGCCTGATTCTCTGCTATGGGACATCTCTCCAATTGATATTGGTTAATTTTTATTTATTTTACTTTTATTCATTTCCCTATCCACATTTGTTTGCAGGGGATTTACCTACATGTTGCTGCCTTTTGCAGCCTTCTAGCTCTTTCCTGGGCTGTTTTACAGCCTTTTTAGTGCCGAAAAGTTCGGGTCCCCATTGACTTCAATGGGGTTCGGGTTCGGGACGAAGTTCGGATCGGGTTCGGATCCCGAACCCGAACATTTCCGGGTAGTTCGGCCGAACTTCTCGAACCCGAACATCCAGGTGTCCGCTCAACTCTAATCATCAGAGGTTCCTGGAGTCTTCATTGTCTTGATGAAACAACCCTTTTAAAAGCTTTATAATTGATACAGGTGGCACAGAACTAGTAGACAGCTTCTACCTAAAGTGATTAAATAATTAATAAGAAAAGATCCTTCAACCAAGAATATGATATAGACAAGCACATAGTACAGCAAGTATGAAGGATCTATAGAAAATTGATAAATTTTACGAAGTATCTTTACTATTGTTGAGCGAATCAAAGCACCCGAATTTCCTCACGCTTTGTGGCAACAGATCGTTGTCTTCCTAAAAATGGTGGCTACACATGTTACAATGTGAAAATAAGAAGCTCGGGAACGCAAGATCACCCATAATGTTGTGCAGTCACCCAATCTGCAGATGTCCACGCTTTGTGATGTCACAGCCCTTTAAAAGCCTCATCCTGTGCGGCCATTTCACTGTGATTTGAGAATAGGGAGCTAAGACCTGCTAAGACCTGTCCTAGGTTGCTAGTATAGCTAATATGTGTGTACTGCTAATAGCCTTAATACAGTTACTATGTTTGTGTGTTAAAGACAAAAGCAGAGTTATTTACTGTGACATCATGTTTTGGATGTCATATTACTGTTATATTTAGTGTTCACAGAAGCAGAAAAAGATAATATGCCTTTAAGATTCATTTTATAGTGTAAAGTAAGCTCAGTGACACAGAAAAAACAACAGAAAGAATAGTGTTAATCTGTTGTTTCTGGGACTAAGTCTAGACCAATCACAGCCAGCTTCTCACACAGCAAGAGTTTTTACCAATCATAGCCAGCCTCACAGACAGCCTGTCTAGGAATTCCCCTAGCTGCTAGACTCATTATTCACCAGAGACAGGAGCTGAAGAGACATTCACTCCACTGAGAGCTGTGTGTTTTTTTTAAGCAGGAGAGGTCAAAATAGCTATTTAATACAGGTATGATGTGTTCCTATTGTTAATAGCGTGAGTTGGCAGTGTTATATATGAAGAAAAGTTGAAGTTAATAAAGAAGTTATCTGAAGTATTTGGTGTGCTCTTTAAACCCACTTTATCCTAGAACGGCGCTAGAGGAATTACAGAGTAATAGACAGTCTGGTTAGACTAAAAGTCAGAGATATCAAAATTCTATTAATGCCACAGCGCAAAAGACAATCTGAAGCTGAAGGGATCCATAGGAGAAAGAGCAGTTTGAACCAATTGCAGTGTAGGGCACAGAGCTATCTAACTGAACGGTGTCCACAGTGATTAATAGAAAAATAATTCTGTTGGACCCTAATTTCCAAATTGAGGTGAATAACCTGTCTAGGTCTACTGTTAGTGGGGTGTCCACCTTGTTTAATAGATAAACAATTCCATTTAGCCTTGATTCTCAAATTTGGGTGATTAACCTGTCTCCTTCAACTGTTATTGGGGTGAATAACCTGTCTTGTTATACTGTTATTGGGGTGTCCATTGACATTTAATAACTTATTTGACATATACAGTTAGATTTATTGTACAGTACGTCCAACAGACAGTTGCCAGGGCCCTCCCAAAGAATAGGCAGTGGCAAAAATGTTGCTCTAGCCAGCACAAGTAGCAGCAGAGGAAGGGGGAATGGTAGCAGTCATCATCATCCAGCAGTCACATTTTGACGACCAATCCCACTGTTCTGGAATGGTTGACTTAGTTTTCAACATCATCTCAAATAACATCAGACACACACACAACTAGGAATCGGTGAGTTCCTCTGACACCACACTTAGTTGGCATGGCCCACCTGTCCCAAACCCGCCTCTTTCCTCTGCTGCTCCTTTTGCCAGGCAAGTAATGTATGCCGCCGGCTCTGCTCTGCTTTTCAGCCAGGACAAGCTTATTGAGGAGAGTCAGCAGCTACAGGCCAGCCCAGATTTGGAGGAGAGATCCGCTGCATCCTCCTATAGTCATGCAAGTAGCGATGATGACAGTTGTGTGGCAGCAGGTGTTGCGAGTGGTCAGGTACATGGCCATAATACTGCTGAGGGTGACATGTGATGACCAGAGAGTAGTGAACGTTGATGTAGCCAATCGCACGTGGGAGCTGAAGGAAGAGGGGGCATTATCATTATCAGGAAGTGAGGGTGGCAGCTTGCCCATGAGACAGTGGCAGGTGGCAGTGTACCACTGAGCCATCAGGGTGCAAGCATGGCCATGAGCCAGCAGGGTGGAAGCAGTGTGAGATCTGGAGACAAACATACCCAGGGTAGACCATCTGCTACTCAGGAGCCAAGGATTTGTGGGCAGTAGTGTTGATCACGAATATTCGATTTTCAAATTTTTATCGCGAATATAGGTACTTCGAAAATTTGCGAATATTTCGAATATAGTTATATATATTCGTAATTTAGAATATTAAAATTTTTTTCCCCTTTTTTTTATTTTTTTTTATTTTTATTAGATTTTTTTTAAATCAGTACACATGATCCCTCCCTGATTCTAGCTTGTGGGCCAATAAGAAGGCTGCAATATACTTGACTTTAGGAGTAGTAGTGTTTGTGAATTTAGCTCTATATTCGTTTTTTCGAATATTTGCTATATTACTATATATTCTTGTTTTAGAATATTACGAATATTCGAAAAAACGAAGTTATAGCAATATAGCAAATATTAGAAAAAAACGAATATAGAGGAATTTTGCTAATATAGTGCTATAATCTTCTTTGTCTAATAGTTGTAATTTTTTTCTCATCTGAAGTTCAGATTGGAAAAAAATTACAACTATTAAAAAAAAGATTATAGCACTATATTAGCTAAATTGCTCTATATTCGTTTTTTCGAATATTCGCTATATTGCTATATATTCTTGAATATAGAGCAATTTAGCTAATATAGTGCTATAATCTTTGTCTAATAGTTGTAAGTTGAATAAAATTTGCAATAAAAAATTTGAATCCGAATATTCAAATTATGAAAATTCGCATATTACACAATCATTACCTTGCCGATTTTTCGAGTAAAAAAAATCGTAGAATATAACGAATATTCGAATTTGTGAATATTCAACGAATATTTTACAAAATATTCGTCGAATATTCGCAAATTCGAATATGACCCCTGCCGCTCATCACTAGTGGGCAGAAGGTTAAGCTTGACCAGGGTATTAATATTGGCACCAAGGTCCTGTGTCAACACATGGAGTGTCACCATAAAGTGGCCTGGGAAAGCCATGGCACTAATGTAGTGGTACAGCCTGACGCAGCAACCGCTGTATGTCCCAGTAACCCACACCCCTTCTTCAGCAGTCAGGGCTCCTCCTCCTCAGCAGAAGGAAGCTGTCATTCCTTCCCTTCATCCACTATTCCTGATGCTCCTCCTCCTACTCTTCATGCGTTTCTTCAGCGATTGATCACTGAGGTTATTGCAAAGAAATAACAGTAAGCGTGCACTCATGCAACGGCACAGAAGTTGAACGTGCTCCTGGCCAAGTTGCTGGTACTACAGTCCCACCCTTTACATGTGGTTTACTCCGCACATTTCAGAGAACTGATGGCTTTTGCCAAGCACAGGAACAAGTCCCAAGCCGTCATTACGTCTCTAAATAATATTTACCAACCCAGCATACATATGTTGAGCAGAAGGTGGGCCAATCCTTGAGCCTGTCGGTGTCTAATACAGTTCATGCCAGCACCAACGTGTGGAGGTCTAACTATGGTCAAAGACAATATATGTCCTTTACGGCCCTCTGGGTAAATGTGGTTCCTGCCCAGGCACACCAGCAACTTGGGCAGTTGATGGCAATGCCGCTTCGTCATGCTGTAATTCCTATGCCAATGTCCTTTTCTGCCTCCTCATCCTCCACCTTGTCCTCAGCCTCCACTGTAAGCACAGTTCAGAGTGGTCCTCCAGCATACTACTTATGCAGAGCATGGTGGTGTCATGCTGTTCTGCACCTGGCCAGCCTGGACAAACAGAGTCACACTGGGGAGGAACTGCTCTGCGTCATCAACCAAGAAAATAAATTCTGTCTGTCTCCTCGCCAACTGAAGATCGGAACCATGGTCACTGATAACAGGAAGAATATTCTAATGGCAATGCGTCACGGAAGGCTGACCCATTCGCCTTCCATGGCGCACGTCTTTTATCTGGTTGTAAACCGGTTCCTGAAGTCTTTCACCCAACTGCAAGACTTCCTGAAAATTGCCAGGAAACTGTGCATGCGCTTCTGCCACTCTTACCGTGCAAACCACACCCTCCTTGACCTGCAAAGGCAGAAAGGTGTTCGCCATCATCACCTCATACAGGGGCGTAGCTATAGGGGAAGCAGGGGAAGTGGCTGCTTTGGGGCCCAGACTCACTAGGGGCCCCCTCAGAAGGAAGACTAAAATATTTTATTGTAAGGGCCCCTTCAACAGTAGTTTACAATGAAATGATATACAATGACACAGTAGGAAACGGATGGAACGGCTGGCGGATCTTGTCTGAGAACTCAATCTTGACTAGCCACAGGAGGTTGGGGTTTGCATGTGATTTTGGGGTTAGCGGAGAAGTTGTGTTTCCTTCAAAAATTTGCTGTGGGGCCCAATCAGTTGTAGTTACGCCACTGCACCTGATACTGGCACCTGGGGGGGGGGGAGGGGGGGTTGGCACCTGATACTGGCACATGGGGGGAAGAGGCACCTGATACTGGCACATGGGGGAGAGGGGTTGGCACCTGATACTGGCACATGGGGTAGGGGGAGGGAGAGAGGCACTTGATACTGGCACTTTTTTTGTGGGGGGGGGGAGATGGCACTATGATACTGGGACATGGGGGGGGAGGCACCTGATACTGGCACCTGGAGGGGGGGTTGGCACCTGATACTGGCACATGGGGGGGGGAGAGGCATCTGATACTGGCACATGGGGAGGGGGGAGGGAGAGAGGCACCTGATACTGGCACATGGGGAGGGGGGAGGGAGAGAGGCACCTGATACTGGCACATGGGGAGGGGGGAGAGAGAGAGGCACTTGATACTGGCACTTTTTTGTGGGGGGGGGAGATGGCACTATGATACTGGGACATGGGGGGGAGGAGAGAGGCACTTGATACTGGCATGTGGGGGGGGTTGGCACTATGATACTGGCACATGGGGGGGAGAGGCACTTAATACTGGCACTTTTTGGGGGGGAGATGGCACTATGATAATGGGACATGGGGGGAAGAGAGAGGCACTTGATACTGGCACATGGGGGGTTTGGCACTATGATACTGGCACATGGGGGGTGGGAAGGAGAGAGGCACTTGATACTGGCACATGGGGGGGAGATGGCACTATGATACTGGGACATGTGGGGGGGGGAAAGGCACTTGATACTGGCACATGATGGGGGGCATCTATGGGGACACTTACTGGCACATTATTGGGGGGCATTATGGGGGACACTAGGCCGGCAGCCTATCAGAGGCCGGACACTGAGGGCATCTACTGGGGCACTATATATGGGGCATTTTATACTGGTACATTATGGGGGGCACTAGCAGGAAGGGGGGAGAGGAGCACTATGGGGGAATTTACTGGGGGCACTATATAGGGGTATTTTATACTGGCACATTATGGGGGCACTATGGGGACATTAGCTCAACTAGGGGCATTACAAGGGGGTATTTTTGCACTGTCACATTATAAGGAGAATTATTACTACTGGGGGGGGGCATTATGGTGGGCTTTATTACTCCCCCATGGTATGACCCCCTAGTAGCAGCACCAGCCTCTCCCTGCTCTGCTATCCCTCTGCCCCTTCTCCAAATCCTTATTATGAAATCTTTCTCATTAGGATAAAACACAACATCAGCTCCGCCGAGCCCCCGGCCAAAGTGTGGAAGTGGTGTCCAAGATCCCCAAGGGCCAAGTAACTGTAAGTGTTCATGTGGAATATGTTTATGTTATACACATATAGCCTACACTGTGCCCCACAATGTACAGTATACCGCTACACTGTGCCCCACAATGTACAGTATACCTCTATACTGTGCCCCACAATGTACAGTATACCTCTATACTGTGCCCCACAATGTACAGTATACCTCTACACTGTGCCCCACAATGTACAGTATACCTCTATACTGTGCCCCACAATGTACAGTATACAGCTACACTGTGCCACACAATATACAGTATACCGCTACACTGTGCCCCACAATATACAGTATACCGCTACACTGTGCCAAAGGAGTGGGGTTTACACAGGAGGAGGGAGGTGCGAAGCGCGCTGAGGGGGGCCCTTACAAATATTTGCTGTGGGGCCCAGTCACTTCTAGTTATGCCCCTGGCCTCTTGTTAGAGACTGCTCCCTTAATCTCGGCCATGGACGTATCCATGAACTGCTTCATCCATGAAAACATCTCCACCACCGTTGGTTCTGGGTCTGTTGGTCTGGGTCGGCAGCCTGGGCATCGGTGGAATTCGTACGAATCCGGCAATGGGGTGCTGCAGCTGGAGCAAGCGAGATGTTTCTGCTTGTGAGTGGATTTGCCTAAGAAACAGACAACAGGATAAGAATTTGGACCCAAAATGGAACAAAAAAGAGAGCAGTACCTTACCATGAGGTGGCGATGCCATCTTAGAAAGAAAGCAAGGTGACTACAAGGAACTTCCTGAGCGCAGGAGTGGCCAAACAGCAGAAGTCAGTTGAGCTCAGAAAACTGAGAGCAACACTGACCTGCCTCACACAGGTGCCTTAAATAGTGCAAGGGGGAGGAGCTTACAGTCACTCCCCCACCCTGGGGGTGGATTTCCAAGTTAAAATCACAAGTTTAATAAAAATAATATAACTTCTCTATTTCCCCCAGTTGGGTACCCAGCCCACCTGAGGGCACGGACCTAAGAGGACTTTTAACAGAGGAAGCGCTGAACACAGCGCTGGGGGACGGAGCCGGGGACCGGACGTGACGTCAATGACGCACTTCCGGTTCTCGCGAGATGCCGGAGGAGCGCGGAAGCGACAGCTTATGCGCCACAGCGAGGTAAGGCATGCGATGTGACTGGAAACGTAGATGGGCCCCGAAGTAATCCACCGGAGGCACGCTCCCACCGAGGCAGAAACAAAAAAGGCAGAATTAAAACATTATAATATAACCATATTATAACGCTACAAATAACAATGGGAGACTCCAGTAAGGAGTCTAGCCTGTCCTGGAGTCCACAGGACAATAAAAAAGCAACCCCGTCCAGTTGGGGGCCGGGTTATATGGGGCAGGGGCTTAATTAATTAATTAATTAGGATACTTAGGCAGAAATTTTTGGTTTATTAAAAATTCCACCTGTCCTGACCAGCTTCACAGGGGCAAATCCCCCCCCCACTTGTGCTGGGACGAAAGGGAACCCTCTGTGCTCACGCGCCACTGCCATGACTGCTGGAGGGGGGGCAGAAACAGCACCAGCTCCATCTGCAGCAACTTGAGTCTCTGATGAGCACATTTCTTCACCCGCCTACTGCAGAAACCAGACAGCAGCAGCAGGACGTGGAGCAGAACCTGAACCAGAAGGTGGTGGTATATTGTACCTGCACCTTGTCACCCCAGATCCAAGATTCCCTGGACTACTGGGCAGACAAACTTGAATTGTGGCCATAACTGGCCAAGTTTTCCCTGGGCAAGCTCTCCTGCCTAGCCAGTAGTGTGGCATCAGAGCTGGTGTTTAGTGTGGCAGAGGGGGCATAGTTACCCCAAAGAGAACTTGTCTTTCAACACAAAATGTTAAGAGATTAACCTTTGTAAAGATGAATCAGAAGTGGACCAGCCAGGATTTCCACACGCCGGTGCCTGATGCTTCAGACTAGATCATCCTGCCAGTAATGATCTGACTGCAGTGTGCTACCACACCAGAACACTGTGAAAAATGGTATGTTAATTCTGCCCACGTTCTGCTGCCACTATTCTGATGCTGCCACCTGCCTGATGCCACGTGCCTGCTGCCTCTGCTGCCATCTTATGCTACTGTCACCATCTTGTACTGTTACTGCTGTTTTCCCTCTTCCCCACTCTGTGACTGGGCCACTATTGTGACTCCTCATGCTGTTCACACCATCACCACTCTATGACTGGGCCACTATGTTGACTCCTCATGCTGTTGTCACTCTCTCCACTCTGTGACTGGGCCACTATTTTGACTGTCCAGGCTGTTGCCACCCTCACGTCTGTTCTGGGACCACGAGTGTCCCTGTTTGGCCTTGTTGACATCACATTCTTCTGAACCGTCAAAAGAACCGAAAAATCAAAAACACAACGGATCCTTTCTTTGGAGCATCCATAAGGCCTTGATCACATGGTTAGTATTTTGCATCAGAATTTGATCATGATTTGGAAGCCAAAAGAAGGGGTGGGTCCAAAACACAGAAGACATGCAACTATTTCCATGACATTTCATCTCATTTTTGGACCCACTCCTGTTTTTGCTTTACAAATACTGATCAATTACTGACAAAATACTGATGGTGTGAAGGTGGATTCTCAAAATACCGAATCCATTTTTTTTTTGGGCTGTTCTTCTGAGGGATCAGAAGGGAAAAATAAACAGTGACGTCAACACAACCTTACTGCTGACACCCTCCCTACTCTTTCATGGGGTCACTTCTTGAATCAATGGCTAGCAGAATACGTTATCTATCAATGTGGACTCCCCACAAACAATGAAATGAGACTGCTCTTTTACACTATAATAGAATGAGTGTCTAACAGAATAGGTTATCTATCAATCAATGTGAACACAGCAGACAGTATAAAACGAGACAGCTCTTTCCCACTTTATTAGAATCTTGGGCCACTGCATGGTTAAGTAAATTAGACCTGATGCTGACATTGACCTGTAAGGCTGAGTTCACACTTCAGTTTTTTGGTCAGTTAATTCCAGCAGTAACTGTATGGTGAGCCAAAATCAGGAGCAAATCCTACTGTCAGATAAGGTATCATGAATAGATCTGCATCTGTTCTGTGCTTTTGACCCATAACTGACCAAATAAGTGAAGTGTGAACTGAGCGTAATAGTAACTCACAGTCATTCTACAGCTAACAGAAGTGATTCAAAAGCATATGTTTGCACTGCCACAACATGGGTTAAAAGAACCTTTTTTTTTTTCTCCACTACTTTATTGGCACTGCCTAACTGCCTCCATGCCCTTCTTTTATTCCCCTAAAGAGTCATTGGGACACAGCTCCTGCAGTGTTTCTTCCTATACTAAAGGCTTCATGCACACGACTGTATGTGTTTTGCGCTCCACAAATTGCGGATCCGCCCAAAAAAAGGATGACATCCGTATGCCATCCGTTTTTTTTTTTTGCGGATCCATTGTAACAATGCCTAAAACGGACAAGAATAGGACATACTGATGCGGACAGCACACGGTGTGCTGTCCGCATTTTTTGCGGACCCATTGAAATAAATGTGTCCGCATCCTATCCGCAAAAAAAACTGAACGGACACGGAAACAAACAACGTTCATGTGCATGTAGCCAAAGGCTGTTGTATGCTTTTCTTTTGGCTTAGCTAGGGATTAGCTAGGACTGTTGGTGGCCTGCACGATAATGTAAACGTCCATATACCGAATGAGACCTGCCTTTCACAATAATTGTTTCACTACCAGAAATGACTAGCTATGCATGTTGCTGCGATGCACAGTGACATACACCGAGATACATTCTCCCTGCAGTTTAAATTCAGGCTGGGATATAGCTGATTTAATGTGCTTCATGACAAATTAATTTGGAATGAGGTACATTTCTTGGAGAAATTCAGCGAAGCGTCCAAATCAAATGTTTCAAAATATCGTTTATCCCTAATCTTTACAAATAAAAGCCAGTGTTATCCAGCATTTTCGTGGATTTTAAGTGACGTGAAAGCTGAATGATGGGAGAAGAACAGTAAAGGCATTCATGGCTCTGAACTTTTTGAAGTTTTTACATATACCATGACTCAAGAAAAGCCAACCAGTACATTCCTGTCCAAGCTATGGAATCTTTCCAACTCTGATATTGTTGATAACCTTAGATGGCGAGGAAAGCCAACAAGAAGACCATCTGAAGCAAAACCTTTCACCTGAAGAACAAATGACCAGACTAAAGTGCTGTTCTGTTTTGTAAATTTGAGAAGTCAATTACACTTTAAATAGTAGAAGGAAAAAAAATAGATTGAGGAAAATCATCACAATAGAAGAAATCAGACCTCAAAAGCTCAAAAACATTAAAAAGATTGAAAACACACAGAAAATGCACATTCTGGTGGTCACCAAGAGGGGAAACCAATATTAAATAAAATATTGTGATTGAGTAGTTATGGTGTAAGATGAGAGATACAGAATAGGCCTCTATTATCTAAAATATATAGCTCTGGGTTCTGTGGTGGGTCTTTGTAGGTTTAGTACTTATCTCCTTCCATCCAAACCTAAGCACCCTAGCTTTTCCTCCATTCAGCCATACTGTAGGATTGATTATACTTTGTAAAAGCCTGTTCATTTTTGCGTGACATAGTAGAGATAATGGTGTATAGGATTACGTAATAGCCTTAATGAAGATTACCTGATGGCAATTTCTATTGTGGTTAAGAACAATAAGGAATAAAAGGAGCCAAGATAAGAAGGATGGCGCTTAATGTTTCTCGTTGTAATTGGCAATGTTTAGAATGTGATTATACATACAATGGTTCTCATTCTCTTTAGTGGGATGCATTGTTACAGTGTTGAGTCTTGTAACATTTGGAAGCGTATTTACCTCATATTAGTGAAGCAGTAATGTATTAGAAGTGGTGGTCTGCTTTGGATAACCCCTTTATAGTTAGAAGCATTCTGTGTGCCCTATTGATAGAACCTCCAGCAATAAGCTATATTCTGTGGAAATCTGCCAAGCGTTACAGGGGTATTCAAGTAAAAACAAGTATGGTTAATATGGAGTCCTGAAGGAGAGGAGCATGACACAGGCATTCAAATAAAATCAATAAGAGAAACGCTGTGTCATGCACTGCCCCTCAGGATGTGACTAATAGGGATGAGCGGCAGGGGTCACATTCGAATTCGTGATATTTCGCGAATAATTTGTAGAATATTAAGCGAATTTTCGCAAATTCAAATATTTGTTATATTCTACATTTTTTACTCGAAAAATCGGCAATGTAATGATCGCGAAATATGCGAATATTACGCGATCAATACAGGCGTGGGTCAAAACGGAATATATAGCACTATATTCGATATAGTGCTATATATTTGTTTTTTAGAATGTTCGTCATTTTTTTCCATCTGAAGTTATGATTCCTCCCTGCTTAAGTTGCTTGTCAAGCAACTTAAGCAGGGAGGAATCATGACTTCAGATGGAAAAAAATGACGAACATTCTAAAAAACTAATATATAGCACTATATCGAATATAGTGCTATATATTCCTTTTTGACCCACGCCTGTATTGATCTCGTAATAGTCGCATATTACGTCACAGTGGTTGAGGGGTTAAAGAGGATCTCTAACCTCTCCTGAAATGTATTTATCAACAACTTGTATTCCCCATGTAATAACAATTCTAGAGCATCACCTATTCTTTTGACTCTATGGTGCGCCATTCCTTTATTATTATAAATGAATTGCTAGCAGTTTGCAATGAAGATCCAGCTGGGTGTTACCAGCTGAGGGAGTGTCCCTGCACAGTCTGAGACGGAAAGCACTGATTGGATCATGTCAGACTGTGCCGGGACACACCCATCACTTGTACCCAGCTGGTACCAGCAAACTGCTAGTAATTCATAGCTTCTAGCAGGAATAATAAAAAAAATGGCGCAACATAGTCATAGGAACAGATGATAAAGAGTTATTATTACATGGGGAATGCAAGTAGTTACTAAAACAGACCTGTCAGGATACATGACAGGTCCTCTTTAAAGGGGTATTCCAGTTAAATTAAGTTATCCTCTATCCACAAGATAGGAGATAACTATTAGATTGATGGGGGTCCTACCACGAGAATGGGGGACCCGTACCCAATTCCGCCCCCTTAAAATGAATGGACCAGCAGGTCACACATGTGCACGTACACTCCATTTATTTCTATGGGAGTTCTGGATATAGCCAAGTACAGCGCTCAGCTATCTACGGAATTCCAATAGAAACAAATGGGGAAGCTGCATACATGCCCAACTGGCTGCTCTGTTCACTTCAGGGGGCTGCAGGGGGTACGGGGGTACTCATGATTAGCGGTGGTCCCAGTGGAATAGAGGATAACTTAATCTAACTCGAATACTTCTTTAAGATAAATTTCAAATTCTATGCAATACATTATTTAAACTATTGAAGTCCTGACTGTTCCTCCAAAACTCTGCTCATTCCAATTACCCTTTGCTTTGATTTGTAACAATCACATTTGACCACAGCCAAAAGGGCAAGAAAGGGAAGCCAAAATATATTTCCTTTGAAAATGGATCGCCATGAAATCATGTCTATTGGGGGCTGTTAGAACACAACACACATATCCAATAAGAGAGAAACACTAGACAGAAAACATGTGTAACATGACAAACACTAAGCGTCACACCAAACAATGCAACAGATGTTCACATGAAACCTCCACCGCTTTCTTTCCTCTGGATAAAGGCCGCAGCTGACGTGTAAAAGAGAAGAAATCTGATAAAGGTCCTGAGACTGTGTCCTATCTCCCCCTGATCAGCAAACACATCTAATCTCGTCCCTGGCTGACAAAAGGTTACTGTGCATCTTTCAACTGATCCAATTTCTAAGATAGATTTCCTGCTTTATGTGAGTGGTTTCAATAAAACCTCAGTGAGATGGGATAAGCTGGGGCGAGTGGCCTTCACATTAAAGAGATTGGTAACCAGAGACATTTACTGAGATGAGTTTATAGGTATAAAGGGGGATTCCGGTAGTCCAGTTCAGCTGATATGTGGCAGCCAGTGGGTCAGATGCCAGTTTTGCCAGTGATGAACCACAATTACTGAAACAGGCACTTAAAGAAAATGTGTCACCAAAAATTTAACTGCTGGTTAAAACCAGATAGCAGCCGATATCCCTTTTTTTCTAATCTGATTTTATTTATTTTTAAAAATTATTCTGTTTCCTGAACATCATTATGGGGCGACCATCTTGCCTGAGCTGTTGTTAACAGCATTTACAAAGCATTGGAAAAATGCTTTACAGTAGCCCCATGGGTAGGGCGGGCGTCAGCAATTGGAGCATAGCTAAGGGTGGAATTTCCTTTTAATGTTCTCTAAAGGTGGCCATACATTAGATAGAAGTTGGTTGACGATCTCACCATTGCACAGGTGTCTGTCCCTGTGTGTGTGTGTGTGTGTGTGTGTGTGTGTGTGTGTGTATGTCTGTCCCTGTGTGTGTGTGTGTGTGTCTGTCCCTGTGTGTCTGTCTTTCCCTGTGTGTGTGTGTCTGTCTGTCTGTCCCTGTGTGTCCCTGTGTGTGTGTGTGTGTGTGTGTGTGTGTCTGTCCCTGTGTTTGTGTCTATCCTTGTGTTTGTCTGTTCCTGTGTGTGTCTCCGTCCCTGTGTGTGTGTCTGTCCCTGTGTGTGTGTCTGTCACTGTGTTTGTGTCTGTCCCTGTATGTATGTGTGTGTGTGTGTGTCTGTCCCTGTGTGTGTGTCTGTCCCTGTGTCCATCGCTGTGTATGTCTGTCCCTGTGTGTATGTGTGTCACTGTGTGTGTGTGTCTGTCCCTGTGTGTGTGTGTGTGCATCTGTCCCTGTGTGTATTTGACTGCTCCTGTGTGTGTGTCTGCCCCTGTGTGTGTTTGACCGTCCCAGTGTGTGCATCCTTGTGTGTATGTGTCTGTCCTTGTGTGTATGTGTCTGTCCTTGTGTGTATGTGTCGGGTCCCTGTGTATGTATCTGTCCCTGTGTGTGTCTCTCCCTGTATGTGTGTGTGTGCCTCTCCCTGTTTGTGTGTGTGTGTGTGTCTCTTCCTGTGTGTCACCATCACCATGCCCACAGTGTACCTATGCCTTGATGCAGCTGCATCAGGACGTTCTGTGTGGGTCAAGAAGAAGAAGATGGAAGAGGAGTTAGCGCCGCCAGCATGGAGTCGGTGGGAGAGACACTCCCACATGATCTAAACTAGTGTTATCTGTGGTTTTACATAGGACTTCAGCTAACACTACCACATTATCAGCACTAGCGTTATCTGTGGTTTTACATAGGATTGCAGGTAACACTACCACATTATTAGAACTAGTGGTATCTGTGGGTTTACATAGGACTGTAGGTAACACTAACACATTATTAGCACTAGTGTCATCTTTGGTTTTACATAGGACTGCAGGTAACACTACCACATTATTAGCACTAGTGTCATCTGTTGTTTTACATAGGACTGCAGGTAACACTACTACATTTTCTGTATTCAGATAGCCATGACTGTGTTATTTGTGCTGTTACATAAGACTGCAGGTGAGATCTACTATATTATGTGTACTCAGAGAGTTACCACTGTTGTGCCCAGCAAGGTTTGAATTTAATTCTATTTCATGTCAGCTAGGGTTTAGTATTACTGTAGTTATTAGTTTGGTAATAGCACCATCTAGTGGTCTTAAAAATGTACTACACTTTGTTTTTCTGTTAATAAATATTATTGTATTGTGGTAAGTGCAAGGCATTGTGGGTAGTGCTAGGCATCCTGGGAAGAAGAAGCCCAGTTTCCAGTCTCCATGTTACAGGACATCAGCAGAGCTGTCTCCTGCATATCTCCTTCTCAAATTCCGCAATCCTTATGCCAGCATATCTGGTAAGAGAAATCTACCTTTTTTTTCAGGGACATTATGTATGTAGTCCTGTTTAGCTAGGTATAAGTGTTACTTAGGGAAAGAAGTTGTAACTGTTAGATGCTAGACATGCATTTCAAGTATAGGTAGCCATTTTGGACATGCATTCCATGTATAGGCAGCCATTTTGGACATGTGCCCAGTGTTAATGTGATGTTATAATACATGCTGTTCTATGCTTTCTGCTGCTGCTGCTGACACATGTTATGCTTTATACTTATACATGTTATTTGTATTCTTATAGTTTTAACACACGATTGATCACATCAAATGCTCCTGTTTTGCCAATAAACAAGTTAGACTACTGAGAACAGTGTTCCTATTTGGAAGACAGGAATGGTTCATACTGAATGTCAGACTGCACACTGTGTGAACGTGTATGAGGACAGAGCAACCACATTATCAGCACTAGTGTTATCTGTGGTTTTACATAGGACTGCAGGTAACTAACACATTATTAGTACTAGTGTTATCTGTGGTTTTACATAGGACTGCGGGTAACATTACTACATTTTCTGTATTCAGATAGCTATGACTGTGTTATTTGTGCTGTTACATAAGACTACAGGTGAGATCTACTATATTATGTGTACTCAGAGAGTTATCACTGTGTATGGGGGCCCACTGAGACTTTATCGGCCAAGGGCCCACATGTACGGCATACATATTAGGACATCGTCAGACATCATCCACAACTCCATCCTCCGTCAGGCAAAACTCCATCAGCCCTCAGACATCAGACAAAACTCCGTCCTCCGTCAGGCAAAACTCCATCAGACATCAGACAAAACTCCGTCCTCCATCAGGCAAAACTCCATCAGACCTCAGACATCAGACAAAACTCCGTCCTCCGTCACCCAAAACTCCATCAGACCTCAAACATCAGACAAAACTCCGTCCTCCGTCACCCAAAACTCCATCAGACCTCAGACATCAGCCAAAACTCCGTCCTCCCTAACTCAAAATACGCCCTACTACACACACTCTTCACCTGACGGAGCTGCTAGCTGCTGGAGAGGCAAAGGACCTGTGATGACGTCATGACCATGTGACGAGTCACATGTGTGGGAGGGGTCAGATGTGCACAGCAGCTGGTAGAGTGTACAGAACTGTAGCCATCAAATAGAGCTCTGTACTAGAGATGTGTGTGTAACCTGCATGTAGCAGAGCTGTGTACTGTGTTACAGAGATGTATGTGTAACCTGCATGTAGCAGAGCTGTGTACTGTGTTACAGAGATGTACGTGTAACCTGCAGGTAGCAGAGCTGTGTACTGTGTAGTAGATCTGTATGTGTAACCTGCATGTAACAGAGCTGTGTACTGTGTTACAGAGATGTATGTGTAACCTGCATGTAGCAGAGCTGTGTACTGTGTTACAGAGATGTACGTGTAACCTGCAGGTAGCAGAGCTGTGTACTGTGTAGCAGATCTGTATGTGTAACCTGCATGTAGCAGAGCTGTGTACTGTGTAGCAGAGCTGTATGTGTAACCTGCATGTAGCAGAGCTGTGAACTGTGAAGCAGAGCTGTATGTGTAACCTGCATGTAGCAGAGCTGTGTACTGTGTTACAGGGATGTATGTGCAACCTGCAGGTAGCAGTGCTGTGTTCTGTGTAGCAGAGATGTGTACTGTGTTACAGAGATGTGTGTGTAACCTGTATGTAGAAGTGCTGTGTACTGTGTAGCAGAGCTGTATGTGTAACCTGCATGTAGCAGAGCTGTGTACAGTGTTACAGGGATGTATGTGCAACCTGCAGGTAGCAGAGCTGTGTACTGTGTAGCAGATCTGTATGTGTAACCTGCAGGTAGCAGAGCTGTGTACTGTGTTACAGAGATGTACGTGTAACCTGCAGGTAGCAGAGCTGTGTACTGTGTAGCAGATCTGTATGTGTAACCTGCATGTAGCAGAGCTGTGTACTGTGTAGCAGAGCTGTATGTGTAACCTGCATGTAGCAATGCTGTGAACTGTGTAGCAGAGCTGTATGTGTAACCTGCATGTAGCAGAGCTGTGTACTGTGTTACAGGGA
This sequence comes from Bufo gargarizans, assembly GCF_014858855.1. NCBI lineage: Eukaryota > Metazoa > Chordata > Amphibia > Anura > Bufonidae > Bufo > Bufo gargarizans. Next base: position 135,232,087 of record NC_058085.1, read on the forward strand.
TGTATGTGCAACCTGCAGGTAGCAGTGCTGTGTACTGTGTAGCAGAGATGTGTACTGTGTTACAGAGATGTGTGTGTAACCTGCATGTAGCAGAGCTGTGTACTGTGTATATAGAGCAGTGTGTGTAACAGCATGTAGCAGAGCTGTGTACTGTGTTACAGAGATGTGTGTGTAACCTGCATGTAGAAGTGCTGTGTACTGTGTAGCAGAGCTGTATGTGTAACCTGCATGTAGCAGAGCTGTGTACTGTGTTACAGGGATGTATGTGCAACCTGCAGGTAGCAGAGCTGTGTACTGTGTATATAGAGCAGTTTGTCTAACCGCATGTAGCAGAGCTGTGTACGGTGTTACAGAGATGTGTGTGTAACCTGGGAACTATAAAAAAGTGTAAAAAAAAACCATAAATATTCAGATCACCCCCCTTTTCCCAAAATTAAAATAAAAGACACATCAAGGGTTTCGCAATGTGTAAAAACGCCCATTGTATAAAAATATATTCCCCATACGGCAAACAGCAAAACAGAAAAAAAAAAAGAGTCCAAATGTCCGATTCGCCGTTTTTGGTCACTTCATTTGCTACAAAAATGTAAATAAAAAGTGATCAAAAAGTCTTAAACACCCCAGAATGGAATCAGTAAAAAGTTTAGATTGCCCCGCAAAAAATGAGCAAAAAAGTTATGGGGCTCAAAATATGGCGACAAAAAAAATCGGATATTTTTATTTTTTTATCACTATTAAAACGCAAGAAAAACTATACATATAAGGTATTGCCGGATTCGATCTGACCTGTACAATAAAAGTAACCAGTCAGTTTTATCGCACATCGAATGTCGTAAATAAAAATCATGCAAAACTGTGGTGGAATTGCTTTTTTTTTTCAACAGGAAGAATGGGCAGTTTTACCATCTGAGAAAATAAAGAGCCTCATCCACAACTACCACAAAAGACTTCAAGCTGTCATTGATGTTAAAGGGGGCAATACATGGTATTAATAACTGGGGTGTGTAAACTTCTGACCAGGGTCATTTGGGGAGTTTGTGTTGTGATTATGATTTATAAAGAGTAAACACCGTTGTTTGACATAAATGGCTTCAGCCGACCACTAACCATGAGCGAGAGAAAAGTGTCCGTGTTATCATTCATATTCTCTGAACAATGGTTAAAGGGGTATCCTCATCTCAATGATCACCGGTAAATCTGTTAATGATTTGACAGTGACCATTTTTCTAAATACATTTTATTACCCAATTCCCACCCTTTTTTAGAAAATAAGTCCCCTCTTACCTGATGTTGTCTTTGGTCTCCCCCTGTCGAATCCAGCCGGGCCACGCTTGCGCAGAAGACGGAAAATTCTCTCCCCAATGTCCTGAACGCGCATGCAGCCGCGCATGCGCCATGATGACTTCTTCCTGGCCAGTATAGTACAGAGCCGCGAATGCGCACGCCGACTCTGTACTATACAGGCCAGGAATAAGTCACCATGGCACATGCGCGGCGCTGTGCGCGTTCAGGACATTGCGCGGCCCGGCCGGGAGAGAATCTTCAGTCTTCTGCGCAAGCGCGGCCCGGCCGGGAGAAGAATACAGGAAGTGAACGTCACGCTCAAGGAAGGTAAGTGAGAAAAAGGGAAGATGAGAATTCCCCTTTAAGAAATCATAAATTCTGCAAGGGTATGCAAACTTATCAGCACAACTGTAAGTAGCTGTGTGATATAAATCTGTGGAATATGGGAAGCACAAGAGGATGTGCACCTTAAATCCCATCTTTGTAAGGCCTCTTGCACATGGTCGCTGTGTGCCCTGTAGTTGTATTGTGGACCACATACGGCGGTTCCGCAATACACAGGGCACCAGCCGTGTGCATCCCGCATCCGTGATGTCGACCCATTCACTTGAACGGAACAGAAACACGGATCGGATCCCCACAGACGCACTACAGAGTGCTTCCGTGGTGTTTCTGGCCATGCCTCCGCACAGCAAAAAAGTAGAACATATTCACGGACCCATTCAAGTTGAATGGGTCTGGATCTGTCCCGGCTGCTGCACGCACGTTGCCCGTGCATTGGGGACTGCAAATTGCTGTCCCCAATGCACGGAATGGACCAACAACGTTCATGTGCAAGAGGCCTAACACTTGTGATCTGTGTGAAGCGGCATATATGCATTCATGTTGCATGTATTTATTAACCACTTCAGCCCCGCTAGCTGAAACCCCCTTCATGACCAGAGCACTTTTTACACTTCTGCACTACACTCCTTTCACCGTTTATCGCTCGGTCATGCAACTTACCACCCAAATGAATTTTACCTCCTTTTCTTCTCACTAATAGAGCTTTCATTTGGTGGTATTTCATTGCTGCTGACATTTTTACTTTTTTTGTTATTAATCGAAATGTAACGATTTTTTTGCAAAAAAATGACATTTTTCACTTTCAGCTGTAAAATTTTGCAAAAAAAACGACATCCATATATAAATTTTTCGCTAAATTTATAGTTCTACATGTCTTTGATAAAAAAAAAATATGTTTGGGCAAAAAAAAAAAATGGTTTGGGTAAAAGTTATAGCGTTTACAAACTATGGTATAAAAATGTGAATTTCCGCTTTTTGAAGCAGCTCTGACTTTCTGAGCACCTGTCATGTTTCCTGAGGTTCTACAATGCCCAAACAGTAGAAAAACCCCACAAATGACCCCATTTCGGAAAGTAAGGTATTCGCTGATGGGCATAGTGAGTTCATAGAATTTTTAATTTTTTGTCACAAGTTAGCGGAAAATGATGATTTTTTTTTTTTTTTTTTTTTTCCTTACAAAGTCTCATATTCCACTAACTTGCGACAAAAAATAAAAAATTCTAGGAACTCGCCATGCCCCTCACGGAATACCTTGGGGTGTCTTCTTTCCAAAATGGGGTCACTTGTGGCGTAGTTATACTGCCCTGGCAATTTAGGGGCCCAAATGTGTGAGAAGAACTTTGCAATCAAAATGTGTAAAAAATGCCCTGCAAAATCCGAAAGGTGCACTTTGGAATATGTGCCCCTTTGCCCACCTTGGCTGCAAAAAAGTGTCACACATCTGGTATCGCCGTACTCAGGAGAAGTTGGGGAATGTGTTTTGGGGTGTCATTTTACATATACCCATGCTGGGTGAGAAAAATATCTTGGCAAAAGACAACCTTTCCAATTTTTTTTATACAAAGTTGGCATTTGACCAAGATATTTTTCTCACCCAGCATGGGTATATGTAAAATGACACCCCAAAACACATTCCCCAACTTCTCCTGAGTACGGCGATACCAGATGTGTGACACTTTTTTGCAGCCAAGGTGGGCAAAGGGGCACATATTCCAAAGTGCACATTTCGGATTTTGCAGGCCATTTTTTACACATTTTGATTGCAAAGTACTTCTCACACATTTGGGCCCCTAAATTGCCAGGGCAGTATAACTACGCCACAAGTGACCCCATTTTGGAAAGAAGACACCCCAAGGTATTCCGTGAGGGGCACGGCGAGTTCCTAGAATTTTTTATTTTTTGTCGCAAGTTAGTGGAATATGAGACTTTGTAAGGAAAAAAGAAAAAAAAAGAAAAATCATCATTTTCCGCTAACTTGTGACAAAAAATTAAAAATTCTAGGAACTCGCCGTGCCCCTCACGGAATACCTTGGGGTGTCTTCTTTCCAAAATGGGGTCACTTGTGGCGTAGTTATACTGCCCTGGCAATTTAGGGGCCCAAATGTGTAAGAAGTACCTTGCAATCAAAATCTGTAAAAAATGGCCTGTGAAATCCGAAAGGGGCTCTTTGGAATGTGTGCCCCTTTGCCCACCTTGGCTGCAAAAAAGTGACACACATCTGGTATCGCCGTACTCAGGAGAAGTTGGGGAATGTGTTTTGGGGTGTCATTTTACATATACCCATGCTGGGTGAGAGAAATATCTTGTCAAAAGATAACTTTTCCCATTTTTTTATACAAAGTTGGCATTTGACCAAGATATTTCTCTCACCCAGCATGGGTATATGTAAAATGACACCCCAAAACACATTCCCCAGCTTCTCCTGAGTACGGCGATACCAGATGTGTGACACTTTTTTGCAGCCTAGATGCGCAAAGCGGCCCAAATTCCTTTTAGGAGGGCATTTTTAGACATTTGGATCCCAGACTTCTTCTCACACTTTCGGGCCCCTAAAAAGCCAGGGCAGTATAAATACCCCACATGTGACCCCATTTTGGAAAGAAGACACCCCAAGGTATTCAATGAGGGGCCTGGAGAGTTCATAGAAATTTTTTTTTTTTTGCATAAGTTAGCGGAAATTGATTTTTTTTGTTTTTTTCTCACAAAGTCTCACTTTCCGCTAACTTAGAACAAAAATTTCAATCTTTCATGGACTCAATATGCCCCTCACGGAATACCTTGGGGTGTCTTCTTTCCGAAATGGGGTCACATGTGGGGTATTTATACTGCCCTGGCTTTTTAGGGGCCCTAAAGCGTGAGAAGAAGTCTGGAATATAAATGTCTAAAAATGTTATGCATTTGGATTCCGTGAGGGGTATGGCGAGTTCATGGGAGATTTTATTTTTTGACACAAGTTAGTGGAATATGAGACTTTGTAAGAAAAAACAAAAACAAAAACAAACAAAAAATTTCCGCTAACTTGGGCCAAAAAAATGTCTGAATGGAGCCTTACAGGGGTTGATCAATGACAGGGGGGTGATCACCCATATAGACTCCCTGATCACCCCCCTGTCATTGATCACCCCCCTGGTAAGGCTCTATTCAGACGTCCGTATGATTTTTACGGATCCATGGATCGGATCCGCAAAACACATGCGGACGTCTGAATGGAGCCTTACAGGGGGGTGATCAATGACAGGGGGTGATCAGGGTGATCACTCCCCTGTCACTGATCACCCCCCCTGTAAGGCTCCATTCAGACGTCCGTATGATTTTTACGGATCCACGGATACATGGATCGGATCCGCAAAACACATGCGGACGTCTGAATGGAGCCTTACAGGGGGTGATCAATGACAGGGGGTGATCAGGGAGTGTATATGGGTGATCACCCGCCTGTCATTGATCACCCCCCTGTAAGGCTCCATTCAGACGTCCGCATGTGTTTTGCGGATCCGATCCATGTATCCGTGGATCCGTAAAAATCATACGGACGTCTGAACGGAGCCTGACAGGGGGGTGATCAATGACAGGGGGGTGATCAATGACAGGGGGGTGATCAGGGAGTTTATATGGGGTGATCATGGGTGATCAGGGGTTCATAAAGGGTTAATAAGTGACCGGGGGGGGGATGTAGTGTAGTGTAGTGTAGTGTTTGGTGGTACTTTACTGACCTACCTGTGTCCTCTGGTGGTCGATCCTAACAAAAGGGACCACCAGAGGACCAGGTAGCAGGTATATTAGACGCTGTTATCAAAACAGCGTCTAATATACCTGTTAGGGGTTAAAAAAATCAGATCTCCAGCCTGCCAGCAAGCGATCGCCGCTGGCACGCTGGAGATCCACTCGCTTACCTTCCGTTCCTGTGAGTTCACAGGAAATCCCGGCCCTCGCGAGATGACGCGTATATGCGTGACTCTGCGCAGGGCCGCCACCTCCGGAACGCACATCTGCGTTAGGCGGTCCGGAGGTTAGGGCTACCAATTCTGAGTAACTCGGAGTGACAGGAGATTTACAGAATCAGATTTGTTTTTTTTTGTCGTCATATTTTGAGCTCTATAACTTTTTTGTAATTATGTGTACAGAGCTGGATGGGGGCTCATTTTTTGCGGGGCAATCTGAACTTTTCACTGATACCATTCTGGGGTGTTTAAGACTTTTTGATCACTTTTTATTTACATTTTTGTAGCAAATGAAGCGACCAAAAACTGCGAATCGGACATTTGGACTCTTTTTTTACGTTTGCCGTATGGGGAATATATTTTTATACAATGGGTGTTTTTACACATTGCGACACCCATGATGTGTATTTTTTTACTTCTTTTATTTTCATTTTCGGAAAAGGGGGGTGATCTGAATTTTTATGTTTTATTTTACACTTTTTTATAGTTCCCAGGTTACACACACATCTCTGTTACACAGTAAAAAGCTCTGCTACATGCGGTTACACACACATCTCTGTAACACAGTACACAGCACTGCTACATGCAGGTTGCACATACATCCATGTAACACAGTACACAGCCTGCTACATGCAGGTTACACATACAGCTCCGCTACACAGCACACAGCTCTGATACATGCAGATTACACATACAGCTCTGCTACACAGTACACAGCTCTGCTACATTTAGGTTACAAATACAGCTCTGCTACACAGTACACAGCACTGCTACATGAAGGTTACACATACAGCTCTGCTACACAGTACACAGCTCTGCTACATGCAGGTTACACATACAGCTCTGCTACACAGTACACAGCTCTTCTACATGCAGGTTACACATACAGCACTGCTACACAGTACACAGCTCTGCTACATGCAGGTTACACATACAGCTCTGCTACACAGTACACAGCACTGCTACATGCAGGTTACACATACAGCACTGCTATACAGTACACAGCTCTGCTACATGCAGGTTACACATACAGCTCTGCTACACAGTACACAGCTCTGCTACATGCAGGTTACACATACAGTTCTGCTACACAGTACACAGCTCTGCTACCTGCAGGTTACACATACAGATCTACTACACAGTACACAGCTCTGCTACATGCAGGTTACACATACAGATCTACTACACAGTACACAGCTCTGCTACCTGCAGGTTACACATACAGATCTGCTACACAGTACACAGCTCTGCTACCTGCAGGTTACACATACATCTCTGTAACACAGTACACAGCTCTGCTACATGCAGGTTACACATACAGCTCTGCTACACAGTACACAGCACTTCTACATGCAGGTTACACACACATCTCTGTAACACAGTACACAGCTCTGCTACATGCTGTTACACACACTGCTCTATATACACAGTACACAGCTCTGCTACATGCAGGTTACACATACAGCTCTGCTACACAGTACACAGCTCTGCTACATGCAGGTTACACATACAGATCTGCTACACAGTACACAGCTCTGCTACCTGCAGGTTACACATACATCTCTGTAACACAGTACACAGCTCTGCTACATGCAGGTTACACATACAGTCTACTACACAGTACACAGCTCTGCTACCTGCAGGTTACACATACAGATCTGCTACACAGTACACAGCTCTGCTACCTGCAGGTTACACATACAGATCTGCTACCTGCAGGCTACACATACATCTCTGTAACACAGTACACAGCTCTGCTACCTGCAGATTACACATACAGATCTACTACACAGTACACAGCTCTGCTACCTGCAGGTTACACATACAGATCTGCTACATGCAGGTTACACATACATCTCTGTAACACAGTACACAGCTCTGCTACATGCAGGTTACACACACATCTCTAGTACAGAGCTCTATTTGATGGCTACAGTTCTGTACACTCTACCAGCTGCTGTGCACATCTGACCCCTCCCACACATGTGACTCGTCACGACGTCATCACAGGTCTTTTGCCTCTCCAGCAGCTAGCAGCTCCGTCAGGTGAAGAGTGTGTGTAGTAGGGCGTATTTTGAGTTAGGGAGGACGGAGTTTTGTCTGATGTCTGAGGGAGGACAGAGTTTTAGCTGAGGTCTGATGGAGTTTTGCCTGACGGAGGATGGAGTTTTGTCTGATGTCTGATGGAGTTTTGGGTGACGGAGGACGGAGTTTTGTCTGATGTCTGATGTCTGATGGAGTTTTGGGTGACGGAGGACGGAGTTTTGTCTGATGTTTGAGGTCTGATGGAGTTTTGGGTGACGGAGGACGGAGTTTTGGCTGATGTCTGAGGTCTGATGGAGTTTTGGGTGACGGAGGACGGAGTTTTGTCTGATGTCTGAGGTCTGATGGAGTTTTGGGTGACGGAGGACGGAGTTTTGTCTGATGTCTGAGGTCTGATGGAGTTTTGGGTGACGGAGGACGGAGTTTTGTCTGATGTCTGATGGAGTTTTGCCTGATGGAGGACGGAGTTTTGTCTGATGTCTGAGGGCTGATGGAGTTTTGCCTGATGGAGGACGGAGTTTTGTCTGATGTCTGAGGTCTGATGGAGTTTTGGGTGACGGAGGACGGAGTTTTGTCTGATGTCTGAGGTCTGATGGAGTTTTGGGTGACGGAGGACGGAGTTTTGTCTGATGTCTGAGGTCTGATGGAGTTTTGCCTGATGGAGGACGGAGTTTTGTCTGATGTCTGAGGTCTGATGGAGTTTTGGGTGACGGAGGACGGAGTTTTGTCTGATGTCTGAGGGCTGATGGAGTTTTGTCTGACGGAGGACGGAGTTTTGTCTGATGTCTGATGGAGTTTTGCCTGACGGAGGATGGAGTTGTGGATGATGTCTGACGATGTCCTAATATGTATGCCGTACACATGAACCTGGACCCGGTCCTGCCCATGGGCCATAGACACATTGGTCAGGAGGAGACCCCAATGACTTCTATGTGAGAGTTTTCTGGGCATGCTCTGTGACCTGTACAGAAGTCATTGTACAAGGTATATAAGCTTTCCCTGTAATTATGTCACCTCTGTCTATAGATAAACAGGTAACTGCAGTAAAAAGACCAAGAAGTGGTTCCTATTATTAGGCCTGGTGGCCAGTGCGAAAACTGCAGGATCTTATGTTTTTTGTTTAAATATAGATCTTGACGTGGAGAATTAAAAATATCGTCATCAAAAATATGTTAAACCTAAAAACATGATTTAAACAATGTTATTTTCTGATGAAACATTTCCTTTAAATGGATTTTTCAACCTTCAAAGGGAACTCATCGACATGAAAATGTATGACTTGTATAGCAACTCAGGGCAGGTAGAGATTCTATGGTCCCCTGCTGAACCTCCTCCTCATGGCTGTCCAAACGCTGACTGTTCTCACACAATTCAACAACAGGGAGACTCTCCTGAGTATTCTCCATAATGTGTCTGTGTGTGTGTGGGAGGGGGTTGCCTATTAGGAAAAAAAGAAGGCATCCCACTAGGAGGGGGCAGTGAAAGGCTGCAAGGAGAAGAAGCAGAAGGAATGCTGTGACCTTTGGCTCCAAAGCACAGTGTCAGAAACAGATGTGACATCAACATCATCCTGCTGTGACTGAGAGGAGTCAACAATGCAGTCCACAATATCATCCTCTTTGTCCTGAAATATATTGTGGCGCCTATTGGAAGCTAAGGACTGTGGCCTTCTACTATTACTACTACTACTGGCGGGATGGCTGGTGCTGGTACTGCTGTTTGCACTACTACAGCCAAAAACATTCAGACTCTCGGATGACAAGGCCTGGGTCTTTAGTTTTCTACTTATTTCTCCGACATTTTATTATGAAGCCTATATAAATATAAAGTCACGGATTTGGTATACAGATTTTTAAATGGTAGCAAGTGTTTTTTCTGTAATTTACAGACAGTGGCGCACTTAAACGTCCGTCCCCTTCTACAAACTCACTGAACACTGACATTGACAATTTAATGGTAATATAATACATTGACAGAATCTGCTATATTAATACAGTACAGTGCATTGTCTGAAATTAAAGCATCTATTGAAATAATACAATGCACTCGCTAATAGGTATACTAATGCAGGTATTACAGCACAGTATGGGTATATTAATGCAGTTATTGCAGTAAAATGTTCTTGCTGAAACTGCATGGTGTCTTGAAGTGATACAGTCTGTTAGCTAACACAGGTATACTAATGCAGTTATTGCGGGAAAACACGTTCACTAACACCAGTAGTATACTAATGCAGGTATTACAGCACAGTATGTTCACTAATCTGGGTATATTAATGCAGTTATTGCAGTAAAATGTTCTTGCTGAAACTGCATGGTGTCTTGAAGTGATACAGTCTGTTAGCTAACACAGGTATACTAATGCAGTTATTGCGGGAAAACACGTTCACTAACACCAGTAGTATACTAATGCCGTTTTTGCAGACAAGTGTGTTTGCTGAAACTACACGGTATGTAAAAGTAGTACAGTGTGTTCACTAAGGCTACTTTAAAACTGGCGTTTCTGGGTCCGCTTGTGAAATCCGTTTCAGGGCTCTCACAAGCGGCCCAAAACGGACCAGTTTAGCCCCAATGCATTCTGAATGGATAAGGATCCGTTCAGAATGCATCAGTTTGCTTCCGTTCAGCCTCCATTCCGGATCCGTTCTGAACGGATACAAGCGTTTGCCTCATAGGTGCGGATCCGTCTGTGCAGATACCAGACGGATCCGCACCTAATGCAGGTGTGAAAGTAGCCTAAAATGGGTATATTAATGCAGTTATTGCAGTAAAATGTTTTGGCTGAAACTGCATGGTATCTTGAAGTAATACAATGCGTTAACTTAAAAAGAAATATTGATGCTCTGAATGTGTTGCAATGCCCAGTTACAAGAAGTAGATAAATTAAAACTAGTTTTTAGGGGGAAAAAAAAGGGGGATGGCAGCAGAATCTTGAGGTTTTTACAAAAATGGCTGGTTGGCTGTCCAATTACAGGTATTGCAGGATTTTGTAATACCAGCAACTCTGTTTATTTTCTCCCTATGACACCTTGATTGTTATCTTGTATCTGTAATTACTTTTTGGCAGACACAACCAACACTAAGGCTATAGGATCGCAGGCTAGAATAAGAATTGCATTTCTTCCTTCTGAGCAAAAGGACTTGCCCCCTTATTGTCCGACAAGGTTGTCCGTCAGCCTCTGAGCCAGTAAGGGCCACTTCCCCCTCCTTACCGGAGTTGTATGATTCTTCATCTTTATCTTCCTTCTGGTTTCCCCAGCAATTTTCACAGTTAAATGGCGCTGACGCTGTTTTTCCGCAATTGATCCAAAAAAGGTTTCACAGATAATTGTACCTTTACATTAGACCAGTGCCATAGACAAGTGATAAGTCTATTGTCTACTATACAGAATGTCTAGGGTTCAAATGCCATCTTGACCTAGCCTAAGAAATAACTAACAAAATGTTTGGGTAGAAAATTGAATTTTTACTTTCCAGCTTTTTTTTTTATTATAGGAAAAATTGCAGTTTTCTGCAAAGTTAACATTACTGAAAAAATATTGCAGTTAAAATCATTATAATAAATTCCCATTTTTTACATACTTATTAAATATCACAACATAGTATTCAGTAGCCCTGTAATCACAAACACGTGCACAATATAGTAAACACATTATATATGGTAAACAACGTAAATAAGATTGGTGCAATTTTTTTACCATTGTTTAACCCACAATAAGTTGATAGAAAATTAGAAATGAAAACCTTACTGATGTGTATGGCAAAATAGCCTGATGCAAAAAAAATTAAAGTTATAGCTGTTATGGCTATGAATGTAAGAAAGACTGGAGGGGAAACCCAAATGACTTCTCTTGTCAGAACCTGACATTCCTGATGGCAGCCATGGCTACCGCCAATCACTGGCCTCTTCAGAGCACCACGTCGCAACCCCTGTAGTGCCCTCTGTAATTACACACCTCAAGAGTGCCCCAATTATAAATAATTGCCACCATATTGCCCAAATTATCTATAATGTCCTCCTTGTAGTGCCCCTATTGCCTATAATGCCCCATAGTGGTCCCAATATATATAAGGCACCCCACAGTGCCCCTGTGTATAAAATTTTCCCAAATAGTGCCCTCCAGTATAACTATTACATATAATAGTATAAATATTGCCCCCAATAGTGCCTTCCCTTCTGCTGGGTATGGAAAAAAAAACTCATAAAAAAAAAAAAATATGTCGCAACAATGGGAGTGACAGATTCTGCTTCCTCCAGTGCAGAAAAAGTGTTCCCTCATATTTAAGTGACACTGTCAGCCATTAAAAACAGGCCCGTTGATTTCAATAGGGTTTATCTAGCCATGAAAACGGACAAAAATAGGACTTATAATATAAATTCTTTTTATATGCCGCTATTCACTGGCCATTAAAAAAAAAACCAGCCATGTGAATAGCCCCACAGACTGGTTCTAAAAATGTCCATCGCACAGATGTTTTTTCCAGTCATGTGAATATAGGCCAAGTGGGTAACACAATAGTCAAACGTTCATTATTTCTACACAACACACTACATTCTGTTGACTATATCCGAATTATAACTTCTCCCTAGTTCTAACCATCTGTGCAGCAAGCATAAAACCCCTGCAAAATAAATCTGTCTGCAAATGTGTTCTGAATCTTCGAAAAGGCTGAAATGATCCACCTTAATACACAGTACCACATCAGGGAGAGAAATTCCCTTCAGTTAATTTAGTGATAACGTTCCTTTCTGTAACGTACGTTCCACATCGGACCAGGACTGCTTTCTCACAATCCCTGTATCTTAATTGAAAACATGGAGACGGAATTAATTATTCTCCTATCTAGCCACTTATCAGATTATTATTTCATATACAGGATGGCTTCTGACAGGTGTGCATTTGGGGAATGATGGAAAATGAGGTTATACGCAGGTGAAACACAATAGGAATATGTCCTTTCTGCCAAAACCTTGTAAATTAATTCAAGCTGAACTACAACCAACGTTATCCTCTCCGGTATGGGACTGATTTCCACCCACGGAGGTGAATATTTAGTGCTGACGGATAGAAGAAAAGCTGCTGAGCTTTTTGTTAACCATAGTTGACTGCAGTATATCAGTAACTCTTAAACTGCCCTAATGTTTTTAGAAAAAGGCCAAAGATGCATAGGTCCTTTGGATGCCACCAAGCAATGGCAAGATGTGTGGTTAATATATAAAGTTCTGTATGGAGTAGAAGGATTTAATGGAGAGAACAATGATTTACACCCCTGATGGTCAATTGTGTGGAGATAGATGATTGGACCACTTTTTAGAAGAATATTTGCTGTATGTATGTATGAATGTAAATGTGACCCATATTGCATGCAGTAATGAAGTCTTCTTGTTCAGGCCACTTTCCTAAGAACATATGAAACACCTTGTTTGCAAAATCAAGTCCATGGTAGTAATATGGGTTTTGCCTTTAGAAGAAGTCTAGGCAGGATCTTCTTAATAGCAGACCTCGGATCAGACTGACATATATCTTTAAAGCAAACCTGTCCCATTGAAAATGCAGCCCAAACTGCAGGCACTCTTGGTGGAATGCTCACCAGGTTCCCCACTCCATGGTCCTTGTGGTTCGGGTGCACCAGTAACCTGCTGTCACGGCGGGGAGTGGGGGAAACCCCCCACCGTGCGGTGTCAAGGGGTAAAAGGGAGAATCAGCCTGGCCAAAAGGAGTAATAAGGGAGCAGGTCACCTCCTACAGCAGGGGTACTCAACTAGTTTTATTAAAGGTCCACATACCTGGGTCTGCAGTCAGGTGAAGGTCCGAGCTCAACGCCAACAGTAAAGATGCCATGCGATCATGTGATCCATGCGCGTGGGGCGCTCTGACGTTATAGTGGAGAGCCCCGGGAAAGTCCCAGAATTAGTAATGGACACATTAGTGCCCCAGTAAGAGTAATGCCCCCATTAGTGCCCCCCTTCTCTGCTTTTGCAAAAAATAAAAAAATTATAATAATTAGCATTCACCTGGCTGCGGTGAACATTCGCTGCTGACTGCAAGCTCAGGACCGGTGCTCCAACGTGATGACGTCTTGTAGGTCCTGTCCTGAGCTTCTAGTCAGCAGGGAGGGTTCTCCACAGCGTGAGCAAATGGAGATGGAGGTACCGTAATTTTATAAATTTTTTTACTAGCACAAGTAGCGGTGGAGGTAAAGGCTGTACTATTGGGTGTTCCATGATGGAAGCGCTCATTAGTAAGGGTACTTTCACACTTGCAGCAGGACAGATCCGACAGGCTGCTCACCCTGTCAGATCCATCTTGCCACTACTTCGCCGTGCCGCTGCTCTGTGCCCATCGACTATAATGGGGATGGGGGCAGAGCTACGGCGCAGCACGGTGAGAGGCCGCCAGATTAAAAGTACTACATGTCCGACTTTTTCGTCTGGCGGCCTCACGCCGTGCACTGCCATACTGCGCCGTAGCTCCACTCCCCCATAGTCAATGGGGAGTGGCAGTCCGGCGAAATAGCGGCAGGACGGATCCGACAGGGTGAATAGCCTGTCGGATCCGTCCTGCCGCAAGTGTGAAGGTACCCTAACAGTCCTTACAGGAAAATTCTGGCACCGGCAAGGGAACTAAAATACTACTGGCCAGGTGGCAACCCAAGCCACAGAACAGACATATGATAGTTTTGTTCCGCATCCAATTCCCATTATTGGGGGATTGGATGCGGCCCCTAAATTACAATGGGGCCACAAGAGATGCAGACAGCACACTGCATCTTTTTCCGCTCCATTGAAACTAAGGGGTCCGCATCCAATCCCCCAATAATGGGAATTGGATGCGGAACAAAACTATCATGGTTTGATGGGGCTTTATTTAATTAGTTTACCTTTAATATTAAAGAAGATGGCCCAGGAGAGATGGGAACACGACACTGACTGGAGTCCTTTCCTGCAGTCAGTGACGTGTTCCCGCCTCTCTGTAGCCCTCTCCATGCCCCCCTTCCTTCCCAAATGGGACATTTATTTAGTTGGTGCCAGTGGTGATGTCCCTCCCCTCTCCAGCAGCACGTAAGTGTCCTTTGGAGCTTGAAGCTCCCTTACGTGCTGCCGCTGCTGCAGGGGAGGAGGGACCTGTGAGCGCACTGAGGGAGAAAGCTCCCTCCATGTGCAGGTGCCGGATGACAGCGCTGGTGCCTGCATGTGGAGGGAGCCGTCTCTCACTGCGCCCCTGGGTGGGAAGGAGGAAGTGCGCCGGTAAGCTCCTCCTCCTGCACATACCAGAGTGTGCAGGAGGAGGAGCGCTACATGTCTCACTGCGCTCAGCGCTCGCAGTAGGACAGGAGGAAGTGCGCTGGTAAGCTCCTCCTCCTGCACGATACAGTGTGCAGGAGAGGAGGAGCGCTCTGAAGAATGGCCGGGGTCCGGACAACTGGCGGCCGCAGTCCGTATTTGGACTGCGGTCCGCCAGTTGAGTACCCCTGTCCTACAGCATCCCTAATCCTCTCCCCGACTCCTCACCATATGAGCGGACCCCGATGGTAGGACGACTCATACTCAGGATTCCTAGAGACCCTAAGTCGCCCTGGTAATCCCTCACCAAGGAGCAGGGAAGAGACAACCTGTTCATCCCAGTAATGGAGGAACAGGAGTCTCTATCTGAGGCCAGGCTCCAAGGAGAGGGGAACACATACAGCATATGGAGATGGCAGGTAAGCAAAACCAACAACACACTTACTTACCACAGACACACTGACTGGAACCAGTGCACTAGTGCTGCTGTCCACACCAACATTAAAGGACACAGCACACACCACAAACCACACAGGAAAACAGGACACCCATAGCTGTAATAAACATGAGACAGGGGAACGTCTAGTAAACATGCTGGACACCAAACACCACCAGACATGTAACACCAAACTAGACATACAAACACCCTGAACATAACCCACTCCATACAAATAGGGACAGGAAGGGAAGGAGACACCGGGATAACATTGATGACCACAAGGGTGGCCCTCACTGGACAGATGGAACACCCTGGACAGGAGCAGAACTACAATACCAACCACAGCTGAAGTACAACTGACTCCAGCCAGGAAACCACAGACGATATAAGGAAGTGACCACACCCAGTCAGGGAGTTAACCCTTACAGCACCAGACAGAGGGAGGCTACAACTTAAAGGGGAAGTGCACACACAAGCATACAAAACACGTTACCACGGGCAACAGCATGCGTGGCAACCATGTGTCATGCCCCACTCTGACGGTGTGCAGAGGTCGGCCAGGATAGCAGCACGAGTTTAGTGTTTGTTTTTGAGCCATGCTGGATCCGCCTCTCATCAGGTGCACTGGGTGGGGTCATTAGTTTAAGTAGCATACCAGCCCAGATGCACTACTTGTCTTGTTCGCTCTCCTGTGTGATGATTTCTGTCTCTCCAGATTTGATCATTCGCTGCCTGATATCCACCTGATCTCCACCTGATCTCTATACTGACCCTGACCTGCCTGCTTTGACCCTCAGACTGGTTTGTACAAACTCTGCCTGCCCTCATCTTGTCCCTGACTACTGTTTTGCTCCTTGGTGCTCCACAACGGTGTCTTTTGACCACACGGTTCAGCAGTCTACTGAACAGAAACTACTTCAATTGGTAGCAGGCTGGTGGTTCCTCTGCAGTGGAGTGCAGGTCCCTGTATAGGAGTTAAAGGACAAAGACCAGGGGGGGGCACTTAATACCATCAGTAGACACAGGGGATCCAAATCCATATGTAACAATATGTAGAAAACCATACACCTATTTTTTGTAAAAATAAAATGACATAGAAAATTCACAGTATGAGAGAGAGAAAAAATAGTTGGCAGTGTTTCTAAAATGTGTATTTATACAGGGATAGGCATTATGGGTTCTTTCTAAGGACAATGCCTCATTAATGGAGCTTTCCTATATTTTTCAAATATATAAATTTAAGGTGATATCTGCTGTTTCATTTCTGCCTTTTAATTCATCCCAAATGCTGCATTACATTTTATATTAGTCAGTTACAACAGGTCGCCCGTTGTTGCATTATTTACCGTTATCACAGTATGGATCTCAACCCTTTGCCACGGGCAAATTGGTTTCAGTCCAAACATCAATGTTAAGAAATTCATGTTTCACCTAAAATGGAAATATAGTGCTTCCTCAGGAATCTAAATTATTGGTAACTTTAACCCATTTCTCTCTTTTGAAGAGTACATAGCAGAATATAATAATATCTGGGTGCTCAGATCACTTCACATTGACTAAAGGCAAAATGCCAATAAGCTTTCCACCACACCACAATTGCTATTACCATGGGAAGTTGTGGCCAGCCAGAGATTTCCAATTGTGGCAATTGCAGGGGAAATGTATTTTTACATATCAGCCATTCAAATAAAAGACAGACCTTGGATGGGCCAAGCACAGCAGAACAAGATAGTTGCCAGTGTCGGGTCTCAGTTGGGGTACCAGTTGGCAGGGGTGGATTGGCCATAGACCTTACAGGGAAATTTCCCAGGGGGCCAATGTCCAGGGGGTCGCCTTAGCCCTCCTCACGGGTGGCCATTGGAAGTTTTTGGGGATGTATTTTGTAAAGCCGAGGCAGAATTTTGTGATGGACTGTGGTATTTGGCTCTGTTGGGGTGGTATAATGTGCCACAATATGGTATTGCTGGTCCGCCTACTTGTGTTGCCCCTGCCTAGTGTTTTTTGCAGGCCACTTTAAGTTCCCAGTCCACCCCTGCCAGTCGGGGTACCCCTTTAATGATGTCCATATGCACTCATAGAGGTTATTTTCACGAAACACAGTAAAGGAGGTAACGGAAGATAACTTTTTATACTTTAGTTTCCATTTCTTTGATGCTCCTCCCAGGAAACTGAGGCATATGTCATATATATCTAAAGGTAACAATGTGCCTCTACCATGTGCCACTTATGATCCTGGAGTCTTCTCATGGAGCAGATGGGTTTTTGGGCCCCCTTAGAAACCAGAGCCAAAGTGTGACTGTTACTTCTGCACCACTCTAAGGCTATATTGATGAACTATTCTCAAGATAGGTCATCAACATGTTATCATGGGAGTCCAACTCTCGGCACACCCACCAATCATCTGGTGAGTGCTGCAGCCTCTTCACCGCATATCAAGCATAGCACTGTACATTGTATAGTGGCTGTGCTTGGTATTGTAGCTCAGACCTATTCACTTGAATAGGCCTGAGGAGCAATTAGGCCATGTGACTGAGGAACATGACGCAATTGATCAGCGCAGGGTGTTGGGAGTCGAACCTCCACCAATCAGATATTGATGCCCTATTCCAGAATAGGTCACCAATACAGAAAACCCCCCAAAAAACATTTAAAAGCAATTCTAATGGTGGTGAACTGTAGATGGTCAAAAGCAACCACTGAATTGTTTAAGTCCCGGGCTTCAGATCCTGTCTTTAGGACACGTCAAAGGAGGCCTTCTAAATGGGAAGCCTTCATCGAGACGGATTACATTATAAGAAGTCACATACACTTTGTGCATAAAGGGTGAATCATAAGTATTAAGGATTTCTGATTATGAAGGTCAAGGTCGTGCATGACCAGGAGTGAATGAATTGACCCTCTGAGGTCACAATCAGCATCCCAGCATTTCAATGTGTCACTGTCATATGCTAAAATGTCACAAAAATGACAGAGGGTTGTATCACACGCCACCGCCCTGACTGTGAACTCAAGCTTGTAGCATGCCCGGCAGAGGAAACAATGGCTCCATTTGTCACATAAGAGACAGATAAGGGAAGATGTTGACCCATATATGCTATCACTATAGAGTGACCCGATGATTATCAGACTGCGAGAACTATGTGGGAGCAGGAAATTAAAATTCAATCAAGTCTGCATGGCAATGAGCGAGAGTCAAAAAAATACGGTACATTTTTGTACAGGTTCCTATTTCATTCCTCTCTATAAACTCTGTGATAATTGCACTAGACTTGTAATTTTATTTTCTCTACTTAAGTAATTTGTGCTGGATCTTATGACATTTGTTAGAAATTTATGAATTATCCTTATGTAACTTTGTGCAGAAACTCTTTTCTCAGTTTATATAACTCTGTAGCAATGGTCTCCAACCTTTGACTTTCCAACTATTGCAGGTGTACAATGCCCTGTGCGCCCTCCAGCTGTCAGAGAAATGTTGGGGATTACTACTGTAGATCAGTGGCATACAGTATATTTTGGCCGGTTGAGGGGGATGGGGCCTTGGGTCAAAACGATATGTTTTGCTGCTAAAGACAAAATCAAGAACCAATCCGTAAGACTAAGGTGGTCTTTGCAGCTCCTGGACCACAGGGTTACCACTTATTTGCCCTTGAGTGGAAGCATATTATTTGAACACTATATGATCGTACTACCTGGGCTGTATGTGTCAACGTTATCTCAGCAAGATATAGCAATATTATGAGGGGTTGAAATTAAGGCAGCAGCTGTCTATAAATGGAAGCATAGTGCCCTACCTTGCTTGTAGCCTAGGGTTCAATTTTTCTAACATAAGTCCTGCAAGTACTGTCCTTTTTATGTATCAGAAAAACCTATGAGGCCCCTCAAGCACCAGGACCTACCCTCTCCACCTCCTATAGTTACTGTATATGACTAAATCTATCTATATTTTGTTTATAGCAAAGTCAATTCTCAGAATATTACTGAAGAACAACAGACACTTGGGAGGAATTTCACCTCACTACTGCATCCTGACCCAGCCATGGGAGACTCTACATGTCTCATGTTCATATTCATTCTTTAGGCAATGTATAAAAGGCTGCTTAATATAATGAGTATAATGTGCCATTTAAATGGGCTGCAGGGTCATTCCCATGTAAAAGTCAGATGACCTAAGGAAAACCAAGCCAAGGAAAATAGAAAGAGTTTGACAACAGATGAGAACCAAATGGCCTATCTCATCTGCCAATTTCCCGTTTTGAGTCAGACTCCATCGTGCTCAAGACGAACTTTCATGTTTCAACATAACAAGTTCATTCATGAAAACGACTGCTTTAGTCCACACATCACAACTGTTATCGCTATTTAAGACTGGTTGTAAAAGAGTTGAGCCAAATAAAAGCTGGACATTCTACCCATCTGGTTGTAATACCCAGACTTCTAAAAGTCTCCTACAAAGAGATTTTTTCCCACTAATTGAATAGAACTGGACTTTAGGGAAGGGCTGATAACTTACATATGACTTGACTTGCTATTGTCCAGCCCTTGATGGCATACTCTATTATTCTGCTAAAATATGATAGGCCTGGAAGACATGTACAACCAAGCCCGTAGGCCTGATGTCCTCCGAGACCCACACCTTTGACCCAAGAAGTTATGCCAAACAAACTATGAACTCTTGAACTTATTAATGGAAGTTAATTCAACCAAAGCCTCAGCAGTTCTCTAATGAGAATCCCTTTTGGAAAATATTCTCTCTCTCTTGAGATCTAGACTGACGCATAGTCTATCTTTTCTGTAGCCTTCACACACACAGGGTGGGTAGCTGAACGGACTTGAGAAAAATGTATGAAAATGTCTCAGGTTTCATGAAGAATAGGTCACAGATTTAATTTCTGCAGCTCAGCACTTTGTGACATTTGCACAAATCAGTTCCCTATGACAGCTTGGAGGTGTCAGTACTTAACAAGGTTTTATTGGAAGAACATTCTGTTTTTTATAAGTAAAGTACATTGGGCTGTGGCAAGGAAATTTCTATAATTTGTGGACTGTTAATATTAAATTCAAAATGTTTTTACCAAAAAGGAGCATGGTGTTCAGCCACTTTTTGTACCCCACCCCCTCTATACAGGCTTCATTATGGACACAATTAATGCACACATTTATTAAATTGTTGGGTAAGCTCATACGAAGTCAATTAACACATTAGTACATTTTTGGATTGATGGAAGAAACGGAGGTATGTACCCAAAAGAAACCCACAGGAGCATAACTTTATATAAATGTTTCTAATGTATCCAGTCACTTGGATAGAACAAAAAACTGCTCTGCCCACAGGGTCCTAAAGTACTGTACCTGAAGTCTTCGGTTTACTAGCATCTAGTATTTATTATAAAACAAGACAAAGTTTAGTGCTCCAAAAATTCTTGTAGTAATAAAGTGTAAGAACGTAGCAAAATTGGGCGTTTTTTCCAGATAAAAAAGTATTTTAATAGTCCTATGTGGTGAGTTTGTATAACCTATGTATACCTCTCCATCAAGTGAAGATCTTAGAGTACTACAGATGTTTGTGTTTTTGCTTGCATACACTGTGGGCATCAAGCTCTGACTGGCCCATGGGGAAACAGGTGAATTCCCTAGTGGGCCCTTGAGCAAGGATGGGTACCCAGTCCTTGCACTAATGGCACATGGCAGACTGCAACACATATGAATAGGCAGCTTACAGAATCTCAACCAACCTATGCGTCAACGTAAAACACATGGTAGATTATTTACGAGAATATCCAGTTTGTTATTGTAGATGTATCAGGTGGCAAAGAAGACTTCTAGGCACAGAGGCACGCCAGCCAGTATCCCAGGGACCTTCCATCTCCAAGTCGCTGCAGGAACTCCATTATCAATCATTTTGAGTGTCTTGATGTTGCCTGTCCCTGTGTTATCAGGTAATATTTGCAAGTAGCTGTACATGGGGCTCCCAGAATTTATTTTACTGGTGGGCCCTAGAGACCCCAGCCGACCCTGGTGGGCATTAAAGGCATTTTACAACCTCTAAAAATGTTTTCCCAGAGCAGGAAATCATGAAAGAAAGCCTGTAATATACATACATTGGGGCCTCCAACAGTTCATGTCATTGCATCACAATGATTTGTAGTCCGCGAGATATGTCACATGACTATTAGCGGTGACATCACATCGAATGGTCAAGTGTTATGACATAGGACAAAGCATTATCAAATAGTGATAACTGAAAGGTTGAAATTGGGAAGAATTCCGTCAAACTGATTATTGAATTGCTCCGTCTAAGACCAGTTTTTGGGATATTTTGCACTGTACTATTATATTTTATGCATATAACTTACTATCGTACAGTTGCCCTTCATTTTACCTTTGGCTCATTGTCTATGATCATTTTATCTGTCCGTGCCCTTTCTCTGCTCTCACTTTACCATCTCCCAGTCTTCTCGGCCACCTTTATCATTTTATCCCCTATTTAAAACTTCCCTATTTATCCTATTGTTCCATTTCACACCGTATCGACTTTCTCCTGGAATGGATCCAACTCCCCCACCATCTACCTTGTACGGGGTCTCTTCAAAATTTATAGCCTCCTCTGCTCAATAGGATCCATTACCCTCATAGATAAATCATGCATATATTAACCAGAACTCAAATGCCTGCAATAAAATCTTTCTCCTGCTTCTTACAAAGTCATTTATAGGTGACATTTCTGCAGAAATATGGACACTATGCAGAGGATCTCTCTCAGAGGATAGTGTGATAGAAATGTGTACTACTGTACATACACTAGGTATTAATGTGCATCTACAAACAGTGAGAATTGAAGTTACATACTAAGGGATTTAGCTGGCCACTAGGCAAGAATGAATATAAGGGCTCATGTAGTGCCTATGGGCTTACTGTATGTTATGGAACTGTAGGTAATCTAAGTGCCAAAATATGGCACCTCTGCAAAGTTTCATATTCTTTCACTGAAGCATTGAGGGGGAGTGGGGAACTCAGGACTCCAGTCCTAGTAATCATAGAGGGTGGCAGAGGTATAACCCTCCTACATGCAGGGCTATTCTTGCTGTCAAAAGTGATGGGATCCTCAATGGAACCCTCTAAAGAAGGCACATAGGTATGAACAGAGACGTACAGATTGTTTCCATAGGTGACAATATATTTGGAATATGGCACAGTTACTGTATGAGAATTTTACTAAGCATGCCAGGATTAATTTATGTTAATTAATTGAAATTACCCATAAGGATCCACAATTCAAAATAAAATAACAGAAAATATGCTGCTATGGCTTTATAATCAGGCTTCCAGATTATTTTGCAATTCAATAACGGATTATAGGAATTTCTGGATTAACAGATGACAGAATAAAGATACGTCTCTGTATCTTTTTATCCAATAACCCACACTTAGCAGTTACAGTGAATGGACTGTATTTTTTATTGGCAACATCAGGTCATGCTTGTAGAGGGTAAGTGTGTCCAGAGTGTACAGCATATTAGTCAGACTCCTTCAGATGTACGGGATGGGTCTTTAAGATGCTGGAAACGTATAGTTTGTCCTGGAGGCAAAAAGCTTAAAGTGAAAGAACGACAGTAGCACAAAGTTCAGCAACAAGCGAGTGGCCTGCAGAACGCCAGGTTTTGTTTCGCTACAGCTTCAGGTTTTACAAGAATAGAACCAATAAAAAATGGCTAAATAGTAAAAACAAGGAAAAACATCCTCAGTAAAAGATAAACTGACATGGCCCGGATCACTGAACTGCTAGAAGTAAAGGTATGAAGATAGATGTAAGATAATAGATAGATTGACCCGGATCACTGAACTGCTGGAAGTAAAGGTACACAGGTAGGTAGATAGATGGATAGATAGATTCCCCACACCAGATCAGACTATGATATTGGTTGCATTGGCATATCACTTGCACAGAAGACCTAAGTCTATGTGACTTCTTGAACCTGTCATACTGAACAAAAAGACCAGTTTTCTGGATCTAGGAGCAAGGTCAGCAGCGCCCTGGGGGATGAGGAGCCGTGTTAACTTCAAACTCTTTAATTACTGAGAGTAAATCAGGACATGTAAAGAATCTCCATAGTAAACGTTACCAGTAGATGTCTCCTAATAATAACTCAACCCCTAATAAAACTTCCCTTCAGACAGAATGATAACCAATTAAATATGTCACTAGCTCAAGGTCATCCTCTTCTGTATATGCACGATTGATCATTTTTCCTATTAAACATGACACCAGCATGGGATAACATTACCATGCCATGTGTGTGATCTTCTAACCCTATGTGTCCAAGAAACAAACCAAGAGAAATAGATCCAAATCCCTCCTCACCAGCACATCTGTAGTAGAAAGGTTGTATTTTCATACTGCTTCTCCATACATTTCTATAGGAGGTACAGAAACGGCAACCTCAGTACTCCCCACATCATTATAACATTTATTGCATATCCCAATGATAGGAGATAGATGTTAATGGTTGGAACAGTGGCTTACATAGACAAGTAAGGGCCCCATAGCAAGGATCAAACCAGGCCGCCCACACACGACAAAAGGGCCGCCCTTTCAGTAAACCTTGGGCCATTTTTTTCACTGCCTCATTTGCTAAAAGTTGTTTCTTTAGAGGGTAGAGTCCTGCCCAAGTTTTCACCTCTAGTAGAAGAGGAGATGATCCCAACTGGGCCCCCTTTTTCCATGGGCCCCATAGCAGTCACATGGTCTGCCACTATGCAAGTACAGACAGCACATAAAAAGATAATAAAATACAGAGCTTATTTAAATTCTTTTCTGGTTGCCCCTGGAGACAGACAGCTCTTCATCTTTAATCTGCAGTCAGACCTGTAACATGTAACTGTCAACTGTGCTCCCACAATGATCCATACAAATTCGCCATAGAAATGTCCTGTACTATTCCGATGTGTCAAATCTGTCCTGAAAGTCTACTATCTAATACCTTAGGGACACAGACTATTTTGGACTTCAGGACATGGCAATTTTTCTTCTTTTTTTTTTATCTGTACAAAGCTATACATTTTTATTTTAGTTTTTTTGTTGATTACTCCGAAACGGTGGAAATGGTCGAAAGGAGATGAAGGATCCATGTTATTAATTTTTATGCTTGTTCAGCCCCAACCATGGTGTGGGTTTATTTTAAAGGAAGTAGAATTAAAATTTGCTGAATTTTATTAAAAGGTGCTCACCAGGTGTCTTTGTTGTGATCCCCGTGCAGATATGGGCAGAACAAAAGAACTGAGACTGTGTTGAACCCGGAGAGTTCAGAAGATCGGAGGAGGAAGTAGAGATGTAGTGCTACTAGAGCTCTCCAAACAACTCACGGTGTGTACAATGGAGGGATAAAAAAAAAACATGACCACTCAAAAAGCACTAGGGGGAGATTTATCATGTCCCTGTACCTTGGCGCATAACCGTGTGTAAACTTTGTTTAAACAACAATTGTGACAAATTTTGTCACAAGTGGCGGTTCGCACTAGTGATAGACGAACATCGGCCGGGACGATTCGCAAACGCGATCACGTGAACACGATCAAATGTTCGTGAACCGCAAGTTCGTGGCGGGCCCCATTCACTTTAATAGCAGGCAAACCTGAAAAACCTTCAGGTCATATTTGCAGCCACCAAATACTTACTAGAAGTGCACAAGTCGTCCCACAACATGGACAGTGACATACCAGAGGGGGATCAATGGCAAAAATTTCTACAAAAAATATGTATTTTAATCAGGGGCAAATTTTAAGCGTCCTAAAGGGAAACTCTCAAAAATGTGCCCTGCTGGAGCCTAGAAATTTTTTATTTTAGGCCACAGGAGTACAGGCCCCAAACATTAGGCATTCACCGGACAGAAAACATCAAGTGATTATGTAACTGGAGGCATATTAGACGGTCATTGGATAACAATTTTACTGCAGGCCAGTACAAATACATGTCAAATACATATGTTTAAAATAACTAAAAATATAAAATTGGACTAAAAACATGGCTAACGAAATCCCCCCTCTTGAATAAACCCCAAATGATAATAGGTAAAATTCGATAACACGTGGTCGTCACAGGTGTTGAATTCCTCCGAGGCCCCAACAATTAGGCATTCACCGTACAGAAAAGATCAAGTGCGTATGTGGCTGGAGGTACATTAGGCGGTCACCGAATAACAATTTTACTGTTGGCCACTTACATTACAGGCCCCACAAATTATGCATTCAACGTACAGAAAAAATCAAGTCATTATGTGGCTAGAGGTATATTAGACAGTCATTGTATATCAATTTTACTGCAGGCCAGTGGAGTACAGGCCTCAAACAATGGGCATTTACCGGACAGAAAACATCAAGGTGTGGCTGGAGGTATATTAGACAGTCATTGAATATCAATTTTACTGCAGGCCAGTACAAATACATGTCAAATACATATGTTTAAAATAACTAAAAATATAAAATTGGATTAAAAATGTGGCTAACAAAATCCCCCCTCTTGAAAGAAAAAACAATGGTAATAGGTGAAATTCAATTAAACGGGGTTGTCACAGGTGTTGAATTCCTCCGAAATCCATGCCTCGGGAGCTAGGGGAGTGCGCTTATCGGTCACAATCCCCCCTGCTGCGCTGAACGTCCTTTCGGACAGGATACTCGACGAGGGGCAAGCCAAGAGTTCCATGGCAAATTGTGCCAGCTCTGGCCACAGGTCAAGCCTGCACACCCAGTAGTCCAGGGGTTCCTCGCTTCTCAGAGCTTCCACATCAACCGTTAACCCGATGTAGTCGGACACCTGTCGGTCTAGGCGTTCCCTGAGGCTGGCTCCGTAGGACCGCTGTTGATGGGTTGGCTGCAAGAATGATCTCATATCCGAAGTGATCAACACATCTTCGAACCTCCCTCTTCTTGCATGTGCTGTATGATTGGTACCCCCAACTGTTTCTCTGTGGGTGGAAATTCCTCTGCCAGTACCCGTAACGGCAGAATGCAGCATCTCTCGAAGCAAGGCCTGGAAATGCTGCATTCTGACAGCCCACTGTGATGCTGGTAACATGTCCGCCATTTTGTGTTTGTACCGGGGGTCTAAGTACGTTGCCACCCAGTAGTGGTCCTTGCCCTTTATGCTTTTTATACGGGGGTCCATCTTCAAACACTGGAGCATGAAGGCCCCCAATTGGAAGCGGTGGAGAGGCCTGGCTCCTGCTCATCGCCCATTAGAATGTCATCCTCGGTCTCCTCCCCCCATCCACGGACACTACCAGGGATCCCAGAAAAGTTTAAAGCCTGCTCTTCTTACTCCTCCTCCTCCTCCCCCCAGGTACCGTCCTCCTCTGACTCCTCTTCAGACTCCTGCTGTCACGGTCCCTCCTGTGAGAGAGGTGAGAAGATCGGATAGACTTGCTGTACGTGAGGCTATCTGACAGGTCTCTCTGTTTTCCTTTATGTATGTTGTTGCTTGGCAGGATCTCACCTCTCCTCAGGTGCTGCTCGTTATCAGTGATGAGGCTCTATTTAGATCGGCCTCACACTACTGACCATGCGGTTGATAGTTTCTGCTTGGAGTTGCTAGGGTTGGTTTGTCTTGGATCTCCTGCTTCTCCATACATCTCTAAGCTAAGTACTTGTTTCCTTCGCTGTTTCTTTTTATCTGGAGTATGTTGTTTCTAGGCCTCA
Source organism: Bufo gargarizans (assembly GCF_014858855.1). NCBI lineage: Eukaryota > Metazoa > Chordata > Amphibia > Anura > Bufonidae > Bufo > Bufo gargarizans. The sequence goes on from NC_058085.1 coordinate 135,259,111, forward strand.
GGGAGACACAGGTTCCTTCATTCTGGAAGAAACCAGCTGTCTCATCCCCTGCTACCTATCCTAGGGTTCGTCAGTTTTAGCAGGGCTTTAGGTATCTAGTGTATGAGTATTTTCACCATCAGGATCTGCTCATACTGGTAAGAGTTATGGAAAGGCCTAGGGATTACTAGGAGGTCACCATCGCTCTTCCTTAGCTTTTAAGGCCTAGATTGTTGTCTATTCGTTGTGGTGTGTATTTGGTGTTTTCCCTTCCCCTTAACCAGTGACACCTGCTGACTTGTCTCAGATGGAGTACCCCCCCCCCTCCAGGAATTCATTCATCATTGCGACTTCCTCATCTTCCTGCTCCTGTTCCTCAATGACTGGATGCAATGCACGCTCCAGAAAGAAGGCGTAAGGTACGATGTCACTGATGGTGCCCTGGCTGTGACTGACCAGTTTGGTGATCTCATCAAATGGCCGCAGAAGTCTGCATGCGTAGCGCATGAGCAGCCACTGGCGCTGTGAAAAAAACCAAGCTTCCCAGAACCTGTCCTGCCGCAGAGTTTGTACAGGTAGTCATTAATGGCGCGTTTCTGCTGGAGCAGCCTATCAAGCATATAAAAGGTGGCGTTCCAGCGCGTCGGGCAGTCACAAATCAGACGTCTGATGGGCAGGTGGTGTCACTGCCGAACGTCAGCAAGGCGAGCTATGGCCATGTAAGATCTTCTAAAATGGCCAGAGATTTTCCTGGCCTACTGCAAGATGTTCTGGACACCGGGGTATTTGGCAACGAATCGCTGCAGACTAAGTTCAGGACGTGTGCCATGCATGGCACGTGTGTCATTTTGTCCTGTTTCAGCGCGCTTTCAGATTGGCACCGTTGTAGCACACCACTTTACCAACTGTCAAATTAAGCGGGGTTAGCCACTGATCGGCCTGTGACCGCAAAGCTGAAAGGAGTGCAGGACCGTTGGGGCTCTTGTCTTCCTGGCACAACAGCCGCAGCACAGCATGGCAACGTCTCACCTGGCATGTTGAATAGGTTCTGGGGAGCTGAGGAGAAGATGGAGGATGGAGTAGGAGGAGGAGAAGAAGAGGCAGGCCTGCATGCAATCCGTGGCGGTAACACCAAATCCACACGGGTGCCACGGGTTGCATGCTTGACAGCCATCAGAAGGTTCACCCAGTGGGCAGTAAAAGTTGTGTATCTTCCCTGCCTGTGTTTGCTAGCCCACGTGTCTGTGGTCAGATGTATCTTGGCACCGACACTGTGTGCCAGAAATACATTCACTTGCCGCTGAACATGGCCATATAGCTCTGGGATGCCCTTCTGGGAGAAATATTTACTTCCGGGGACCTTACATTGCGGTGTGCCGATGGCCACACATTTTCTGAAGGCTTCCGAGGCCACCAGTTGATATGGCAGTAGTTGGCGGGCTAGCAGTTCCGACAAGCCGGCGGTCAGCAGTTGGGCAAGAGGGTTATCCGGCGTCATCAACTTTTTACGTTCGAACATTTAGGCCACAGAAGCCTGCCTTTTTCCAGACGAACGCGACGACGGCACTGTGGAAGGTGGAGTAGAGTACAAATGGGAGGAGAGAGGAGAAGGAGAAGAGGCAGGACGGTGAGCGCCGGGAATGTGCCTTTGTTGGTTCTGACAGTGTTGCTCCCACTGGGCTCGGTAATGGGAGGCCAGGTGCCTTCTTAAGGAGGTCGTCCCTAGGTGAGGGTTGGGTTTACCACGACTTATGCAGTGACAGCACCGGCTGCAGATGGCAACACTATTGTCAGCAGCTGACACGTTAAAAAAAAAACACACTGCGGAGCCATGTGACGGCTTTCTGGGAGTGCTTTTTGCCTCCTGTGCACTGCGAGTTCTGCCTGCTTCTCCTCCCTATCTGCTGCTCCATCTCTCCCTCTAAACTCCCCTTCTCTTCCTCTCTTGTGGGCACCCACGTGACGTCCATCGACACATCATCATCGTCACCTTCACCACCACTGACACTAGAGATCTCGGAGTACGCAGCAACAGCGGGAACCACCCTCCTTGGGCTGACCTGGGTACTGTCATCCGCCCACTGGGTGGCGGCTGTTGCTAGCTCCTCTTCCTGATCCAATGCCAAGAATGGCTGCGCATCGGTAAGGTCTGGGAATGGATGGTAAAATAATTCCTCTGACTCGAGTGGAGGGGCTATGGTGGTGGTGGTGTTTTTGGGGGTTCACACAGCAGAGAGTGAGGAGGGTGCTGATACAGAGGATGAAGATGGTGCAGAAGCGGAAGGCTGAGTGAGCCACTTAACCAACTCTGGTGCGTCCTTTGACGTAATCGCACGCACCTTCTCCAACGTCTCATTTAGGCTCCGGCCTGGTGCACCTGCCCGACCCCTACCAGCCCTGCAGAATGGCCTGCCTCTTCCTCTGCATGTAATTTTCAAAATGACCCTTTGACAAAGTCCCTATAGAAGAGCAGTATTAAATCCCTAATCATTTTTTTGGGGGGGCAACAGGTATATCACACCAGTAATTAATTTTCCCAATAGCTTTTGTCCCTATGTATAGCTGCAGTACCGCAGCAGAACCGCACACAACTGCTGCACAATACCAATGCACTATAATTTACTTTCTATGTTAGAAAGTATATTATAAGTATAGCACACCCCTCTGTATGTCACACCTATTTATTACACACTTATACCAGTCCTTAAAAGGACTTTTGTGGCCCTATTAGCTAGCCTTTGGTGTCCTTAACAGTCTGTCCCTGCTCCACACAGCAATCTCTCCTTACACTAGCAAAAGACTGAATGTAAAATGGCGGCCAGATTGGGTTTATTTACAGGGTAGGGGGTGTGTCCATGTGCTGAAACGTCTCAATTGGCTGTCCTGTCCCACCTGATGGATGTGTCATGGGTCAAAGTTCTGCACAATGCTAAATAATATGGCGCTGGCAGACATCGCCATATGTTCGCCTGTTCAGCGAATCGTGAACAAGCAAAAGTTCGCCGCGAAACGACTGCCGGGCGAACCGCAAGGCCATCTCTATTCTGCACCGTCGTCCTCTCCACTTTCTGTCAAGGGGGCCTGGTAAGGATGCGGACTGGTTGGGTCTAGCAGGTCCACCACATATATCTTTAGTTAAATGAAGACAGAAATCAATAGCATCTCCGAGCTGCCATAGATTTCATTCTGGCACACAGACAGCCGGAGTATACGTCTAATTTTTGACAAAACCTGCACATCAGGGGCGTAGCTAAAGGCTCATGGGCCCTGGTGCAAGAGTTCAGCTTAGACCCCTTCCCTCAGTGCTTTTTAGCCAGGGGAGCACATAGCCTTTGTGTTTACTGCGGATAACATTGAAACGGCACTCCCCCATGCCAAAATCTTGACCTAACCCTATCCCTTCAGCCAGAAGTGTAACTTTACCAGCATGCACTTTCTATAATACCAGTGTTTTTTTATGTGGCACAAGGGTCTTTGGGCCCCCTTAGGCTCTTTGGCCTGATAGCAACTTCTACCTCTTGCACCTCCTATAGCTACGCCCCTGCTGCACATCAAAAATTAGTCGCATCCCACGGTGCAGCACGCCAGACCTGCAGGGTATAGCGACAGTGAGGTCACGGTATGGGCAATCGAGGGTTACTCACTTTTCTGAGGAGAACCCTGGGCAGGCATGCGACAGTGAAAGAGAGGCAGACACTAGTTCCTCTGGGGCACACTCTGTAGATAGGGACCAGGCCTGATGGTATGTGAGGTGCCCTGGATGTTATAGGTGTTTTGAGTGCCTTAGGTAAGGTCCCTTTAAGGATCGTGACGCCAGTGCCTGTAACGGTGGCACACCGGTTTGTAGGAGGATTAATAGAGTACGCAGTTGGTAAACCAAACGTTGCTTTACTTTAGGAAACAGTCCAACTTTATACATACAGTTGCAGTAGATGAAAATAATGCAGTCCTTTCTAGTACAAGTGCACAGCAGGTTTACTTCACAATATGGCAGGTATGATCTTGCAAGATACTTGGAGGGCAAACAGTTAATGCTTTGCAGTACAATGCCGCTCTATCCCCTCAGCTATTCTAGCTGGCTGGATCCCAAGGCCCAGATGCCTAATTGCTGGCTTAAATCCTTGGTACAAAATCCTTCCTCCAGTATTGGCACTTGCTCTATCTTAAACACTTCTGCCCATCAGGTTACTTAGCTGTACTTGTGGTATTGTCCTTGCTGTGAGGGATACTGCAGGTTGCTCCCAGGAGGTGCTCTCCTACTACTGGGGTGTCTCATCTGTGTTGGTTGGATTACTGGTCTCCAGGCAGGCTGTACTCTTCCTAGCCTCCTAGTGCAGCTAGAAACCAGGACTATCTAGCTACATGTCAGGAGGAGGCCCTCAGCATATCTTGGGCTGGTGCCTTCTCACTTCTGTCTCCACAGACTCCTGACTATGACCTCACCCCTCCCTGTCTGGGCCTGGACATTTATACTAGGGGCTCCCTATCTCCCTCTAGTGTCTGGAATGTTTAATTACACCCAACTAGGCCTGATAAGCATATAACAGGGGGAACCAACATATGTAATACACAGAAAATTACATTACAATGCATAGATCAATACAAATATCACTGTCCCTTGTGAGCAGAAGTAACACGCTACCCAATTGACCCTTGTGTAGTGCCCACTCCTACCTAGTGGGACACTACATACCCCCACGCTATGACGTTGCCCGTCCTCGGCGCAACATGAAAGGGGCCCTGCCCAGCTGGATACTGCACCTGAAATAGAAAAATAATGCAAAGCAGGAAAATACATCTACATTTGCGAAATACATAATATGTATACATCAGGCAGTTCCACTGGCTAAGGAGCAAGTTCGGTGAAAATGGGCGTCGTTCTCTTCTCTCAGGATAACGTAAGGGAACAGGGGCGCTGACCTGGTGCAGCGTATCAAGGATACCAGGATTAGTCCATATAAAACTTTAAGTGCAAATTGTCCATAATGAACAGTAGTAGTCCATAGAAAATGTAAAACATTAAATAACAATTCTTGGAGGCTCAAAGCATATAAATGAGTCCGTACCCAGGTTTAAAGTGACAAGTGTAGCCAAATATCCAGCAGAAAAGAAAGTATCGGATCACAGAGGCTCACATACGGTGGAGTCCATCTCTGGGCACATTTCTTTAAAATAGTAGCACGATCTCAGAGGCTCATGTGCATTAGAGTCTATCCCTGGGCACATTTCTTTAAAATAGTATTTTACGTTGCATAATAAAAGTGACAGCACATAAAAATAGTCCACATTATTCAAATGGCATATATAAAAATAAGTGCTGCAATACCCTTAATCAACCTGAAAAGGGGGTTAAAGGGTTAAAGGTGCAACATACACAAATAGGCACAACTGTTTTTTTTTGGAAGGGTTAATCCACTTTGATAGGGTCCCTTGGCAAAAAGTAATCAAATCAATGGCCTAGCAGGCCAATTCACAGGGGCATGTCATATCCACTTGGCATCACAGTGGTGCTCCCTGGCTCCATTTGTAGATTGGGCCTGTAATGAGAGTCAACAGGCGGATGTGCCCACAACACAGTATTGGGGGGCAACTGCAGCATGAAAGGACCCCTAATAGGTATTGGCCCCATATTGGTATTGGTAATCACGGTTGCTGACCGCACCGGTGCAGGCATGACAATTGGAGGTTGCTGCACTGGCCTGGGTACCGCTGCCGCAAGCGGTCCGATGGGTTCCTGGACAACTGGCTCTGCGCGTCGGTGCACAGCGTAGGAGGACCTCACCGCAGGTGCTGACACTATAGAGGGCCGACTGGAAGGGACAGGTACTCTCACCTCAGACCCGGAGACGTCCGAGTCCTTAAGTCCACTTTCTCTCTGGTCAGGTGGAGTCTGGATCCTGGCGGAGGCAATCTGGCGCAGCTCATGCAGTTTCTTCTCCAGCCGCACGATCTGGTCGTCCAGGCTTTCGGAGTCGGGATCGCTGTCCTCCGCTGTCGCCGCCGGCACTTGTAAAGTAGATGGCGCGTCCTGCGCAGCCGCTGCAGGTTCAGGTGAGGCGTCCGCTTTGTTTCCTCTTCTGATGTTGTCCAGGGTAGCATGGAATCTCTCCGCATCTTCTAGTTCACGGATAGTTTTCTCCCTGCGAGGCAGCTCAGGTGAGGGCCATGGGCTTACCCTCTTCTCCACCACTGTAGGTTGCCAAAAGACGTTCGGGCCCAATGAAGGAGCCCCGTTCTTGGAAGGCATGATGGGCCAGTTCTGGAGAGCGCACAGGTTCGCGCTTGCAGCCAGTATGGTCCTCATCGATTTCCCAGTCCTCCGATTTCCTTTTAGGACGGGGCACGGCAGTGGTGTAGGGGCCTCGCAGGCCCTCGGCAGGGGTGAACTCGACTTCCTCTCCCTCGCGGAGGTTATGCAGATGCTCTGGGAGGTAGCTCCGCTTGACGGACCTCCGATTCACATATAAGTCTCTGCCGGTAATATAATCCTTTATGAAACCGAAGCCTCGGTCCTTGTCAAATGCCACAACCAACCCCATTCTCCTTTCCAGGTGGGGTTGGGTGTCAGTGTGGCGCTCATGAACGGTCTTTGCCAGTTCTTCATAGTATATTTTAGTCTTAGTCGTTTTCTTTATTGCAGCCTCCCGGATCTCTGCCATCAATGCTGACCACTTGAATGAGGGCTGGAAAAAGTCTCTCCAGGAGCCATAATAGGTCTCCGGTTGCGTCCTCGGTGGCGGGCAGGTGGGTCTCTCCGGTCCCGGAGAGTAGGCCGGTGGAGCGTCCTTTTGCTCTACACCAATAACATAAATCTTTAACAGATCAGGCGCGGACATCCCAGCAGAGCAGTCTTCACTCTTCAACATGCTCGATCCTTCTCTGGAGAACGACAGGGGGGCGCCAACTATTTCAGACAGATCCTCCTATTGCACTGGGAGGCCGCCCCCCAGGTACTCCAGTATGGGTGAGGCAGAGTCAATTTCCGCAGACACGCAAATGTCCAGATAGGGCGGTGGCGCGGACATATAGCCTTTCCCGCACTTTTTAGCAGAAGGCGCCAATTTTTACCGCCAATTCAGTATGAAGATGACGCAGCAAACAAATCCAGTCAAGCCAAGTGGCCATCTTTGAGCAAAATCGCTGTCTATTCACTGACAGCAAGCGGTGGCTTAAATAAGCAGCAAACAGTCTATACAATATAATCTTCACACCGCAATTTATGACAGTTCACTTTGGCCCAGCAATTTTCAATAAAACAATTAGGGCTTGGTCACTTTAAGGCATATAATAGCACACAGTTTTTATATCCGCAATGGCGCAGGAATGATCGTATCCTGTTCGTGCCAATTTATGCAGCACGCCAGACATGCAGGGTATAGCGACAGTGAGATCACAGTATGGGCAATCGGGGGTTACTCACTTTTCTGAGGAGAACCCTGGGCAGGCATGCAACAGTGAAAGAAAGGCAGACACTAGTTCCTCTGGGGCACACTCTGTAGATAGGGACCAGGCCTGATGGTATGTGAGGTGCCCTGGATGTTGTAGGTGTTTTGAGTGCCTTAGGTAAGGTCCCTTTAAGGATCGTGACGCCAGTGCCTGTAACGGTGGCACACCGGTTTGTAGGAGGATTAATAGAGTACGCAGTTGGTAAACCAAACGTTGCTTTACTTTAGGAAACAGTCCAACTTTATACATACAGTTGCAGTAGATGAAAATAATGCAGTCCTTTCTAGTACAAGTGCACAGCAGGTTTACTTCACAATATGGCAGGTATGATCTTGCAAGATACTTGGAGGGTAAACAGTTAATGCTTTGCAGTACAATGCTGCTCTATCCCCTCAGCTATTCTAGCTGGCTGGATCCCAAGATCCGGATGCCTAATTGCTGGCTTAAAGGGCTTCTGTCAGCCCACTAAACTTTTTTTTTTGTGGTTAATAATAATCCCTACACTGCGAGCTCCCTATACATAAGCTAAATATTCATTTTTGTTCAGTAGATTTTGTTAAAAAGCAATTTTTATAATATGTAAATTACCTTGCTACCAGCAAGTAGGGCGGCTACTTGCTGGTAGCAGCCGCATCCTCCTCTCCTAATGACGCCCCCTCCGCTGTGTGAGTGACAGGGCCAGGGAACGGGATAGTTCTCTGCTGGCCCTGTTTGAATTCAAAATATCGCGCCTGCGCCGTACCTGTCTTTAAGTGGTGCAGGCGCACTGAGAGGCGGCTGCTCTCTCGGCCGCTCCATCCTCAATGCGCCTGCGCCGGGTGTAGATGTGACGTCATCGGCGCAGGCGCATTGAGGATGGAGCGGCCGACAGAGCGGCTGCCTCTCAGTGCGCCTGCGCCGATTAAAGACAGGTACGGCACAGGCGCGATATTTTGAATTCAAACAGGGCCAGCAGAGAACGATCCCGTTTCCTGGCCCTGTCACTCACACAGCGGAGGGGGCGTCATTATGAGAGGAGGATGCGGCTGCTACCAGCAAGTAGCCGCCCTACTTGCTGGTAGCAAGGTAATTTACATATTATAAAAATTGCTTTTTAACAAAATCTACTGAACAAAAATGAATATCTAGCTTATGTATAGGGAGCTCGCAGTGTAGGGATTATTATTAACAAAAAAAAAAAAAAAAGGTTTAGTGGGCTAACAGAAGCCCTTTAAATCCTTGGTACAAAATCCTTCCTCCAGTATTGGCACTTGCTCTATCTTAAACACTTCTGCCCATCAGGTTACTTAGCTGTACTTGTGGTATTGTCCTTGCTGTGAGGGATACTGCAGGTTGCTCCCAGGAGGTGCTCTCCTACTACTGGGGTGTCTCATCTGTGTTGGTTGGATAACTGGTCTCCAGGCAGGCTGTACTCCATCTAGCCTCCTAGTGCAGCTAGGACTGTGGAGAATGAAACTCCTGAACCCCTTAAACCCTTAGCAGCTAGAAATAAAGACATGACAACCTTCTTTTGTTGGGTGAGAGTCGGTCACAGCTTTATTACTCATTTCTTTATCAACCAACTTTTATTTTATAATTGACCCAACATCAACAAATTTTTGGAGTCTCCAGAAGCAGTTTGCCCCACAGACTCCCTCTGTGGGCAAGTCCGCCTTCTTCTCCATTTTGCTTTTAGCACCGACCTCCGCTGTGACTTTACATCATAAATGAAGAAATCCCAGCTGCTGTGTCTTTGTGAATAAGCCTCTTTTTATTTTCTCAAAGTAGAATGTCCTACAACCAGGACCGGTTTCGGCATACAAGCCTTTCTCAACAAAGGCTTGTATGCCGAAACCGGTCCTGGTTGTAGGACATTCTACTTTGAGAAAATAAAAAGAGGCTTATTCACAAAGACACAGCAGCTGGGATTTCTTCATTTCTGATATATTGGAGGTTGCTCCTCTCCCGTGCAGCGTGCAACACAAAGGTGAAGTGCTGACCCATTTTCTTTTTGTGACTTTACATCATAACCTGAAATTGAAACTGAAACTGTAACAATCAATCACTAAAACCAGGGCGGGAGGGTGGGGAGCTGCCTGCTGGAGCCGTAGAGAAAGAGGCAGAGCCCTGCCGCCTCCCCAATTTAACCCCTGCTGTGCGTACCACTTTGATTAACCAATCAAGAGAGAGGGGGGGGAGCATAGGCTAAACAACCCTAACCTGTGGCAATCCACCCACCCATCCGGGGAGCGACACCCCTATGATAATGGAACATCTGAACTCACTGCTAGCTGCGAGCCCCTTAACCCTTTGTCTCCGTCTCCCCAGTCCATGCCGCCGTCGCTTAACCCCCTCGGCGCCACACAGACTGTGGAGAATGAAACTCCTGAACCCCTTAAACCCTTAGCAGCTAGAAATAAAGACATGACAACCTTCTTTTGTTGGGTGAGAGTCAGTCACAGCTTTATTACTCATTTCTTTATCAACCAACTTTTATTTTATAATTGACCCAACATCAACAAATTTTTGGAGTCTCCAGAAGCAGTATGCCCCACAGACTCCCTCTGTGGGCAAGTCCGCCTTCTTCTCCATTTTGCTTTTAGCACCGACCTCCACGGAGGGGCCCGTGTATTCCTACACGGCGCACCGACCCCCACCCAACAAGAACTGGGCCTGCTCGACACCATCCTGTAAACCGGATAAGAAAATATCTAACCCTATGTCATTTAAGTGGACACCATCGGGCCGCATCAAACGCCCGTTGTCACCTTCTAACTGGCGATGGCGCACCACAACCCCGGCTCTGGAGCGAATAAAACGTGAAATGCGATTATTGACCGTGCGTCTGGCCCTCTCTATGGCAGAGGCGTCCCTGGCCCCTTGCCATGTAACCCGGGGAATAATTTCCGACCATACAATGACCGCCTCCTGAAAGAAAGAGGGAAGTCTCTCTAGATCAGCCCGTATCAATGTGATCAATTCCGCTATCTTAAGCAGACACAGGTCATTGCCACCAGCATGTATGACCAATATCACCGGGGATCGCACTAGATGACTACACTCGACCGCTTCAGGGAGGACCTGGGACCACCGTAAGCCCCGAACACCCCGCCAGCGTGCTTGGATATTCCGGAACCCAAGGCATCGACCGCCCGGGCGACTCTCCGCTCTCTGTCCAGCCCCAAAAATGTATGAGTGACCGATGAAGCAAACCGTGATCTGGGCAGCATCTAAAAGAAAATCAAATTAATAAATGAGGTCGTACATAGGAAGCAAAGCAAGCAGATTTCCAACGGCCAATCCTCTGAACCTCAGCCTCTGGCAACCCAGCGCGAGCCGCCTCCGTGGCAGCTCCAATTCTAAACGAGTGCGTGCCAAATTCTGAAACAGGTAAGTGCAGATAAAGGAGGCACCGGCGAAATATGGATCTAAACTGAAAACGGGTAAGGGGTGAGCCGTCGGCGTGTATCAGGAAGGTATCCCCCTCTGGTCGAGCAGCCACGAACTGCGCCACAGCGAAATGAGGACAAACTGGGCCACCAATCTTGCGCAATGGAAGCCAGGCCCCGCACGCAAAAACGTCTGTTTTGGAGCGCCTGATAAAGACCCTTAAGGCCGAGTCGCTGATGAAGACGTCCGTGGCTGCAAGACCACCGGCCCGCGTGAGCGAAGGAGAAACCAGCTCCCCAATCCAGAGAGCTGCAAAAAAGGCTAAGCAGAAAGCGGCCCTAAACAAAACCACCTCGTAAGGGGATGAACAAATGGAGGGCAACAATTGACAAATGGTTGTCAACAAGGCAACTGACACCGGGCGGCGACATTCGCGGCGGACATGCTCTTTACGCCAACCCCTAATAGCTTGCCTAATCAAGAAATGTTGAGTCGCGTCCGGCCAACCTCGAATTTTAAGGTAAAACGAAACTCCCCACAATTTTCGCTGCGCAACCACAGCACTCACCCTCTGTCTTTTAGGGAAAACATATAAGCAACTGTCACCTGTAAACATGCAGTTGGCAATATCACATTTGGCAACTCCTCCGCAACCGCCCTCCATTCTGCCCACGCCTTACCATGTGCTGACCATGTGGCTGGTGCCACCGACGCTTGTACCATACTCATCACTCGCTGATCGGCAACTCCCAAAGTGTTGTCGGGCACGGGATCCCATCTTGGATTGCCCCCGGCAACAGGAACCTGAATTCCTGCCAACGAAAACGAGAGAGAGCGTCAGCTATAGGATTGTTGACGCCTGGCACATGCCGAGCTCGAAACCAGACATTAAGCTCCAAGCAACGGAGGACCAGGTGGCGGAGTAGCGAGAGAACTGGCAGGGAAGAAGAGGTCAATGAGTTAATACAGCAGACTACCGCCATGTTGTCTGTATAAAAACAGACCCGCTTATTTCGAAAAAGGGGGGCCCACACGTTGACGGCCACAATAATAGGGAATAATTCCAGTAGAGTGATGTTGGCACAGAGACCACGCGACCGCCAGGAGTCAGGCCATGGAGCAGCGCACCACTCTAAGCCTAATATGGCACCAAAACCGGTGGACCCAGCAGCATCCGTAAATAGTGACAAATCCGGAGATGAAATCTCAACAGATTGATAACATGTGTGGCCATTATACTGGGTCAAAAATGATACCCAGACCTGCAAATCCAATTTCAGCTGCTTGGACAACCGGATGTGGTGAGACGGCTTTTTAACCCCGCACGTGGACAGGGATAATCTACGAGAAAAAACACGCGCCATCGGCATAATGTGACACGCGAATACTAATAATCCTAGTAACTCCTGCATTTGTCTTAGCGTCACAGACTTTACTGACATGAATCCCAATATCAAAGCAGTCAATTTCTGCAATTTGTCGTTCGGTAGGCGAAAAACCATCAGGTTGGTATCGATTTCAATACCTAAAAACGTGATGATTGTCGCCGGACCGACCGTTTTATCCTCCAATAGGGGAACACCAAAACGAGCCATGAAAAAACGGAACGTATCCAGAAGGAATTGACATTGTTTTGAATTGCCAGGGGAGACAAATAGAAAATCATCTAAATAATGAATAATATCCTGGGAGGCCGTTTCAAGACGGATGACCCATTCCAAAAAGGTACTGAACAATTCAAAATAATGACATGAGATAGAGCAACCCATCGGTAGGCATGTGTCATAGTAATAGGCGCCATCCACCATACAACCTAATAGGTGGTAACAATCAGGGTGTACAGGGAGCAAGCAAAAAACTGCTTCAATGTCAGATTTAGCCAGCAATGCGCCCTTTCCGGCGCGGCTAACCAAAGCTACTGCACTATCAAATGACACATACGACACTGAAGATTCCTCCTTGGAAATACCGTCGTTCACAGACGAGCCCTTTGGAAAGGACAAATTGTGTATCAATCTGAATGAACCCGGCTCTTTTTTAGGTATCAGGCCTAAAGGGGAAATACGTATGTTTTTAAACGGTGGGGACTTAAATGGTCCCAGTATACGCCCTAAAGAGACCTCTTTACCTACTTTGCTTCTTAATTGTTCCGGGTTTTCCTTTGCGGACTTCAAATTATCAGAAATCGTGGGTAGTGAAGTGAAATAAAACGGAATGAAAAAACCATACGTGAAACCATCGCGCAGCTGAGCAGCTGCCCGCTCATTGGGGTACTGATTTAGCCACGGGGACATCGCGTGAACGCTCACCGGGGTCTTTCCCTCCGGCAGCGGCGTGGGCCTTATGTGCTGGAAGCTGGCATCGGATCGCAGCATGTGCTCCTCCGCAGACGGAACACTCATGCCTGTACTTACAGAGGGCGAAAAATTTGCAATGCCCCTCGTTATATAACCAGCAGGCCCCTGGCCTGCGCACGGCCACTGCGCCGTACGCATTTGCTGACGGAGCAGTGGCCGCGGGAGGAAAGGGTTGCGGTCTCTGTGACATCATAAGCCGAAGCCATAAGTCCGCTGCTTTAACCCCCCATCCTATCTCAGGCTGTAAGGCTAACCGTCGGCGGAACTCTTCGTCATACCGCCACCATGCGGAACCGCCATGTGCCTTAAACGCGCTATAGATATAGTCCATGTAGACGAAAAGGTCCGCCGAGAGTTCGGGCCGGCGCTGCGCCATGATGTAACCTAGAACCGCAAATGCTTGAATCCAATTACCTATGGTACGCGCAACCTTCGGTCTACGATCAATAAATCGCTCAGCATTGGGGCGCCTCTCCTTATCCACCGTATGCTGGTCCACAGAAATGAGCGACCATATGTCAATATACTGGTTAGCCCATATTTTATTTCTCGTGTCTTCATCTAGGTGGGCTCCCAACGGCGTTAAGCCGCAAAATATGGAGTCCTTACAATCACTAGCACCGGGTTTGTTTCTGGACAAAGAAGCCTCCGTGGCGGGCTGTGTTATAGCAGCGCCGGGGTCTAACTGTGCTAGCAATGCCCTAAGCACAGGGACCACACCCTTGGCGACAGTATCCGCACCCCAAGCCCCCGTAAAATTGTACTCACCGGAAGCTGTATTCTGAAGTGGAGTATTGACCAAACTCGCCTGAGGAACCGTTGTTGGAACCGCGCTGGCGGACTCCGTCCCGCGGGAAGGCCTTCTTGACTGACGTCTGGGGGCCCGCGAACACCGAGCACGTGACCTGCCAGCATCCGATCCGCAGGAGCTCAACTCTGAAGACGAAGGTGACCTCCATCTTGCCGATCTAGACCGTGTCGAACGGCTACTACGGCTATGGGCTCTGGAAGTATGACGGGAGCGGCGGCAACGGTGAGAACCCGACCTGCGCCTTTCTCGGCGGTCGTGGGAATCTGCAGGTGATCTTCGTTGAGAAGGATGGCGTGGGGCCGCCTCCTGTACCGGAGCGGTAGCCGGCATGGACATTTGTACACTGGCCGTTGAGATTGGTGTGAGCAAAGGGGGGTTAGGCTGCAATGGCAGCTGGGGGGTAGGAACCCCACTAGCCAGCAGCTGCATAGGAGGGCTTGAAAGGGGCACGCTCTGTGACATGAGCTGGGTCCCTTGAGGTGATAAAACCACAGCATTATTTTCAACAGCTTCCCCAGGCTGAACTACAGCCGTGGGAACAGGTGCCAGCTCAATATGTTGATTCTCCTCAGCAGAGGAGCGCTCGCTGTGCCTGTTTCCCATGGTGAACTGTGTAGGGGGGCAGGGAGGAGGGGCTGAAGCTCTGCCGGCGGGAACTGCTGCTGGTCCCGTAGCGCCGGAAGCTGGTGGGTGATGGGCGTGGCCTGAACATGAGCCGGCCGGATCGCTGGAGCGCTCCTAACCCCGGCTGCTGGAGGAACCACTCGCTGCTGCTGCCGCCGACTCCTGGTGCGGCGAGGTACAGGGACAAGGGAGGGACTGAGACGGGAGGGTGGGCTGGTGTTCCGGTGAGGCCGTCTGCCACCCGGCCGCTCCGGTGATAGTGCCTCAGCAACGGGCGGGGGGTTAGGCGGCTGGGGCGCTTGTAAGCCCGCAAGCATGCGGGCAAGAAAAGCCGGGCCCTCGCTTCTCAAGTGGGCAGCAAGTGCTGCCAATAGCTGCTCCTCTGTGGCCATACCTGCTGCTGCTGAGCTGCCTGCTGGAGCCGTAGAGGAAGAGGCAGAGCCCTGCTGCCTCCCCAATTTAACCCCTGCTGTGCGTACCACTTTGATTAACCAATCAAGAGAGAGGGGGGGGAGCATAAGCTAAACAACCCTAACCTGTGGCAATCCACCCACCCATCCGGGGAGCGACACCCCTATGATAATGGAACATCTGAACTCACTGCTAGCTGCGAGCCCCTTAACCCTTTGTCTCCGTCTCCCCAGTCCATGCCGCCATCGCTTAACCCCCTCGGCGCCACACAAAACCAGGACTATCCTGCTGCATGTCAGGAGGAGGCCCTCAGCATATCTTGGGCTGGTGCCTTCTCACTTCTGTCTCCACAGACTCCTGACTATGACCTCACCCCTCCCTGTCTGGGCCTGGACATTTATACTAGGGGCTCCCTATCTCCCTCTAGTGTCTGGAATGTTTAATTACACCCAACTAGGCCTGATAAGCATATAACAGGGGGAACCAACATATGTAATACACAGAAAATTACATTACAATGCATAGATCAATACAATATCACTGTCCCTTGTGAGCAGAAGTAACACGCTACCCAATTGACCCTTGTGTAGTGCCCACTCCTACCTAGTGGGACACTACACCGGCAGAGCAGGTCCTTGATAAATATCCTCCTAGGAGTGTATTCTACCTGCGGTTCCGCATAGAGTGGAGAGACTATTTAACAACCAAGCTACTCTGTGTCGACACATACAAAAGGAGTGGTGAGAACTTTTATAACCCTGTGTAATTTTCTTATAAAAAGAGCTCCAGGACATTGATTTTATTTGCAGCTGTTTTTCCTCCTGGACCACAGTGACCCAGTCTTCCATGGAAGCTCATAGTAGATTCTAACACTGCCTGTTTATCTACATTGTATGATTTGTTTTTATGGCATGTGCTGTGCGATATATGTGATATAACATCTGCCACTCATCATGATTACGTCATTACTAATATATGTTGTTTGTTTATGCATTTCTAGGTTTGCACAATAAAAACTTTTTTTTCACCGGATTCAAGGACTCATAACATTATATTTTTCCATTGATTGAGTTGTGTGAGGGCTACACCCCGCCGCTGATCAACTTCGAACGGTTTAGATTTTTTTTTTTTAATGTTTTGCCTTTTAGGGTGAGTTTGTGAACACCCGTGCCCCCACACACACGCACACCAAATAAAGATTTACACACACGCACATACACACGCAGACACACACTCCCCTATGGCCCGCCGGATGTTCTCGGCCGAGGAGGCATACGCCCAACTTGCCTCCGAGTCTGAGAGTCCCAGTGAGGACGGGGATGACCCCACTTTCCTGTTGTCATCCGCGTCCTCCTCATCATCTAGCAATGATGATGAGCCCCCAAGGCGGCAGAGACGCCGCCAGGCAGAGCAAGGGGACCGCCATGCTAGGGACCCTGTGGCCCAGCCTAGTACGAGCAGCTCTGGGGCTCGTACTAGTTTTCCGGCCCACCAGTTAAATCCACCGGAGCACCCTGCCGGTGAACCTGTCTGGTGTAGCCCAGAGCGATACGAGCCCGTGATTCCTGATTTTGTAGGCCAATCAGGAATCCAGATTTCCACAGTGGGCTACACTGAATATGACTTTTTTTGTCATTTTTTCAGTGACACACTGGTAAATCTGATGGTGGAGCAGACAAACCTGTACGCCCAACAGTTCGTTGCTCAACACCCAGGCTCCTTTTTGGCCAGGCCCGGTGGCTGGACGCCGGTCAGTGCAGCCGAAATGAGGACATTTTGGGGCCTCGTGCTGCATATGGGCCTGGTCAAGAAACCTAGTGTCAGGCATTACTGGAGTGGGGACGTCCTCTACCAGGCCCCACTTTACAGTACGGCCATGACACGTCCTGGTTTGAGGCCATCCGGAAATGTCTGCATTATTCAGATAATGCAGCATGTCCCCCCCAAGGTGATCCTGCCTATGACTGTCTGTATAAGATACGGCCGGTCATCGATCATTTTGGGGACAAATTTATACAGGCTTATGTACCTGGAAGGGAGGTCGCGGTTGATGATTCTCTCATTGCGTTCAAGGGGAGACTCAGGGGAGACTCATTTTCCGCCAGTTTGTGCGTATGGCGTGAAGCTATACAAACTTTGTGAGAGTACCTCAGGGTACACTTACAAGTTTCGTATATACGAGGGGCGAGATTCCCGTATTCAACCCCCAGAATGTCCCCCTACTCTGGGTGTTAGTGGGAAACTTGTGTGGGACCTTATGTACCCACTGCTAGATAAGGGTTACCACCTTTACGTGAATAACTTTTATACTAGTATCCCCTTGTTCCAGTCCCTTGCCGCCAGATCCACGTCCGCTTGTGGGACCGTGCGGAAAAATCAACGCGGCCTCCCTGCCCACCCCCTCCAGGTACCTATCCCCAGGGGTGCGATCCGTGCCCTTACCACTGGAAACCTGTTGCTGGTCAGATATAAGGACAAGAGGGATGTCCTTATGCTGTCCACAATTCATGGTAACGGCATCACCCCTGTCCCTGTGCGAGGTACTGTGGCAACGGTCCTTAAGCCCGATTGCATCATCGACTACAATCGGTAAATTGGAGGAGTTGATCTCTCTGATCAAGTCCTCAAGCCATATAACGCCATGCGCAAAACCCGGGCATGGTACAAAAAAGTTGCGGTCTACTTGGTACAGGTTGCCTTGTACAACGCTTTTGTACTATCCCGAAGCGCTGGCAGCACAGGGACATTCCTCCAATTCTATGAGGCAGTCCTCAAGGCCCTGATCTTTTCGGACCAGGAAAGAGCAGGCCGGAGTACCTCGGGAACTGGAGGCGCCCGGATAGTCCCTGGCCAACACTTTCCAGGTGTGGTCCCCCATACTGGAAAGAAGGGACGAACCCGAAAAAAGTGCAGAGTGTGTCGCAGGAGGGGGATATGGAAGGACACCACTACTCAGTGCGACACGTGCCCTGATGATCCTCTGCATTGACGATTGCTTCAGGGAGTATCACACTTCCATGGAGTACTAAATTTATATCCCAATTTAGCACTGACATCGGATAAAAAAAAATGGTTCTCAGACTAGACACCCAAAAAAACTAGAATAATTTATTAAAAGTAGACATATTAGGTATCGCCGCGTCAGTAATAATCTCCTCTATAAAAATACCCCATGACCTAACCCCCCAGATTAACACGGTCCAAAAAAAGAACTTTTTTTGTCACCTTACCCAACAAAAATTTTAATAACAAGTGATCAAAAAGTCCTATAGCCCCCAAAATACTGCCAATAAAACCGTCCTCTCATCCCGCAAAAAATGAGCCCCTACATAAGATAATCGGCTAAAACAAAAAAAAAAGGATCTTAGACTTTAGAGATGCAAAAACATTTTTTTTGTATCAAAAAGGATAATATAGTCTAAAACCTAAAAATAGACTTATTAGGTATCACCACGTCCGTAAGAATCTCCTCTATAAAAATACCCCATGACCTAACCACCCAAATTAACACGGTAAAAAAAAAAACGGTGCCAAAACAGCTATTTTTGGCACTTTTCCATTTCAATCCGTTTTTTTCGGTAACAAAGCAAGGGTTAACAACCAAACAAAACATTTATTACCCTTATATTGCAGTTTACAGAAACGCCACATTAAAGAGCAAAAAGAAAAGGACACAGATGGTACAATGAAGTGTCTTGGATACCATGAAAAAGCATCACGCACCACATATACAATAGATAATCATAAACTCAAAATGGATGAGATGTGCCAATAAGGCAGCCAGGAAGATGACAACAAAAAGCCACCCAAGTAGAGAGGAACTCCCAGCCCTGGAGGATCCTAAGACATATAAATGACAAAACACCAAGACAAAGACAAGGGAAGGGGGGGGAGGGAAGGGGGGGGGTGTAATCCTACGCTGACATAAGCCAGAAACAGTTTAGAAAGGGGCATCTAATCTGCTCAACCACAACTGATAGTCACTAGAATCCTTATATAGAATCCAAGGGGTCTCTACTTTGAGGTATTTAGCATCATTCCCTTCGTCCTCCGCCACGAGCACCTCCATTCTATGGATTTTTTCAAAGGTATAGAGCCAATCCCTGAAGTGTGGAGTGGTTGTAGTCTTCCAATATCTAGGTTTGACCAAGCGAGCGGCCTGCACAGAAAAACCTAAGACACTTTTTCAGGGTAGATATAGAACCAGGGAGCATAGATAGCAACAACCATTCCAGAGTCCATTGTGAAGGGGTGCCACTAACCCGGTCATACAGATCATTTAAGGTCTTCCAAAAAGGAATTAATCGACTGCAGTGCCACCAGATATGGGCCATGGTACCTGTCTCTTGCTCACAGCGCCAACAGGTGCTTGGACAGGACGGATAAAAAGAGTGCAAGAGATCAGGAGTCCTATACCACCTAGACATGATCTTAAAATTCTTATCTTCTAAGTTGCAGCTAATGGACAATTTATGTGATAAAGCGAATGCCTTTCCCCATTGTTCAGTGGAAAAGGACTTACCCAATTCTTTTTCCCACGCCCTTACATAAGGCAAGGAAGAAGGGGGCCCTCCTCCCTCCCAGAGCAGCCCATAGACCAGGGACACTAAGTGTGTAGGTGGCGAAGATTGGAGACAGAGATTCAAAAGGAGTGAAGTCCCTAGCAAGTACTTCCATAGGGTCCAACTTAGATATGAAATTTACCAAGCTAGTATAGCTGAACCAGTCATCCTGGGAATGACCCTCCAGGAAAGATTCCAGTGGGAGTATGATTTTATTCACAATTAGTTGAGACACCCGCGTATTCTCCTCACTCTGGAGACCTAACAACATACGCCTTCTTACTCCCAGTGGGAAGTCAGGGTTGTTAAATATAGGGGTCATAGGGCCAGGGAACTAGGAGAGACCCAAAGGTACAGCTATTCTGTCCCATACCTGCAGTACACCTGACGTTATCGAGGGGAGGCGCATGGGTCCTTTAGCCTTAGGTATCCAAAGCAAATTCTGGGCAGGATAGCCCACATCCCTCCTCTCAAACTGAATCCAGCATTTGGATAAACCGCTATGAAACCAATCCAACACATAAGAGAGGATTGCCGCTCTATGGTATTTTTGAAGGTCTGGGACCCCCACACCACCCATCGACTTATGTCGGACTAAATAGCACCAACCTAGTCTGGGGAAGGAGCCTGCCCAGATAAACTTCAGGAACAGTGATCTAAGAGCCCGGAAGAAACTGTACGGGAGAGGGATGGGGATAGTCCGGAAGAGATACAGTAACCGCGGTAGAACATTCATTTTTAATGTATGAATTCTCCCAAACCACGACAACGGAAGGTTCTTCCAAGCCCACCAGATCCTTTTTTATTTCATCCAAAAGTGGGGCAAAATTTAGAGAGAAGAGGTCAGAAATCTTAGAGGGGATAGCTGTTCCAAGGTAGGAAATGTATCTGGGTGACCAACGAAAGGGGAATGAGGACTGTAAGGTATGTACCAAATTAGATGGTAGGGTGACGTTAAGTATCTCAGACTTGTGAAGGTTGACCTTAAAGTTGCTAAGATCGCCAAAGGCCGAAAACTCCCTCAAAATATTGGGAAAGCTCACTATTGGGTCAGAGCAATATATGAGTAGGTCATCTGCATAAATTGCGATTTTGGACTCCATATCCCCAGTCTGAAGGCCCTTGATGGATTCATTAGCCCTGAGAGCTCTAGCCAGGAATTCCATGACCATAACGTACAGCAGGGGGGAAAGTGAGCTTCCCTGTCTTGTACCGTTATGTATCTGGAAAGGGGCTGAAAGAGAGCCGTTAACCCGAACTTGAGCTCTTGTTCTGATAAAGAGCAAGAATTCTACAAATCATATTTGGGCCTAGACCAAAGGCCCTCAGAGATTCACCCAGAAAGGTCCAATCTACACGATCAAACGCCTTTTCGGCATCAACCGAGAGAAGGCAAAGAGGAGATTTGGTCGCGTTGACTCGGGCTATGAGGGCCAGAGAGCGGATGCTGTTGTCTCTGGATTCCTGACCCGGGACAAAACCCATCTGATCTTCGTGAATCAAAGAGGGTAAGTAAGGTTTCAGTCTATCTGCAAAAAATTGCTAGCATAAATTTTCACATCGACGTTTATTAAGGAAATTGGGCGGTAATTGCTACAGACCAAAGGGTCCTTCCTCTGCTTAGCGATAACACAAATGTGAGCCGTCAGGGCCTGAGGAGTGAAAGAAGATCCCTCTGCCAGGGAATTACACATTTTGGTAAAGGGGCTGGAGATGTCCTCGAGGAATTTCTTAGAAAAACAGGGGGGTGAAGCCATCTGGGCCCAGCAGACCCGATATGTAATTCTTAATTTTCTGTGTTTTAACGTCTAAATGAAGATCTGCATACTTCCCTCTCAGGTTATAGAGCTCCTCATAATATGTTTGGAATTCTTGCAAAATTTCCCCTGTAGCATGAACACGACCCCCGTCTCGCCTATTAAGGGAGGAAATATAGGAGGCCTCAGAGCTCTTGATTGCAATCTACCGCACTTATCTCCCTGACCATAGAAAAGCTTTTGGACCTATCTCTGGCTCCCAGGTACTTCTGGTCAATTTTCTTCTTAAGAGCCAAAACGTGTGTCACATAACTCTTGATACACCACTGAAGAGAGAGAGCTCTTATGACTCTGTTCCAGAGCAGCCAGTTTCTGCAGTAAAGACCTTATTTGCTCAACTCTCATTTTCTTTCATCTAGAGGCTGTCACGGCCATGGTCGTGACTACTGAACCGCATGCGGTTGTCAGCGGTTTTGGTTTGGTTGTCAATCACAGGTGAGGGCTGTGGTATTTGCCTCACCTGTGGTTGCCGCTGGCAACAGTATGTATGTGGCAGCATAGCAGTCTGTGCTGTATCGTGGCAGCTTGCTATGTTGTGCATGCGGTTCCGTTTGGTATGTGTGTATGTGTGCACTTGGTTTGATGTTATTGTGTGCACTTCCCCTTTAAGTGGTGTTTTCCCTTGGTGGTGGAAGGGTTAGCTCCCTTTCTGTGTGTGTGAGACACTGGGTGTGTCTGTGTGGGTGTGGCCACAGGCCTATAAAGCCTCTGTGTTTGGCATGTCTCAGTGGGTTGCTTCAGCCATGCTTAGCTGGAGCAGCCTCTTGTGCATTCCATCTGCCAGTGGGGGCCACCCTTGTGGTCATAAACTAATTGTCATTCTTAAGTTTATGTGATGTCCACTTGATGTTTTCCTTTATCTCTGTTTATTAGCAACTACGGATGTCCTGGTTACCTGTGTGTTATGTGTGCTGTGTCCTCTAGTTGTTCTGTGGACATTAGTAGTGCATGCAAGGGTTCCAGTCAGCGTGGCTGTGACAGGTACGTGTGGAACTAGTAGTTCGCCTGTCATATCTGTATGTTGTATGTGTTTCCCCATTCCTTGTAGCTTGGCCAGTGAGACCCCTGTTCCTCCGTGTCCAGAAGGAACAGGCTGTCTTACCTTGACTCCTAGTTCAGGGACCGGTCGGAGGGTGAGTTAGGGATCCGAGGTTCCTGAGCATGGGCCCTCCTACCTTCAAGGTCGGCCCATGCAGCTAGGAGTTAGGGTCAGGTTAGGGACGCTTTAGAAGGTGACCTGCTCCCTAATCCTGTCGTCCTGGCCGAGCAGCCTAACATCTTCTGGCATCGCACGGCTGAGGGTTTTCCCCATCCTCAGCCGTGACAGAGGCATGCATAAGGAGTTTACCGCGTACTACACACTTCAAGGCCTCCCACTGAATGGTTGGACTTGAGGTATTGGTTTTATGTACCTCCACAAAGTCTGAAATAGCAGCTTTAACATCAGCCACACAAACCGGGTCTTTAAGTATGTTATCATTAAGTTTCCAGGAACCCTGGGAGCGGGTATGGTCCCCAATTTCCAAGGTCACCCAGATAAGGGAGTGGTCAGAGAAAAGGACCGGTTCAATACCAGCAGAAGGGCAAGCATCCAGGAGGGAGTGAGAAAGGAGAAGATAGTCAAGATGATAGTAGTTGTTGTGAGAGGCAGAGAAGAAAGTGTAATCTCTAACTGTAGGATAGAGAATTCGCCATATGTCTACAAGTTTAAGGTGTTGTAGGTGTCTCTTAAATCCACGGGCCACTCCAGCAGGAGCAGAAGACCTACCTGAAGAAACATCAACAGAGGCGTCCAAGGGGAAATTCAGGTCGCCACCAAAAATAATCGGTAGGCCTCCAGCAAATTCTTCTAGAACAGCAAATATCGCAGGGGAGAACCGGTATTGACCTGTGTTAGGAAAATAGACATTCGCTATTACCAACATTTTAGCATGCATAGACAACTTAAGGAAGAGATATCGTCCCGACTTATCTATTTCAGAGCTTAAAATATTACAAGGGGTCGACTTGTGTATAGCTATAGATACCCCTCTGGATTTGGACTCCGGGAATGTGCTATGAACCCATTCCGAGAAATAACTATTTTTGCAGGTAGGTACATGCCCAGATTAAAAGTGGGTTTCTTGCAGAAGAGCTATAGAGACCCTCTGCTTATGAAGGCTATACAGAATTTGATTTCTCTTAGCAGGGTCATTTTAGACCATTCACATTATAAGAACAGATCTTAATAGAAGCCATATGTGACGGTCACGTACACTACACACAGGGGGGAGGATAGTGACCACTGCGCTCCTCCCTCACCCCTGGCCCTGCCTACTTGCCTCGCAAGTCCTAATGACAGGGGACAACTAGATGGCAGTCCCTAACTTAGGATACGTGCTGGGAAGACGGACAAGACAAATAACGGAACGTGAACAGACCGGGTCAATACCTAGAGAGCTACGCAGTACTAAGGAATGAGCAGAGAATAGTCAGGAAAAGCCGAGGTCAAATACCAGGATAGAAACGAAGTACAACAGGAGTCCGCAAAGAATCGTCAGGTGGAAGCCGGGGTCAGGATACCAGGAGAGACGCGCAGTACAGGAGGAGCAGGCAAAGGATCGTCAGGGAACAGGGTCAGGTAGTATTCAGTAGTCCAACAAAATGCCAGGAACCTAGAATTAACAGGCAACCTGTGGCCAGCAGGCTGCCTGTATTTATAGCGGGGAGTGAGGGTCATGTGACGTGGCCAGCGTCACATGACCGACAGACCGACCAGTCGAGCACTGAGTGATCAGCTCGGCGCTTAAGGCAGACCTAGGAGCAGGGAGCCTCCCAGCTAGCAAAGCTGCCCTGGGAACGAGGTCAAACACAGATCCTCGCTCCCAAAGCTAAGCAGCAGGTCTGCGGCTGATGGGAGACCAAGCGTGCCTTCGGCACCCCGTTACACCATATATCAGTATATAGATGAACATCTTTGTACCTTGCAACGCAAGGGAAGGATTGGGAAGGGGAAAACGACAGGGTAGACAAAACAAAACAGAAGGAATATTAAATGAACAAAACTATCCATCAATAGTATACATTAACCAACCTAAAGGTATAAACCTTGAATGAAGTAATTGAAGCATATGGGAATGACAAACTTCCTTCCAACATTGTAAACAGTAAGGAGCACATATAGACGCATTTAGATGCGAATGTAGGATAATAAACAAGGAGTCTATCAAGATGTCTTCCTCGATGATCTTGGGGACACCTTGGACCATTGCTCCCTATCTGTCATGTGCAGCGAAGATGGGACTGTCGGCCAGTCCGGAAGAGAGACCTGAGGTAGTGAGAAAGTCTCTAGAATCTTGGAAAGGTCCGCCGGATCACGGAATGTCGCTGATCTTCCATCCTTCTTTGCATGGAGCTGAAATGGGAAACCCCATCTGTAGGTAATGTCCTTGTCTTTTAGCAGGGCAAGGATAGGCCGCACCGCTCTGCGAAGTTGAAGTGTTTTTCTGGAGAGGTCAGGCATAATTTGGATTTTGAGACCCTTCAATCTCCACTTTCTCTGACCGACGAGCAGCATTCAAGATGGCTTCTTTGATTTTGTAAAAGTGGACACGACATACAATGTCGCGTGGCCTGGCCGGATCTATCGATTTAAGCCCCAGAGCTCTGTGTATACGATCGAGCTCGATGACCGAACCATTCCGTAGAGAGCCAAAGAGTGATTGTATGGTATGCTCTAGGTCCCTGGTTTGTACCGATTCCGTGACCCCTCTGATCCGAAGACTGTTTCGGCGATGGCGGTTATAGATGTCATCTAAGTGGGATAGAAGCTGTGAAATATACTTGGAGTGGGCTTCCAACACCTTATGGTGATCTTCCAGATGCCCCATTATGGTCTCCTGTGCCTTCTCAGAGGCCTCCACCCGATTGCCTAGGTGTTTGATTTCCCCCTTCAGTACCTCAATCTCGGCCTTGTATGTCCTCTCCAGCCTGAAGACCGAATACTCTAGGTCTTCTTTGGTGGGTAGCGCCTGCAGCTGGGCACGGAGATCCCAACCGCTGTCAGAAGCGCATGATGAGGGGCTCCGAGATTCCATTTCAGGAGGTGAAGAGCGCGTGCCGTGTTCAGCGCTGGAATGGGAGGAAGCGGCGGCCATCTTAGGCGTAGCTTGATGCCCGGCAGCACCCATCTTGGAGCCGAAGAACCTCTGAATGCCGGTGTTCTCAGGTTGGGGTTCGGTTTCCACCGGACCCTTCGCTGTTTTCTGACCCATCTGGACGGTCGGTAAGGCAAATTGCACAAAGGATAGCGAAATATGGCAGGGAAGGTGGGAGAGCTGTTCCACCGTGTGTCTTACTCCGCCATGAGCAAGCCACGCCCCCCTATAATGGTTCATTTTGTCTAGGGAGCAATCATTAGGAGAAATAAAATGGCCGCCATCCTATTAGTACACTCAAAACCTGTCCTAATCCCTCAGCAGGACTAGTTACTTTACAACACTGAGCTATGAGGGGACATAAAGTACAGAGGACGGACAGGACAGACTGTGGTAATGTGGAAATGTGGTAATAGAGACTGCATATAGGTGCTGCTGCTCATTATCTACACCCCCACTATCCTCTCTGTACTTCATTTCTCCCAATGAATTCCATTCCTTCAGAGATTCATCTGAAGATCATATTAAACTGTATTCAGGATCATAATCCCTGACAAGTAAGAGAGGAAGATGGCGCAGCTTTTTAACTTGTCGCCTTGTGTAATTAGGACAGGTTTTGTGTGGACTAGTAGGATGGTGGCCATTTTATTTCTCCTAATGATTGCTTTCCGGACAAAACGAGCCATTATAACTAATGAAAGGCATTTGGTAATATATTTATAATGAAGTAATATTTAAGTATTTTCATTTTCTTAATTCCTGAAGAACCCTTCAAGCTAAAAGAAACCTATTTCAAGAGACTTGCAAATGTAATTGGCTTCCGAAAGTATTGACTTTCAGGGGGTGAATCAAATCAAATGGTACAAACCCCCAAAAATCTATTTTAATGCCAGGTTGTAATGGAACAAAACAGCCAAACGCCAAGGGGATGAAGTCTTTTGCAAGACACTGTATATTTCCATCCCTTTAAATATAGGCATCTCCCCCAATATTTCCTTAGTGTGCCAAGGACCAGTTGAAGAGAAGAAAGGATGCTGCAATGGCGCAAATCCACTGGTGGAAACGGACATGAAACTTCGATCTGGATATTCCGAATATTCAGACAACATGGAAGACCAGTGTGCGTCGCACACTGGTCTTCCATGTTGTCTGAATATTTGGAATATCCAGATCGAAGTTTCATCTCCGTTTCCACCAGTGGATTTGCGCCATTGCAGCATCCTTTCTTCTTGACAAGCACTCTCTGGAGGATTGGACCACCTTTCCAGGAGAGAGATTACCTGCGGATGCAGCCCTGTGGAATTGGATTTTACTCCATTCATATCTACAATAGAGTTGTTCCTATCTGTAGCACAACTCAATAAGGTGAGCCTTGCTCTTTCTTTTCAATAATTTAATTTATTCTAACGTACTATCCTATTGTGCGCCCCTTTCTCTCTCTCTCCCACCACCCCACTTGTGGTTCGAGTGGAGGTTAGAGACGTCCCCTTCTACAAGGACCAGTTGAAGTCACAATACCCTCATAAACACATACAAGATATTAGTTCCAACCACATCACTAGTGCACGGCATTGTATGAAAAGTCTTGCAAAAATCTGAATTTGTTCATCTTTATCACTGCTATCTGTTTATAAAAGAGCATACAGTGAAACGTGATTATATAAGATCACAAGAGGATGCATACCATACATTCCCAGATGGTATCTCTATCTTCAGACCCCTGACGCACTACTTGGTTTACCCAGTGTTGTATATAATTGTGTTTCACATCATGGTGAGAACCTCACAGAGCAGTGAACCTACGTTAATCCTGGCCTGATATCTGTAATATACACTAAACAGAATGCAAATATTATTTTTAAAAACAGCTTCTCACAGGTCATTATGTCCAGTCTTTAGGGGTTGTGCACCAATGGCGGGGGAGAGAGTTAAGCAAACGCCCCTCTTTGTCAGACCTACATAGGGAAGCATATTTACCTGCTTGCTGGCACTGGCTCCCAGCTCCTTCTCTCCTCGGCTATGGCCATCAGGTCCCTGCTTCACAGTTCCCCTGCTGCTCGTAGTTCAGCACAAGCAGGCATGATGTTGTGACATTATCATGCCTGCTGCGCCCAGCCGCAGACAGTACCGCACAGTGCAGGGTAGACAGAATGTGGGGTAGGTAGGTATTCAAATTGGAATCACACACTCTATGAGGGGGTGCATCTAAGGGGCATAACTGTGTGGGGCCATCTAAGGTGCACAGAAGTGAGGGGGCCACTAAATGTGGCATAGCTATGAGAGTGTATAACCATGGGGTGGGCAATCCAAAGGGGCATAACCCTGTGAGGGAGGCCATCTGGGGGCATAACTGTATGGGGAGCCACCTGGGGCATAAATGTGAGGGGGGCACTAAAGGGCGCATAACTGTGTGGGTGCCAACTAAGGGGCATAACTCTATGAGAGGGCCCATCTAAGCGGTATAACAGTGTAGTGGGCCATCTAAGGGGGCATAACTATGTGAGGGGGACCACTAAAGGGGGCATAATTATAAGGGGGGGCATCTAAGGGAACATAATCTATGAGGGGGGCATCACAATGTGGGAAGCCTGTTAAAGGGGCATAATCTATGAGGGGTCATGACTGTAAGGGGGCCATCTAAGGGGGCATAACCCTGTGAGGGGGCCTTCTAGGGGGTATAACTGTGTGGGGACATATAAGGGGGCATAGCTCTGTGAGGGGGCCAGTAAACAGGGCATACATGTAAGGGAGGCACCACTGTGTGGTGGGACCATATAAGAGAGCATAGTCTATGAAGGGGACATCAGAGGGCACCACTCTGTGTGGGGGCCCTTAAGGGGCATCATACTGTGTGAGGCCATTTAAGGGAGCATCCTACTGTGTGTGGGGCACTGATGTTGGCATAATACTGTTTGGGGGCCACTTATGGGGGCCTTATACGGGGTGGAAGCCACCTAAAGGGGCATTACTCGGTGAGGAAAACATTTAAGGGGACGTCATACTGTGGATGGGGGGCACTTAGATAATTTTGTTCTGGGAGCAATGAAGGCATCCTCATTATGTGGGGGTCACTTAAAGGGGTTATCAACCCCAAAAATGCCCCCCCAAATGCCCGGGCACCTTACACAGATTGTACTTACCTAGCTCCCCGACACCTGTGTTGCTTCTGCTGCCTTGCCCACTCAGCCTCAGCATCTCTGCTTCCCGTGGATCAAATCATCCAACGAATGGGGGGGAGGGGTCAGCCAATAGCAGGCCGCTATAGGAACAAGCCTCCCTAGCATCATGGGTGAAGCTAGGTACCCTCATTCCCACGTGACGGGGAGATGCAGCGGCTGTGGGGGCAGCAGAAGTGATGCGGTTGCCGGGAAGTGAGGTAAGTACAATCTGTGTGAGGGGCCCAGGCATTTAGGGAGGAAAGTTTTTGGGGTTGTATAATCCCTTTAAGAGATCATCCTACTGTGTCAGGGCACAAAAAGCAAAAAAGCATCACCCTGCTGCGAGGGGGGCATCGTACTCTGTGGGGGGGGCACTAAATTAATATTATATTATCCAAGGGGCAAACAGGAGCATCATTATTGTTAGGTGGAACTAAGAGTACATTCTTACTGTGTGGACAGGAACTAAGGAGGCCATATTACTGTGTGGTCAGCAGAAAAGGGATTAGGTGGAATGACAGCTGTGGTCTTTTTTTTTTTTTTTTGCAGCTCGAACCTTCACTAGACGGCAGAACCAGGTGTGTGGACCTTTACAAAACATACTTGAGTAATCCTCCTTAGACCTTTCAACTATTCCTCATTCTGACAGAACTCCACAGCAGCAACAATTAGATGGGGCAATTAAATACAGCAAAGCCCCAATCATAACATACACATAGACCTTGTGTCATCAGGGAGGTTCCCATCATGTTGATCATTGCATTTGTTTCTTCAGAAAATTATTTTAGCAAATGACATTGTGTTCCCTCAACATTTAACCTAACCATAAAACAAGTCCTTTCTAAATCACATTATTAAGGTGAGTACTGAAACACAACTAAGATTCCCATAGTGCCCCCTAGTGTTAGAATATAAATGCTTCAACCTAAGCTTCAAAAGGCATTTCTAGCCATATGTATTTGACTAATGTGTTCAAGAGAAAGAAAATGACATAGGAAAGTCAGAATCCTTCCCACTGAAGCTCACAATCTGAAGTTGATAATGGTAATGTTATAATAGGTAGAATGACATAATAGAAACTGTGGATCAAGGATCTGTGAGCACAAAATAAGGGGGTTATAAAACATACTGCAAGATGAATCAGTGCAAGATCTAATGTGAACAGAGGTGCAAGGACTATAGAAGCAGCAGAGGATGACGAATATAGCATTACTAATTTAAGGCTTTATAAAGTCCAAGGGCTGATGTAATAATGTTCTTCGGGTAGAACACTATAAATGTCGCTAATAAAGGATATACTGTATGAAAAGCACAAGAGTCAGAGATAGGACTGTAAGGCCTCTTTCACACGGGCGTCTTATTTTTGGCCCGGATAAAAGGCGGGTGCGTTGCGGGAAAATGCACGATTTTTCCGCGCGAGTGCAAAACATTGTCATGCGTTTTGCACTCGCGTGAGAAAAATCGTGCATGTTTGGTACCCAAACCCGAACTTCTTCACAGAAGTTCGGTCTTTGGATCAGTGTTCTGTAGATTGTATTATTTTCCCTTATAACATGGTTATAAGGGAAAATAATAGCATTCTGAATACAGAATGCATAGTAAAACAGCGCTGGAGGGGTTAAAAAAAATTAAAAATAATTTAACTCACCTTAGTCCACTTGATCGCGAAGCCCGGCATCTCCTTGTGTCTCCTTTGTTGAATAGGACCTGTGGTGAGCATTAAATACAGGTAAAGGACCTTTGATGACATCACTCCGGTCATCACATGGTCTTTTACCATGGTGAATCACCATGGTAAAAGATCATGTTACGTACCATGTGATGACTGGAGTGACGTCATCAAAGGTCCTTTACCTGTATTTAATGCTCACCACAGGTCCTATTCAACAAAGGAGACACAAGGAGATGCCGGGCTTCGCGATCAAGTGGACTAAGGTGAGTTAAATTATTTTTTATTTTTTTTAACCCCTCTAGCGCTCTTTTACTATGCATTCTGTATTCAGAATGCTATTATTTTCCCTTATAACCATGTTATAAGGGAAAATAATAAAGATCGGGTCTCCATCCAGATCGTCTCCTAGCAACCGTGCTGAAAATCACACCGCATCCGCACTTGCTTGCAGATGCTATGCGATTTTCACGCACCCCATTCACTTCTATGGGGCCTGTGTCGCGTGAAAATCGGACAATATAGAGCATGCTGCGATTTTCACTCAACACATGAGTGATGCGTGAAAATCACCGCTCATGTGCACAGCCCCATAGAAATGAATGGGTCCGGATTCAGTGCGGGTGCAATGTGTTCAACTCACGCATCGCATCCGCGCGGAATACTCGCCCATGTGAAAGGGGCCTAAAATACACAAAAAATATATAGATTTTAGATAGGCAAAGATAGATAGATAGATAGATAGATAGATAGATAATCTGCAGGTCCAGGGTAGGTGACTTGCCGTGTTGGCACTTTGCGATAAATAAGTGGGTTTTGGGTTACAGTTTGGGCACTCGGTGTGTTCGCCATCACTGGTATAGCCTATGCATCAGCCCTGTGTAGTGTATCCATGGCCGAACTGAAACATGGCATCAGTCACGTGACACTCTTCAAATCATTTAATCCCTGACTTTCAGTAAGTATAAGTGTTGCATGACATACATGCAGGGGCGTAGCTATAGGGGGTGCAGAGGTAGCAGTCGCTACCGGGCCCAGGAGCCTGGGGGGCCCCAAAGACCCTTGTACCACATGAGAAGACTGTTTTATAGAAGGTGCAATGTTGGTCAGGGCCGTCTTTACCAAGGGGCAAAAGGGGCAGCTGCCCCGGGCCCAGTTGCTCCTGGGGGGCCCAAGGCAGCTGCCTCTTGAGCCCTGCTAGCCACTGCCCCGGGTGTCAGGCTGTCAGCTACACAGGGGGTGCTGCCATGCCTGCCGGCACTGAGTCCAGGCATCGTACTGTTAGAGCTGTAAATGTGATCTAGGACCTTAGATTACATCATGACCATGTGACCAGTAACCTAGCAATATTACTGGTCACATGACTATGAGGTCATCACAGGTCCTAACAGGAGTGTTGCAGGAGAAGTTTGGAGCTTTTTTTGTGGAGATTACATCAGAAAAAGGTGACAGGGGCTGTTATGCTAATATACTGCATACTGTGTGGAGGGGCTGTATACTGTGGGGGGCTGTATACTGTGGGGGGGGTTGTATACTGTGGGGGGGCTGTATACTGTGGGGGGTTTGTATACTGTGTGGGGGGCCTGTATACTGTGTGGGGGGCCTGTATACTGTGGGGGGGTCTGTATAGTGTGGGGGGGCTGTATACTGTATACTGTGGGTGCTGTATATTGTGGAGTGCTATACTGCTGTACTGTATACTGTGGGGGCTGTATAATGTGGGTGCTGTATAGTGTGGAGTGCTATACTGCTGTACTGTATAGTGGGGGCTGTATAGTGTGGGGTGCTGTATCGTGTATAGTTTGGGGTGCTGTATACGGTGAGGTGCTATACAGCTCTACTGTATACTGTGAGGTGTTGTATACTGTGGGGTGCTGTATACTGTGGGGTGCTATACTGCATACTGTGTGGTGCTGTATACTATAGGGTGCTATACTGCATACTGTGGTGTGCTGGGGTGCACTGTAACACTAGGGTGAGCCGAACCCTGGTCTCCTTCCTGCAGAGCGGTGCCCACTTCCAGCCTGAGCCCAGCTGCCCAGAGCACTGATCCTGAGCCGCTGGAGTCTTCAGAACTGGAAGTATTTACAGTCATTCACTGTACTCTACCAGATGTGTGGATTTTTTGTGTGTGTGTTGTGGTGGAGGGCGTGATTGCCTGCTAAGGTGTGGGAAGGCAGGATCCAGAGGGCCCAAGTAAATTTTTGCCCAGGGTCCAATCAATATTAAAGACGGCCCTGATGCTGGTCAAGTTACACCTCTGGCTGGAGGGAAGGTGTTAGGTCAAGAATTTGGCATGGTGGGGGTGCAGTTTCAATTTTTGCCTCAGGCAGCAGGAAGGCAATGTGCTTCACTGCCCCTGGCCACAAAGCAATGATGGAAGGGTTGCCCAAGGTGAACTCTTGCACCAGGGCCCATGAACCTTTAGCTACCCCCTGCATACATGTGCTGGGCCAGCACACAGAAGACATGAATGTGATAAGTAAATGGTAACAGTGATGGAATCGTGATTTATATTGTGTTTATTACAGTAACTACATCAATGTGTGTATTCACATGGCCGCTTTTCTCTAGATGAATTGTAAAATGGCTGCCTGTCTCTAGGTGATGCTGTCATGTTGTTAATAAAGTTTAGTTTTAAGAACACAAACACAGCACACACAGATCAGTTTTTTACACAGATGCTGACAGACATGATGAGATGCTGCTGCAGGTAGTAGTGCTGTATATATTGTACATGTTCCACACCTCTCAATTTTAGAAAAAAAGGAAGTGGGACACTATGTGTGGTGTGCCTCGTGCGTAGCAGCAAATTTTTTCCGCACTAGGCCATGCCTCTAACTCTGCCCAAAACATTACTAAACACCTAATCCCACCCAGTCTCCTAAATGCCCCTACATAGTAATTGTTCCCTCTTTATGCCACCAGACAGTAGTTACACCAGCATTGTGCCCCTTCACAGATTATGCCCAGATATGTGCCTCCTGACAGTAGTTATGCCCAGATATGTGCCCCTTCACAGTAGCGATGCCCAGATATGAGCCCTATCAAAGTAGTTATGTCCAGATATGTGCCCCTCACAGTAGTTGTGCCCCCTGACAGTAATATGCCCAGCTGTGCCCCCTTCCCAGACCTGCAGTGTGGAGTGCTGGCAAGGGGTAGGAATGATGGAGCTGGGAGCCAATGGACGGCTCTTGCTTCATCATTACAGGCAGCTGTCTCTGCCTCCTATGGAAGCAGAGACAGCTGGCCAAAAGCGGGACATACCTCCCCCGTACCGAGACCGTGGGATAGCCACTGAAATCCGGGACTGTCCCGCCGGATCCGGGATGGTTGGGAGGTATGCATGTTCTACTCCTGAATACCCTGCTATTAAGCTGTTAGATACCTGGGCAGCTAACTGAAAGCCAGGTCACATGATACCTGTGAGGGTCAGAGATGACTAATGCCATGTAACTCCGTAGCTTCTTCAGGGAGAGGCTACTGTATGGATATAATAAAGGTCTGCAATCACAATTTTTAAGAAATATATTACAAAATTGTTCAATATCCTATTCTCTAAATAAATGTAATTATTAAAACCTGAACAACCCTGTGTGCACAGTCAGACTGGAGCCATGAGAGGAGACTTTACAGTTCATGGGTCCCTTTAAAGGGTATCAGCAGCAGAGTGTCATAACTAGTGATGAGCGGCAGGTGCCATATTCGATTTCGACGAAATTCGCGAATATTCGATAGAATATTCGTTTTATATTCGTCGAAATCGAATATTCGTCATTATGCTAGTTATTGCGAATAATATGCGATTAAAAAAATCGCATATGCGATTTTTTTAAATTTTTATTTTTTTATTTTTATTTTTTTTAAACTTAAAGGCTACTCTCCTATTGAAATCGCAAATGCGATTAATATAACACGAAATAATCGCATTTGCGATTTCAACGTAATTCTCAAATCCGACAGTACATTCTAGTATATGGAGACGTTCCCATGGAGATGGGGACGCTCCATGAGCATGGCATATAGCAGGGATCAGCAACCTTCGGCACTCCAGCTGTGGTGCAACTACAACTCCCAGCATGCACACCTCCATGGCTGTTCTCAGGACTCCCAAAGAAGTGAATGGAGCATGCTGGGAGTCGTAGTTTGACAACAGCTGGAGTGCCGGAGGTTGCTGATCCCTGGAATATAGCATTACTAAGTAAATTTTTTTTTTTTTTTTTTTTTTTTTTTTTTTTTTTACTATGGTTGGCTTCAATGGTAGAATTAGCGAATATGACGAATATATTCGTTATATTCCACAAAACGAATATACGAATGTATTCGTTATATTCCACAAAACGAAGATAACGAAGTATTCTGCATCTCAGTTATATCTACCTATTCATCAACTTCGCTAATTCTAGCAATCATATAGGACAGTTTACTATAGAGACAGATAAGTATAATTCGCTATGCGATTATATGACTGCTTTTTTTTTTATATAAATAGAATAATTATAATACCTGATAATTATTATAATCTATTTATATAAAAAAGCAAAGTAATATAATCGCATAGCGAATTATACTTATCTGTCTCTATAGTAAACTGTCCTATATGATTGCTAGAATTAGCGAAGTTGATGAATAGGTAGATATAACTGAGATGCAGAATACTTCGTTATCTTCGTTTTGTGGAATATAACGAATATATTCGTATATTCGTTTTGTGTAATATAACGAATATATTCGTCATATTCGCTAATTCTACCATTGAAGCCAACCATAGTAAAAAAAAAAAAAAATCGCAAATGCGATTAATATAACACGAAATAATCGCATTTGCGATTTTTACTTAGTAATGCTATATTCGAGGGATCAGCAACCTCCGGCACTCCAGCTGTTGTCAAACTACGACTCCCAGCATGCTCCATTCACTTCTTTGGGAGTCCTGAGAACAGCCATGGAGGTGTGCATGCTGGGAGTTGTAGTTGCACCACAGCTGGAGTGCCGAAGGTTGCTGATCCCTGCTATATTCCATGCTCATGGAGCGTCCCCATCTCCATGGGAACGTCTCCATATACTAGAATGTACTGTCGGATTTGAGAATTACGTTGAAATCGCAATTGCGATTAATATAACACGAAATAATCGCATTTGCGATTTCAACGTAATTCTCAAATCCGACAGTACATTCTAGTATATGGAGACGTTCCCATGAGCATGGAATATAGCATTACTAAGTTAAAAATCGCAAATGCGATTATTTCGTGTTATATTAATCGCATTTGCGATTTTTTTTTTTTTTTATTTTTTTTTTTTTACTATGGTTGGCTTCAATGGTAGAATTAGCGAATATGACGAATATATTCGTTATATTCCACAAAACGAATATACGAATATATTCGTTATATTCCACAAAACGAAGATAACGAAGTATTCTGCATCTCAGTTATATCTACCTATTCATCAACTTCGCTAATTCTAGCAATCATATAGGAAAGTTTACTATAAAGACAGATAAGTATAATTCGCTATGCGATTATATTACTTTGCTTTTTTATATAAATTGATTATAATAATTATCAGGTATTATAATTATTCTATTTATATAAAAAAAAAGCAGTCATATAATCGCATAGCGAATTATACTTAGCTGTCTCTATAGTAAACTGTCCTATATGATTGCTAGAATTAGCGAAGTTGATGAATAGGTAGATATAACTGAGATGCAGAATACTTCGTTATCTTCGTTTTGTGGAATATGACGAATACATTCGTATATTCGTTTTGTGGAATATAACGAATATATTCGTCATATTCGCTAATTCTACCATTGAAGCCAACCATAGTAAAAAAAAATAAAAAAATAAAAAAAATAAAAAAAATCGCAAATGCGATTAATATAACACGAAATAATCGCATTTGCGATTTTTAACTTAGTAATGCTATATTCCATGCTCATGGGAACGTCTCCATATACTAGAATGTACTGTCGGATTTGAGAATTACGTTGAAATCGCAAATGCGATTATTTCGTGTTATATTAATCGCAATTGCGATTTCAACGTAATTCTCAAATCCGACAGTACATTCTAGTATATGGAGACGTTCCCATGGAGATGGGGACGCTCCATGAGCACGGAAGGCGGCAGAAGCGGCAACGGGCACTGACTGGAGCAGCCAGGAAGCCAGGAATCCAAAGGACAGGTAAGAACAACTTTAGGGAAGTGGGAAAGGAAAAAATATAACAATTAAAAAAAAAAAAAAGAATATTCGAAATTGCGAATTTATAGCACTATATTCGAAATATTCGCGAATTAGCGAAGTGCCGATATTCGCGAAAAAAATTCGCGATTCGAATATTCGCGCTCAACACTAGTCATAACCAGCTGGAAACCAGAGCTGAAGGAGCCTAGGAATGTACAAGCAAAAGCACTGCTGGAGAATACAAATGTAACAGGGAGCCGGCGACGCGCTTCCTCCTTGCGGCTCCGCCGGCATCCTGTGCAGGAGCGAGGACTCGGCCTGCGTCCTCGTCGCCTACTCAGCACGGCCGGCATCCTCCTGAAAGAGGTGCTGAGCGCCGATCGCAATTTATCGGTGCCCAGATGGTTTGGACTGGACTTGGGTCACGTGACACTGGCCACATCATGTGACCCACTTGTTCTGCTATTTAAACAGGCAGCCTACTGGCCACAGGTTGCCTGTGAATAATCTTGCTGCCCTAACCAGCATTTTCGTATTGTGCCTTCTGTGTGTTTTGGGCCTTGGAATTGACGTGACCTCTTGGCTTCAGACTCCGGATTGTGTTTTGACTTCATTATCGGATTGCTCACTGTGTACCTGCGTGACCTCCTGGCTTTGACTTTGGTTTGTCTGACTCTGTTACGGTACTTCTGTAATCTTCTTAGGACCCTGCACATATTTGAGCAAGGGACTGCCGCTAAGTTGTATGCCGTCAGTTAGGACAGGCCATGCAAGTAGGCAGGGACAGAGGTGGGGTGGAGTTTAGGGCTGCAGTTATCCCTACCCTCTGTTGTGACAGATTCACAGCAGGTACCTATACCATGAACCCTATGCGAGTCCCTACGGACCAGGTACATAGTCTCGCCCAAATGATTCAGGATTTGGCGGAGAGGCCACAGCAGCAGCAATTGCACCAGGCCCCACCTGTAGTGGCCCTCTTCGCTCAAAATCTTGAACCTCATGTCAAACTGCCTGACCGTTTTTCAGGGGATAAGAAGTATTTCCTGACATTTAAAGAAAGCTGCAAGCTTTATTTTCGTTTACGTCCACATTCTTCGTGTTCCGAACAGCAAAGGGTAGGCATTATCATCTCTTTGCTGCAGGAAGATCCGCAAGAATGGGCCTACTCCCTCCCCGTGGACTCCTCCTGCCTAACTACTGTTGAAACATTTTTTCAGGCCTTAGTGGTACTCTATGACGAACCCGATAGGTTGACAGTGGCAGAGTCCCATTTAAAGTCGCTGTTGAGGAGTACTGCACCTAATTCCGGAGATGGTGCGTTTCCTCTGGCTGGAATGACCCAGCACTTAGGTGTCAATTCAGGACTGGACTTTCTGATGAACTGAAGGACATGTTGGTCTGTTATCCCACCCCTGACACTTTAGAACAGACTATTACCCTACCTGTCAGACTAGATCGACGTATTAGGGAAAGACAGCGAGAACTTATGACTTTTCCACAGGAGGTGGTCAAACCGGACTCTTCACCCTTGAGAGTCAAGTTGGAAAGTAACCCAGAAGAACCCATGCAACTTGGGATGACCAGGAGGGATCTTAGACGTCAAAAGGGTGCCTGTTTCTACTGCGGAGAATCTGATCACTGGGTACGCCTTTGCTCCAAAACTCCTCCCTCCAAGAGATCCTCCAGGCCTGATGATCAGAAGGATAAGGTACTCCCAGAGGTAGTAAAAGAAAAGGTATTGTTGCCGGTGATTATTTCTTTGGGCATGTGTAAAGGGTCTGGGAAGGCGTTCATTGATTCTGGGTATAATTTTATCGACTATAATTTTGCCTTGTCATGGGATTACCTATTTTGTCTCTTCCCAAGCCTATTCCTTTGGTGGGCGGTACTGTGAAATATTGTACGCCTGAGGTAACCTTGACTGTGGGGTAGTCATATGGAGAGTTGTTCCTTTTTTATATTAAAAAATTTACCTGTGGAAGTAGTTTTGGGAATGCCCTGGCTTCAAATTCATAATCCAATTATCAACTCGTCCGCGGGTGATTTAGAGAAATGGGAGCAAAAGTGTGAGTCATGCTGTTTACCAGTTATTCAAGCTGGAATCGCTTCTGAATCAAATAACCTGCCCCCTTACATCAGTGACTTTGGTGATGTGTTTTTCAAGTCTGATGCTGAGTTCCTTCCCCTTCATAAACCATATGATTGTGCTATCGAACTTATTCCAGGATCCAAGTACCCTGGAGGTCTAAGATGAGGGACTATCTGAAGGAAAGTTTACAAAAAGGTCATGTTAGACTTTCAGTTCCCCTATGGGGGCAGGATTTTTCTTTGTTGAAAAAAAAGATGGTTGACTAAGAAAAACAAAATTACTATCAAAAATCAATACCATTTGCCATTGATTCCAGATCTGTTTAATCAGCTCCTTGGAGCCCAATGGTTCCCTAAACTCAACCTCAGGGGAGCATATAACCTCATTCATATCAAGGAGGGGGATGAGTCGAAAACTGCTTTTAATACCCCTGAGGGGCATTATGAATATCTAGTGATGCCATTTGGTTTAAGCAACGCCCCAGCGATTTTACAGAATTTTGTCAATGATATTTTCAGGCAATTTATTGGAAAATTCTTGATAGTTTATTTAGGCGATATTTTGATTTATTCACCCGATTGGGATTCTCATGTTAGCCACACTAGACAGGTACTCCAGGTTCTTCGAGAAAATTAACTATTTGCTAAAGGTGAAAAATGTATATTTGGGGTACAGAAAATTTTGGGTTTGGTGTATGTTTTCACTCCCCATTCCTGTCAGATGGATCCAGGAAAGGTGCAGGCGATTCTGGAATGGGTGAGGCCCTCCACCTTAAAAGCGTTTTCCAATTATTACCAGAAATGTATTTAAAAAATTTCGGTTGTCTTTAAGCCTCTCACTGACCTAACTAGAAAGGGAGCGGATTTAGTGAATTGGTCTCCTGAAGCCACTAAGGCTTTTGAAAAACTCAAGAGATGTTTTGTTAACGTTCCTATTTTGGTCCAACCTGACCAAGAGAAGTCTTTTGAGGTCGAGGTCAACGCCTCCGAGGATGGGGTAGGAGCTGTACTCTTCCAGGGGTCATCAACTTTCACAAACCTGAGACGGTGCGCATTTTTCTCTCGTAAATTCTCTTCTACCGAGAGAAATGATAACATTGCTTGCTATTAGGTGGGCCTTTGAGGAGTGGCACCATAAAGATCTCATGTTTTTGGAGTCTGCTAAAAGTTTAAATCCCAGGCAGGCTAAATGGGCACTGTTCTTTACACATTTTAATTTCTGTATTACTTTTAGGCCAGGAAGTAAAAATAGTAAAGCTGATGCCCAATTCCGAAGTTTCTGTGCTTTCCAACCTCCCGACACTCCACCTGAACCTATATTGCCGGCAGGAGTCATTGTGGCTTCGGTTTCTGCTGATTTGACAAAATTTCAGCGGAACAACACTTGGCTCCAGTACAATCTCCTAGTGAAAAATGATTTGCCCCTGGTCATTTACCTCTCCAACTGTTGGGTGAGTGCCACAACTCTGTATTTAATGGATATCCAGGTATTAATACCACCAAGGAACTTGTTTCCAGGTTTATTGGTGGCCTTCTTTGTCTAGAGATGTCCACTCATATGTTTCCACATGTGAGGTTGGTGCCAGGTCCAAGAGTCTTCGGTCCCCATCCTATGGGAGAGTTACGACCACTGCCCATCTGAAACATACCATGGTCCCATATTTCTATGGATTTCATCACCGACTTATCGGTTTCTGAGGGTAAGTCAGTTGTGTGGGTGGTGGTGGACAGATTTAGGCCTCCTGCACACGACCATTTTTTTTTTCCATTTACTGGCCGTTTTTTGCGTTCCGTATACGGTCTGTATACGGAAATATTCATTTCAATGGTTCCGCA
Organism: Bufo gargarizans; assembly: GCF_014858855.1. Taxonomy (NCBI): domain Eukaryota; kingdom Metazoa; phylum Chordata; class Amphibia; order Anura; family Bufonidae; genus Bufo; species Bufo gargarizans. Next base: position 135,299,566 of record NC_058085.1, read on the forward strand.
AAAAAAACGGAATGTACTCCGTATGCATTCCGTTTCCGTATTACCCGTTTTTTTCCATTTCTGTTGAAAGATAGAACACGTCCTATTATTGCCCGCAAATCATGTTCCGTGGCTCAATTCAAGTTAATGGGTCCGCAAAAAAATGTAATACATACGGAAATGCATCCGTATGTCTTCCGTATCCGTTCCGTTTTTGCAGAACCATCTATTGAAAATTTTATGCCCAGCCCAATTTTTTCTATGTAATTACTGTATACTGTATATGCCATACGGAAAAACGGAACGGAAACAGAAACACAACGGAAACAAAAAACTGAACAACGGATCCGTGAAAAACGGACCACAAAACACTGAAAAAGCCATATGGTCGTGTGCAGGAGGCCTTAGTAAAATGGTACACTTCATCATGTCCAAATTGCCTAATGCTTAGACTCTGGCTTCCCTGTTTGTTGATCATGTTATACATTTACAGCCTCTGGCTGAATTCTCCATGAACAACCAGGTGAATTAATCTACTGGTATGTCTCCTTTTTACTGTAATCTTGGTTTTCATCCGCGATTTAGTTTGTTTTCGTCATCCTCTTCGCAAATTCCAGAGGCTGATGTAATAACTAGAGAACTGTGCACAGTCTGGGCCCAGGTTCAGTCGAACCTGAGAAAAGCCCAGGAGATTCAGAAAAGTAACACAGATAAAAAGTAAAGAGTGCTTTTGAGGATTAGATTTTCAGTTGGATAATAAAAGTGTGGTTGTCCACCAAGAATTTGTCTTTGAAGGTACCTTCGAATAAGTTTGCACCATGGTTCATTGGGCCTTATGAGATTCTGGGCATTATTAATGCTGTATCTTTTAAGTTAAGATTACCCAACTCCTTTCGTATCCATAATGCTTTTCACAAGTCTTTACTTAAAAAGTATTTGTCGCCTGTATCCCCTTCACAGGAAGCTCTACCACCAGTGGAGGTGGCCGGTCAACCAAAATTCAAGATCTCTAGGATTATTGATGCGAGAAAGGTCTGGAACTCTCTGCGATATTTGGTCCATTGGAAGGGCTTTGTTCCTGAGGAGTGATCTTGGGTGTCGGCTAGTAAGATGCATGCTGCGAGGCTGGTGAGAAGATTCCATCTTACTCACCCGGAAAAACGCGCTCCAGTAATTATGGGTTTGGTGGCCCCTCGTGGAAGGGGGGGTACTGTAATGTGGAGCCGGCGACGTGCTTCCTCCTTGTGGTGCCGCCGGCATCCCGCATCTGTGCAGGAGCGAGTAAGCGGCCTCGTCTCCGTGGGGGCCAGAGGGTGGGGAGGACCCGGCCGCATACGCCTCCTCAGTGCGGCCGGCATCCTCCTAGCTGAAAGAGGTGCTGAGCGCAGATCGCAATTTATCGGCGCTCAGATGGTTTGGGCTGGACTTGGGTCACGTGACTCTGGCCATGTCATGTGACCCACTTGTTCTGCTATTTAAACAGGCAGCCTGCTGGCTACAGGTTGCCTGTGAATGGTCTTGCTACCCTCACCAGCATTTTCATATTGTGCCATCTGTGTGTTTTTGACCTCAGCTCTGTTTTTGACCTCGACCTTGTGACCTCCCTGGAATTGACGTGATCTCTTGGATTCAGTGTTTTGATCTCGTTATCGGATTGCTCCCTGTGTACCTGTGTGACCTTTGGCTTGTCTGACTCTGTTTTGGTACTTCTGTTATCTTCTTAGGCCCCTGCACATATCTAAGCGAGGGGCTGCCACCAAGTTGTACGCCGTCGGTTAGGACGGGCCGTGCAAGTAGGCAGGGACAGAGGTGGGGTGGAGTTTAGGGCTGCACTTATCCCTACCCTCTGTCGTGACAACAAGCTATTCACATACCTGGGACAGGCATCCTCAGAACTGGACACTGTGGGAGAGATTTATCAAAACTGGTGCAACAGAATACTGGCTTAGTTGCTCATGGCAACCAATCAAATTGCACCTTTCATTTTTCAGTGACATGATCTGTCACTTTATGGCTGAGTTGCTGTGGTTCCTAAACACTTCCACTTTGCAATATCACCACTCACAGTTGATGATGGAATATCTAGGAGGAAAGAAGTGTCATGAACTGACTTGTTGAAATAGTGACATCCTATTACAGTACCATGCTGAATTCAATGAGCTCTTCAGAATGAGCCATTCTTTCACTAATATTTGTAAAGGCAGATTGCATGGGTAGGAGATGGATTTTATACACCTGTGGCAATGGGACTGAGTGAAACACAGGAATGTGATGATTAGGAGGTCCATAGCGTGTAGATATGAGAAAAAGAAAGAAAGAGAGAAAGATGGAAAGAAGGATGGCAAGGAAAAGAAAGGAGGGAAGGAAAGGAAAAGATAGGAGGGAAGAAAGAAAAGTCAAGGAAGGAAGGAAAAGCAATGAAAATAAAGGAAGCAAGGAAAGGAAAGCAAAAGAAAGAAGGGGAGAGGGAAAGGCAAGGTAAAGAAAGAAGGGGAGAGGGTTGTTCGGAACTCACTTAAAATATTTTTGGGAATCACTCATGCATTTAATTTTACCCCTTTATGGTATAATGTGCACGTTAGTAAATTTAATAAGATTGATGATATTGAATTTTGAGAAAGGAAGGGAATAATTAAGGTGGAGCAAATGATACATAATGGTGACATTAGGACTTTAGTGGATATATTTGGGTATAGAGATGTTAAAATGTTAGATAAGTATAAATATTTTCAGGTTAAACATGCTTTTATGTGCACTAAAGATAGAGGTTTTTATGATTAAATCACATGACTTTATCGATTAGTGTTTTAATTCATATCAGAATAATATGTCTATCTCACTAATTTATAGTAAATTGAGACTGGAAATGGGTAAAATGAATAAGTTTAGAAGTGAAGTGAAATGGGGTCAAGATATAGGGAATAATAAAGCATTAAAATGGGAAGTAATATACAAAAATATTTGGAAAAACTCTATATCTGGGAATCACAGGTTAATTCAGTTTAGGATTCTACACCGTTTATATTACACACCCTTTATGTCTCAGATAGATGTCGTAGATGCCAGGCTCAACGAGCAGATTTTTATACATCTTATCTGGTTATTTTTTGTCAATATTAAGTTGGTTATCATGATAGGTATTTTGAATATTTGTGGATATTTATTGTATTTGTGTAATATCATGTTATTTAAATTGCTATGTTTTGGATATAAAATAAAGATAATTTAATAAATAAAAAAAATAAAAAGAAGGGGAGAGGGAAAGGCAAGGAAAAGAAAGAAGGGAAGAGGGAAAGGCAAGGAAAAGGAAGGAATGAAAGACAAAGAGAAGAAAGGAAGGACAGAAAGGAAACATAAGGAAAGGAGAAGGAAGGACTATGCAAACCACTGGTCACATTGGTTTATGACTGGCCACCAATGCAGGAGACTGCTGGCAGTTGTCTCAGGGACTCGCTGCTAGAATAAGCAGTGTAAAGCAACTGCATGCCACGTTGCTAGGTGACACTCTTTGTCATCGTCTTTGCACCAGTTTCCTGGTCATTGGCTGATAAAACAGCAAGAACTTATATATGGACCCAAGCTTGAGATGTTTCGGAAGGGGATCCCTATGTTAAGTTAAGAATAATGCAGGTTTACGGGGTTAATATCTGCCATGTTCCCCACCCAACTTACGCATGGGGATGATGCAACTCATGCAAATTACAACGTTTGGAACAATATTTGCAAATATAATAATGAATGAAATGTAACCTCATTTGCATTACTAACAGGTGCAATCAGAGTCTCAGCTATGTGCTGCAAATAGGAAAGTCTACTGCCCAGAAGATCCTTCAGTCTGTTATGGCAGAAGGGAGCACAGTGCGGAATGCTTGGCTGTGTCTGGTGTCTGGTGCCCTCTTGTGGTCAGCGCAAGAACTTCAGATTCATTACAAAAAAAAGGAAACGGTCTAGTGAAGGTTCTTCTTTGTTGCACTAGGTTGCTCGATGGTCAGAACACAAGGTATTTACAGTAGCTTTGACTACGAGAAGATGCAGAGTACAATGGCTTTCCTGTCCCTACTAGGCATTCTGAGCTTACAGAGTGCGGTTCAGTTTAAATACCTTTTTATTCATAGGTAACAGCAGTTACAAAGAGCATCTCTTGCTTTTGAGGATCTGGTATACATGGACAGGCCATTGATTTAAATAGATACCAATCCTGTGGTGGCGCTGCACAAAACCAGGAATTGTCCAAAGAGGAAACCCTGTTGGGTTCTCCGGCCCCTTAAAATATTTCCAGAAATGCTCAGAGAAGGTATACTCACCTCACTAATTTACTGATCCCATGCTTGTCCCCTTTTGCCACTTCCAGCATGTGACTGCTCAAGCAATTACTGGCCGCAGAGGCGAACTGGGCACCGTACAGCGGCACCTAGAGTATAGAGCTGCAGGGCACACTGTTAATACAGCGGCATATGCAGTACAAAGCCAGAGGGAACGCTGCCGAAATAGGCTCTGCCGTCTGCCATATGCATGTAGCCTAAAGTATTTGAAAGTAGCCAAGGATGTGGGGTGTCTATAAAATATTGTACATATTTCAGTGGTGGGGTGCAACTATTGCACAAAGGGGACATTTACTAATAAACATGTGCCAGAGTTTGCACCAACAAAACATAATGCCTTATGCCAAAGTATTTTAGACAATTTTTCTGCCTTGACCACACGGGGGCATGACGTAGTGGAAACGGGAGGGGGCGGGATGATTTGCTTTCAATGCACCAAAATGTGCCAACATTTTGCCGCACGTAAGCTAATTTATCATTTAGCATTAGCCACAGTGATAAATCTGGTGCGTTTTAAGAAATGGCACAGATTATGAGGTAAAAGAAAAACTTTAAAATTGACATCTTTGGGCTCTAGGGTTTACATACCCCAGAGAGGACAATGTGATGTGACTCCCCTAATGTGAGGAGAGGTAGGAGGCTCTGTGGGTGACAGTGATGTCACTCAAGATAAAGCCTCTGAGCTGCTCCTCAGTCATATTCCATATTCCAGCCAACCCTCGCTTTGCATGACAAGCTAGCAGGCACGTCAGCATATTTTACACTTGCAGCCATAAAACAAGCAGTATAAAAACTGACAACTTCAAAGGCTCCAAACAAGAGACAAAAAAAAAAAAGAAATATACAACGCAGTAAAACACGAGCGCCCATTAAGCCTTGTAATTCACACACATAAAACAAACAAGACAATTATTCCTTATGCATAAAAACAACTAAAGTAAAACAAATCTCCCGTCACCATCTGCTGGAAGGAGCCCTGTGCAATCCTCAGGAGCCGAGCTGCTTAATTCACACATATTCCGTTTATGCCCGAAGCCATGTGCCTGATTACAGTATACAGCAGTGGACTGCTAGGCCTGGCACACATTCCCTTGTAATTGGCAGGAAGGGGCAGAGGTTCCTAGTTTGCATTGTGTACTGGATGCATTATGTTCCCTGTGATTTTAAGCATGGAAGGAAAATAACAGAACGCCTCCTGCTGCTGCTGCCGGTGCCCGCACTGAATAGGGTCATTTACAAATGAGTTTAATGACTCACACTGTGTGCTAAGGGCACTGGTGATACGGAGATAGTTAGACTTATTACAATTACACAATCAGAGCAGAATTGGTGTATAATCTGCCTGCTATTTTGTCCTTCATATCCAGGACCTTTACTCAGTGCTGCTGCAGTACCCCAGTACAATATAATGTAATGTAATGTGCACCGAGCATGGCCGGGTATGGTTGGCAGAGACAGTGGTTATTCCACCCCTCTAAGGAGGGGCAGGAGTGGGCTGGTCCTACTTCTTGAATAGAGAGACTAGAGTGAGTGTGTGAGGCGGGAGGAAGCAAGTCCATGAGCTTCTCCTCCTTAGGTCTCAGGATCCAGAGACTAACCGATCTCTGTAAAGGTTACTGCTTCTGAGAAATAAAGAAAAAGAAAGAAAGACTTATAATCTGCATGGCTAAGCATAGGAGTCAGCAAGGTAAACTGTGACTACAGCTAACCAGACTTTGCTGCTTGTGAGGGACTACAGTTAAAACACCTGTCAGACTTAACTATGTCCTGGCCAGATGTGCTTCTAAAACCTGTATCCTGCAGTGGACACTGCAGCCATAATTGTTGGATTACAGTTACCAGCCAGAGATTCTAGAGAGAGAGAGACTTTAATAAGATACCAAGAGTGCCATTACTTGATACTTTACCAGCCTCCATTTCTCGATATCTAGGAAAAGGATTTGCATTGTGTGCAGATTATTGTTAGATGTACTACAACTCCTATTTTGCACTCAAGTAAAAAGAGATGTTCATTTTTCTACCTCTGGCCTAGTTTTCTGACTCTTACCATACCATACAATGGCCATTGCACTACTAATGATCCTGCTAGGCACCCATACAACCACCAACTTTAAGGTCACTCCAAACTACAGAAGCCCCAACTCCAGGGAGGGACCAGAAGAAAGAAAGGGTGCACCAGCGCTAGGAAGCAATGGCTTGAGGGAAACCACTGTGACACATCCAATAGTGAGAGCCACTACCACTCTCATCCTTTGCTCCTGCTCCTCAAGGGCTTCCTGTACTCCCATCATGTGGCAAGGCTCGTTTCTGGTTATCTTTTGACTAGAGATGAGCAAATAGATTTGTACAAATCTAATTAAAAATCAGCCTCATTAAGCAGCAAAGGGCTGGCCCTGCAGCTCAAGAGATGCCCCTCTGCCCCTTGATTGACAGGGCCAGTCTTCTCACCTGTCCATGTCAATCTTGCTCCTGCGCCATTGCTCCACTATACTGCCGGCTGTACCCAGACATGAGCGCACATGCATAGTCAAAGAGGCTGATATTTGAACAAATTCAATTTATACAAATTGATTCGCTCATCACTACCTCTGACACATCTGTCTCTGTGATTGGGTTGTTTAAAAGGCATCTGTCAGCAGATTTGTACCTGTGAACCTGGCTGTCCTGTTGCATGTGCTCTTGGCAGCTGACGGTACCTGTGTTGGTCCCATGTTCATATGTCCCCGCATTGCTGAGAATGTAGGTGTTGCCCGTTACACCTAGAGGCTCTGCTCTGTCTACATCTGTCACGCCCTCTGCACTTTGATTGACAGGGCCAGAAGTGATGACATTTATACTGCCTGGTCTTGTCAATCAAAGTGCAGTGGTTGCGGCAGTTGTATAGAGAGAGCAGAGCCTCTAAGAGTAACGACAACGCCCCCATTGCTCCTAGATACTCTTTTGCATTTATTAAAATATCATTTTTCTCAGCAATGCTGTCACATATGAACATGGGACCAACACAGATGCCTTCAGCTGCCAAGTGCACACGCAACAGGTCAGTCAGGTTCATGGGTACAAATCTGCTGACAGATGCCCTTTAAGTGCTTGAGTCAATGACATTGGAGAGAAGGGAAATATAAAGCACCCTTTCATGGTGCAGATGATGCAGATACCCCACAGATGGGAAAACTGGGGCACTGTGTTGTAACTAGTACAGGGACACGGTGCATTGACAACTGGGTGTCCATAGTTAACTCCACCAAGACAAATTATCTTTTTTTTTTTATATATATTTCCAGGAGGATTAATAGAGAAAAAACACAATGCAAAGTTTAAAAAAAGATGTCACAGAACTGTTATTTCAGAGGGAATGGAGGTAGTTGATAAAACAGATATGTCAGGAGAGATGACTGCTCCTCTTGAAACCTGTGTGCATTAGGCCTCATGCACACAACAGTATTTTTTTGCGGTCCACAAAAAGGGGTTCCGTGATCCGTTTCCGTTTTTGTTTCCGTGTGTCTTCCTTGATTTTTGGAGGATCACCAGACATAAAGGAAAGTAAAAAAAAATCTAAGTCAAGTTTGCCTTGCAAATGATAGGGAAAAAACGGACACAGATCACTGATGCGGATGAAAATCTTCTGTGCCTCCGTGGTTTTTCACGGACCCATTGACTTGAATGGGTCCGCGAACCGTTGTCCGTGAAAAAAATAGGACAGGTTCTATTTTTTTGACGGACTGAAAACACGGATCACGGACGCGGATGACAAACGGTGCATTATCCGAGTTTTCAACGGACCCATTGAAAGTCAATGGGTCCACAGAAAATCATGGAAAACGGAACAACGGACATGGAACACAACAACGGTCGTGTGCATGAGGCCTTAGAAGGAGTTTCCAATGCTTGACTGCACATATTATGGGGAGAAACATACTGTGCAAAACTTTTCATAAAGGGGGTTTCTGGAACTATAATATTGATGACCTAGCCTTAGGAAAGGTCATTGATACCACATTGGTGAGGGTCCCACTCCCAGCATCCCCATTCCCCACCGATCAACTGATTAGAGAGGACATGGTTCTCTGGAACAGGAACAGCTCCGTACATTGTGCAGTGTCCATGAATGGTATTGCAGCTTGCCGTACCGTTCAAGAGCACTACACAATGTATGGAGGTGGATAAGGTCATCAATATTTTTTTTCAAAATTAACATTTTTATGCAGTTAACAGATTAAACTAACATGATCCACTGCTCCTCAGGGTGGTGAATGGAAAACGTTACCTTTTCCTTCTTGGACTCGTCTAACTACACGTAGAATTAGAATAAGTGTTCAGGATGTACTGTTTTACAGATCAGTGCTGCCTCCAGTGTGATAGATACAAGGAGATGGACTCAGAAATGATTGAAAAAATAAAACATTCCCCGACTCCTGTTCCCCACCGTCTGCAATGTGGTCTCTTCTGGCCTGTGGCCTGAGTTGCCGCAGGAAGTCTGATGGCCTCCCACACGGCACTAGGTCTCAGGCGGTGTGATGACGTGGTCACGAATGCAGGCCCACTGACCTATGTGTTCGTGACCACATCATCGCAGCTCCTGGGGCCCGGCCTAGGAGGTTGTAGTGATATAATCGCGACCTCCTGAGCCGTTCTAATGCCTCGTAAGCTTTAGACCTAGTGCCTGAGGTCTATGAGGCTGAACGGCGGGGATAGGCACCAGGTCCCTTGGCCCACTGTAAACTGCCGTCTACTGCCTTGAGTTGAAAAGCTCATCTCGCCTCATGGTCATGCGTTTCAGACCTCTGCTCTGTTTGTTGGCTAGCTCACTAGATAATGGCAACTTTCTACTAGATTTAAAGGATAAGTTCAAAAGGGGACTTACAATCCATTTTTCAGATTGAACAACCAGAATGGAATACTAAGTGCTTTTTTTTTTTTTTTAGAACCTAAGAAAACTCCAGGTCACATGCATGGCCTACTTTTATAGAAGCCTGATTCTAGATGCTGCAAATAAATAGTGCAGAAGAAAGTGAAATATTGACTTACATAGAACAGTGAAAAATAAGACATTGTGCACTACTGCCACCAGCTGGCTGTTATACAGCATTACATTTTATTTTATACAAAACATTTTTCACTTTCGCTTCTTGCAGGATATATCATTCTTTTCTCAGCATTAAATGGGTTAAAGAGACAAAAGTAATTGCTATTTCCCTTGTCTTATTCACTTCATACCCCATGAAATAATCCTGCAATTTTCCAGAGCATAATAATATAAAATATGCACATTACTTTTACTCGCTGATGCAGCCATTACTTCTTTAAACAAATATCACCATTATCACACGTCCGTTGTTTCTTTCCTGATCTGTTCCGTTTTTTGTGGAACAGATCTGGACCAGATCTGGACCCATTCATTTTCAATGGGTCCTGAAAAAAATCGGACAGCACAATGTCTGATTTTTTTTCAGGACCCATTGAAAATGAATGGGTCCAGATCTGGTCCAGATCTGTTCCACAAAAAACGGAACAGATCAGGAAAGAAACAACGGACGTGTGAATGGACCCAAAGGAGTTTTTGGGTTAATGAATTGATGACCTATCCTCATTCCTCTCCCTATCCTCCCAGCACCAATCAGAGAGACACTGGGAAGACAGAAAGGAGCAGGGCTGCAGCCATCAAGACTGGCAGAAGGTGCACTGCAGTATGTTCTTGTATAGTTACAGCCCCACTCATCTCTCTATCCTCCCAGCGCTAACAACGGATGCACTGAGAAGGTAGAGGGGAGCGCTGCTGTCAGTGATCATCGTTATCTGCAGAAAAGCATGTCACATAATTTTTAGTAATGTATATTACATACAAATATAGGGAAGCAGTGCTGGGGCAGGGAGACCAGAGGCAGGCTGAAAAGCCCTGCATCATACCATTATCCAGCGGCTTTAGTGTTTAGTTGAATTTGAAGAAGGATTCTTCTTAGGAACCATCAATTAGAGGGTTGCTAAGGGGAGATTTTACATATAGTTTTATAATAAAAATTAACATATTTCCCTAAGGAAGTGTGTTACAAAAACACCTAAAAATGTAATGACATTGACATTTAACTATTTATGACCTATGTCTAGGCTAGATAATCAATGTCAGTAGAGGGGAGCAGCGCTGCACTAATCAGCTCTGTCCTCTACAGGATAGACATAGCTGTGTAATTCTGGCTTCCATTTCTGGTATTGGAAGTACTCCCAACTGATCTGCAGAGGTGCGGGTGTTAGACTCCCGGCCCCTTTTAAGCCTGTCATCATTATCCAGCACTTATGTGCTTACCTACTAGCTATATTCTATCAGTGTAATTTGTTTTATCCCAGATTAATTGCATCCAGACCTTCTGAACCCTGTCATTATGAAAAGCTGAGCAATGTGATCCCAGTCTGACCACCAATCCAAAGCTTGCTCTACTCTGTAGACGGGATGTCAGTCTCTACTGTGTGGCTGACTTCCTGTGACTAACAGGATCACATATTTTAGATCACTTGTGGCAGCTCGCAGACCCCTCCCCGCTAACCTCTCATCTTCTGTTTCCTCCATATGTCCCCTATACATAGAATTCTGCTGTTGATATCATTTCTGTCTTACCTACGGAACCAGGACTGAAATGATATAGTAGGTGGGTCTATACAATTATTAGCTACAGAGTTATGGAACTCCACTGATTCATAGAAAAACTTCTCTACTACCTGTGTGTGTTGTGTGCAGAATCTCCAGTGTATCCTATGAGGTGCAGCTTCAAACTGCTCCTTCCTGCCTCCTGCTTGTTAAAGAAAGAAACCTCATAGTAGGATGCAGAGAGTAGTGTAAAGTAGTGTGAAGCTTCTTCTCATAGGAGTACACTGAGACTCTGCACTGGAGTTATGGGACAGAAGTTCCGTATCACTGATCTATCATTTGCTGCACATAGAAAAGACTCGGCATAGTAAGTGCAGTGTGATGATACTTTGAAGAGTCAGAGGCATAACAGAAAATGTAGGCTGCATTAAGGGAACCGAATAAGGGCCGCAAGATGGCAGATGGCGCATATACATGGCATATGAATTAAAAAGGAATACATACAAGTACAATGTCCTTTAATAACAGCCGATGCTGCAGTATATTGGCAAAATACTATTCTGGAGTTCAAGAGCAGATAGGAGCAAGTCAACAAGTGAAAAAATGGAGGACAAGTATTATTTTTTAACGTGTTTGGGAAATGTCCATTTTGCAAAATGACAGCAGACATGGGACATTGGCATTCAGGTAGGGTACCTATTTTATCCAGAATGCAAGGTGAGGAGCATACATTATCTTCATTTATTTTTTATGGTATGATTTTTCTGATCAAGTTATCACTATGGTAAATTGGCCTTACTGCAGTGCCCAATTACTGTATGAGTAACCAGACACCAAACCACTTGTAGATGGGGTCAGGGGCATAGAGAGAAATCATGGGGCTGCGTAGCAAAGGTCATTGGGTCAATTGGCCCTATATACTGCATATATTTACTTATTTTTTTAAAACATACATTGAGTATGTGTAGATACCTGCATATTATGCATGTGAAGAATACTATTGAGGTTTTTAGTCAGAGAAACTCCTTCCATCAACCACAGCAAAGCCTGTGGCTTGACTTGTAAAGCTTCTACCTCACATACAGGAGGTTCTGGGTTCAAGACACAACAGAAACAATCTATAAAAAAGAGTAGTAGTACCGGATGCCCTTCATGTGGGAGTGCCATAGAATAGAGCAGGGACTCGTTTAGAGCACAATTGAGATCAGCCTGAAACAGGGAAGGAGCTGAACTGACTCCATAGAGAGGAGGAGGACTCCATATAGCTTCCTTGCAGTGCTGTTATTCCGACTGGCAAGCCCCATAGGAACTATGTGGTCTGGATCTATTGATGGTATGCCACGGAATAGGGTTTCTGTCACCGTAGAAATGCAATGTAAGCTACAGGTAGCAGGAGGAGCTAGGAGATTGATATATAGTTTTATAGGAAAAGATTCTGTAAAACTTGTAATTTATTAATTTTAATTCCTGCTCATTCTGGACTTTGAAGTCCATGAGACGGTCCTATCAGTGACTTACAGCTATCTGTGTATGCACAGTCATAGAGGGAAGGCTGTCAAGTTTTACTGAATCTTTTCCCATAAAACTATATATCACCCTGCTCAGCGCCTCCTGCTCTATAACATGCTGCCTTCAGATCAGACACAATGTTCAATATGACAGGTTCCCTTTAAAAATATATTTTAATGAGAGATACTTATGGCTTATCCTAAGGATATGCAATAAATGTCTGTAAGGTGGGGTGGGGTCTTACCTCTAGGACCACGCCTATGAGAAGAATTGAGGTCCTTTGAGCACACTGGTCTGTTTCCATTGCTCCCATAGCCTAGAGCAGTGATGGCTAACCTCCGGCACTCCAGCTGTGGTGAAACTACGACTCCCAGCATGCTCCATTCATTTCCATGGAGTTCTGACAACAGCCAAGCAAGTGTACATCTTGGGAGTCGTAGTTTTACCACAGCTGGAGTGCCGGAGCTTAGCCATCACAGGCCTAGAGTGGGTCCAGGCATTCCAGTTTCATCCACTTTGCTGCAATCTGCAGACTATAGTTATAGCTATATAAAGTACACAAGACCCTCACTCTCCAACCTATATTTTTTTCAGTTATTGCATGCTGTGCTTATAACCATCAATGTCTATGGGAGAAAAGTCCAATTGACAAGTTCAGCTCTGCCACATCACCATAGGAATTAAATATTAAAATACTTAAAGTGGAATCCCACTTAAATTCATTTTACCATGTCATACAGACTGGTGAGAAAACAGAGGTAGATTTGCCTTCATCTGGAGGAAAGATTTAGTTCAATTCTCTAGTTCTGGATTTAACTACACTAGCATGACACAGTGGCTTGTTGGTACTTTTCCCCTGGCATCCAAGGCACAGTCCCTGCCAGCCACCACCTTAGATACACCCCTTCAATCGATCACATTGTAGGGGGTCCATCACTTATGACCTGTTCCAGTTTCCCAACTGAAGAAGCCACTGCACTTTATAAAAAGTTTTTAAAAATGCACCCTTTGCTGCTGCACAGAGCGTCGGAGACTGGCATGGTTCTCTGGATAGGTCTGCAAGTGATGTGTCTGATTGTAATCTTTGCTGTGCTCATGAATGATTGGCTAATAAGCATATGTAATGCCTACAGAGTTTTCCAAAAAAAAGTTAGCAGTATGACTGTGCCTCTTTGTACAAGGAACTGTTATTTTTAGGCTTCCCTAAAGTCTTTTTCAGCCTAAGTATTCCCTTATTCAGCTGCACAGCTAGATGCATTTCTCTTACAAGCAGGGGGCTTCTCTCTTCTTTGGAATCTGCCAGCACTGTACTGCAGTGATGTTCTTTCCATTACTCCCCACTATGTTTGTTTTCAGCTCCGGAGCTCACAGAACAGATAAGGAAGTGGAGATCACACTTACAGAAAGGGAGGAGGCTCCTGTGATGTTCAGAAGCTGTGTAGAAGCAGTTCTTTTATCAGGCTCACAATCTCAGCTAGCTCTGACACCCCCCCCCCCCCCCCCACTTTCTCTCAACTGTCTTCTGTGTCTCTGTTACCAAGGACAGATATTACCTGACAACAGGCAGTGGACTGCAACTTAGGTGGAAGTGAGACCCCTAGTGGCCATGACTTTTAAGCTTTTTTCAGAATGATGCAGGCAGATTTAAAAAAATGAAGTGATTTAGAAATTTTCAAGTTGCACCATTTTCTATTAAATGAAATTGTGTGAAAGTACAGTGACTATTTGAGGCTACTTTCACACTAGCGTTTTAGTTTTCTGGTATTGAGAGCCGTCATAGGGGCTCAATACCGGAAAAAAACGCTTCAGTTTTGTCCCCGTTCATTGTCAATGGGAACAAAATTGAACTGAACGGAATGCTCCAAAATGCATTTTGTTCCGTTTAGTTGCATTCCCAGCCCGGAGAGCAAGCCGCAACATGTTGTATTTTGCTTTCCTTCCTGGGATGCGGAGCAAGACGGATCCGGCATGACCCCCAATGCAAGTCAGTGCGGACTGATCCGTTTTCACTGCCACAATCTGCCACAATAGAAAACAGATCCGTCCTCCATTGACCTTCGATGGCGTTCATGACGGATCCGTCCTTGTTATGTTAAAGATAATACAACCAGATCCGTTCATAACGGATGCAGATGGTTGTATTATCAGTAAAAACACTAGTGTGAAAGTAGCCTAAGGCTTCATGAACATGGCTGTGTCCATATTTCGGTCTGCAAACAATACACTTCATATTTTTCTCACTCCCATCAATAGAAAGGACTATTCTTCATGCGGATAGCACATGGATGAAAAATACGGTCGTGTGTATGAGGCCTTAGCCTTGAATTCCCATAGAGAGCGCTGCACTTAACATCAATGACCCCCGATGTCAGAGACCAATCCAGAAAAGTGTTTTTTCCAGCAAGAGCTCACAAGAGTTTTTAACCAAAGGAAATGGGAAGACTCCGGTTGCTTATTAGCAGAAGCTCCATATAACAGCAATGATTTCTGTCACTTGTGATTTGTGCTTCCCAGACATGCCAACATTTTATGCAATCACAGCTTCATACATAAACACAACTGGCAAAAGTGCATTGTTAGGCACTTTCTGCTTCCAACTTTCCCTTAATTCTCAAATCATTACCATAAACCTCTGGAGGCCAAACACAGCACACAGGTTTATAACAATGAGACTGAGAAAGCTGCATCACAGCGACATCTAGTGGTTGTTCTAGCTAACTACACATGAGATAAGAACAGGTATATAAGTAATTTTATTTATTAGAATACATGTCAATGGACATTTCCTGTAACATTTCTGTAAATAATATTTGGATAGACATCATATTCTGATGTTAGAACCAGGCGATTATACAGAGATGAGCTGCAACACAAAGGCGCTGCCTATCTCTTCCTGCAAAAGTGATTTGTCACATTTGCTTTTAAAGGAAGTTCCCTCTATTTTGCCAACCAATGACTCACTGCCGTGTAGTGCTGTAATACCTGACACTGCCCATGTACAAGAGTGGTGCTATTTCTGGAATATTGGAGGCAGCCCTGTATTTCCAATCTCACATACTTACCAGTTCTGCAGTTGGTAAATTTGGGACAAACAGGCCCACTCCAGGAACACCCAACAAACCGTGCAGGACCACCCTGTCTGAATTTGCACCAGGGCCGGACTGGGACAAAAAATAGGCCCGGGCATTTTTGACTGAGCAGCCCAATCACATGACACCCAACAGGCCCCACCCCCTTGCAGTCTAGGGGTGGAGCCAAAACCGGAAGCACAATTGACTTTGTTTTCCGACTTGCATAACAGGAACCAGATGGATCTGTTTTGATTCCCATAGACTTTTATGAGGACGGAGAGCAAACGGAAAGCCTCTTGCAGAGTCTGCACTGTACAAGAGAGAGATAGCAGTGGCTGTGAAGGGAAAAGTTCCAGAGCGCAATGACTGCCCCAGAGCCTTTCTGCTGCCTGACCAACCGTATGCTGCCACAGCACCAGCCTGCAGGACATCAGAGAGGCCTGGGGTCCACATTATAGCACCACTACATTTACTTACTACATTTATAATAAAACAATTTACTTACAAAAGAAGCTATTAAGTTGTCTGCTTTGCCGTCCTCTGCTTGCTTCCACTGATTATTTGCCCTCCTTTCTGTCTCTCCTCGCAGGCGCACTGTTATGGGGGACCTGTGAATGACACACTGTTATGGGCATCAGTGGATGACACACTGTTATGGGCATCAGTGGATGACACACTGTTATGGGCATCAGTGGATGACACACGGTTATGGGGGCATCTGTGGATGACACTGTTATGGGCATTAGTTTATGACGCACTGTTATGGGCATCAGTGGATGATGCACTGTTATGGGCATCAGTGGATGACGCACTGTTATGGGCATCAGTGGATGACGCACTGTTATGGGCATCAGTGGATGACACACGGTTATGGGGGCATCTGTGGATGACACTGTTATGGGCATCAGTGGATGACGCACTGTTATGGGCATCAGTGGATGACGCACTGTTATGGGCATCAGTGGATGACGCACTGTTATGGGCATCAGTGGATGATGCACTGTTATGGGCATCAGTGGATGACGCACTGTTATGGGGCATCTGTGGATGACGCACTGTTATGGGGGATCTGTGGATGACACTGTTTCTGTGGATGATGCACTGTTATGGGCATCAGTGGATGACGCACTGTTATGGGGGATCTGTGGATGACAGTGTTTCTGTGGATGATGCACTGTTATGGGCATCAGTGGATGACGCACTGTTATGGGGCATCTGTGGATGACGCACTGTTATGGGGCATCTGTGGATGACACTGTTTCTGTGGATGACACTGTTATGGGGACATCTGTGGATGACGCACTGTTATGGGGGATCTGTGGATGACGCACTGGTATGGGCATCTGTGGATGACACTGGCATGGTGGCATCTGTGTGGATTGTGGAATGATGGAATCTGACACAGATACCGGGGGGGGGGCATCTGTGGATGACACTGTTATGGGTGGCCGGGGGGGATCTGTGGATGACACACATATATGGCAGCGCAAGCATCTTGTGCTATATAAATGTGTCATCATCCACATATCACATCTCCCCCCCCCCCCCATAACAGTGTCCCTCCCTATTGTAAGACGTCTGTTCCTTATGTAAGTGAGCTATTGAGCTTGTAAATAAACTTGTGCAAAGTATATGAGTAGTTAGTAACTAAACTACTCATATACTTTGCAGTTTGCACAAGTTTATTTACAAGCTCAATAGCTCTCTCACTTACATAAAGTTACTATCTAATATAATCTATCACTATCATCACTAACTTACCAAAGCCAGTTGGGCACTAGTACTGGGGCAGGCTGGCAGGCAGAAGCTGGTGGGCTGGTGCGGTGGTGGCTCCAGTCCAGTCCCGCTCTTCAACATTCAAACTAGGCGGCCGCGTAGCGTAACGTGCCGTCACTCACTACGTCACGTCGCACGCTCCTCCCTCTTTATTAATGAAGGCGGAGCAGGCGCGTGACGTCTGAGTGACGTTACGCTGCCGGCCGCCGGAAGATGGAGTCACAGAGGCCGGGCACAGGAGGCGGAGCAGTGGGGGTGGACTCACACAGTGAGTAAGTATGAGTGTGCGGTCGGGGCTGGCAGGAGGCGGAGCACAGGGAGGGGTGTGATTAGGCCATACCGGCACACCCACTCGAGCCCTGAGGCGGCCCGGCCCTGATCAGACAGATTATTAAGATGTGCGGCCGGGGCTGGCAGGAGGCGGAGCACAGACAGACAGGGGTGTGATTAGGCACACCCACTCGAGCCCTGAGGCGGCCCGGCCCACCGGGCAAATGCCCGGTCTGCCCTATGGCCAGTCCGGCCCTGATTTGCACACAACCTCTTTAACCCTTTCCCGCCCTGTGCCTAAATAGTATGTTATGGGAAGTACATACTTCCTATGAGCTGCTGTACTATTACAGTACAGTGATGTCGTGGGTCCAGAAGCTGTGCCCTTCCCCCCCAAGACTTGGTTGTGTTTGCTGTATTATACAACTAACATCCCGCTCTCACTGCTGGGGATCTGAGTTAGGGCTCATTCAGACGACCGTATTAATGGATCTGCATCCGTTCTGCAAAATTGCAGAATGGGTGTGGACCCATTCATTTCAATGGGGGCCGCAAAAGATGTGGACAGCACACCGTGTGCTGTTCGCATCCATAGTTCTGTTCCGTGTCCCCGGAAGAAAGATAAACAATATTAATTGCCGGCCATGTGCTGACCACAAAATGCATAACGGTATCCCACGGTATCCGTGTTTTGAATGAGCCCTTAATATGAATCCCAGCAGTTTAATCCCTTAGGTGCTGCAGTCAATACTGACAGCAGCATCTAGGTGGTTAGTCTTTCTCCACTTTGCAACACCACTGTGGGGTGCTAAGAAGCTGAAATGGCAGTCTGTAGTCTAACACTGGTCTCTAGGCCTGCCATGTTTGTGTTATAGCAGTGAATGGGGAACCACTGTGTCAACTGACTGGTTTGACTTTGGGCTAAACCTAAGGGTGTTACCCTGGCAGTCCCCTGGTATTCATCCTTTAACCCCAGTACACGGATCTGGACTTCCCTGCAGGGGCGCCACCAAAGCGCTAGTACTTGGAGTACTCCTGGTGTGGTTCACAGCTGACCCACAGGGTTAAGAGACACTAGTACAGAGCACTGAAGGATCAAGCAAGACTCATGGCAGTAACAAGCTGAGGTCAGGGCAGGCAGAGTTTATGCGAATACGTGGAACAGGTCCAAGATCATGATTGGCTGCAGAGGATCACATCAGTAAACAGGCAGAGGTTGGGTCAGGCAGCAGAGAGTCAGAATACAGAAAACACTCAGAGGTTGGTACATGGTCAAACAACAGAGAAAAAACACTATAGCAAGGTACTAGCAAGCTAGGAACATTATTGCTCAGGCAAGTGGTGTGAGAAACAGCACAGCATATATAGTAGAAGCTAATTGGAAACAGCCTAGTAGCAGCAACACACAGATCCATAGAGAGTATTAACTCTTGTAGTTCTGCACAAGGAAGTGAGGTTTAATAAAAAGACACAGGGTGAGTGGAGAAGTGCCTGTGCCCACAAGAAACAAAAGGGCAGCAGCGGACACAAGCTGCCAGCGTAACAGTATGAATGCCTATTAGGCCCGGTCAAATGTACTGTAACTGACATAATGCATTGCAATACAGAAGCATTGCAGCGTATTATATGGCAATCGTGGGATCACAAGTTCAAATTTATAGTGTTAAAGGAAATATGAATTATTCATATTTTGGGTTAATACTAATAATTAATATTCATAAATAGGCATGAGTCATCTATTGATGACTCCGCCTATTTATACTACAAACTGGATTCCCAAAAAGTTGGGACACTATACAAATCGTGAATAAATACTGAATGCAATGATGTGGAGGTGCCAACTTCTAATATTTTATTCAGAATAGAACATAAATCACAGAACAAAAGTTTAAACTGAGAAAATGTACCATTTAAGGGAAAAATATGTTGAATCAGAATTTCATGGTGTCAACAAATCCCCAAAAAGTTAGGACAAGGCCATTTTCTCCACTGTGTGGCATCTCCCCTTCTTCTTACAACACTCAACAGACGTCTGGGGACCGAGGAGACCAGTTTCTCAGGTTTAGAAATAGGAATGCTCTCCCATTCTTGTCTAATACAGGCCTCTAACTGTTCAATCGTCTTGGGCCTTCTTTGTTGCACCTTCCTCTTTATGATGCGCCAAATGTTCTCTATAGGTGAAAGATCTGGACTGCAGACTGGCCATTTCAGTTCCCGGATCCTTCTCCTACGCAGCCATGATGTTGTGATTGATGCAGAATGTGGTCTGGCATTATCTTGTTGAAAAATGCAGGGTTTTCCCTGAAAGAGATGACGTTTGGATGGGAGCATATGTTGTTCTAGAACCTGAATATATTTTTCTGCATTGATGGTGTCTTTCCAGACATGCAAGCTGCCCGTGCCACACGCACTCATACAACCCCATACCATCAGAGATGCAGGCTTCTGAACTGAGCGTTGATAACAACTTGGGTTGTCCTTGTCCTCTTTGGTCCGGATGACATGGCGTCCCAGATTTCCAAAAAGAACTTCGAATCGTGACTCGTCTGACCACAGAACAGTCTTCCATTTTGCCACACTCCATTTTAAATGATCCCTGGCCCAGTGAAAACGCCTGAGCTTGTGGATCTTGCTTAGAAATGGCTTCTTCTTTGCACTGTAGAGTTTCAGCTGGCAACAGCGGATGGCACGGTGGATTGTGTTCACTGACAATGGTTTCTGGAAGTATTCCTGAGCCCATTCTGTGATTTCCTTTACAGTAGCATTCCTGTTTGTGGTGCAGTGTCGTTTAAGGGCCCGGAGATCACGGGCATCCAGTATGGTTTTACGGCCTTGACCCTTACGCACAGAGATTGTTCCAGATTCTCAGAATCTTCGGATGATGTTATGCACAGTTGATGATGATAGATGCAAAGTCTTTGCAATTTTTCGCTGGGTAACAACTTTCTGATATTGCTCCACTATCTTTCTGCGCAACATTGTGGGAATTGGTGATCCTCTACCCATCTTGGCTTCTGAGAGACACTGCCACTCTGAGAAGCTCTTTTTATACCCAATTAGTAATACAAAAAAGTCTGCAGCACTCGTCAATTTGTAGTAAAAAAATAGTGTGGATTTATTCCATAATTAGACAGCAAGAGAATGCAACATTTCGACGTTTCGATTGGGTCTTTTTATACCCAATCATGTTGCCAATTGACCTAATTAGTGTTAATTGGTCTTCCAGCTCTTTGTTATGCTCAAATTTACTTTTTCCAGCCTCTTATTGCTACTTGTCCCAACTTTTTGGGGATTTGTTGACACCGTGAAAATTTGAATCAACGTATTTTTCCTTTAAAATGATACATTTACTCGGATTAAATGTTTGATCTGTCATCTACGTTCTATTGCAAATAAAATATTGACATTTGCCATCTCCACATCATTGCATTCAGTTTTTATTCACAATTTGTTTAGTGTCCCAACTTTTTGGGGATCCGGTTTGTAGAAATACAAACTAATTAACTTCCTTGTTGTCCTTACTTTGAACCGTACTATATGCGTTATACTACTACTACGGCGGTGACTACAACGAGACTATATGCTGTGCTTTGAACAATAAAGTATGTTTATTAACACAATAACACGTCTACAGTCTATTGATTTACGCACATACCGCAATATAATAACATAATACTAACAGCACTATATATATATATATATATATATATATACATATATATACAGTTGCAAGAAAAAGTATGTGAACCTTTTGGAATGATATGGATTTCTGCACAAATTGGTCATAAAATGTGATCTGCTCTTCATCTAAGTCACAACAATAGACAATCACAGTTTGCTTAAACTAATAACACACAAAGAATTAAATGTTACCATGTTTTTATTGAACATACCATGTAAACATTTACAGTGCAGGTGGAAAAAGTATGTGAACCCCTAGACTAAAGACATCTCCAAGAGCTAATCGGAGTGAGGTGTCAGCCAACTGGAGTCCAATCAACCAGATTGGAGGTGTTAGTTACAGCTGCCCTGCCCTATAAAAAACACACACCAGTTCTGGGTTTGCTTTTCACAAGAAGCATTGCCTGATGTTGAATGATGCCTCGCACAAAAGAACTCTCAGAAGACCTACGATTAAGAATTGTTGACTTGCATGAAGCTGGAAAGGGTTATAAAAGTTATCAGTCCACGGTAAGACAAATTGTCTATAAATGGAGAAAGTTCAGCACTGCTGCTACTCTCCCTAGGAGTGGCCGTCCTGTAAAGATGACTGCAAGAGCACAGTGCAGACTGCTCAATGAGGTGAAGAAGAATCCTAGAGTGTCAGCTAAAGACTTACAAAAGTCTCTGGCATATGCTAACATCCCTGTTAGCGAATCTACGATACGTAAAACACTAAACAAGAATGGATTTCATGGGAGGATACCACAGAGGAAGCCACTGCTGCACGTTTACAGTTTGCACAAGAGCACCTGGATGTTCCACAGCAGTACTGGCAAAATATTCTGGGGACAGATGAAACCAAAGTTGAGTTGTTTGGAAGAAACACAAAACACTGTGTGTGGAGAAAAAGAGGCACAGCACACCAACATCAAAACCTCATCCCAACTGTGAAGTATGGTGGTGGGAGCATCATGGTTTGGGGCTGCTTTGCTGCGTCAGGGCCTGGACGGATTGCTATCATCAAAGGAAAAATGAATTCCCAAATTTATCAAGACATTAGGAGAACTGTACACCAGCTGAAGCTCAACAGAAGATGGGTGTTGCAATGGGACAAAAGCATAGAACAGGATTACCCAAAGCATAGAAGTAAATCAACAACAGAATGTCTTAAACAGAAGAAAATACACCCTCTGGAGTGGCCCAGTCAGAGTCCTGGCCTCAACCCGATTGAGATGCTGTGGCATGACCACAAGAAAGCGATTCACACCAGACATCCCAAGAATATTGCTGACCTAAAACAGTTCTGTAAAGAGGAATGGTCAAGAATTACTCCTGACCATTGTGCACGTCTGATCTGCAACTACAGGAAACGTTTGGTTAAAGTTATTGCTGCCAAAGGAGGTTCAACCAGTTATTAAATCCAAGGGTTCACATACTTTTTCCACCTGCACTGTGAATGTTTACATGGGGTGTTTAATAAAAACATGGTAACATTTAATTATTTGTGTGTTATTAGTTTAAGCAGACTGGGATTGTCTATTGTTGTGACTTAGATGAAGATCAGATCACATTTTATGACCAATTTGTGCAGAAATCCATATCATTCCAAAGGGTTCACATACTTTTTATTGCAACTGTATATATATATATATATATATATAATAGAGATGTGGACTACATTCTTTGAATCAGCTAGGAAAGCTCTCACATACTCCAGCTCTCAGACAACACCTTATCTTCTCCAGAGCACAAAGGTTCCATTCTACTGAAGAGAACACGCCTCCTCGCTACCTCATATATGCTTTTCTGTTGTTAGAAAAGACTCCATTACAAGATGGCGCCTGTAGTTAGATATTTACATCGTTCACATAACAATGCACAGTGTGCAGATGCCAAGTGTTATCTCTTTTCAGATTTTCATATGTTAGCTAATGTAACAATGCCACATGCCTCAGGGTTAATTCCCCTCTGATGACTTTATAAACTGCTGTACTTCCTGTAATATATGAGAATTTGCTTTGACCCCAGTGTGTGTGTCACAGTTATCTTCTTACGTGCACGTAAAACCCTTGGGTTACTATTAATTTGGAGCAGTAGAGCAAACATGATCAGCCCTGATTAAGGGCATTTTTAACAGTTGGCGCCCAACGTGGGGCTCAGGAGAAGTAACGTCGCTAGCCGAAGTTTGGGGTTCCCAGGGCACGGTGGAACACGCTTGAGGACGAGGACTGCAACCTCACAGAGACCAGGTGAGAAAATTTGGTTACCTCATCTGCCTCTTACTGCTCCACTGTGCTGTGGTAATCTGTTCTGCTATTGAGGTTACATACGTAGTAGCAACTTCGGTTGATGTCAAATCCTGAGTTCCTAGAATCCTAGAGGAAAATTTGAGTTTGCTCTTCTGTGGTTGTGTTTTGTGTCTTGTCTGTGTGGTTTGTGTCAGGCACCTTCACAGTTAACGGTTAAGCAGAGCAAGAGATTTCCCCACAGCAGGGGGGGCAGAGCTGGATCAGGGGCTACTGGAACCTGTCTATCGGTCTAGATAGAGGGTGTAGCCCTGGTGCTCAGCTGCGGGACAGAGCTGCTTCAGGGACTACTGAAACCTGGCTATTGATCGAGATAGGGGGTGTAACCCTGGTGCTCTGAGACGGAGCTTGAGCTTGAACCAGGGGTTATGTGCCCTCGAGATAGACGGAGTAACTCCCGGTAGCCCCAGCGGGGTGGAAAAGCAGGGGGTTACAGATCTTCATGTGCCAGCAAGAAAGCAGGAGCAGAGGGCGTAACCTCTGGGAGTCCCAGCAGGACTATCTGCCTGGAGTGGCGGAGGGTTGGTCCTGGACTGGCGGACCAGACATGGTCGCCAGGGAAGAAACAGTTAATAACCTGCATAGAGGTGAGCCCTGCTTGGGAGTGTGAAGCAGAAGGTGCTTGCTTCTCTCTTGGTTGTAAGTGAATAAATCCATGGGACTCTCGCCCTCTGCCCGAGGGCGAATATACAGCCCATCAGTTGGTGGCCCGGGAAGAGGGTAGCAAGCATATTAAGCATTATAAAAGGTTGATGAAGATATCTGGTGGTCAAGAAAATGGAGAGTTAAACTTCGCAATGTGGAGGAAAGTTTTGGCACAGTGTCATGGAAAATTGTGTGATGAAGGCTTAATTAGTGCTGCGCAGGCTTGGCAGCTAACAGCAGACTGCCTGGCTGCTAACGGAGGATCAGAGAGATGGGATGAAGCTCTGAAGGCATATGTCTATATGCCACAGAGTGGAACACCGCTGCCCTATGATGGCGCCGGTGGAGCAGTATCTGGTGAATCGCACTCTGAGGGGCTCCGAGCCACTATATAGTTTCAGCCTGATGGTACAGTCACCCTTTCCACTCCCCTTCAGCCAGAGGAGACAGTCATGTTGGCCGCTCTTATGTCCCTAGAAGACTGTCCACTCGCTGTAGGAAAAAAGGACCACAGGATGAAGGCAGGCTTCGGGTGCAGCCTGTGATGGTACACCTGAAACCAGGTGCTGTTCTCCATCGCAAACCGCAGTATGCCTTGTCTGTAGCGCAGATGGACGCTGTCACTCAGCAGTTACGGCTTTCTTAAAAGCTGGTGCCAAAATTCCCACCACCTCTCCCTGTAACACGCCCCTTTTCCTAGTGAGGAAGAAAGGTAAAAAAGGACAACCTGACACTTACAGGATGGTTCATGATCTTCTGGCTGTGAATGAAGCAACCGTCTTGGAAACTCCGATTGTACCAAACCCCAACACCCTGCTCTCTGCAATACCACTGGATGCAGTGGCCTTTACAGTCATTGACCTAGCTAATGCCTTCTTTTCTATGCCTTTACACCCTGAATGTCAATACCTTTTTGCCTTCACCCATGCAGAATCACAGTATACCTGGACAGTCATGCCGCAACGAGCTCAAAATAGCCCATCCCAGTTCAGTAAAGCCATGTCTTCTATCTTGGAAGATTGGAGGCAAGTTCATGATGATGTTGTCCTGCTCCAGTATATAGATGATCTTTTGTTCTGCGCACAGTACACCTGTGTGTGTTCAGATGCCTCGCTTTCCTTGCTCATTTTCCTGTCAGATCAGGGATGCAAGGTTTTTAAAGACAAAATCCAGTGGTGTCAATCAAAAGTAGTGTTCCTCGGACACTGCCGTGCCTTAGTCCTGGTGCAAAACACCTTACAGAAGAGAGGAAAAAGGCTATCTTGCAGATCCAAGAACCAACTACCTCAAAACAGATGCAGGCCTTCCTAGGCCTCATCTTGTACTGCCACCCTTAGATCGTAGATGCTTCCATCCTCATGCAACCACTGTATGACTGCATACCGCACACTCCATTCTATCTGACGCTAAACTCTGTTTTAATCAGTTGAAGGCAGCGGCTTCTTCCTCTCCTGCCTTAGGATTGCCTAATTACAGCCTGCCTTGTTATACTGTATGTCAGTGGCATAGATAGAAATGACTGGGCCCCACAGCAAATTTTTTAATGGGGCCCCCTTCCCCCAGTAATTTTTTTGCAGCCCCTTCCTTTAATGCCGCCCTCATTCCTGTGGCTAGTAAAAATCGTTCTCTCAGACCAGGCCCAGCAGCTTTTCCATCCATTTTCTACACTGTCATTACTGTCACTGTATATAATTTCATTGTGTAATACTGTTGAGGGGGCCCTGACAAAATCTTGTAGTCCTCATTCTAGATGGGCCCCTTCTGGGTCAGGGCCCCAAAACAGCTGCTTCCCCTGCTTCCCCTATAGTTACGCCCCTGCTGTATGTCATGGAACGTCAGGGACATGCCACAGTGCTCCTTACCCAAAGCCACGGGGGCAGAAACATGCCTCTAGGCTACTACTCAGCCTGCTTGGATCCAGTTGCTCGGGGGACCCCTTCCTGTATACATGCCATTGACGCCTGCCATCTTCTTCTGGACAAGACTTCTGATATTGTCCTGGGTGACCCGTTGCAGATTTTGTTACCCCCCCCCCCCCATGACATATCTGCAATTCTCCAGCAAACTCAACCCAAACATCTCTCAGCTGTTAGACACCTTCGTATGCAGTGTTCTCTTCTTCTTCTGGAGACTGTGTCTATCTCTAGGTGTCATGTCCTCAAGGGGGGATTGTTGAGGAGGGAGATGTTTATTCTGATGATGCTTTTTACTCTGGAGATTGCCATGATTGCCTGGAATTGATTAAGCAAGATACTGCGCCTTTCCCGAACGTGACTGAAACAATACTGGACAATCCTGATTTCAATCTGTTGTGGATGAATCTCGATATGCAGATGATCAAGGCAGATATCATACTGGATATGTAGTTACCTCCTTACATGATGTGCTACAAGCCTCTCCTCTTTCTCTGGACAAGTCTGCCCAGGAGGCTGAACTGATAGCCCTCACTCAGGCCTGCAAGATGGCTGAGGGGAAGACTGCCAACATATACTCGGATTCCAGATACGCTTTTGGAGTAGCTCATGATTTTGGCCCCATCTGGAAGAGCCACATTTTCATCACTGCAAGTGGAACTCCTGTAAAACATGCTGAAGCTGTGCAAGTGCTCATGGAGGCCCGGACACTCCCTAAGCAGGTGTCCATACTTAAAGGGATTCTGCAGTTTGCTTAAACTGATTATCTATCCTCTGGATAGATCATCACTATCTGACCGGAGGGGGTCCGACACCAGGGACCCCCGCCGATCAGCTGTTTGAGAAGGCAGCGGCGCTCCAGCAGTGCCATGGCCTTCTCACTGTTTACCGCTGGCCCAGTGGCGTCACGACTAGTATCAATGGCCTGGGCGCGGCTAAGCTCCGTTCATTTGAATGGTTCCAGCCCCCCACTAAAAGGCCTGCTGAGAATGATGCCCTGTCTGGTCTTCCTATTGGGAGGGGGCCAATGTTCATACTGGGCCTCAGATGCCTCGAGTGGCACATGGGTCTTCTGGGTAAATACCACAGAGCCAATACAGGTCTTTGAATTTGACTTCTGTGATGTTGCTGATTGCAGATGGTATAACAGTTAAATGTTTGATTTTGCTTCCCTGCAATACTATGTATGTGTTACCAGGACCGATAATGAGTACTGTGCTGCCTGGTCCGATGTACTCACTAATACAGGAGTCAGCAGGGGATACAAACCAGCTGAGGGGATGCAAAGAAAGGATAAGAGGGGAAAACCTCTTGTAACCAGAATGTATTTAAATACCAAGAGTATGGGAAAAACTCAGCTCAAAACATGTCAAAAATATCCCACAGATCAAGGGGGGGGGGGCCCTTGGGTTGTCATCCATTAATACTGACAATAGAATCCCCCCAACCAACAGATGGGAATGTATGTTTTTAGGAAATATCCCTCTGATAAATATGGGCCCTGGGGACAGTTCCACCTTAAGGACATCGCAGACAGACCTATCCCAAATCCTACCCCTAGTTCACAGCCAATACAAAAGCCCAACCCCTTGTTACCGGGGAAAATAGCTAGACCCCTCTTTACTGTAGAGGAAACATTGGCAGTGGAAACAGGATTTTCTGCCCGTAATTTTTAGTTGGAATGGATGAAGTACACGGCATCACAGGTTAAACAGATCTGGGTGTATCACCTGTGCCACAGCCAGACCACACTTAGGAACTGTGCCCCTTCACCTAAGTCCTAGTCAATATTCATGCTTTACAAGCATGTATGTGAATCACACTGCCGATATGACTGACTGCAAGGTTTGGGAAGAGAAGTTCCCAATCTTAAGAGAAACCCCTGAACCTGGGGGAGGGATAACCATATACAAAAGAAAATTACACCTGTTTTGAAATAGAGGGCAAAAAAGTGAAAAACATGGACAGGTTTCCTGAAGGATATTGTGGAACTGTGGTGAATACCACCGGTGAATCAAAGTCATTTGATGAACCAGATTCAAATGAAACCTGCTGTACTGTAATTCCTGATAACCTAGGACCAAATGGTCAGGTCATGAATGCCCTGAAGGGATTTACTTCTCTTTCAGAATTAAAGAGAAATTCTGGGGTGGATAATTCATGTGAAAACTGGATTAAAAATTGGAAACAGACCTTGTTACAAATTGAAATGGTTTTAATCATGGTATTATTGATCCTTGCAGTAATTGTCTGTTGATTCATCCCCTGCATTAGGAGGCTTCTGCTCAAAGCCGTAGCTGAGCCTACCCCGGAGAAAATCATGAGAGAATTTCATGAGGATGGGAGACAAAGTCCACTTAGTTCTGTTGGTCCCCCCCCCCGCTGCTTACGACGCCACCTGGAGATCATCGACCATAGGGACTGACATCTGACTTCCCAATGCTTAGTCCAGTGTCATGGGAGGCTATACACTTGGATAGGTTGCATGGAAGCTGGCAAAGAGGATTCGGAGCATCGGGACAGATGTGCTAGGCTTTCATTTGGGAAAAAATAAGGTCTGATAGAGATGTTCTGATAGAGATGTGGACTACATTCTTTGAATCAGCTAAGAAAGCTCCCACATACTCCAGCTCTCAGACAACACCTTATCTTCTCCAGAGCACAAAGGTTCCATCCTACTGAAAAGAACAGGCCTCCTTGCTACATCATATATGCTTTTCTGCTGTTAGAGAAGACTCCATTACAAGATGGCGCCTGTAGTTAGATATTTACATAGTTCACATACCAGAGTTAGGAAAACAATGCACAATGCGCAAATGCCAAGTGTTATCTCTTTTCAGATTTTCATATGTTATCAAATGTAACAATGCCACAGGCCTCAGGGGGAATGCCCCTCTGATGACTTTATAAACTGCTGTACTTCCTGTAATAAATGAGAATTTGCTTTGACCCCAGTGTGTATATCACAGTTAGCTTCTTCCGTGCACCTAAAACCCTTGGGTTACTATAAATTTGTAGCAGTAGAGCAAACGTGATCAGCCCTGATTAAGGGCATTTTTAACATATATTACAATAATAGCACTATGATAATACTCCTAACTACACTAGCAAATTCCACAATTCCACCCCACAATCTATCTAGATATACACTTACATACACATTATTAACAGCACCCAACCCAGCCTGGCTATATACTGTCCCTATGGGGAAACACACTGCAGGGAACACAATGCAGGCCAGGGGTGAACATGGGTAAATCAGGGCAGGGGTATTAGGAGTAATGATACTTAGCCCATCAAGGATGCAGGGCAGTAGGGATTAATACCAAGAATGCAGGGCAGCAGGGGATAATAGCAAGGATGCAGGGCAGTAGGGGTTAATGATACTTAGCCCATATGTCTCGGCTGCTCGGTCCATCCTCCTCCCTTCCTGTTCTTCTCTTTCCTTCCATGGGGGGGTGCTCTCCTCTCCTGAGCGCTGCCTGTGCTCTCCTTCTGGTTAAATTCAACTCTTCTGGGGCTGATAGGGTTAACTGCCTCCTTCTATGGGGGGGTGCTCTCCTCCCTGTTCGCAGCGCTGCCTGTTCTAGGGGTGCTTGGGTTCCCTCCTCTTGAGCGCAGCGTTGCTGGTTATTTAAACCCGGCCTTGCTCGCTCCCAACCTCCCACGTTGCAGGCGTTCGCACGCACGCCTGCAGCCAAGTCCACGTGGGTTGGCACTGTGAAATGATGTCACCACACCAGCCCGCGTGTCCTGGCACGCTCTTCCAGGCGGGGGATGATTTGAATCTCCTGCCTGTGAAGCGACCACGCATCTCTGGCGCTGAGAATTCGATCCTTTGTCTCTTGATGCGTCCTCAACTGGACAATGGTCTAGTTATCTGGGCGGCATCCCCCCGTGCAGGAGAGCCGGAATGTGCCTGCAGGAGGATTAGGCGGGGGGGGGGGCACCTGTGACTGGGGGGGATATCTATGGCCGCATTTGGGATATATATATATATATATATATATATATATATATATACAATCGTGGCCAAAAGTTTTGAGAATTACATAAATATAGAAAATTGAAGTTTTTATAATAGCAATTTGCATATACTCCAGAATGTTATGAAGAGTGATCAGATGAATTGCATAGTCCTTCTTTGCCATGAAAATTAACTTAATCCCAAAAAAAAACTTTCCACTGCATTTCATTGCTGTCTTTAAAGTCAGTAATCGTCTTGTTAACTCAGGTGAGAATGTTGACGAGCACAAGGCTGGAGATCATTATGTCAGGCTGATTGGGTTAAAATGGCAGACTTGACCTGTTAAAAGGAGGGTGATGCTTGAAATCATTGTTCTTCCATTGTTAACCATGGTGACCTGCAAAGAAACGCGTGCAGCCATCCTTGCATTGCATAAAAATGGCTTCACAGGCAAGGATATTGTGGCTACTAAGATTGCACCTCAATCAACAATTTATAGGATCATCACGAACTTCAAGGAAAGAGGTTCAATTCTTGATAAGAAGGCTTCAGGGCGTCCAAGAAAGTCCAGCAAGCGCCAGGATCGTCTCCTAAAGAGGATTCAGCTGCGGGATCGGAGTGCCACCAGTGCAGAGCTTGCTCAGGAATGGCAGCAGGCAGGTGTGAGCGCATCTGCACGCACAGTGAGGCGAAGACTTTTGAAAGATGACCTGGTGTCAAGAAGGGCAGCAAAGAAGCCACTTCTCTCCAAAAAAAACATCAGGGACAGATTGATCTTCTGCAGAAAATATGGTGAATGGACTGCTGAGGACTGGGGCAAAATCATATTCTCCGATGAAGCCTCTTTCCGATTGTTTGGGGCATCAGGAAAAAGGCTTGTCCGGAGAAGAAAAGGTGAGCGCTACCATCAGTCCTGTGTCATGCCAACAGTAAAGCATCCTGAGACCATTCATGTGTGGGGTTGCTTCTTATCCAAAGGGAGTGGGCTCACTCACAATTTTTGCCCAAAAACACAGCCATGAATAAAGAATGGTTCCAAAACACCCTCCAACAGCAACTTCTTCCAACAATCCAACAACAGTTTGGTGAAGAACAATGCATTTTCCATCACGATAAGGCAAAAGTGATAGCTAAGTGGCTTGGGGACCAAAACGTTGACATTTTGGGTCCATGGCCTGGAAACTCCCCAGATCTTAATTACATTGAGAACTTGTGGTCAATCCTCAAGAGGCGGGTGGACAAACAAAAACCCACTAATTCTGACAAACTCCAAGAAGTGATTATGTAAGAATAGGTTGCTATCAGTCAGGAATTGGCCCAGTTAATTGAGAGCATGCCCAGTCGAATTGCAGAGGTCCTGAAAAAAAAGGGCCAACACTGCAAATACTGACTCTTTGCATAAATGTCATCTACTTGTCGATAAAAGCCTTTGAAACGTATGAAGTGCAGGTAATTATATTTCACTACATCACAGAAACAACTGAAACAAAGATCTAAAAGCAGTTTAGCAGCAAACTTTGTGAAAACTAATATTTGTGTCATTCTCAAAACTTTTGGCCACGACTGTATATATAAATGGAAAAATGGACAGCACTCCAAGATAATAAAATAAACAAAAATGTATTCACCCATGTGGAACAAAATAGCAGCAGCGACGTTTCAGCTCATCCATAGAGCCTTCCTCAAGCAAATAAGACATGTATCTAGTGACATATATATAGGCAAATTAATTTCAAAAACACAAGTGCATAAGTGATGCTAATAACCAGCAATATAGTAAAATTAAATTAAAGACATGATTAGAGACATATATTTAAACAGTGATCACATAATTTCATCATAGAGAATACCTAAAAACATAGAAATATATCCATATTAAAAATATAATGCATCATAATGTTTATTTAATGTGTATCGTAAATAAGTGCTCAATTAATACCAGGTGATGTGAATCCAAATCATGTTGTGACACATCGGAGCGTGAGAGTGGACTAACCACTGTACATACCATTCAGGTGTGGAGGCAACCCCATGCATACATGATGCCGAAATCTCGGCGTGCTGTAACCCGTACTGCGCCTGTGCCAAACTCAGCTAAAGTGCAAACAGGAAACGGTCATGCTGGCTCCTCCCTGCGCCTGTGCACTTGAGCCATGAGCCAGCATGCACCATGTTGGTAGTGGTATTCAAGTGCCTATGAGCCAGCGCATGCGTATATACATACTGATCCACACAGCGCCATCTTCGTAAAGGTACCTGTCACTAAACTCATTCTGAGACAGGGATATATGTACATCTTATGGTGTAAAAAGGAGCAGGAGAGAGGCGACATCCTATCAGAGACATTAACCCTCTCCCCTATTGGACCATATCTGCATAGACGCACAACACCTCAGTATCGAGCGCCCATACCGTTTGGTCCCATAATCAGCCCCGTCACCAAATCTTTGAGGGTTCTCCTCATGTTACAAACCACTAGCAACATCCATTATTATACTATTGGCACACTTGCAGTACAATGTAAATCATAATAAACTGTATACATGAAGGTCGCAATCCAACCAGAATGAATCCATACATGACGACTACCACCTCCCCACTCTGGTCCATCACAGCATCTATAAGTGTAA
This sequence comes from Bufo gargarizans, assembly GCF_014858855.1. Lineage (NCBI taxonomy): Eukaryota > Metazoa > Chordata > Amphibia > Anura > Bufonidae > Bufo > Bufo gargarizans. The sequence continues at coordinate 135,332,194 of NC_058085.1, forward strand.
GAAAAAAGAAAAATTAGAACAAAAACATACCTGTTTGTTCTACTCATTGAATATAAAATGTGTTATTCTGCATATCACCATATATACAAGAGGTTGATGGAGCGAAATAGAACAGGGGGTGACAGCAAGCCAACCCTCATACAAACACTCCTGGATTATACTCAACATTAAGACCCATAGGTTTGAGACTGTTGAGTGTTTAAATCCAGTGCATCTACCTTTTTTTTAAGTGTTGTTCTATTGCCCCCTCTCCTAAGGGAGGGGAACATGGTCAATAATCCAACACTTCAAATCTTTCTCTACATGATTACAGTCAGTGAAATGCTTTGGTACAGGTAAGTCACGCTGTTTCTTGCGTATGGACAACCGATGGTTACTTAATTTTGAGATCTGTGGAAGTCTCGCCCACATAGAGCAGTTTGCAGGGACATGTTAATACATATATAACATAGTTTGAGTTACATGTAAGGTGGTATCGTAGGGGATATACCACTCCTGTACTTGGGTGTCTGAATTCTGTGACTCTACAAATGAAACTGACACAGCAAAGGCAGGGAAAACTACCTCTGCCCGGCTGTGTCAGTGTGGTTTGTCTCATCCTATTCTTAGGACCAACATCCGCTTTAGTTAATTGATCACGTAAATTCCTCGTCCTGCGGTATGCAAACAATGGAGGTGATTTAAATTCTGCGATCCTGCCTAGACAACTCTTCAGAATACCCCAGTGTCGTCGAATTATTTGATTGATCCCTGCACTACTTTCGGTGTATGCCGAAATAAATGGAATTCTGTCGCAATTCCCCTCGGACTGTTTACTGATCAAACTGTCCTTTCTGTCAATATTAGATACCTTCTCTCTGTGTTTTTAATAAATTGTGTGGGTATCCCCTCTTCCTAAATCTTTCAGTCATAGTATCTAGCGTAGTGTCAAGTATGTTGTCATTGGAAACGATGCGCTTTGCCCTCAGAAACTATGAAAAGGGAATATGTTTGATTGTGTCCCTGGGATGATTGCTATCAAAGCGTAAGATTGTATTTTTGTCCGTAGGTTTGGTATATAAACTTGTATGTAATCTTCCTTCCTAGTACCTCACAGTAGTATCTAGAAATTGTATCTCCAATTCTGAGTGTACCAATGTGAATTGCAAATCCACATTGACATTGTTAAGTGCCATATGGAACTCCAGCAATTGCTTGGAATCACCAGTTCATATGAGGAAGATGTCGTCGATATATCACCACCACCTCAGAACATGTCTGAAGTGGTGGGACAGATAGACGACATCCTCCTCAAATACCCTCATGAAGATATTGGCGTACGTTGGGGCCACATGGAACCCCATCGCCACGCCTCGTACCTGCTTGTAATAGCTGTCCTGGAACAGAAAATAGTTATATCTCAAAATGATGTCAAGTGATCTGAGAATAAAGTCATTTGTCATGGTGCAAAGTGTGGACATGTCTAACATACGTTTTACTGCTGCGAGACCCAGGTCATGATCTATGGAGGTGTATAGCGATGTAACATCAAATGAGGCTAGAGTAATACACTGTGTATCAGGTATCTCAATCGCCTCCAGTTTGCATAAAAAATCTGTGGTGTCCTGTATATATAATTCACCCCCTATAGAAAAAGTACGTAAAACCTTGTCCAAGAATATAACCAAGTGACTAAAGATGGAGTCAGACCCTGAAACTATAGGACGGCCGGGGGGATCAACAAGGGACTTGTGCACCTTAAGCAGTACATATATCACTGGTGTGACAGGATGGACCACTGTAAGATATTCACATAGACCCTCATCGATAACCCCCCGCCCCCACAGTATCGTTCAGACAGTCTTTGATGACCTTGGCTATAATAAACTTGGGATCAGAGTCAATACTCTGATAGACATTGGTATGACCTAGTTGTGTCATAATCTCTGCAATATATTTGGAAGTGTCCATGATGACCACCGCACCCCCCCCCCCTTATCAGCTGGCTTAACTGTAAGGAGGGGGTCATGTCTCAATGAATCCAACGCTTCCATCTCTAGCATAGTGAGATTGAGGTGTTGAAATCCCTTGTCATCAGGAGTGGACTTCAAGACCACAATGTCCGTTTTCACAGCGGCTATAAAAGCTTCAACGGCAGGTTCACATACAACAGGTGTGAACCCACTCTTGATGGACAGATCAAAAATTTTTAAGGAAAGTTCACTAGATTGTGGAATATTAACTTTTGATTTATCGCTAAACCAAACCTTAGGTTTAATATTGCGAAAAAAAGCATTCAAGTCAGTATCCACATCAAACCAATCTACCAAACTGTTAGGACAGAAAGAAAGTCCCATGCCCAGGACACTCACTTGTGCAGTTGTGAGGACCCTGGAAGACAGATTGATCACGGTTATCTCCTCCTGGATATCTGTGTTTTGTTGACCGTGATGCGTGTTTTGTTGTTCCTCAATCTCGTTCCGGGGTCGTCTGTAGTGTTCTTGTCTAACTTTTTGCCTAAAAAAGAGGCCTGTTCAGATGTAGATTGCTGTGTATTCCTTTTATGTTTTCTCATCCCCTTGAACTGCTTGTGTTCATCTTCAGACATCAATGTTAATAGGGACAGCTCCACATCAGCAGTGCCCATATTGTTATTGGATAACTCAAGTTGCAAAAACTCTATGTTGAGTAAAATAAAGTCCAAGGAATAACTATTAGATAATACCAAAAAAAATTTACAAAAAATCGGATTGTCCAAAAAAGATTTGGTCGTAAATTAGACCTCATACCTCGTGGTATCCGTTGCATTCTGTGATACTCTCCAAGGGTGGTCATATGTAAACGTTGAGATACAGCTTTTCTTGAGAGAAACTCGTATTTCTTCTTCAGTTCTTTAACTGATGGAGTGTTGAGGAAGGCGGCATCTCCATCTATCCCCTGTAAAATTCGCTCCCTCTCCTCCTGGGTATAGGTAGAACCACATGTAGGATTCAAATCCATAATAAAAAAAATTAAAAGATTAAAAAATTCACAAAGTATAAACTATGTAAAAAAACGTGCTCAGGCCAATTAAGCTCATATATAAAAAAGGACAAAATTGGCACCACCGCAATTGGCAGTAATGGCTAACCTTGGCACTCCAGTTGTGGTAAAACTACAACTCCCAAGATGCCCCCCTTGCTTGGCTGCTTTCAGAACTCTATATAAATAAATGGAGCATGCTGGGAGTCGTAGTTTCACCACAGCTGGAGTGCCAAGGTTAGCCATCACTGTCCTAGGGCATAGGCTGATGGCCCAATATATAAATGGAAAAATGGACAGCACTCCAAGATAATAAAATAAACGAAAATGTATTCACCCATGTGAAACAAAATAGCAGCAGCGACGTTTTGGCTCATCCATAGAGCCTTCCTCAAGCAAATAACACATGTATCTAGTGACATATATATAGGCAAATCAATTTAAAAAACACAAGTGCATAAGTGATGCTAATAACCAGCAATATAGTAAAATTACATCAAAAACATGATTAGAGACATATATTTAAACAGTGATCACATAATTTCATCAAAGAGAATACCTTAATACATAGAAATATATCCATATTAAAAATATAATGCATCATAATGTTTATTTAATGTGTATCGTACATAAGTGCTCAATTAATACCAGGTGATGTGAATCCAAATCATGTTGTGACACATCGGAGCGTGAGAGTGGACTAACCACTGTACATACCATTCAGGTGTGGAGGCGACCCCATGCATACATGATGCCGAAATCTCGGCGTGCTGTAACCCGTACTGCGCCTGTGCCAAACTCCGCTAAAGTGCAAACAGGAAACGGTCATGCTGGCTCCTCCCTGCGCCTGTGCACTTGAGCCATGAGCCAGCATGCACCGTGTTGGTAGTGGTATTCAAGTGCCTATGAGCCAGCGCATGCGTATATACATACTGATCCACACAGCGCCATCTTGGTAAAGGTACCTGTCACTAAACTCATTCTGAGACAGGGATATATGTACATCTTAGGCTACTTTCACACTAGCGTTCGATCGGATCCGTTCTGAACGGATCCGATCATATTAATGCAGACGGAGGCTCCGTTCAGTACGGATCCGTCTGCATTAATAACTTAGAAAAAATTCTAAGTGTGAAAGCAGCCTGAGCGGATCCGTTCAGACTTTCAATGTAAAGTCAATGGGGGACAGATCCACTTGAAGATTGAGCCATATGGTGACACCTTCAAGCGGATCTGTTCCCATTGACTTACATTGTAAGTCTGAACGGATCCGCTCGCCTCCGCACGGCCAGGCGGACAGCTGAACACTGCAAGCAGCGTTCAGCTGTCCGCCTGTCCGTGCGGAGGCGAGCGAAGCGGAGGCTGAACGCCGCCAGACTGATGCAGTCTGAGCGGATCCGCTCCATTCAGACTGCATCAGGGCTGGACGGAGGCGTTCGGGTCCGCTCGTGAGCTCCTTCAAACGGAGCTCACGAGCGGACCGGCGAACGCTAGTGTGAAAGTAGCCTTATGGTGTAAAAAGGAGCAGGAGGGAGGTGACATCCAATCAGAGACATCAACCCTCTCCCCTATCGGACCATATCTGCATAGACGCACAACACCTCAGTATCGAGCGCCCATACCGTTTGGTCCCATAATCAGCCCCGTCACCAAATCTTTGAGGGTTCTCCTCATGTTACAAACCACTAACAACATCCATTATTATACTATTGGCACACTTGCAGTACAATGTAAATCATAATAAACTGTATACATGAAGGTAGCAATCCAACCAGAATGAATCTATACATGACGACCACCACCTCCCCACTCCGGTCCATATAAGTATATATAGATATGTGTGCAAATACAGGGGCATGCACACACATATATATATATATATACACACACACACATATATACACATAATAGGACCCCCCACTGGCCATACAGGCCTAATACATATATACATTTGTGGGAGGAGCTAAGCGGGGAACAGAATAGGCATGCCTACGGACTGTCCCAACCCAACTGGCTGGAGTGTGCCCGGCGCCAGTGACGAGGTAAGGCCTGAATAGTGGGCCACCTAGGAGGAGAGTATAAGAAAAGGGAAGGGAGGGAGGGGCAACAAACGGGCGCCCCCCTGCTTGGAGGAGGGGGTTTATAAAGGGTGAGCACGCTCCTCCCACAATTACAGGCTGCAAGCAGCCTTCAACATTTGTGGGAGGAGCTAAGCGGGGAACAGAATAGGCATGCCTACGGACTGTCCCAACCCAACTGGCTGGAGTGTGCCCGGCGCCAGTGACGAGGTAAGGCCTGAATAGTGGCCAAAGAGAACTGGAACGTAGCAGGGAGTGAAGCATTCATTGAAGCATAGTGTGAACTAATGCCAAAGAACAAAAGGCTCTGGAGATCTCCGCCCGTGGATTCGGAATGTACCTTGTGAAGCCGGACGACCGCCAACGACCCATCTTGCGGATGACATGCGCCGGCACCCGATGACTTGATGCTGCGGATGCGGCCCCTAGCAGAAGGAGTGCCTGGATGTCATGCTAGGGTTGAACCCAGCCCTGCGGCCAGGGTACGGATGCTGACCTGAACAGGGTTGAAGGCAGGTGCCTACCGTTGATCGGGAGCCCCGGGTCGTCTAGAGCGAAAATCGGAGGGAGGCCAGGAGCTCCTGGAGCACCTTGGCGGAACACCAACAGTTGGCCGTAGGGAAGAACTCTACCTCGGTGGGAGGACCAGCCAGATTGGACTCGGTGGCCGGGATGGTCCGTATGAAGTGGACAAAATTCCAGGCGAGATGTCGCCTGAGCAGGGTCGCTCGGTTGACCGTGCCGCAGGTGAACTCCCCCGGTCCAAGAGCCCGTGGAACCCTAGGTACATGGCTGCTTGGTGATGATGCTTGCTGAGTGCCCAAGGGAGACCGTCTAGGGCTACGGCCAATCTGCAGAAAGCTAGCCCGACACTGGTTGTCTACGCACCTGGTCCGCCGCGCTAACCCTGGGGGTGGCTTTGAAGGCCTGATACGAAACGGATTTGGCGGAGGGGTCCCCGAGCACCCCACGGTATTGAATGCTGGCCAATACAGCTTGATGGTGTTGAATGACAGGTGGCGGTGCGTGTGGTAATGGGCTAAGGAAGCCACTGGTTACCGCTGAAACCCTGAGCGTTTCAGGCCAATAACGGATCCTGAGCGATTCAGGCAACTGCGTACAACCTGTGGGACCAAAAGACCTGAGCGATTCAGGCAAAAGCGAACCACCTGTGGGACACAGACCTGAGCGATCAGGGAATATGTAACCTGAGAAATCAAGGAAAACACACAACATGAAAACCGCCAACCTGGAGACAGGAAACAAAACCTGAGTGATTCCGGAAAATACGTGACCTGGGTGAATCAGGAAAACATACCACCTGGCGATACTGGCAACCTGCAAGACAGAAAGATACCAAACCTGAGCGATTCAGGGAAATGTAAAACCTGAGTGACTTGGGAACATACATAACCCGAGCGACACAGACAACATGAACCCGGGCGATTCTGGAACACAAACCCGAGGAACTCAGGAATACACATGAACCCGAGCGACCCAGGGAAATGCATGGACCTGAGTGATCCAGGAAACACGTGAAACCCGCGCGACTCCGGGAATTAGACCCGGGTGAATGGGCAAAAAACATGCATTTGAGCTAATCCGGAAAAAAACATGAAACCTGAGAATCAGAAGGAAACAGAGAACATGGTATAGAAAGGATTGCAACCTAACCGAATCAACGGACAGTGCCGCCGAGTCTCCGGCGATAACTGAAGACCTGGAAAGGTGGGTCGTGATAAATGAAGGAAGGCTCTGAGCTTTGGAGAGGCATCACGCCGCCACTCGGCTGGAACCTACCTGAAACCCGGCCCGTGGAGTGACGGGGCATGGAGGAGCCCTGCGATATAACTGAGGATGGATCGACATTCCGGTGGGCTGAGGCCCTGTTTACAAGAAAAAAAAATAAGCTTGCGTCGGTGCGAGACCCGGAGAGAGGTGCGATCTGGTGGCACTGGAAAGAGGTGATGGAGAACCGGGATGCAGCCTGGGCGTCATGGCCAACTGCTGGGTGACCCTGGACAGCCAGCATCAGAGCCCGAAGTCGCGCAGCATGCAACAAACCTGCGGAAACAAAATCCGGACACACCGGACACGAATCGGGTACCCAGGAACCAGCCGGACGTGCTGAACCAATCCCTGAGCATTACAGGCTGACGCATGGAACCTGCGAAAATCGGGCGATGCACTGCCTCCTGAGTGGTTCAGGCGACATGGAATACTAAGCAACGCAGGCAATTATACGCATCTACATGAAGATGACGGACACCTAGGAGGGCCGGGCAGAACCTTGAATTCGGCTGGACCTGGCCACTACATACTCCCTGGGAGAGCCGGGAAAAACAGAAGCCTGAGCGAATCAGGCCAACCTGACCTGCGAGCCTCAGAGGAATACATAACCAGACTGTTCAGGAAAATATGCAACCTGGGAACAACCGACCTGGAAGAGGAAGGAAAACAAAACCTGCATCAGGGAGAACGCCACACCTGAGCGATTCAGGGAACACCGCACACCTGAGCGATTCAGGGAACACACCACACCTGAGCGATTCAGGGAACACACCACCCTGAGTGATTCAGGGAACACCACACCTGCGCGGTTCAGGGAACACCACACCTGAGCGATTCAGGGACACCACACCTGAGCGATTCAGGGAACCTTACCCCTAAGTGACTAAGGGAGGCATACCACCAGAGCGATTCAGGGACCTGGCCCCTGAGTCACTTAGGGAAGAAATGACATGAGCGATAGAAAACATGACACCTGAATTGGAGAAACATAACCCTGAGGATTCAGGGAAGACATGACACATGCGGTTCCTGGGTAAACTGACACCTGTAATTTGGAGAAAAAGCCAGGGAAGACAAACCTGAATGATTCAGGGTAGACATGACCCCTGGGACCTGAGGAAAAACATGAGACCTGAGCGATTCAGGGATCCGGGAAGATGGTACCTGGGTGATACAGGGAAAACCATGATACTTACGTGTTTTAGGGAAGACATTACCCCTGGGCGACACAGGGACGACATTGACCCCAAGATTCAGGGACGACATTGCCCCTGAACGATCCAGGGACGACCTCACACCCGAGCGATTGAGGGAAGACATTTGCACTTGAGCGATGCAGGGGGGAATGGGTCTGACCACGTGGAGGTGTTCGCTACCTACCTGAAAAGAAACGGACCGTGCTACTGATCTCTGGGTGAGATGGAGACCTATGAACGGGAGCTTGTGATAATGAATACGCTGCGTAGTGGCAAGGTGCACAGCAGGTCCGTGGCTGGGTTTTACCTGGACCAGGAGAAGATTTGGCGGAACGAACGCAGCTAGCTCGCAATCCTGGAGGCCGAGACCCTGTTATACGTGAAAACCAGCTGGGTTTTTGGACCGATACCCGGCGAGGGATGCGAACAGCTAGACCCCTGAGCAGGGAAGGGTGCGTGACCCTGACCCAAGGGGAACTTGGGCCGGAATTGGGTCCGGATGACCCAGGGAACACATGACACCCGGGTTTGTACTGCCCGTGACACCTGACACAACGCGGGGAACACATGACCCCTGAGAACAGGGAACACATGAGCCCCGAACGCTCAGGAACACCAGGAGCTCGGCCAACCATGGAGATTCATGAAACCCGAGCGAACAGGGAACATATGACCCTGGACGAACCAGGAACACCCGGCCCCCGATTGACCCAGTGAACACGTGACACCAACATGAAGCTGGGCGGACATCATTCCTGAGTGATCTGGGAAAATATTACCTGAGTGATTCAGGGAGACATTGCACCCGAGTGATTCAGGGAGACATTGCACCTGAGCGATTCAGGGAGACATTGCACCTGAGCGATTCAGGGAGACATTACACCTGAGCGATTCAGGGAGACATTACACCTGAGCGATTCAGGGAGACATTACACCTGAGTGATTCAGGGAGACATTACACCTGAGCGATTCAGGGAGACATTACACCTGAGCGATTCAGGGAGACATTACACCTGAGCGATTCAGGGAGACATTACACCTGAGCGATTCAGGGAGACATTACACCTGGGTGATTCAGGGAGACATTACACCTGAGCGATTCAGGGAGACATTACACCTGAGCGATTCAGGGAGACATTACACCTGAGCGATTCAGGGAGACATTACACCTGAGCGATTCAGGGAGACATTACACCTGAGCGATTCCAGAAGACCTTGCACCTGAATGATCCTGGAAGACATCGCACCTGAGTGATTCCAGCAGACATTACCAGAGCGATTCAGGAAGACATTACACCTGAGTGATTCAGGAAGACACTACACCTACGCAAACCAGGAAGACACTGCCCCTGAGCGATTCAGGAAGACATTGCGCCTGAGTGATCCAGGAAGACATTACCCTGACCGATTCAGGAAGACATTACACCTAAGCACACCAGGAAGACACTGCCCCTGAGCGATTCAGAAACATTGTACCCAGAGCGACTCGGGGAGGCATTACCCCCGAGACCAGGGAGACCAGTACCGGAGATGTAGAATCAGGGAACGGCCCCCCTCCTTTTATCCCCCCTGGGAGACTTAGGTGCGGAAGCACCGAAGGGAGGCCCAGGCACCGCTGGACCCCCGATTGCCGAAACGTCCGCTCCCAGTGGTTGAGACCGGCCAATGCACTAGTGCGGGCTTTTTTTTTTTTTTTTTTTTTTTTTTTTTAACCCAGCAGTGCGAGGGTTAACGTTTAGCTGCAAGTTGCTGAATGCATCTTCCCCTTTAAATTTTTTTTTTTTTTTTTTAATTTAACCCAGCAGTGCGAGGGTTAACGTTTAGCTGCAAGTTGCTAAAATGCATCTTCCCCTTTAAATTTTTTTTTTTTTTTTTTTTCTTTTAATTTAATTTAACCCAGCAGTGCGAGGGTTAACGTTTAGCTGCAAGTTGCTGAAAGCATCTTCCCCTTTAATTTTTTTTTCTTTTTTTTTTTTTTTTTCAGCAGTGCGAGAGTTACTGTTGCAGGGCGGCACTCGGACGCCGGGCGCCGCCAATGCCGGCGCCCCCGACGTGGCTCAAGTCCCACATGGGGAGGAAACGAACACAAATCATTCCAGTCGGCTGAGGGGCGAACCCCCAACACAGAAAAACCAAGCCATGGCTGAATCCTCGGCACGGGTTGCCGTAAACTGCCCCTACCAGCCGGCCAGCTTCCCCGCCCTCCCCCCCGCCCCCAGGCGGAGCGGCATCCCGTGACGCCAAGCGCCGGAGGAAAATGCACAAGGGGCGGGGAGCGGGGAGCCCCGCGATGATCACAGACCGGGCTGCAGCGGCGGGCAGAGCGGGGCTGACGGGCAGAGCACTGCCGAGCCCAAGAAACGAGGTGCCGATGGCGGCGCGCCTGGCCAGCCGCAGAGCGGCTATACTTACCCGAGGCGACGCGGCTGGCAGCACGGACGGGCTGTGCGGTGAAGAACCGAAGGGAGACGCGCCGGAAGTGACGTCAGGCGCTTGAAGCATGCTTGCAACAAACGGGCGCCCCCCTGCTTGGAGGAGGGGGTTTATAAAGGGTGAGCACGCTCCTCCCACAATTACAGGCTGCAAGCAGCCTTCAACATATATATATATATACAGTATATGTAAATAGACACATATACATATAAATATATTCAAATATTCCCCTTCCATCCACAATCCCCCTGTTGTCGAGTACACGACAATAAAGTTTGAGGGAAGGGTTGGGATATATTTGTACCCTCTAACCCACTCACTGTTGGTGACAGTTCAGAAAGGACTTAAAGGGGTTATCCCATCATAATGATCACTGTTAAATCTGTTAATGATTTGACAGTGATCATTTTTGTAAATATACTTTATTAACAAATCCCCACCGATTAGGATAAAATTCATCCCCACTTACCTGATTGTTGTGACTCGGTCTCCCCTGGTTACGACCTCCGCTCTTTTCCAAAAGCCGGAAGGTCGCGCTTGCCCAGAAGACTCCTTCTTTTCTCCCGGCCGGTCCGCTCGCTGTTCTGAACGCGCACGCTGCCGCGCATGCGCGACGGTGACTTCTTCCCGGCCAGAATAGTACAGAGCTGCGAACGCGCACGCCAGCTCTGTAGGAATAAGTCACCATTGCGCATGCGCTGCGGCGTGCGCATTCAGTCCAGCGCGCGGCACGGCCGGGAGAAGACTTCAATCAAGATGAAGCCCGCCCCCAGCCAGAATCCAGGAAGTGAACGCGCGGTGGCAGCAGGTAAGTATAAAAACGCTAAGTGGGATAACCCCTTTAAGTATAATCCGCCCCTTAGGTACCTAGACATCGCCCATCATGGCTATCACCTCCGACCTGCCCTTAACCAAACGTCTTTATCCACAAAATACACCGTCTTCTTCTTACACTGTCGTCTTTTATGGGTCAGACGCTGGGATGGCTTTACCCTCACCGTTTTTTCCACGTAGCACCTCCTTCAACCGTGGAATAGCCTTCTTTCATAGGCACGACTTCCATCCGACACTTTATCTTTCATTCAGGTATCAGCTGCTCCCACTGTCGTATTGGTCAGACTCTGGGATGGCTTCACCCTCACTGCTTTCTGGGATACGGTCGACCGGGGAATGGCCTCCTTTCAGCATAGGCACCACTTTCTTCCGACACTTCTTCTTCCATCTTGATTGAAGTGTTGAGGTTCTCCCATGGACAGATATGTAGGTCTTTACAAGGCAAGTCTAAATTTCTGGTAAGAGGTGATGTCATGGTACCTAAATTCTAACTGCGGGAAAGAACACTCCCCTAACTCACATTCAGTCCAACCCTTATGAACTTCCCCGTTCTTGGGGTTAAAGTCGCAAATAAACTTGTAGAGGAGGGGGCCTGTCCCTAGGGATCTACTCTTTTCCCCATTCACACAAAACAAATCATATTCCTCCCCCTCCCAACACCGCCAAATTAAATTTAGTGTGTGTATCCATAGAGACTCATGCAACCAGACATATCTCTCTACACCTCCAAAGACACAGGTAGATCACAGACCCCTGTGTCAATGGGAAACGACTATAGGATGCAAATGTGTGTAGAGCCATATTGTAGTATAGGCTGTTACACATTTGCACCTAGAGTGTCCATGAGTACACAATTGACAAACATACAAATAAAAAGGTAACACTTTCGGGGTCACAGGACCAAATCAGAGTCGAGTCCTTGACCCCTAACTTCATCAGTATAGGACTTTCTGACTGGCCTTGTTGTAGTTACTTGGCCAGTACTTTCGTCCATTTGTCGATGATAGTTCAATGATACTCCAAGGTAGGACCACCCGGGTCACCGGGTGGATGGGCAGGTTGAAGAGCAAAGTCCATTTGAGAGGGTATCGAAAGCAGCTAGGACACAACAGTGTATTTTTCAATGACTCTGAGACTCAGCTTCTCTCTGCTCTTTCTCTCTGCTCTAATGGGTATCTGGTCGGATATCCACCTTCTTAGCTGGGCGTAGTTGGGGCTCTTTTCTCCTGATCCATTTAATCCATACCTAGGACGATAGACAGTACAATACAGTACAATATCGGATATCCACCTTCTTAGCTGGGCGTAGTTGGGGCTCTTTTCTCCTGCTCCATTGAATCCATACCTAGGACGACAGTACAATATGCTCCTGAGGTAGTTGTCCCCTCACAGTGCAATTAGTTGTCTAATACCAGGACCAACATTTTTGACCCATGTATAGAGAAAGGCATTGGGCTGACCTTCATCTCACAGTACCCCTCATTATCCCAACACTGGTGTATAAACACCCAACTATCAGAGGATCGCGTCCTCTGCTTCACATCCCTCTGCACCAACAGATAAGGATGGTCACCCTAATAGGTTAGGATATCCAAGGGGAGCTGTGGATGAATCACCTTTTTTTTTCTTGATGGCACAGTATACTTGTCTCACTCATGTGTACTCAGGCTGATTGTGGAGGCCAGCAAAATCAATGGCATAAGTCCTGCCTAGACCCTTCAAGACTCCACAAAACACAAACACAGGCCACACTCTGCTGCCAATCACTCTGCGTCCAATCCCCTTCAAAGCTGTGTTACCCGATCGGACTACAAAGTAAGTGCGCACTGCAACATTACTGATGTTGTCTGTCCTCACCAGTCCCCAGTATAACAGAGCCCTACTGAAAACCTTGAGCAAAACAGTGTTACCTGTATCGATCAGAGACCTTGGTTGCACATCGTTACATCCCACTAAACCGTGTTCCAATGTCACCCGTTCCGCAAACCAACAACTTTCTCAATCCACAGTATAACACAGTTCTACTCAAAGGGGACACAAGAAGAAATCAAAAACAGCAGCGACTGGACTCACAGCAGGGAATGCAAACTACAAAAATCAGCAGGGTGAAACACATTCGTACACAAGGACCAACTACCATCAATATCAAGAAAAACACACAGTAGATAACAAAAACACATAACATGGACATAAACGGGGAACAAACGGTGTAACAAATAGTACAGGGGTGTCAAATATTTCCTAGCCTAGATTGGCCATTCTGACCCCTCAGCACCTGCTGAGGCATATGCCGCTGAAAGGTAACCCCTTTATGGCCAAGCTGACTAGACCCCACTGCACGATTTGTTACTTGGATCCCATTACTGGACACATTGCAATTACTTGCACAAGGGCAATTCCTTCTTTCCCACACCTGAGCACCTGACTTGGCCTCCTGTCCTGTGTGTTTTGTTCATACCTGCGTTGCAGTGTTTTGCTATATGACCTAAGACACCACATGCAAAACATCTGATGTTTGCCCTGCATGGCTTAGGTCCGTCTACACTGCAGTCGTGCTCCCTTCTCCTGAACTGTTCCATCCTCAGGGACGCACTCTTCCCAATATTTATTTTTCCCAAAGTCAGGGAAAAATCTCTGTTAGTCTGGACAGGCTCCGATTATGGGAGATTTGGCCTAGTCTGGAGATTTGGCCTGTCACAGACTAATCTCCCCCCTTTTTGCCCTGGACAGGGCAAAATTTGGGGAGATTCTAGCCCTGACTTTAAGGAAAAATAAAGGGCCGGCACCATTTTTGAAATTTTTTTGATGACCTGTTGCACGCTTATAGGCGGGGGATGTCCGCGGCATTATTATCAAAAGACAAAGGATCTCTTTGATCATTTGTCTCTTAATGCGCCCTCAACTGGACAATGTCCAGTTAATGGGGGAAGCATCCCCCCTGCAGGTGCAGAATTCACCTGCAGGAGGATTAGGCTGGGGGGGCACTCGTGACTGGGGGGGATATCTATGGCCACATTTGGGATCTTACAATATAAATATATAGATAATTGGGGCATATATATATACATATATATATATATATATACAGTACAGACCAAACGTTTGGACACACCTTCTCATTCAAAGAGTTTTCTTTATTTTCATGACTATGAAAATGGTAGATTCACACTGAAGGCATCAAAACTATGAATTAACACATGTGGAATTATATACATAACTAAAAAGTGTGAAATAACTGAAAATATGTCATATTCTAGGTTCTTCAAAGTAGCTACCTTTTGCTTTGATTACTGCTTTGCACACTCTTGGCATTCTCTTGATGAGCTTCAAGAGGTAGTCACCTGAAGTGGTTTTCACTTCACAGGTGTGCCCTGTCAGGTTTAATAAGTGAAGAGAAGTACTCTACACCTTAAGTGGAGCGTGTGGACTGCTGGGGGCGCACGAGACAACCAAACAAGGACCGTGTTTTAATTTCGGCAGTATTCCATTTATTCGTAAGACAACGCGTTTCGGGGTAAAGTCCCCTTTATCAAGTCTAAAAGAAAGGTTAAATAAAACAAAAACAGAGAAACATATATTTGAAGAAATAAATTTTGTGCTTCCCTATGATAATTCTGTATAAAAAGGGATATATAAATAAATAAATAAATAAATAGATAGATAGGTATTGATGAATATAGCTGTAAATATAGGTACCAAAACATGTAAAAATGGTAAGTATCACTAAAATACACAAAGGAAGGGGATTACAAAATATATATATATATATATATATATATATATATATATATACATATATATATAAATAAATTAGTAGTAATGATCATAAACGGTAAAATGAGTACGGATTAAAAATAATGTTATTGTATCTATGCTGCTATATTTAAAGTACAATTTCTATTATAAGAATAGATTTTGTGTTATATTAGCCACAGAATGGCAGAATAATAGTGACAAAAAATGAATCCAGGGTCAGGCTTTAAAATATAGTTGCTGATATTTCATATGTTTATATGTATACACAGGCACTATCAGAAATAATTAGCAAATGTAAAGTGTCTACTGGCAGTTAATTAGGGGGTATATATTATCTATTAGCTAACAGGAGTGTTACTACTATGGCTTTAAAAAGAGGGATATATAGCAAATCTTTAAGCCCTAGGGCATCTTACCTGAGCCGGGAAGGTTAGGAGAGTGTCACGGCTCATCTGAAGAGGCACGTGTAGGACGCTGACCTCTTCAGTGCCCGCGCTGCTGAAGAAAAGGGGAGTGGGTGGGAGGGACTAGCCGGGTCCAGAGGAGAGGCCTCAATAGGGAGGTGTGGTTGGGGAACACGAGCGGGGCCTGAGGTGGGCGGTGAAAGGAGGGACTTGTCCGGGTGAAAAGGCAGGGAGCTCATGTGGAGGCATGATTGGGCAGAGCACCTGGAGCCTGTCAGGGGAGGTAACGGGGCAGGGCTAAATCGGAGGGTAGGGGGGACGGGGCTAACGCCTGCTGGTGACAGACGGAGCCGGAGAGACAGCGTATCGGCCTGAATCTGTGGGCGGCGGGTTTATGTGGGGGCGTGGTTAGGTGTAGCGCCGAGGGAGAGGACTGGGAACTGTTAGAAGGGATGGAAATAGCACTATATTACATGGGGGAATTAGGGGGCTGCAGCCAGCATGTAGGGGAAGGATAGTGGGCTGAATATATGTGACTATACATGTAGGGGAAGGATAGTGGGCTGAATATATGTGACTATACATGTATAGTCACATATATTCAGCCCACTATCCTTCCCCTACATGCTGGCTGCAGCCCCCTAATTCCCCCACATAATATAGTGCTATTTCCATCCCTTCTAACAGTTCCCAGTCCTCTCCCTCGGCGCTACACCTAACCACGCCCCCACATAAACCCGCCGCCCACAGATTCAGGCCGGTACGCTGCCTCTCCGGCTCCGTCTGTCACCAGCAGGCGTTAGCCCCGCCCCCCCTACCCTCCGATTTAGCCCTGCCCCGTTACCTCCCCTGACAGGCTCCAGGTGCTCTGCCCAATCATGCCTCCACATGAGCTCCCTGCCTTTTCACCCGGACAAGTCCCTCCTTTCACCGCCCATCTCAGGCCCCGCTCGTGTTCCCCAACCACACCTCCCTATTGAGGCCTCTCCTCTGGACCCGGCTAGTCCCTCCCACCCACTCCCCTTTTCTTCAGCAGCGCGGGCACTGAAGAGGTCAGCGTCCTACACGTGCCTCTTCAGATGAGCCGTGACACTCTCCTAACCTTCCCGGCTCAGGTAAGATGCCCTAGGGCTTAAAGATTTGCTATATATCCCTCTTTTTAAAGCCATAGTAGTAACACTCCTGTTGGCTAATAGATAATATATACCCCCTAATTAACTGCCAGTAGACACTTTACATTTGCTAATTATTTCTGATAGTGCCTGTGTATACATATAAACATATGAAATATCAGCAACTATATTTTAAAGCCTGACCCTGGATTCATTTTTAGTCACTATTATTCTGCCATTCTGTGGCTAATATAACACAAAATCTATTCTTATAATAGAAATTGTACTTTAAATATAGCAGCATAGATACAATAACATTATTTTTAATCCGTACTCATTTTACCGTTTATGATCATTACTACTAATTTATTTTTATATATATATATATATATATATATATATATATATTTTGTAATCCCCTTCCTTTGTGTATTTTAGTGATACTTACCATTTTTACATGTTTTGGTACCTATATTTACAGCTATATTCATCAATACCTATCTATCTATCTATTTATTTATTTATTTTTTCATATATCCCTTTTTATACAGAATTATCATAGGGAAGCACAAAATTTATGTCTTCAAATATATGTTTCTCTGTTTTTGTTTTATTTAACCTTTCTTTTAGACTTGATAAAGGGGACTTTACCCCGAAACGCATTGTCTTACGAATAAATGGAATACTGCCGAAATTAAAACACGGTCCTTGTTTGGTTGTCTCGTGCGCCCCCAGCAGTCCACACGCTCCACTTAAGGTGTAGCGTACTTCTCTTCATTTCCATTACCCTAGTGGCAGGGTGGCCCCTGCCCAAGGTGTTAGGACGGATCTTGGCTGCACCAACCATCCCTTATCTATACTTGATCTCCATTGCAGTTGCATCCAATTGATGCAACCGCAGTAGGTGAGCAAACCATTTCTTTCATTAGAAATTTGTTTGTTTGAATTTACTTACCCTATGAGCGCCTTCTCTATCCCATTGGCCATCATTTGAGGTTTAATAAGTGGGATTTCTTGCCTTGGGGTTGGGACCATTAGTTGCGTTGTGGAGAAGTCAGGTGGATACACAGCTGATAGTCCTACTGAATAGACTGTTAGAATTTGTATTATGGTAAGAAAAAAGCAGCTAAGTAAAGAAAAACGAGTGGCCATCATTACTTTAAGAAATGAAGGTCAGTCAGTCCGAAAAATTGGGAAAACTTTGAAAGTGTCCCCAAGTGCAGTCACAAAAACCATCAAGCGCTACAAAGAAAATGGCTCACATGCGGACCACCCCAGGAAAGGAAGACCAAGAGTCACCTCTGCTGCGGAGGATAAGTTCATCCGAGTCACCAGCCTCAGAAATCGCAGGTTAACAGCAGCTCAGATTAGAGACCAGGTCAATGCTACACAGAGTTCTAGCAGCAGACACATCTCTAGAACAACTGTTAAGAGGAGACTGTGTGAATCAGGCCTTTATGGTAGAATATCTGCAAGGAAACCACTGCTAAGGACAGGCAACAAGCAGAAGAGACTTGTTTGGGCTAAAGAAGGAATGGACATTAGACCAGTGGAAATCTGTGCTTTGGTCTGATGAGTCCAAATTTGAGATCTTTGGTTCCAACCACCGTGTCTTTGTGCGACGCAGAAAAGGTGAACGGATGGACTCTACATGCCTGGTTCCCACCGTGAAGCATGGAGGAGGAGGTGTGATGGTGTGGGGTGCTTTGCTGGTGACACTGTTTGGGATTTATTCAAAATTGAAGGCATACTGAACCAGCATGGCTACCACAGCATCTTGCAGCTGCATGCTATTCCATCCGGTTTGCGTTTAGTTGGACCATCATTTATTTTTCAACAGGACAATTACCCCAAACACACCTCCAGGCTGTGTAAGGGCTATTTGACCATGAAGGAGAGGGATGGGGTGCTGCGCCAGATGACCTGGCCTCCACAGTCACCGGACCTGAACCCAATCGAGATGGTTTGGGGTGAGCTGGACCGCAGAGTGAAGGCAAAAGGGCCAACAAGTGCTAATCATCTCTGGGAACTCCTTCAAGACTGTTGGAAGATCATTTCTGGTGACTACCTCTTGAAGCTCATCAAGAGAATGCCAAGAGTGTGCAAAGCAGTAATCAAAGCAAAAGGTGGCTACTTTGAAGAACCTAGAATATGACATATTTTCAGTTGTTTCATACTTTTTTGCTAAGTATATAATTCCACATGTGTTAATTCATAGTTTTGATGCCTTCAGTGTGAAAATACAATTTTCATAGTCATGAAAATAAAGAAAACTCTTTGAATGAGAAGGTGTGTCCAAACTTTTGGTCTGTACTGTATATATATTTATATATATATATATGTATATATATATATATATATATATATACATATATATATATATTACATACAACCTGGGGCATATACAGTATAATATAAGTATATATACAGTGGGGCAAAAAAGTATTTAGTCAGCCACCAATTGCGCAAGTTCTCCCACTTAAAAAATGAGAGAGGCCTGTAAATTTCATCATAGGTACACTTCAAGTATGAGAGACAGAATGGGGGGAAAGAATACAGGGAATCACATTGTAGGTTTTCTAATGAATTAATTGGTAAATTCCTTGGTAAAATAAGTATTTGGTCACCTACAAACAAGCAAGATTTCTGGCTCCCACAGACCTGTAACTTCTTCTTTTAACCCCTTAAGGATCGGGCCATTTTTCACCTTCAGGACCAGACTGATTTTTGCAAATCTGACATGTGTCACTTTATGTGGTGATAATTTTAAAACGCTTTTACTTATCCTAGCCATTTTGAGATTGTTTTCTCATCACATATTGTACTTCATGACAGTGGTAAATTTGAATCAAAATATTTCATTTTTATTTATAAAAAAATACCAAATTTACCAGAAATTTAGAAAAATTCACAACTTTACAAATTTCAATTTCTCTGCTTTTAAAACAGATAGTGATACCTCATGTAATAGTTATTTACATTCCCATATGTCTACTTCATGTTTGGATCATTTTGTGAATGCCATTTTATTTTTTGGGGACATTAGAAGGCTTATAAGTTTAGAAGCAAATCTTGAAATGTTTCCGAAAATTTCCAAAACCCACTTTTTAAGGACCAGTTTAGGTCTGAAGTCACTTTGTGAGGCTTACATAATGGAAACCACCCAAAAATGACCCTATTTTAGAAACTACACCCTCATGGTAATAAACTGATTTTACAAACGTTGTTAACCCTTTAGGTGTTCCAAATGGCTTTTTTGACACCGTTTTTTTTTGTTTTGTTTTTTACGGTGTTCATCTGAGGGGGTTAGGTCATGTGGTATTTCTATAGAGCAGGTTGTTACGGACGCTGCGTTACCTAATATGTATACTTTTTTATTTTTATTTTTACATTTAACACAATAAAAGCTATTTGAAACAAAAAGAATCATGTTTTAGTGTCTCCATAGTCAGAGCCATAGTTTTTTAAATTTTTGGGGTGATTGTCCTATGTAGGGGCTCGTTTTTTGTGGGATGAGGTGATGGTTAGATTGGTACTATTTGGGGGCATACGCCTTTTTGGTCGCTTGGTATTGCACTTTTAGTGATGTAAGGTGACAAAAATGGCTTTTTTGACAGTGTTTTTATTTTTATATTTTTTATGGTGTCTATCGGACGGGGTGGATCATGTGATATACTTATAGAGACGGTCGTTACGGACGTGGCAATACCAAATATGTGTGTTTTTTTTTGTTTTTTTTTTATAAAATCAGGGGAAAGGGGCGTTTTTTTCTTTTTTTAACTTGAAACTTTATTTTTTTATTCAAAAGCCTTTTTTAACTTTTTTTTTTTTTACTTTATTTCTGTCCCACTCCGGGCCTAAAAATTTGGGGGTCTGCAATGCATTACAATACATCTGTATTATAATGCATTGCCTGTTAGTGTATGACATTAAGTCATACACTAACAGGTTGTCTAGGAGACTCAGCCTGAGGCTGGATCTCCTCGGCACCCGTAGAAGGCAGGTCCCGATGCCGTGCAAGGCATTGGGCAGCCTCTGCATGGCATCGGGCTGCCTTCTGACACATCGAGTCCCCGCCATAGCAGTGTTCCAAATGGCTTTTTTGACACCGTTTTTTTTTTTGTTTTGTTTTTTACGGTGTTCATCTGAGGGGGTTAGGTCATGTGGTATTTCTATAGAGCAGGTTGTTACGGACGCTGCGTTACCTAATATGTATACTTTTTTATTTTTATTTTTACATTTAACACAATAAAAGCTATTTGAAACAAAAAGAATCTTGTTTTAGTGTCTCCATAGTCAGAGCCATAGTTTTTAAAATTTTTGGGGTGATTGTCCTATGTAGGGGCTCGTTTTTTGTGGGATGAGGTGATGGTTAGATTGGTACTATTTGGGGGCATACGCCTTTTTGGTCGCTTGGTATTGCACTTTTAGTGATGTAAGGTGACAAAAATGGCTTTTTTGACAGTGTTTTTATTTTTATATTTTTTATGGTGTCTATCGGACAGGGTGGATCATGTGATATACTTATAGAGCCGGTCGTTACGGACGTGGCAATACCAAATATGTGTGTTTTTTTTTTTTTTTTCTATTTTTATAAAATCAGGGGAAAGGGGCGTTTTTTTCTTTTTTTAACTTGAAACTTTATTTTTTTATTCAAAACCCTTTTCTTACTTTATTTTTTTTAACTTTATTTCTGTCTCACTCTGGGCCTAAAAATTTGGGGGTCTGCAATGCATTACAATACATCTGTATTATAATGCATTGCCTGTTAGTGTATGACATTGAGTCATACACTAACAGGTTGTCTAGGAGACTCAGCCTGAGGCTGGATCTCCTCGGCACCCGTAGAAGGCAGGTCCCGATGCCGTGCAAGGCATTGGGCAGCCTCTGCATGGCATCGGGCTGCCTTCTGACACATCGAGTCCCCGCCATAGCAGTGCGGGGACTCGATGCGCTTCCTCACCCGCCGGAAACAACTTCTATGAAGGCATGAAGGAGGTTAATCCACCGGCATCGCTGTAAACATCGATGTCGGGGGATACAGCAGGGGCCCGGCTACCAGGGACTGCCGGACTGCTGCAGTGATCGGGCGCGCAATGCATCCCCCGCCGTACATGCACAGCGTTTTGCGGTAAGGGGTTAAGAGGCTCCTCTGTCCTCCACTCATTACCTGTATTAATGGCACCTGTTTGAACTTGTTATCAGTATAAAAGATACCTGTCCACAACCTCAAACAGTCACACTCCAAACTCCACTATGGCCAAGACCAAAGAGCAGTCGAAGAACACCAGAAACAAAATTGTAGACCTGCACCAGGCTGGGAAGACTGAATCTGCAAAAGGCAAGCAGCTTGATGTGAAGAAATCAACTGTTGGAGCAATTATTAGTAAATGGAAGACATACAAGACCACTGATAATCTCCCTCGATCTGGGGCTCCACGTAAGATCTCACCCCGTGGGGTCAAAATGATCACAAGAACGGTGAGCAAAAATCCCAGAACCACACAGGGGAACCTAGTGAATGACCTGCAGAGAGATTGGGATAATGTCATATGGTAAGATGAAACCAAAGTAGAACTTTGGTAAAAACTCAACTCGTGTTTGGAGGAGAAAGAATGCTAAGTTGCATCCAAAGAACACCATACCTACTGTGAAGCAAGGGGATGGAAACATCATGCTATGGGGCTGTTTTTCTGCAAAGGGACCAGGACGACTGATCCGTGTAAAGGAACGAATGAATGGGGCCATGTATCGTGAGATTTTGAGTTAAAACCTCCTTCTATCAGCAAGGGCATTGAAGATGAGACGTGGTTGGGTCTTTCAGCATGACAATGATTCCAAACACACCGCCCGGGCAATGAAGGAGTGGCTTCGTAAGAAGCATTTCAAGGTCCTGGAGTGGCCCAGCCAGTCTCCAGATCTCAACCCCATAGAAAACCTTTGGAGGGAGTTGAAAGTCTGTGTTGCCCAGCGACAGCCCCAAAACATCACTGCTCCAGAGGAGATCTGCATGGAGGAATGAGCCAAAATACCAGCAACAGTGTGTGAAAACCTTCTAAAGACTTACAGAAAACGTTTGACCTGTCATTGCCAACAAAGGGTATATAACAAAGTATTGAGATCTTTTCTTATTGACCAAATACTTATTTTCCACCATAATTAGCAAATAAATTCTTTAAAAATCAGACAATGTGATTTTCTTGATTTTTTTTTTCTCATTATGTCTCTTATAGTTGAGGTATACTTATGATGAAAATTACAGACCTCTCTCATGTTTTTAAGTGAGAGAACTTGCACAGTTGGTGGCTGACTACTTTTTTGCCCCACTGTAGATATCTGTGCAAATACAGGGGCATACACACACATCTATATATATATATACACATAATAGGACCCCCCACTGGCCATACAGATCTAATATACAAATAAATATATTCAAATATTCCCCTTCCCTCTAAATATAGACAAAAGAACTTGTAAAAAAAACAAAAACTAAAATCTGCCTTTTCCCTTTCAAATAGCTTTATCTTTATAAAATAAAAATAAACTATACAAATTTAACACATCCTGTATAGTGAACATTGTATACAAAAAGTATTAAAAAAAATACCCAAATACACCAAATATTGGGATGGGAAAATAATACATCTTTTTGTGAGAAAGCTCAAGTGGCACAAATTCTTCCAAAATTGCAATAAAAAAACGTGTCTGAACCTAGGGATCAACCCAGAGGACTTCCCTGATTTCCAAAATCTCATGGAACTCGGGGAGGAGGGCATAAGAACACCTGGTAAAGGTCCATTCACGGAATTACGATCTCGAAGTACAAGGTTGCTACCTTTGGTCAATACTGAGCATATTGACATTTTTTTGCGCCTGGTGACCTCTGAGATTGAACAGTTACAAACGATTGATCCCTATCACTCCAATTTATCTGGGCCAGAATTTAAAGCATTACGAAACTTGGAGGATAACAAAAACTTGATTATAAAACAATCAGACAAGGGTGGCAATCTGGTACTGCTCGATCATGACAGGTATCAAAAAATGTGCCTCATAAATGATAAAAAAAAGCTATAAAAAAAAATCCCTTCTGATCCTATGGAGAGCTTTCTTGCAGACCTGACTGGAATCTTGGTCCAGGGTTTGCAACAGGGCCTTGTGAATAAAACTGAATTTGACTTCTTACTTACGAAAGCCCCCCAAACGGCTACGTTCTATTGCTTGCCAAAAATACATAAGGGGGTACACCCCCTTAGGGGACGGCCCATCGTATCAGGTATTGACTCCCTAACACACCACACTGGTATCTACTTTGATAAGGTACTTTGTGATTTCGTATTGACCCTACCATCGTTTACTAGGGATTCTATGGATTTGCTCCGTAAAATTGAAACGTTATCTGTTAACCCCAACAGTATTTTGGCAAGCATAGACGTGGAATCACTGTACACGTCCATTCCACACGACCAAGGAATTGAAGGGGTTTCATCCTTTCTCAACACCAGAGGTACTCAGTTTAACCAACACAATGATTTTGTTTTACGGCTTCTGGAATATACCCTAACACATAATTTTTTCCTGTTTAATGGTTCCTTTTACCACCAACTCAGGGGGACGGCAATGGGGAATTCCTGTGCCCTGACATATGCCAATCTCCTCCTGGGTTGGTGGGAGGACCATTATGTCTTCCCAAATCAGTATCGTTGGTGGAGCGAGAATATCACCTTTTGGACTCGCTACATCGACGATGTGTTCCTGATCTGGGAGGGCAGCACGTCCGCTTTCCACAAGTTCATTAATACCCTCAATCAAAATGATATTGGCTTGAGCTTTACCTATGAGACGCAGATGGAGCAGATTACGTTCCTCGATGTAGTAGTTAAAAAAACTGAGGGGACCCTGAACACATCGGTATTTCGTAAACCGACGGCAACCAATAGTATCCTGCATTGGGAGAGCCACCATCCACCTGCTGTAAAGAGAGGGATCCCTAGTAATTAGCTGACCGATTTTATCAGCGGAATGCGATTAATGTTCACCTTTATTTTCTAGGAAGGACTTTTTTAGTTTAAAAGTCCAAGTACTATTCTGTTGGTTTTATACAGAATAGTACTTGGACTTTTAAACTAAAAAAGTCCTTCCTAGAAAATAAAGGTGAACATTAATCGCATTCCGCTGAATTTTTTTTTTTTTTTTTTTAGTTTAAAAGTCCAAGTACTTTTCTGTATAAAACCAACAGAATAGTACTTGGACTTTTAAACTAAAAAAGTCCTTCCTAGAAAATAAAGGTGAACATTAATCGCATTCCGCTGATAAAATCGGTCAGCTGGTCGGAACAACGGACCGTCACTTCCGGTTATAGGAGGATCACTTCCGGTACAGCGGAGAGGAACGCAACGATCCAAGGAGAAGATACCGAAGACGCCGAAGAACACGTGCGCACCACCGCTACATGCCGCAGAGGACCGGACAACGCAGTAAGGATATCTCCCTACAGTAGCTCCTTGGAACTCACCTATAAGGGGTAAGACTGTTCCTGCTTCTTGTTGAAAGTGAACATATTCTCAGGACATAAGTGGATCTATTACCCCAGGATCTCAATATATGTTATATGACTCCTACATGCAGACTGATCATCTGCAGGAGTAGGTCCCTTTAGTCATATAAGGACTTATATTCTATTTATTTTTAAACATTTTTTAAACATTTTATCTGGTAAAATTGGTCACAATAAGAGGTATTACAGTGTTCCTGATACAATTTGAATAATTTGTACCACTGTGAAACGAAATTTTATTACTCCTATATGTCCTATTATCCTTGAAGAGTGCAACTCTAACTCATTTATATATATATATATTACAGAAAGGTATAACTTTAGAAATAATAAAGAAAAGAGATATACCTTTTTTCAATTGTCTTTCCTCTATATATACAGGCATTTGAGTGCCCTCCATCTTTTATAAATTATACTTTATCAAACACTTTGGCAATTGGTACTGCCTTATTTGGATAGAGCACCTAGCCGTGTTTTACAAGTCAGTAGAGCCTTTGCAATCCTTCCTAAAAACTAACTAGATCAGTGGGCAGAGCGGCGCCCAGGGGTTCCCCTGCACTTACTAGTATGCCTGGGCGCCGCTCCGTTCGCCCGGTATAGGCTCCGGTGTCTGCGCTCCCTCTGACTGATTTCCTGTAGGAGGCGTGTCCCTTGCTGCAGTGCTGGCCAATCTATGAGCTGTGCGCTGCGATTGGCCAGCACTGCAGCAAGGGACACGCCTCCTACAAGAAATCAGTCAGAGGGAGCGCAGACACCGGAGCCTATACCGGGCGAACGGAGCGGCGCCCAGGCATACTAGTAAGTGCAGGGGGACCCCTGGGCGCCGCTCTGCCCACTGATCTAGTTAGTTTTTAGTTTGTGCAGTAGTGAAAGGTCCTCTTTAAGTACTTGTATAGACTGCAAATAATAAAAATGAGGCAAGCATTACAATCTAATGGAAGCACTCGGAGGTAGATTACATTTTTTGTGGTTCAACCAAACCTCCCATCTCTTTAGAAATGATGTCTTCATATTCTTAGAAGATGCCCATAAACCTTCATATAAGCAGCTATTATCTAGAGATCTGCAAATCCTATTGATATTAGGGAGATTTCCAGATTTCCAACAAGCAGCAATTTTTAAGCAAGTTATGAATATTAGGTGGCTAGCTATACACCTAAAGTGAGAAAGTCTATCAAACCGATAGACAACAGAGCCATCTTAGATGAAGGTTCAATAGGGTAGCAAGCTAACGATGAGATGAATTTAAATATTGAATCCCATAAAACTTTAACACTCGGGCAATCCCACCACAAAAACTTGACCACATCTCCAACACTCCGAAGAGATTTCGGGAAAGATTTTATTTAAATATGTAGGGGTTCTATACCATTTATAAAGTATTTTCCTTGCCCCTTCTAAATGGTCAGAACATTTAGACAACTTGGATACAGAGGTGAAGGCTTCAGTCCATTCTGAGTCCGAGAGGACAGAACCTAGGTCAGAGTTCCAGAGGTCCAAGGTATGTTGTAGGGGGTTAATGCATGACTCTTTCAATAGAAGGTAACCCTTAGTAATGCCTTTGTCCAAATTTTGGGACATGTGAATCCATTGTAGAAATGCTTGGTTATTGGTATTATGTGTAAAAATTCTTGGAGATTTTAGTAAGTGTCTTAACCTTAGATATTTATAAAAATCTGAATTGGGAATATCAAAATCCTTATGCAGTTGGGCAAACTCTGCAAACACATCGTCCTTCCATAGTTGTTTGACTTCAGTAATGCCTAACTTCGCCCAATTATTTAATCGGATGTCTGGAATAGCTAGTTCACAAACCTTCAGAGGCATTGAAGAAAAGGAGGTAGTAATTAATTTATCTATTCTAGCAACGGAGTACCAGGTGTTTAGAATTGCAGTCAAAGTTGATAATGGAGAGTTATTTTTGATACCAAAAGCCGCTGAAGCGGAAAGGCGCACATTTATGTTGTAGGAACCCATAATATTTTTTTCTAATGATACCCATTTTTTTGTGGTGTCGTCTTTGATCAAATATCTCAATTGATCAAGTATAGATGAGGCATGGTAGTGTTTAATATAAGGTACATTGAGGCCTCCTGTTTTAAGTGGTTTGTTAAGGATGAGTGTTTTCACTCTGGGTTTAAATTTACCCCAAATGTGGCGGTTAATTAATGATTGGAGCTTAGTTATACTGTATATCCAGAGGGAATGGAAATAGGGATATTACGAAACATGTAGATAATTTTGGGGAGAATAACCATTTTCAGTGCAGCAATTCTTCCTAGCCATAAAAGGGAATCCATCCTTAGGTTATTTAAGGAATCATTAATTTTATCATATAAGGGCCAGAAATTAACCTTGAATAGCTTGTTAGTAGGGAAGGCAAGTTGAATACCCAGATATGTCAAGGACTCGTTTGCCCAGGGAAATTTAAATGAGTTGGAAATTAGACGCTTGGTAGCCGGGGATAAGCCTAAGTCCAATATTTGAGATTTATTTATATTTACTTTATAGAAGGAAGCTCTACCAAACATGGAAATAATATCATTAATAGCAGATAATGCCGTAGTTGGATTAGATGTAATAATTAAGACATCGTCTGCGAAGAGACCTATGCGATGATCTACGTCCCCTACTGTTATCCCTTTAATAAGCGGAGAGGATCTAATGTGCTCTGCGAAAGGTTCCATTGCGAGAGCAAATATCAAGGGTGACATAGGGCAACCTTCTCTGGTTCCATTGTTAATATTAAATGAAGCAGAAAGAAAACTGGACGAATATATAGAGGCACTGGGATTAGAATACAAAGACATAACTGCAGATAGGTAGAAATCCCCAAACCCAAACTTTTTTAAGGTTGCGTAAATATAATCCCAGTGTATTCTATCAAATGCCTTCTCTGCATCCAATGATAGAAGCAGAGAAGGTGTTCGGGTAGAATATGCCACATCCAATAGGTCTATAAACCTTCTAGTACCATCTGACGATTGCCTATTAGAAACAAAACCTATCTGATCATTAGAAATTAAAGAAGGTAGAATGTTGGATAGCCTTTTTGCCAATATTTTTGCAAAAACCTTTATATCAGAATTTAAAAGTGATATGGGTCTGAAATTAGCTGGAATGTCTGCCGGCTTACCAGGTTTTGGGAGGGTTATGATTAGTGCATTTAACATGTCTTTTGGGATTGACTTTTGTGCTGCTATTGAATTAAAGGTTCTATTTAGGAAGCGGTTTAAAATGTGCGAAAGGGTCTTATAATACTCATTTGTGAGACCGTCTGGGCCAGGAGATTTGTTATTCTTGAGGGAGTGGATTGCTTCAGAGATTTCTGAATGTGTGATTTCAGCATTTAGAGTTTGTTTTTGATTTGGTGTTAGTGATGGAAGGGAAATACCACTAAGGAAGTCGTTTATATATTCAGGAGTAGGTTGGAGAGTATCCGCTGAGCTTTCTAAATTATATAGGTTTGCGTAGTAGTTTGCGAATTCCTCTGCTATATGCTTGGGGTTAAACAATTTTTTGCCTTGAGTGTCATACAAAAAGGGGATTCTTGTTTTAACTTCTCTTTTTTTTACTCTGTTTGCCAGAATTTTTGAAGCTTTGTTACCTTGTGAGTAATGGTCTGATTTGATTTTACGAAGATGGAATTCATGCTTTTCATGAAGGTGAAGACATAGGTGGTGTCTGGCTGTTTTTAATTTGCTAAGAATTTTCGGATCTAGAGAAGATTTAGAAGATTCCTCTAGGGATTTAATGTCAGCTAATAGTTTATCCAGGGTTTTCCTTCTGTTTTTTTTTGGATGGCCGCATGTTTTAACAGTATCCCTCTAATGAACGCCTTGTGTGCACTCCATAATGTGGTGTCTGATATCAAATTATTATCATTAGTCATAAAATATTCTTTAAGCGAGTTTTCCACATCCATACGAATAATAGAGTTTTGGAGTAATGAGTTATTAAGTCTCCAAGGGGAGTATACTCTGTTGTTGTACATGTCATCTAGTATGAGAGCTATAAATGCATGGTCTGACCATGTGATATTAGAAATGGATACGTCTAACACTTTTTGAAGAAGCCATTTATCTGAAATAAAAAGATCAATTCTAGAATATGTACTATGCGGATGTGAAAAAAATGTAAAATCTTTTTCATTTGCATGATGTACTCTCCAAATATCAAGAAGTCCTTCCTGAAATAAAAAGTCTTGTAGGTGTGAGGATTTATGGGAAGGGGGATGGGCTGGGAGCCTATCAATTGAAGAATCAGGGCACATATTAAAGTCCCCGCATATCAGTAGAGAACCTTGTTTGGATTCTTGAGCCAATTTAATGGTGCGCTTGATAAAATTTATCTGATCAGAATTTGGAGCATAAAGATTCACTATTGTATATCTGGAGTTATTTATGTCACAAATGATTATAATATATCTACCCTCCTTATCTGATATTATATTGTGACACTGAAAGGCGACAGTGTTTTTAAAACCTATAATCACACCTCTCTTTTTTTTAGTAGCTGGAGACATAAAGATGTGTGGAAAAGAGGGGTGACAGAATCTGCGGGAATCTTCCTCATTAAGGTGAGACTCTTGAATGCAGATGATGTCAGCTCTCTGTCTTCTCACCTCATTCCAGTATGTGGAGCGTTTAAAAGGGCTATTCAAACCCTTAACATTTGCTGAAAGGATCTTTATACCGTTACTAGCCATTTTAAAGCTTCAAATGGAGAAATCTTGCTAGATTTAGTACCCTGAGATTGTGCAAAAAAAAACAAGTATTACAGAGCAAAGTACCCCAATGTTACCGTTTGATGATTGAGGGGACCATGGAATTATACCTTTGTTTTCAGATATTTGATGAGGTAGGAGTAGTTCCCTTATATGTAACCTTGTAAAATAATAAGTTAAAATATAAAAAATAACGTAGATAATAAATAACAATAACATGATAAGGGTCCAACAGTGACCACAAAAACTGTGATGTCTATCACTTAGTATGAGAGGCGTAAAGGAAACAATGGATTAGGGAAAGTGAACACTTAGGTAGAAAAAGCGTTCTGAGAGATAGAGCAACAGGGTGTGGAACCCCGTAAGATTTGTAGAACATAGCAATTAGCTGAAAGAAAAAGCAGCTATATTTACTGTCCCGGATTGGAGTCATGGAGGAGTTCTTCCTACTCTTGTCCATTCTGGTGTTAGGTTGAGATGTTTCTTATCAGCAGAGGGTCTATTGGAAGAAGAGTTCATAGCTTTATCCTTGTCTTTGTCTTTGGCGCCCTCTTGTGACAGAATAATGTTCCATTTAGAAAAAGCTTCTGAGGCTTCCTGAGGAGAAACTAGAACATGTGATGAATTTTGATATCTCACAATTAGCTTAACAGGGAAACCCCATTTGTAGGGGATATTGTTATCCCTTAGCGCTTTGGTGTAGATTTGAAATTCACGTCTCCTGCTTAGTGTCGCTGGAGAGAGGTCTGTAAATAGGAGAACATTACTGAATCTGTCAGGAATATCTTTCTTCTTTTTTTGAGCTTCTCTCATCAGGGAGTCTTTTAGGTGATAAAAATGGATCCTAGCAAGGACGTCCCTGGGAACAGAGGCTGGGAGAGCTTTGGGCTTAGGAACCCGGTGTACCCGGTCAATGATTAACTCTGACCCTGGGGTATCTGGGAGGTATGACACAATAAGATCCGAAATAAATTCTTGCAGCTGAAAGTCCATAACGCTTTCAGGAATATTTCTGAATCTGATGTTGTTTCTTCTGGAGCGATCCTCCAGATCAGCAATTTTAAGTTTAATGGTTGCTATGTCATCTTCAACCACGTTGTGATTATCCACTAGTGAGTTATGTGCCGTAACAAATTCCTCAATTTTTTCTTCTAAATGTGCTGTTCTTTCTCCTATAGCTACTATATCTGCATGGATAATCGAGATTGTCTCTTTAAAATCTCCATGAATAGATCTTTTTAGATCTGTCAGCATGTCCTGCATTGTAGTGACAGTAAGTCCAGGATCAAAGCCTGGTGAAGCAGGGTAAGTATCAAGGGGAGTATTATGTGCATGTTGTTCACTCACCCTTTTTTGTTTTTTAGGCTCCTGTGGAGCTGAAGGACTGGAGTCTGCTGAAGAAGGAGTCCCTGAGGATCGCTGGTCGGATATCGCTGCAAGAGAGGCACGGAGCTCTCCCTCTGTGTGGCGGGAATCGGCGCCATTTTGAGACGACCCAGAGGCTGGATGGAAGAACGCCGTCATTTTCTGAGGCTGCGCTCCCTTCTTCTTCCCTCTCGTCATCATCAGCAGAGCTGCAGGAACAAGGTCCGTCCTGGGACAGGTGAGTATGGAAAAAATCGCTTGGTTCTAATCGCTTTTTGCCGCTGTATGGAGTTCCACAGACGGAGCTCAGGCTCTAAGCGTCCTCTGCTCCCGGCATCCGGCCACGCCCCCCAATATCTTATTATTAAGTAAAACTGGTTGTGTGGATGAGGTCCCCCTCCCCTTTTTTCGTTGTGGCCTTTGCTGGAGGGTGGAGAGCCACTATATACTATTAATATTCGTTTATAGACCTAATTTGATGATCCCAATTACTGGGGGCCTTTTAATAAGGTCTTGAAATGGTTGGAAGCATCGAGGTAGCACCTTATCCGACGATGAGTTCCACTCTGTACCAGGAACTGACATCGTAGTACTTCCGGTTTCGTTATGCGCTTCACCTTGCGTGTCACGATACCGGAAGTGACTCGTTCATAGCGATCTGCGTTCCGGTATGCATTCCAAACGCCAGAAGGAGTACTCTAGCATCCGGAAATTGGTTCTGGACAAGCGCAGCTTTTAATATTCGGCTCCACCTCTGTAAGGGCTAGCTTTGGGCCCGGAAAACCTGATTTTTTTGTGGGGAATCCTCCATTCCTCCCGCCTGTAAGTACAATTGCTCTACCTGTTTTAACTACCTGACATATGTAATCTGTGGGCCTTTTTCAGAGCTGATATGTGTTTAAATGCTGCTTGTAGGCATGTATTACTTTCTACCGACATGCTTCTTTGTACATATGCTTAGTTTAATCGTTCAGCCTGATTGAACTATCTGATATGTATAATGCTGTGGGCCTTTGCAGAGTTGCATATGTGTCCTTATGCTGCATTTGGGCATTTTTGGCCTTCCACTGATATATTTACTCGTTTCTAGGCACTTTGAGCGGGATAAAGAGTCTTATTTCTTTCTTTTGGTGACCTGCAAAAAAATACCTTGTGGTTTGACATCTGGCTGCAAAGCTAAGTCCCTGCTGAAAAAAAGCATCCCACAGTATGATGTTGCCACCACCATGTTTCATGGTGTGTTCAGGGTCATGTGCAGTGTTAGTTTTCTACCGCACATAGCGTTTTGCATTTAGGCCAAAAAGTTCAACTTTGGTCTCATCTGACCAGAGCACCTTCTTGTCACGATCAGTGTGGGGGGAAACTCCACACTGAACACAGAAGATAAGGGGAACAGTAACTGGGCCTGGAAACTAGGGAAGGAACAGGTCACCTCCTAAGCAACCCTAATCTGGACCCTAACTACCTATCAATATGAATAGACCTTGAAGGTAGGACTATTCATATGCAGGATACCTAGGCCCTTATTTCCCTATAAGGCCCTGGAATAAGGTTAGGACCAGAGACAACCCATTCCTCCCCAGATGGACGAATAGAAGTCTCTATCTCAGGACCAGATACAAACAACAGGGAAAATAACAAACACAATACAATAATAAAAGACAAGACTTAGCTTAAAGTAGAAAACTGGCAACTCCAGAAACATCACAGAGTACAACTGACCAGCTAGTAGAAGACAGGAAGAAAATCTATAAACCGCACCTCCAGTGAGAAGCGGCTACTAATGGGGAAGGTAAATTACCAACAAGCAACACCTGAAGCAAGGGGTGTGACATTGACCACAACACAGACACAATAAGATCCAAAAGAAACTTGTCAATTTAACCCATGTGTTGCCAGTCTCTCTGATCTTCTGGTACCTGCCACAGGAACGTCCATGACATTTCTTCCACATTTGCTGTGTCCCCTATATGGCTTGTGGCAAACTGCAAAGGGACTTCTTATGGCTTGCTTTCAAAAATTACTTTCTTATTGCCACTCTTCCATAAAGGCCAGATTTGTGGAGCACACCACTAGTAGTTGTCCTGTGGACAGATTTTCCGAAATGAGCTGTGGCTCTCTGTAGCTTTTTCAGAGTGACCATGGGCCTTTTGCTTCTTTAATTGGTGCTTTTCTTGCCTGGGCTGTCAGTTTAGGTCTACAGCCATGTCTTGGTAGGTTTGCATTTGTGCCATACTCCTTCCATTTTCGGATGATGGATTGAACAGTGCTCCATGAGATGTTCAGAGCTTGGGTTACTTTTTTTATAACCTAATCCTGCTTTACACTTCTCCCCAACGTTATCCCTGACCTGTCTGGTGTGTCTTTTGGTTTTCATGATGCTGTTTAATCACTAAAGTTCTCTAACAAACCTCTGAGGTCTTCACAAAACAGCTGTAGTTATACTGAGAATGAATAACACTTGGTCACACTGGATTTTATTTAGGGGTATTAGAGCACAGGGCGCTGAATACAAGTTCACGAAATACTTTCAAGATTTTTTTTATAAATTCTTTTTAAAACCATGTAACATTTTCTTTTCACTTCACACATACTAACTACTTTGAGTTGGTCTATTACATAAAATCCCAATAAAATACATTTAAGTTTGTGGGTTGTAACATGAAAAAATGTGGAAAACTTCAAGGCACTGTATATAAACTAGTCACAAAAAGTTAGGGATATTTGGCTTGTGTAACAATATAATAATATATGAGCCCGAGCACCGGGCCAAGGTTTCTCAAGTAGCTCTGGTCCTAAAACTGACCTACCTGTGCCGTATGGGCAATACCAGGGGCAAGTGCACGAATTACAGGTGTGTGAGGTCCGACTCACAGACAACTCACCAGTTACCTCCAGCATGTAGCCATGCTTGCAATGGGAGGAGGAAGGAGTCTGCGAGTTCCACTCAAGACTGGCTGATATGGCCCAGGTCTCGCAGGTGCACCTCAATGTAGCCTGTGGATGGAAAACAGGCTCATTTAAATTGGAGTTTATACACCTCCAGGCATCTCTATATACAAACAAACAGAAAAAATGGCATGGTGTTAAACAGGCAGGAAGTGCTCAAACCCATATACAGTTGTGCATGTATATACAGGGGAGTAAATCCTGCACTTGTGGTCCATGGCTAATGGCGATCCCCAGCAAAAATGCATACAGTGGAGGATGCCTGCAGCGTACCACAAGTACCACAATAAACATCCTACACAAGATAGCAATTTTGTGGATGTGATAACCAATATAACAATATAATAATATTTGCAAAGACAGGTGCACTCTGCGGTCTTACTAAACCCTCAAACTGATGTTAAGATTCATGATATAATGTAAGGTAAGCTCAATGACACAGCAGACACAACAGAAAGCATAAGGTTAAACTGTTGTTGCTAAGCAGGGGTCTTGACCAATCCAAGCTAGCCTCACACAGCCCAGGAGTTTTGACCAATTACAGCCAGCCTCACACACAGCTTGTGTGGGAAATTCCCCTAGCAGGAGCTGCTGGAATCATTATTCACCAGAGAGAGGAGCTGAACAGACAACACACTCCACTAATACAAACGCAAAAACACAAATGCAATCGCACTCTGCAAACCAGCACTCTGCCCTGCCTCTATGCTGGATGTTGAATAAGGCATTGGTGTACATTTTGGCCAAAGCGTAATAAGCCACTCACCACGTCAAGGTCGCCTTCATGAGTGGTCCCTAACACTAGTTCCTACCTGTTATGGGCCATGACAGCCACGTCCAGGGAGCGCAGGTAAAGCATGCACGCCAAGCACACTCTGCTTTTAACCCCGTCCGGTGCCATTACAGCTTTCATCAGATCCAGGGATGCAAGTACCAACATGCATGCTGAGCCCACTATATACTTCTCCTGGAGACAAATGGCTGATGGTAGGTGCTGTATAAGCAGACTCAGATTTATACTGACTTTAAAACCAGCCTCCAGGGCAGACTAACTGGTCAGGTATGCATGACTGCTTGGTGATCACCACGCCTCCAATATATACTACAAAGAACCCCCCCCACACTCCACTAATAGCTGTGTTACCAGTTATATGTGTGTTTACTTACAGTTCCACCAAATTTCATACCATACAAAGTTCACAATCCAAATTCCAATTCCATATTGCAATCCAAATTGCATACAACCATACCAGATCATACTCCACCAATCTGCAAATAGTTACTGCTAACTGCATATTGCAAATTGCGACCAAATTCAGCAAGTGAACTATTAGACCTCAGATATACCTCTCAGAGAGATCATAAAGTGCTTAAATAACTTAAAGTGAGAGTACAGCTACTCAAGAGAGAAATATATCCACCATTTTATGTTGAATGACAAGATTGAACAGTTGAACCACCATCTTATGCATACCGCCATTTTATGAATCTTTATGCAACACGTGTTATGTACATGGACTATCTGCTGCGGAGGCGGCAATGTTATATGAAGAAAACTTGAAGTTAATAAAGAAGTTATTTGAAGCCTTTGGTGTGCTCTTTAAACCTACTGCTTCCATAGAAGGGCGCTAGAGGAATTACAGAGTAATAGACAGTCTTGTTAGACTAAAAGTCAGAGATATCAAAATTCTTCTAATGTCACAGCGCAAAAGGCACTTCATAGTTCTGCGCCTGCCACAGTTGCCCCTGCTCCTAGAGGCTCCATTCTCCAATCTCTGGCCACGCCCTGCTACACTAGATTGACAGGGGCAGGCATCGTTGGTCTCCTACCTCCGGCCCTGTCTGCAGTGTAAATCTCGTGGCGTTCAGTATTCAGCGCAGGCGCAGTGAGTGAAGGGAGCTGCACACAGGGCCGGAGGTAGGAGACCAACAATGCCTGCCCCTGTCAATCTAGTGTAGCAGGGCATGGCCAGAGGTGGGAGAACGGAGCCTCTAGGAGCAGGGGCAACGCCCCCCCTGCCCCTAGAGGCTAATTAGCATATTATAAAAGTTAGTTTTTCTCAATAACGGCGGCAGGCAGTGAGATGGCACTAATATAGCTATGTTCAGCTGACATTAGCACATCGCTAATGTCAGCCAGCTTATTACCCATTTTTCAGGTGACAGAAACCCTTTAATGTGACCTTCTCTACACTTTTGAATGCACGTATCCAACTGTTTAGTGTTTCATTATTTTTTGTACAACTTGCTGTTCTCTAACAAGGAGCTTAAAAGCAAAATTCACAACAAGTGTTTGATCCATGAATCGCCCAATACATTTCCTGGTTCAATGAGAATTGGTATTTAAACAGTCCTCCTCATCATGCTGTTCACATTTTGACATGACACCAAGACGACACCTAACAATTGATCAACAGTAGATCACCACTGTCGGTCACTGAGCTTAGAGTGTCACAGAGTGGCATCAGCAGGTTGCAACAGAGATACAGAAGGCATAGAAGTGGACATCCTTTGGCCACATCCCACACTGATGACTGCTTCATTGTGAACAATGCGCTGCGGAACCAGATGATGAATGCCACACAACTCAAGGCACATTTAAGGCAGGTGAGAGGCACCCAAGTGTCACGCGGAGCCGGATGATGAATGCCACACAACTCCAGGCAACATTTAAGGCAGGTGAGAGGCACCCAAGTGTCACGTCAGACCATTTGAAACCATTTACATCAGCGTGGTCTGCATGCTAGACGACCTGCAAGGGTACCTGACTACACCACCAGGCACAGGCAGCATCATCTTGCAGTGGGCCTCAGTGCTGTTCGCTGATAAATGTCTATTCACGCTGAGCAGAAATGATGGCAGCCAACGATGTTGGAGACGTCAAGGAGAGTGCTATGCATCAGCCACTGTTGTCACCAGATGAGCCTTTAGTGGTGGTTAGTGTTACAGTGTGGGCAGGTGTGTCTAGTCAATACAGAACTGCCCTACACTTTGTGAATGGTACAGTGACAAGCCCATACTACTTGAATAACATCATTATTCCAGTCATTGGGCCCCTGCATCAACAACACAGGTCTAATTTTATCTTCATGGATGACAATGTGCTAGCTCATCGGGGTCGCATCATTAGGGAACAGCTGCTGGAGACTGGGGTACCTCAAATGGAGTGGCCTGTACTTTCTTCTGACCTGAATCTCATTGAAATCCTATGGGATCAGCTGAGTCACAGTGTAGAGGTTCATAACTCTGTACCTCAGAACCTCAATGACCTGAGGGCTGCCCTTCAAGAAGAGTGTGATGCCATGCCTCAGCAGACAATAAGTCAACTTGTGAACAACATGAGACATCGTTGTCAAGCTGTAATTGATGCTCAAGGCCACATGACAAGTTTTTGAGACAGACATTTTTTGTGGGGGTATACCCACCACTGTTGTTGGCTTTTGTTTGAGATGAGGAAATCACCATTGCATGCTTCTACTACTGATATATCAATGTAGCGGGAACTTTTTACTTTTTCCATAAATTTTACCAGAAAGCCAAATATCCCTAACTTTTTGTGATTAGTTTATATTAGAGCACGGGCTCACAAGCAGAAGTCTTTGCTGCAGTGTTCCCCCCTGGCTTCCCCTCCCAGCTCACTATGACTTACAAGTCTCTGTGTACACTGTTAGCAAAGCAAGTGCTGATTAACATCTTCTGAAGCTCCAAGCACCAAAGCAGATGTCAGAGACTTACTGATGGTGTCCTCAGGTCAGAGTGTCCCTACCTGTCATCACTATTAACTGGGTTCTCTGAGACTATTGCTGCACCCTGCCTGGCAATATCAAAATAGGGTTTATGGTCATGGAGAACCCATTTAATGTCAGCACTTTGGCACTCCAATAGATGAGAATTCATATGGACCTATGGGCCTGCACTATGAACCCTAGTCATTACTGGTGACTTACAGAGACATGGCCGATGTGTTTTTTCCATTTTAATTCTAAGGCCAGTTTTACATGAGTGTGTACTGGCCAGGAACAATGCTCCATATGACACCCCCATTTCCCGGACCGAACACTACACCAGTGAAGCCAACTCACAGTGATTTCGGATGCTGTGGGTTCCGGCCTGACCGTAGTACTGTACTGACATAATGCCGTTCAGTACAATATGGAAGACCCACAACCAGGCAGGAGTTCACAGCATTACAAGTCGTTGTGATGCTATGAGTTCGGGTCAGAGGAGCAGTGTTCGGTCCAGGAAGTGCAGCAGTCACACAGAACGTGTTTACCGGACCAAACACACTCATGTCAAACTGGGCAACTCTAGGCTCTCTCCATACTGAGGATGACTGGTTTCTGATGACAATGATTTCTGTCTACATCAGTATGGCGCCCGTACACTGTAAAGCATCCCCGACGCAAGATGTTGGGAGAAAGAAGGGTCAGTTGTTCCCTCAGGAGGCGTCTTGGAGCAGCTTATACCTCTATGCAAGGGAGGTATAGAGGCCAGCCGAATGCTCGTTCAGACCCACAGTTAAAGGGGTATTCCCTTCCACAGGATTTATCATAAATATCTGATCCATGAGGGTCCTATGACCCCAGTTCCACTTTTTGGCCATTGAGTCAGCCATTGTGAATGAAGAGATGGACTGAAGGGGCTGTGGATAGGCGGAAAATATTACAATACTAGGGCGCCGAGTGCTGAGACCCCCACCAGTCTTTAGAAAAGGGGGTCTCAGCAGTCTGGGCAAGTTATAGGGAACCAGAACACCCTAGGCTAGTCCTAGGGTCCGGTGTTCTGCCAGATTTCTATAGTTTGCCGAAAGTCTATAGCGGAAGTGACGTGGTGCGCTGCGCAAGCGCACAAGCGTACTTCAGCGAAGCATTCCTGCTGCCTCCACTGGAGTAGTTCGCACACCGCGCGTGCGCAGACTTAAGGGTATAGATTTCTTAAAGTGACAGTCATCTCCATTGATCTACATTAATTTGTACCCTCGCGGGCTCGCTTCGGTCGCCACGCATCGGGCTCGGCCTCGCTGCGCTCGGCATTTAGTAAAACTAACTCTATGCCGCCATTGATAGTAAAGAAGGAAACGGATGGTAAAGAAAGAGATGGATAGTCTCTTTCTTTACCATCCATTTCCTTCTTTACTATCAATGGCGGCATAGAGTTAGTTTTACTAAATGCCGAGCGCAGCGAGGCCGAGCCCGATGCGTGGCGACCGAAGCGAGCCCGCGAGGGTACAAATTAATGTAGATGCTGTATTTTACTGGAGGTGACTGTCACTTTAAGGCGATGATTCGGATGATTTGTGGAAGTGCGCTTGCGCAGCGCACCACATCACTTCCGCTATAGACTTTCGGCAAGCTATAGAAATCTGGCAGAACACCGGATTTATAAATCAGATCATTCTACAATAATGGCTCCTGTGTAAGCAGCACATTTACCAGTCAGAGGTCTGAGAAAGCTGAAGCTATAATGGAAGACCCATACATGTCAAACCTTTTAACAATGAGCTTTTATTACACCTTAAACTTGAATACAGATGATAATAACCTATGCCTGTACATTGCAGTAACATGTCACTTATTACGCCACTGCGGTCAGACTCCTCCCCCTGTCACCATGTGCCAAGAGCAGCACGGAAATGGCTTGGCGCGAGGAATGCTGGGTATTGTAGTCTTTCCGCAGAATACACCCATGCTGGGAGGATCATTTCAGACTACGATTCCCAAGGTGCAGCGCGTCAGGGACCGGCGAATAACTTTCTAGTTTAGTGAAGGACAGAGGTTACGCATGCGCAGACGGCTGCGTGGCTCATGTGGAGGTCAGAGCTGTGAGGAGGTGAGTGCGGGAACCCGAGGCCGAGAAGCCCTGTACCGGTAGTCGGGAGGCAGGAGCGAGTAAACCGGGAGGGCGGTGTGTGGACGTGGGAGGAGAGTAGAAATTAGTGGAGGAAAGGTTAGGTCATGCTGGGGGAGGTCAATGAGGAGATGACAAGGGTGTGCATAATACAGATATAGGACTAGTATGGGGCTGTCAGGAACCACGCTCCTGAGCCCTAAATGGACTAATAGGGGTGCTGGTGGCACATGGTGGGACTGTTGTAAACCACAGTCTTTCTCACCCCCCAACTATAAGGAGTTCCCCTTTAAATGTGTACCTTCTGCATCATAGCGATCAGTCGTCTCCAGGTATGGTGGAACTATAACTCCTGGCATGCTGGGAGTTGTACTTCTGCAGTAACCGGAGATGGCCCTGGCACCAGAGAGCTTGTAACTTGATGTGAGAGCAGATCACCGCAGTATACGGAGACTTAGGGGGTCATCTATTAAGACCGACATTTTAGGGGCTGTTTTTAATAAACCCCTGCTCTGGTGATGGATCTGCTGGAGTTATGTAGGGGCGCCGGCCTTCTCATCACTTCAGCGGATCCAGTGCCGCTTCCGAGCTGTCTTACATTTAGACATTTTTCTACGCCTGAAACAGGTGTAGAAAATGGTTTATGAGATGTGCCTTCCGGACACACCACGCCCGCTTTTTTTTTTTTTTTTACCTGGCGTGAATGGGGAAAAGTTGCAGATTGTGCCGCAATCTGTGCCTGAAGTACACCTAAGGCTACTTTCACACTAGCGTTCGGCTGTCCGCTTGTGAGCTCCGTTTGAAGGGGCTCACAAGCGGACCCGAACGCTTCCGTCCAGCCCTGATGCATTCTGAGTGGACGCGGATCCGCTCAGAATGCATCAGTCTGGCGGCGTTCAGCCTCCGCTCAGCAGGCGGACACCTGAACGCTGCTTGCAGCGTTCGGGTGTCCGCCTGGCCGTGCGGATCCGTCCAGACTTACAATGTAAGTCAATGGGGACGGATCCGTTTGAAGATGACACACTATGGCTCAATCTTCAAACGGATCCGTCCACCATTGACTTTCAATGTAAAAGTCTGGACGGATCCGCTCAGGCTACTTTCACACTTAGAAAATTTTATACAATATAATGCAGACGGATCCGTTCTGAACAGAGCCACCGTCTGCATTATATGAGCGGATCCGTTCAGAACGCATCCGCTCTGAACGCTAGTGTGAAAGTAGCCTTATATGGGTGTATTTCAGCTTCATAAATGACCCCCTTACTATTTTGGCGATGCTTCATGCAGGTTAAAAGGGTTCTCCGAGACTGGGAACCCTTTTTGATATTGCGTGAGAAGATTCACTTGACTCCGGCACTCCGGTTCCAGTGTCAGGTTTCCTTCCAGTCCATTACACTGTATCACACCCAGGGGTGGACTGGATAACTTAAAGTGGCCCTAATGTTGTAGGTTGGCCCACACTGACAGAAGGTGGGGCAACACAAGTAGATGGGGCCATCAGCGCTCCCGCCTTGCTCCTCCTGACACCCAGAGTTCACAGCGTCATTGGTTGCTATGACGCCGTGCACTCTGGGCGCCCGGCGTTAGTCGCACCAACTTACCTTTCCAGCAGGGGCGCCACCGACACTCCATCGTTCCGCACTGCTCTGCGCCCGACGTCGCACTGCGTGTCAGGTCATGGCGTGCGTACGTCAGGAGGTCAGTGCAGCGCGGGACCATGGATGCGCTGTGAAGTGTCTGGAGGCCCCCTGCTGGAAAGGTGAGTATTCCGAGTGCAGCTTGAGACCAGAGAGCGGGAGTAAAAGCAAGCAATTTGCATCGAGGATTTTTTTGTGTCGAATTACTCGATATAGTCGAGTGCTCGCTGCAGCCCTAACCATAGTGCACCACAAAATATTGTCCCACAGAACCAAATACCACAGTGCAGCACAAAATACCTCCCAAGAACCTATCCCTCTGTGGTGGCCATCAGTGGCTGCCACGTTCTGTCCTCCTCCAAGTGTCTCTAATATGGATATGGGGCTGGGCCTTAGGGGCCACAACGCCAAGCCAGCCCTACCTTCAGCATGCTGACAGGCATCCTCTAATAATAACCCCTATAGTTACTCCAGTAGAACATACCCGGCCAGCGGCAACGAGGAGGGCTCGGGTAGTCCTATCGCCATTGTACCACCGGGAAAATTACCTTTAGGGTCTATGGCCAGTTCGCCCCTGATCACAGCCTATGATCTGTGAATTGACCAATCGTGAAGGCTTCTGCCTGGTCCTTTCATAAAATACAGGCTGGGAGAATGGTGCCACCTACTGGGAGTATGATTTCACAGCTCATCTTGTTAAAGAGGACCTGTCACCGCTCCTGACAGGCCTGTTTTAGTAACTACTTGCATTCTCCATGTAATAATTGTGGAGCATCTATTCTTATGACTCTATGATGTGCCATTCCTTTATTATTCCTGCTAGAAGTTATGAATGACTTACTAGCAGTTTGTAATGAAAGTCCACATGGGTGTTACCAGGTGGTGTGTCCCTGCACAGCCTGACATCACATCCAATCAGTGTTGTTAGTGTCCCCCCCCCCCCCCCCCCCCCCCCAACTGATAACACCCAGCTGGACCTCCATTGCAAACTGCTAGTCGAGGGGTAGGCAACCTCCGGCACTCCAGCTGTTGTGAAACTACAACTCCCAGCATGCATACTTGCTCTGCTCTTCTAAGAACTGTCATAGAATTGAATGGAGCATGCTGGGAATTGTAGTTTCACAACAGCTGGAGTGCCGAAGGTTTTATGGCACATCATACAGTCATAAGAATAGATGCTGCAGGATTGGTATTACATGGAAATGCAAGTAGTTACTAAATCCGCCATGTCAGGAGAGGGGCCTCTGTATAGAGTACCTATCAATTTCATGAGCCTTTCATGTGCTATACAGCATTATTGTATTATGCCTCCTTCACATGTCCGTGATGACATCAGTGACGAGATGGTCAGTGGCTCATCCGTGAAGATGTCCATAAAGAATCCCTGTTTGGTCCGCGTGTCCGTTTTTTGCCCTCTGTGTGCCATCTGTATTCCACGGACAGTGCTAGCCTGAAGACTGGTTTCCGGAGCATCTCCTCGGAGCGATCCGCGAAAACCACAGACTGTGTTTTGTCCGTGGTGTTTTACTTACCCAGAGACTATAATGTGTGTGAGGGATCCGAAATCACGGACAAAGGGCACAGTCCTTTCAAAACCACTGATGTGTGAATCAAAAAATTAAAGTCAATGGGAGCGGTCTGGGTAGATAAGATAGGTCTGCAATCCTCTGAAATGTGAAAGGGGCCTTAATCTGATGCTCGTATTGTAACTAATCCCCCCCGCTCCTCATCCTCTGTGTTGGCTGGTTGTCAGTAATACCTCTGTTTTGTGTTACCACAGGCCCCGTATTAAAGAAAATGGCAGCAAAGTTGTTTGAATCAATTGGAAAGCTTGGTCTGGGACTGGCCATTGCTGGAGGAGTTGTCAACTCTGCCTTATATAATGGTAAGTTCTATCTGCATCTATCAGGGCCTGCTGGGGGTAGTAGTCACATGAGCAGGTGGACCACAGTTTGAGGAGCTGTGATATACAGCAATGCTAGCTATTAGCAGCTCTGCTATAACCATGTTACACTGCAGGAATATATTCCTTTGGCTTCCACACTGTGACCAGCAGTACACCATGGAGCGATCACCCAGTATTCTAGACTGAATGGTGAAGCTATAGAACTAGGCAGAATTGTACTTCAGAACTGTTAAGGCTGAGTTCACACTTCAGTTATTTTCATCAGTTATTGTGAGCTAAAACCAGGTGTGGGTCAAAAACACTGGTACAGATCTTTCCATTACACCTGATCTCTGAGTAGGCTTCAGTACTGGTTTTGGCTTGTAATAACTGATGAAAATCACTGACCAAATAACTGTGGTGTAAACTCGGCCTTAGTGGTAACTGGTAAGACAACCTGGAGGAGCTGTAAGGCTACTTTCACACTTGCGTTTGGGGTTCCGCTTGTGACATCCGTTTGAGGGCTCTCACAAGCGGCCCCGAACGCATCCGTTCATCCCCAATGCATTCTGAATCGATAAGGATCCGTTCAGAATGCATCAGTTTGGCACCGTTCCGCCTCCATTCCGCTCTGGAGGCGGACACCAAAACGCAGCTTGCAGCGTTGTGGTGTCCGCCTGGCCGTGCGGAGCCAAACGGATCCACCCTGACTTACAATGCAAGTCAATGGGGATGGATCCGTTTGACGTTGACACAATATGGTGCAATTGCAAACGGATCCGTCCCCCATTGACTTTCAATGTAAAGTCAGGAGTCCCTATTAATATACTATCGGATCAGAGTTTTCTCCAATCCGATGGTATATTTTAACTTGAATCATGGGAACGCCTCTGTTAGAATATACCATCGGATTTGAGTTAGATCGTGAAAACTCGGATCCGACAGTATATTCTAACACAGAGGCGTTCCCATGGTGATGGGGACTTTTCATGTTAGAATATACTAAGAACTGTGTACAAAACTGCCCCCTGCTGCCTGGCAGCATCTGATCTCTTACAGGGGGCTGTGATCCGCACAATTAACCCCTAATTGTGCGGATCTCAGCCCCCT
Source organism: Bufo gargarizans (assembly GCF_014858855.1). Classification (NCBI taxonomy): domain Eukaryota; kingdom Metazoa; phylum Chordata; class Amphibia; order Anura; family Bufonidae; genus Bufo; species Bufo gargarizans. The sequence continues at coordinate 135,376,880 of NC_058085.1, forward strand.
GATCGGGTGCTGGCAGGCAGCAGAGGCATCGCACAGACCTGTCACTTACCAGTAGGAGGAGCGCCGGTCGGCCACAGACAGCGCATGTAAGTATAAGCAAAATAACCATGGCGGCCAGGACTGCAGTAGCGTCCTGGCTGCCATGGCAACCGATCGGAGCCCTAGCGAAAACTGGGACTCCGTTCGGAAATGCTGCTCTGCTGGGGGGGGGGGGGGGGGGGTGCGGCGTACTGGCCACCAATGCTTTTAATACTGGGTAGGGAGGGGGGTCTGGCCCCTGCTGCCTGGCAGCACCCGATCAGGGGGCTGAGATCCGCACAATTAGGGATTAATTGTGTGGATCACAGCCCCCTGTAAGAGATCAGGTGCTGCCAGGCAGCAGGGGGCAGTTATGTACACAGTTCTTAGTGAAGAGTCCCCATCACCATGGGAACGCCTCTGTGTTAGAATATACTGTCGGATCTGAGTTTTCACGAACGTGAAAACTCAGATCTGAAAAAGCTGTTATGCAGATGGATCCGCACTGAACGGGTACCATCGTTTGCATTTATAGGTGCGGATCCGTCTGTGCAGATACCAGACGGATCCGCACCTAACGCAAGTGTGAAAGTAGCCTAAGGCTGACTCTAGTGGTTGTCACCAGGCTTTTCCAGAAGTGAGTAGAATTAGAAACTTACGTAGAACTTCTGACTTCTTAGGGGATATGAGTGGTTAAAGAACATGTTAATATGCTTCATTCCATTCCTCGCCATTTTCAGGATCTGCTTGGTCAGAAGATGCGAATCATAATCTTTATACCCAAAGATGGAAAACATGTCCATATGTGAACTGCGGTGAATAACTGAGCACTACAGGTCCAGGGCCCTCATTTGAGCAACTGAGCACTACAGGTCCAGGGCCCTCATTTGAACAACTGAGGGCCTATTCTCATGATCATGTCTGTTTGGCGGACTGCACACTGCTGATCCACAAAACATGGATACCAGTCTTGTGCACCCCACATCACGGTGTGGACTCGCTGCCTTCAACGGGTCCGCATGTTGCGGCCAAACATAGGACATGTCCTATCTTCTGTGGTGTGGCAACATGGACCCAGAAGCACATAGAAGCCCTTCCGTGTGCTTCTGGGTCTGTGCGACCACACCGCAAAATATGGGACCCATTGAAGGCACTGAGTCCACATTGCGACGCAGGGTGCACAAGGCTGCTGTCCTTGGTTTGTGGTCTGCAAAATAGACACTTTTTTTTATTTTTTTTTATTCATTAGACAATCCCTTTAAAAGTGACCTTTAGAAGTAGATTGTATGTGAACAATTAAAAGGGTTATCCAGGAAAATATATTTGACTTATCCTCAGGATAGGTCATCAATATCAGATCTGCGGGGGTGTGACACCTTGGACCCCCACCGATCAGCTGTTAGAAAAGGCCTTGAGCGCTGCAGCCTCTTCCTAGGCCATGTGACATCACTGTACATCGATCATGTGGCCTAGTTGAAGCTCAGCCCCATTCCAGTCAATGAGGCTGAGCTGCAATACCAAGCACTGCCACTATACGATGTACAGCGCTGTCCTTGGAAAGCTGACGGGAGCCTGCATCACTCGCCATATCTTCAGTGAGCGCACCGGCTCCCTGATACAGCTGATCAGTGGGGGAGTCGGGACTTGGACCCCCACTGATGTGATACTGATTACCCATCCTGAGGATAAGTCATCATTATCTTTTCCAGGATAACCCCTTTAATATATGATTTCAGTTGGTGGAATTTCCTAATCTGGTGCTTATCTGAAAACAAATACAAAATCAACAGACTTGCTGAATTATTGAATGCCAGAATGAAGGATGTTCATTGGACAAACCGAGGAAACCCCTCTAAAAGCTAACAGCCGGTCTGATACATTTTACCTGCACTGGTACGTTACAGCACACGATCAGGACAGGAGGGAGATTTACCTGAGGGAAGGTTACCATTTATTCAGTCCTTTTTGTTTATGATGCCTCTATTTTGATGGGTGATTTGTTGTCCACTGATCAGCTATGACATTAAAGGGGTTTTCCAACTTTCTTCACTTTTGTAAATTTCAAGCATAGCCTACTATACCTGCTAATAAAACATACTTGCCTACTCTCTACTGCTTAGTTCCAGGGTCTCTTCTGCGGTCTTCCGGTCCCAAATCCTGAAAGCTTGCAGAAGGGTAGGGTCATGTGCACACGTGACCTCATCTGTCCAGACAACTGCAGAAGGGAGTCAAAACAGAGCCCCCTTGTGTGTGTGTTTTTTCTTGTTTGTTTGTTTTCGGCAGTTACAGCAGACTGGGCTTGAAATAAAATTAAAAAAAATAGTACAAAGTGCTGGAAAACCTCTTTAAGTACACAGTGCCACCTGTCTGCAGGATCCCAATTTGGATTACTGTTTGTTGTCAGGCTGCCCCTGTTCTTGCCATTACTTTAAAAGGATATATTCGACAGCAAGAGGACGGGACATTCTGTGTATACGAAAATTGGCAAAAATAAAGATCTGTGTGAAAAAGCCAAATTGTGATGGCTAGACAGCTGGGCGAGAGCATCTCGGAAACATCAGGTCTTGAAGGGTGTTCACTGGATGCTGTGGTCCAATCCCACAGATTGCTGAAGAAAAGTTGTCTGACGACACAGAGCATCAGTTTGCTGTGTATGGGGCCACGTAGCCGCATTACTGTCTGATTGCTGACGGTGGCCCTCATTTACCTCTGAAAGCTCCTACAATGTTCACATAAGCATCATAACTGGGCCATGGTATAACTGAAGCCTGGACTGATGAATCACATATTTTTAATAAGATATGGATGGCCCAGTGCGTGTGCGTCACTTACCTGAGGAAGAGATGGCATCAAGATGTACTATGGAAAGGCAAGCCAGCAGAAACAATGTTCTCTGGGAATCCTTGGCTTCTGGCATTCATGAGGATGGTACTTTGACACATACCACCTACGTAACATGTTTGGAGACCAAGTATACATCTTAGTGGCAGTGGCCTTGTTAAGCAGGATAATTACCCTGCCACGCTGCAAAATTGTTCAGCAATGGTATAAGAAGAAGGTATGGCAAAGACTTCAAGGTGTGACTTTTCTCAAAGTTCCCTGGATCTCCAATGTTAGTCCGATCAAACATTTGGAGATAGTGCTGGAAAAACTGGTCTGATCTGTGGAGGCCCCATTTTGCAACATAAAGGATCTGCTCTCATGATGCCAGATACAGAACACCCTCAGAGGTCTTCTAGAGACTGAGGGTCAGAGCTATCTTGCTGGCACAAGGGGGCTACACAATATTCGGCATAGGGTTTAATGCTATGGTTTATCTGTGTATGTTTAGCTTGTAACCTCACTTATTCCTGTGTTTTGTGATCCTCTAGTGGACGCAGGTCACCGTGCTGTCATTTTTGACAGATTCCGAGGTGTTCAGGATCTGGTAGTAGATGAAGGTACACACTTCCTTATCCCTTGGGTCCAGAAACCAATAATATTCGACTGCCGCTCACGTCCTCGCAATGTCCCTGTAATAACAGGAAGCAAAGGTGAGAATAAAGCCTCAGCACCATATTGCACCTTGTGATATAAAGGGGAGTATACTAAACGGGTCTCTCCTTCCACAGATCTGCAGAATGTGAACATTACCCTGCGTATCCTTTTCCGGCCCATCACCAATCAGTTGCCACGGATCTTCACCAGCATTGGCGAGGACTATGACGAGAGAGTTTTACCGTCCATTACTACTGAGGTCCTGAAGTCAGTGGTGGTGAGTTGTGGACACAAAGTGTGGCATTACATGGCTACTAAGTGGCTTTCTATTATGGCTAACAGACCACCCCACTAGCATGACCATATGCTTCAATATTGCTTAAAGAGTATTCCAGGATTTTATTATTGATGGCCTATCCTGAGGACAGGCCATCATTATCTGATAGGCAGGGGTTTGACACCCACACCCTCACAAATCAACTGTTTTCAAGTAGCTCCTGTGCTGCCACTCAAGAACAGTTGATCAGCGAGGGCACAGGGTGTCAGACACCTATTGATCATACATTGATGGCCATCAGTATTAAAATCCTGGAATGCTCCTTTAAGGATAGGGGGTGTCCTGATGGAACAACCCTTTAACTGCCACAGGTATGACATTGCTGCTTGATAAACTGGCATCTCCTAGAAGCCCAATTTACAGCCCCCTCAAACCAAAGTTCAGCTGTGCTGTTCGTCCATTTCACAAGGGCATATATATATGAGTTTTCCCATAAACGTTGAAAAGGACGGGCATGCAAAGCAGCTGCTTTGCCACCAATTGTAATTAATGGTACTTTCATTTGAGAGCCTGCTGTTCCCCAGTTAAGCAGTGTGCACTCACAGAGGTTTTGTCAGTGCCTGCTTGTCCTTTGCAGAACATAGTATTTAAAAAAAACTATGCTCTAGACCATGGGTGTCAAACTCAAATTCATCGGGGGCCGCATCAGCAGTTTGGTCATCCTCAAAGGGCCGGTTGTATCGGACTTGTGGGGGATCTGTGGGTGACACTTATGGGGGATCTGCCCACCCCTAGGACCGCCCCCTAAAACCTCCCCTTTAGAGAACAGGGATGCAAGTAAAATTTGGGGGGGCTATAAAAGTCCAGCCCAGCAAAGAAACCCCCCAGATGGGGATGGCACTGTTAATGGGGGATCTGGGCATGGCATCCACAGACCCCCCCACCCCATAACAGTGCCATCCACAGACCCCCCCCCACCTCATAACAGTGCCATCCACAGACCCCCCCCACCTCATAACAGTGCCATCCACAGACCCCCCCCCTCATAACAGTGCCATCCACAGACCCCCCCCACCCCATAACAGTGCCATCCACAGACCACCCCCCCCACCCCCTAACAGTGCCATCCACAGACCCCCCCCACCCCCTAACAGTGCCATCCACAGACCCCCCCACCCCCTAACAGTGCCATCCACAGACCCCCCCCACCCCCTAACAGTGCCATCCACAGACCCCCCCCACCCCCTAACAGTGCCATCCACAGACCCCCCCCCCACCCCCTAACAGTGCCATCCACAGACCCCCCCCCCACCCCCTAACAGTGCCATCCACAGACCCCCCTAACAGTGCCATCCACAGACCCCACCCCCTAACAGTGCCATCCACAGACCCCCCCCCCAATAACAGTGCCATCCACAGACCCCCCCCCCCCAATAACAGTGCCATCCACAGACCCCCCCCCTCATAACAGTGCCATCCACAGACCCCCCCCCCCCCTCATAACAGTGCCATCCACAGACCCCCCCCCCCATAACAGTGCCATCCACAGACCCCCCCACCTCATAACAGTGCCATCCACAGACCCCCCCCCCCCTCATAACAGTGCCATCCACAGACCCCCCCTCCCCTCATAACAGTGCCATCCACAGACCCCCCCTCCCCTCATAACAGTGCCATCCACAGACCCCCTCCCCTCATAACAGTGCCATCCACAGACCCCCCTCCCCTCATAACAGTGCCATCCACAGACCCCCCTCCCCTCATAACAGTGCCATCCACAGACCCCCCTCCCCTCATAACAGTGCCATCCACAGACCCCCCTCCCCTCATAACAGTGCCATCCACAGACCCCCCTCCCCTCATAACAGTGCCATCCACAGACCCCCCTCCCCTCATAACAGTGCCATCCACAGACCCCCCTCCCCTCATAACAGTGCCATCCACAGACCCCCCCTCCCCCTCATAACAGTGCCATCCACAGACCCCCCCCCCCCTCATAACAGTGCCATCCACAGACCCCCCCCCCCCCTCATAACAGTGCCATCCACAGACCCCCCCCCCCCTCATAACAGTGCCATCCACAGACCCCCCCCCCCTCATAACAGTGCCATCCACAGACCCCCCCCCCCCTCATAACAGTGCCATCCACAGACCCCCCCCCCCACCTCATAACAGTGCCATCCACAGACCCCCCCCCCACCTCATAACAGTGCCATCCACAGACCCCCCCCCCACCTCATAACAGTGCCATCCACAGACCCCCCCCCCCACCTCATAACAGTGCCATCCACAGACCCCCCCCCCACCTCATAACAGTGCCATCCACAGACCCCCCCCCCCCACCTCATAACAGTGCCATCCACAGACCCCCCCCCCCCACCTCATAACAGTGCCATCCACAGACCCCCCCCCCCCCCCCCCCCACCTCATAACAGTGCCATCCACAGACCCCCCCCCCCCCCCCCACCTCATAACAGTGCCATCCACAGACCCCCCCCCCCCCCCCCACCTCATAACAGTGCCATCCACAGACCCCCCCCCCCCCACCTCATAACAGTGCCATCCACAGACCCCCCCCCCCCACCTCATAACAGTGCCATCCACAGACCCCCCCCCCCCCACCTCATAACAGTGCCATCCACAGACCCCCCCCCCCCCACCTCATAACAGTGCCATCCACAGACCCCCCCCCCCCCACCTCATAACAGTGCCATCCACAGACCCCCCCCCCCCACCTCATAACAGTGCCATCCACAGACACCCCCCCCCCCCCCATTGCCGCTCCAGTACAGACTAGTTATAAAATGTGTACAATTAATAAGGATTCTATTGATGAGGCCCCCTCTGCAGTAGAACATTCAATATAGCCACATCCTACTCACAGGGCTGTTATCTTAATGCTGGCCGGCCGGGCAGACGAGCGGCAGCGTCACGACTGACGTCACATGCCTGCGCCGCCTCCTTCATTCAGAAAGTAGGCCGGGCACATGACGTCAGTCGTGACGCTGCCGCTCGTCTGCCCGGCCGGCCAGCATTAAGATAACAGCCCTGTGAGTAGGATGTGGCTATATTGAATGTTCTACTGCAGAGGGGGCCTCATGAATAAAATCCTTATTAATTGTACACATTTTATAACTACTGGAGCTGGGGGCCGGAGCACAGTGAACGCACCGGCCCCCAGCTCCTCCTCCCAGTCCCTCCCCGCTGATACATCGCAGCCTGCGATGCTGGAGCATGGCAGGCTGCGATGTCAAAAGGTGGCGGAACGCCGTTCCGCCAGAAAAAAAGCCCTGCCACTCATTATGCGATTTATTATCACTCTCTGCAGGGGCCGCCTGCAGGAAGTGATAATAAAAGGTGAAGGCTGGCGGCCGGCGGCGGCTACGTGGGCCACATGACGAGGTCTGGCGGGCCGGATTCGGCCCGCGGGCCTTGTGTTTGACACCCGTGCTCTAGACCCTCATTTGTCTATTAAAATGTAGCCCCCAGCACAGATCTTGACCATTTCTTTGTAAATCCAGTAGGTGAAAGCACTCTTGGGAACTGTATTTGTCATGACATTGCTCAGACTCTTCTATATTTGTCAATGACAGGCACGGTTTGATGCAGGAGAACTGATTACCCAGAGAGAGTTGGTTTCCAGGCAGGTCAGTGAGGATCTGACGGAGAGAGCGGGCACATTTGGACTCATCTTGGATGACGTGTCCCTGGTAAGTTCATGTAAAGATCCTATAAATAAAGAACTGCTGTCTGTTATGTCAGGTGCTCCTAGACTGAAAAGCATCTGACCAAAAAGTAAAATACAGTAGAGACAGAAGAGGGGAGTAAAAAATAAATTGTCACTCGCATTATCAAAGCCAGACTGGAAGTCATGATGTGCCATCAGCGAGACCACTTTAAAGGGAAGGTCCACCTTGCAGCTTTTTCTTTTTATTCAGTAAAATTAAAACCTAAAGCAAATTTGCATTCAGGCTTCATTAGTCTGTCATTTTGTGAATACAGCTTCTATCTAGGCCTGTGTGTCTCCATGATTGCAAACTACAAACCAATCCTGTGTGTAGCAAGAAAATTTAGACTAGAACCTTCTGGATTACAGGTGCATATCCATGAAGCAAACATAATTACAAAATGGCTGCACACCGTGCAAACAATAGAGCTAAGAAATGGGGGTCATTCTAGACAAGTTTTACAATACCGACTATAAATGAGTAATGGAAGCTCTTAGCGCAATCCTGATGCTTCATTCATGCTCCCTTTCCGTAGAAAAAACGCAGCTATTATGTAATTGTTTTGGGGTTTGTACAATTCCAGTGATCGTCAATTTATATATCTTTTTGTTTTGCTATTTTTGGCCAATAAAACTTTTTTTTTTTCTTGTACTTTTTCGTGTCGGCATATTAAAGAGGACCTTTCATATTTTTTTTTTATTAATTGAGATAAATAACTTTGCTTGCGGGTTACCCCCCCCCCCCCCCCCCCCCTGCTGATGCTGCCACCCTGTCTGATTATATTTTTTTTTATATATCGTTCCTGCGCCCCCGCATTTTTCGCACTCAGAAGGAGACGCCCATTGAGAAATCCTGGCGTCTCCTCCCTGTACCGATGCTCAGGATTAGCATACCGAGCGTGAAAACTGCGGGGGGAGGGGGCACAGCGGGGGGGCAGGAGCGATATTAATAATATAATAAATAAAAAATAAAAAAAACATGTCCTCTAAGTCTAATTTTTTTTATTTTTCCATCGTTGGAGCTTCACAGGGGCGTATTCTTTTTGCGAGATGGGTTGTAGTTTTGATTTGTTTCAGGGTAAATACCACTATCGATTTTATAGCATTTTGGGTGGGGGGGAGGTGGTAGAACAAAAAATAAAACACAACAGTTCTGGCATGGGTGTCCTTCTATGGCAGTGGTCCCCAATCTTTTTTGCACCAAGGACCGGTTTCATGCAAGACAATTTTCCCGGGGGGGGGGGGGGGGGGGGGCTTACGGGGTGGGCGGGGCTGACAGATTCACGCGCATAACAAAACACAAGGTGCATATTAAAATATATAACGACTATATAAACTGACTATGGTCTCTGCTGCACTGGTCTCTGCTGTACTGTACAGTATTTTTCGCCCTATATGATGCACCTAGTTTCAGAGGAGAACAATAAGACATTTTTTTTCAAGTTTAGTCCGTTTTTTTTTTTCTCAGATTGCGTTTAGTTTTTTTTTCTGCGCGGGTGCTTTTTGATGCATTTTTCATGCGCGTGATAAAAAGCTGAAGGTTTACAACCAACATCTCTTAGCAACTATCAGTGAAAAATGCATTGTATCCGCACTTGCTTCCGGATGCAATGCTTTATTCACTGAAGCCCCGTTCACTTCTATGGGGCCAGGGCTGTGTGAAAAACGCTGAATATAGAACATGGCTGCGTTTTTCACGCAACGCAGAACTGATGTGTGAAAAAAGATGTACACAGACCAATGGAAATAAATGGGTCAGGATTCAGTGCGAGTGCTGTGCGTTCACATCACGCATTGCACCCGCGTGGAAAACTCGCTGATGTGAATGGGGCCTAAAGGTTTAATAGACTGGCTGATCATCGCTAACGAGCCATCATATGAACGCTCGTTGGCGATGATCTGGCAGTGTAATACTGCTGCCAATGAACAAGGAAACGCTCATTCATCGGGCAATCCCACTCTTTTAACAGGTTTAAAAATCAGTGTTTGCCAGAGGTAGGTCATGGGGTCTAAGCCGGCAAACAACAAGTCAGTATGTGGATGAGCTATGGCATTTAACGATCACTCCTCCCCATACTATTGAGGAGATCGCTGCATGTAATGGCAAGGGTCTCCTCCACTAAAAGCTGGCGATTGCCGGGAAGGAGTGCTTCCGTCCCCCAAATCGCCTGCAAAATCTCTTAATGCAATACAGTCTTTACATGTCCGCTTGGCAGCTGAAAGCATCTGTGTTGGTCTTATGTTCATATGTGCCTGCCTTGCTGGGAAAAATGAACCTTTTAATATATGCAAATTAGTCTCTAGGAGCAACGGGGGTGTTGCTGTTACACTTAAAAGTTCTGCTCTCTTCGCAGCTGCAGCGCCTTCTGCACTTCACAGGGCCATGTGTTATGACATCTTCACTGCCTGAACCTGCCCATCAAGGTGCGGCAGTTGCAGAGAGAGCGGAGCCTCTAGGTGTAACGGCAATGTCCTTTTGCGCCTAAAGGCTCATTTTCATGTATTAAAGGGAGTCTGTTACCTATTCTGAGCATTTTAGACCACTTGGATCGAGTTATAGAATGTTTGGCGCCCCATCAAAATTATATCTCGCTTGTGTCTGTCCCAAGTAGAGTTCCTGAAAAAAGTACTTAATGTTATGCAAATTAGCTGTCAAGTGCCCAGGGATGTAGTTACGGCTGCAACAGAGAGGAGGGTGGGCCATTCCTGGTCCCCATTGAAGATCTCGATTTAAAACATTAGAGCGCAGTACTTTAATCCTGCCCCAAAACTGTTGTATTGAAGGGCAGGTCCAGCACACATGTATAAGTGTGCCCATGTCTTCGGAACAACGCCACCAAATTGAAGAGGTTTGAGGGTAAATTTGAGGCAATCTATAGGGTGTATAATACCAATTTTATAAACTTACAAGCAGGGCTGAGGAGTCGGAGGCAATTTTGGGTACCTGGAGTCGGCAAAAAATGAACAGACTTCGACTCCTACTAGATTTAAATTGGAATAAAAAAAAAAAGCTAGTTTAAATGTCCCAATTCACAAAAAGTTATAATTAATTACCGTATTTTTCGCCCTATAAGACGCACCTAGGTTTTTGAGGAGGAAAATAAGAAAAATATTTTGAACCAAAAGGTGTGCTTTTGGTGGGTTTTGAACTAATGGTGGTCTGTGGGTGGCACTGTTATGGGGGCGGTCTGTGGGTGGCACATATATAGCATCTTATCTTATGTGTCATCCACAGATCCCCCCCCCATAACAGTGTCCCTGTGTAGTAAATGGGGGGCCGGCATCTGTTTCTCAAATGGCAGCGGGGCCCGGTGCCTGCTTCATTCATAAAGTGGGCGGAGCAGGCGCGTGACTTAGTGAGCTACGCTACGAGCGCCCTCCCGGCCTCCTGACTGCCAAGAAGTTTTTAAGATGATTGGAATACTTTAACAATACCCACAAGTTAGATATGATTACTGTATACTACAGTGAGCGGGGCCCGGTGTAGTAGAATACAGTGACTGCACCGGGCCCCGCTGCCATTGCACAAACAGATGCCGGCCCCCAGCCCCTCCTCCCTCTCAGCCTATTCACCGGACGGTCGTAGCATTCGCCCCCATAAGACGCACTGCTAATTTTCCCCCACTTTTGCGAAAAATACGGTACTTCTCTACTGTAAGAATAAAGGCCAATGCATGCAGTGCGTCACGTTACAGCAAAACGAACACCTTAAGTAACCATGAAGAAGCATGCTTTTCATATGCTTCACTATATGGCACGCAACGCACAGTTAAGGAGTGGCAATACTTATACTTTCCATTGTGTTGTGTTCCGCTGTTACAGGGAATGCAACGCCCATGGTTAACCTAGCCTCTCACTGATTAAGGGCTCTTTCACACTTGCGTTCTTTTCTTCCGGCATAGAGTTCCGTCGTCGGGGCTCTATGCCGGAAGAATCCTGATCAGGATTATCCTAATGCATTCTGAATGGAGAGAAATCCGTTCAGGATGCATCAGGATGTCTTCAGTTCCGGACCGGAACGTTTTTTGGCCGGAGAAAATACTGCAGCATGCTGCGCTTTTTGCTCCGCCCAAAAATCCTGAACACTTGCCGCAAGGCCGGATCCGGAATGAATGCCTATTGAAAGGCATTGATCCGGATCCGGCCTTAAGCTAAACGTCGTTTCGGCGCATTGCCGGATCCGACGTTTAGCTTTTTCTGAATGGTTACCATGGCTGCCGGGACGCTAAAGTCCTGGCAGCCATGGTAAAGTATAGTGGGGCGCGGGGGAGCAGTATACTTACCATCCGTACGGCTCCCGGGGAGCTCCAGAGTGACGTCAGGGCGCCCCACGCGCATGGATGACGTGATCGCATGGCACGTCATCCATGCGCATGGGGCGCTCTGACGTCATTCTGGAACGCCCCGGGAGCCGCACGGATGGTAAGCATACCGCTCCCCACTACTACTATGGCAACCAGGACTTTAATAGCGTCCTGGATGCCATAGTAACACTGAACGCATTTTGAAGACTTCTTCAAATGCTTTCAGTTCACTTGCGTTTTTCCGGATCTGGCGTGTAATTCCGGCAAGTGGAGTACACGCCGGATCCGGACAACGCAAGTGTGAAAGAGGCCTAAGTAAATATGTTTTTTGCAGGACTAGACACTTGTATAAGTGACGGGAATGGACAGTCAATAGTTCAAGACTGAAGCTGTAAACCATTTGAAAAACTGCTGTCATTCAGCTAAGGCTATAAAAACTTGTAAACTCGATTGTTAGTTTAAGCTTTAAACATGACCATGGGATTCTACTAGGGAAATCATGTTTTACAATAAATGCCACTTCCCGGATCCTGCCACTGCCCTATCTTCAGCAGAAGATCAGCACACAAAGGAGAAGGCAGCAGCTTCCTGGCCAGTAGTTCTGTGGTAATGACATTCGCATATTAAATACAAAGGAGTCGGGGAGCCTGAGTCGGAAGTACCAAAAACTGAGGAGTCGGACCATTTATCTACCGACTCCACAGCCCTGCTTACAAGTGGCTTCTAGATTATTAATGCGTCTAGATGTAGATGAATGTAAAATGCCACAGAGAATCTGTAAAGTTGTGTTGTAGGTCCTCTTCCCATCTAGTTTGAAACAAGTATTTCTTCTCAACGGAGAGCAATCGAATAACTTTTATGCTGTCGTGAGATACCTTTTGCAGGTAATTTAGGATTTACAAAGGATTTGTAGAGGTCCCGAGGCCCCTTTACTGAAGGGGGTCCTCCCGCTAACAAATGTCGTAACTGAAGGTACAACTGCTTTGATACGCCAAAGTCTGACATAATTCTAGAGCAGGGGGAAGAAGTTCTCTCCCTCACTTAATGCATGATACGGTGGTGATACCTTTGGCCATCAACTCTAAAATCTTCCGACGGCAGACTGGAGCACAGATCAATAAGTGCCAGGTCTCCACGGCAGAATGAAAGTAAAAGACGTTTGGGTTTAATCCATAATTGCAATCCGGCACAGAGGCGCTCTAGGGAGTCTGCTCATTAGTGATGCGTGTTGCAACACTGGTTTCATCGACAGTTTACCCATTAGATTAGCTTCCAGAAAGCCACACTTTGGACGTATCGTTATGCCACCAATACCTGGTTTGGGATTGCAAATGCTGCATTGTTTCACTATGTCAGGGACTGGATATTGAATCAGGATAATTTTTTTTCTAACTTTGAATTGGAAACTGGAGGCTCTGCATACAAAATACACTGGCCTCCGCTGGTTCTGTGTGTGTGTGTGTGTGTGTGTGTGTGTGTGTATGTAGATAGAGAGAGATATATATATATATATATATATATATATATACATATATATATATATATATATATATATATATATATATATATATATATACATATACATACACACACTGACCCAGCAGAGGCCAGTGTATTTTGTATGCAGAAGGCCTACTAAATCCCATGGAGCCACCAGTGTGTGTGTATATATGTGTGTGTGTGTATATATATATATATATATATATATATATATATATAATTTTTTATATTGTAACAGAGCTTTGGATTGCTGTGTTGAGACTCTTAAGATCTGCCATATTGTTTACATGATCTGAGTAAGGGCTCATGCACACGATATATGATCTATACCAGTGTATTACTGTATTGCAGCAGGGAGCGCACGGCGCCATAGCAACCAATGAAGCCGTGCGCTTCTGCTCTCAGCAGGAATCTAGCCCGTGGTTTCACGGCCGTGTGCATTCGGCCTTAAGGCAGGGAAACCATCCGTATTTGATGCTTAGATTGGTGAGGAGAGTTTGGTGGTCCCCCTTGTCCATGCTTTATTTCAGAATTGGAGAACACAACTATACAGTAATAAAGGTTAATATTTTTAAGCATTGGGCTCAGGCACTAGAGGAAACTGATCCTGCCAAAAATATATTGTTAGGTTGGGAGAAGGTATGTGAAGAAATACAGTTCCGATTGATACATAAGGCAACATACGCCTTTGATTTACCTTACAGAGATCCACCTGCGAGAGAAGTTTGATAAACATTGAACTAATGAGTGTCTGAGGTCAGGAGATCAGAAATAAAAGCTAAACATGAGCCATCAGATGACTGGATTCAAATAAAAAAAAAAAAAAGGCTGTCGCATCTTTCAAACAAACTAATTTTTAACCCTTGTGTTTCAGAAATGGTTGAACATTCTTAATAATGACTAATGAAAAATATTTTAGCCCAAAATGAGTAAAATGCAATTGTAAAAAAAGTGCCCAAAAGGTGTCCACAGCCTTTAAAAACTTACAGAAGCTTTCCAATGCAAAAGAAAGCTCTAAGAGACACATTGGCAGCACTTTCAAAAACAGCATAGTGGACTCATGCCCAGACACCGTTTGATTTTTAGGTCAAGTATACTTGTTTATTTCCAAGTTGTTTGTGTGTGTGTTTTTTTTTTTTTTTTTTTTTTTTTTCTTTCTCTGTTGGGGTTACATTTCAAAACCTGAGATAATTTGGTACATAAAGGTAGATTATTAGGATTGTTGGAGATCTTGTCCTGATCTTTTTCTGTCTCAGAGGAAAGAGTTCAATGCTGGGCCCTGTCCCACCACCGGCTGCATGGTGTGCCTGTAGGGTACCCCACTGTCCAGTGGCTCCAATTGTGGCACACAGGCTTTGCACTAATGTCAGATTCTCTGCAGCTGCCTTGTAGGTGGGTCAGCAGAATTAAGGTATCTTGCTCAAGTGGGGAGGATGTCACCATAGCCTTAAGCATATTGCAACAGCTCAATCCATTCCGAGAATTTCTGTTGCTGTAATAACTGAAAAAAAACAAGGCTGGCTATACTACAGAGATTCTTGTGTATCATTGTGGTTATATGTACACACGTACTCATCCAGTATTAAACTGTTCTCACGGTTGAGTAATACTGGATGATAAATCTGGTGTTTCTGTGGTGTCCTGCCTAAGTTTACGTCGCCCCCCTTTTTAGCTTGGTTACCTCCAATATTTTGGTGCACAGTCCACATTTAAATCGCGTCCTCTCTTGTTGGAAAAGTTGAAGAAATGTCTGAGAACAGTTAATGAATGTGTTGCAAAGCCTGAACGCTTTACTTTAATGTTTTTTTGCACATATTGCCCCAGAATTATGGCACATTTTGATTAGAAAATGACTTTAAATTGTGAAATGTATGTTTCTTCTCCTTGTAGACTCACTTGACATTTGGTAAAGAGTTCACAGAAGCTGTAGAAGCCAAACAAGTGTCCCAGCAGGAGGCGGAGAGAGCCCGGTTTATTGTGGAGAAGGTAAAGACTTTCCTAGGGACCTTTTTATTCCTCCTCTTTAAAGGGGTTATCTGGGAATTTCATATTGATGATCAGTCCTCAGGATAGATCAACATGAGATCGGAGGGGGTCTGACTCCCTGTGGATCAGCTGTTGTAAGAGGCCATGAGAATTTAGGCCTCTTCCTGGGCCAGTGATGTCACCGTAAACCGTTTAAGTGTAGTTCAGTCCCATTCAATGTCCAGCCCTTTGTTGTTTGAGCTGTGAAGGGACTGCAGATCTTACCGCAGCTTTGACGAGCACAGCGGCCTCTTGAAACAGCTGATCGGTGAAGGTACCAAGTGTACCAAGTGTCTGACTCCACCAATCTAATATTGATGACCTATCCTGAGGATAGGCCGTCAATATCAAAATCTTGGGCTGGGAATCAAAAGATCACAGAATATGTTATGCATACGTGAATAAAGATGTCAGAACAGAGTCACTGAGCGTAAGGGGTTCATAGAGATTTAACTATTGATGAACTATTCTTAGAATAGGTCACCAATATCAGATTGGCGAGGGTCCCACACCTGGCATTCTGCCAATCAACTGTATGAACTAGATTGAGCTCAGAACCAGAACTACAGAGCTCAGTCTACTGTGCAGTGACTGCGCCTGATTACTGTAGTGCTACCTCTATTCACTGGAACTGGTAGTAGCGGCGCAGCACATTGATCACAGAGGTGTTCCCTAGCCTGTGTGATACGGATGACTATCCTAAGGATAGGTCATCGGTAAAATTTTAGAAAACCGCTTTAAGACTTCAACTGGAACTTGTTGGGATCCTTAGGTTAGACGAATAACCCTATTTAAAGTGTTATTTGCCACCGTAGAGTTTTATGTAGTATCTATGGTTTTGCAGAGGCAGTAGAACCTGATGGAGCAGTTGATTCTCTTATTGTGGACATGCTTTGTATTCATAAACCGCAACGCTCTTGTCAGTGGTGTTTTTGTTTTATACTTCAAAATGTTGGCGAAGGCTGAGCTGAAAAACCAGATGCAGTCCTTGCTAACAATTGACAACCCCTTAAGTGCTGCCAAGTCTTGTGAAGTGTGGTTTAGCAGCATCCATGACAGTCTATACAATCTAGGTTCCAGAAAATTTTGATCACGCTGCCTTTATTTGTGTAGAGTTCCAATCTCAGACCCTTCTTTCCAATGTTCGGGTTAATCCACCTTGTAGCCAAACGTACAACAGCACCCTAGAGGGAAGTTATAGCACAAATGGTGAAGTTCCACTAGGTAGTTCCGCAACCAACAGGTTTTCTTGTACTTACACCATCACTATTTGTGCTATAACGTCCCTCTAGGGTGCTGTTGTATGTGAGTGCACCAGCCTCTGGTTACCGATTGTTTGGCTACAAGGTGGATTAACCTGAACATTGGAAAGAAGGGTCTGAGATTGGAACTCTACACTCATAAGGCAGCGCGATCAACATTTTCTGGAACTTTGACTGTGAAGCGAACTTTACCCACGATGCTTGGTGGATCTGCAGCGCCGATAAGTAACCACAAAGACTAGAGACTGTATAGACTAAATATAAAAAACAAGCAATCTACACACACATCATTTCATAGGAGGGTTATTAACCTATGACCTATGTGTGTGGAAGTCTGTGCTCCTAATGGGGCTCACAGTATAGGAGCCACTTGTTAGATTATCACCAAATGGCAATGCTTGGCCCTGCACCAATATAGTGGTCCCCAGCATTCACACGGTTGGCTTGGTAAATACCCCTGTCTGACATGCAAATCCTAGTTGGACATGTAATGCTCGAATAACTCACTTCTTATGTTATATCATTTCTTTCTTGTTCTATAGGCAGAGCAACAGAAAAAGGCTGCCATCATATCTGCCGAAGGAGACTCTAAAGCGGCTGAGCTGATTGCAACCTCGTTGGCAGAAGTCGGGGATGGTTTAATCGAGCTGCGCAAACTGGAAGCGGCTGAAGACATTGCGTACCAGTTATCACGATCCCGTAACGTGACATACTTGCCCCCAGGACAGTCCACTCTACTACAACTGCCACAATAGTCTGAACCTGCATCAACCCTATACCCATCTGTGTTTCAGTGTCCCCAGTAAGGAATTTAGTCATTTTAAGTTCTGAAGTTCAAGAAACAGCAGACTGTGCTAAAGTCAGCAGTGTAGATGAGGCAAGCGACCACATAAAGAAGTGTGTACGTGGGATAATATACAGGGAATGCACAGACGTTGTGCAATCCCTGGCTTTTTTTGTTCTCTATATAGTGATACATTTGTTATCGGGTCACTTGACTTTTCTATTGTGTCAAACTGAAGTATAGCCATTCTGTGCCTCTCTTCCAATATTTGCCAGAAGTTTGAGATCTTAACTGGCCATTAATTCCAGGCATTTGCTCTTCTATATGGGACTGCTCACCCTCAGCTCTTAGAATTCCAATGAATAAGGCTTTTCATTAATAAAATAAAAACATCTGCCAGTAATCCATGTATTTGTGATTTATATTAACAGTATATTGGCCCTTTTACATGGGCGGAGAATCTGAACAATTACGAGGGGCAAACTTTTATATGAATGCTCATTCCCAACAATTTCTCAATGTAAGGATACATTAACACGACCGTAAGGCTCTGTGCTTGTATTGTGGACAGCAAAGGTGGACTCTTGTGCTGCAGATGCGGACCCCTGGACTTGAATGAGTCCATAATCCGCGACATACGGCAAAAGATAGACCATGTCTTATCTTTTGCTGTATGTTGCAGGTCGCTGATCCATCTGAGTTAGTGGGTCCGCACAGCAAAACTGAGTTCACACAGGAGGGGCCCGTGCATTGCAGACTATTTGCGCTCTGCAGCAGGGGCACAGACGGCTTGCGTTTGTGTGAATGTAGCCTAATGGCTTATTTCTTGGGTGGCTGCTAGGGATGCGCGAACTTCTGTTTTCAAGTTCGGCATACAAGATTCGGGCTCACGTTATCTAAGCATTTCATTATGGTCCGTGATAGCGGAATCCATAACTGATTTCCCGAATCTTGTACGCCATACTTGAAAACACAAGTTTGCTGAAAACTAGTGGCTGCATATGTGGTGTGGCAACAAAAATCACTATTATGTGTAAAGTAAACCAGGATGTACTTCTGACAGATGATGAAACTTTATGGGGATGAATGATTGTAGTAGCAATTGTTCATCCCCTTAACAACCCATGATGGGTATATCAGTCATAGATGTGCAGGGCATGTATGGAGTGAGTGTCGACTGTGTAGTACAATTGGCACCCAGGCTTGGTTACTTGGGTCGGCGATAACTCCAGTTCCAGTTATTTAACCCATTAGATGTCGCAGTTAATATCAACTGCATCTGGGAGTTGGACAGAAGGAGCTGGCTGTCCTCTGATCTGAGCACCAGTGGTGAAATCCCTTTACTTCGATCCATTGCTGTGACATTCTGGGCACTCGAGGCTCACTACGAGGGCCCGTGTTTTCCCGCTTGAATGGAGCGGTGAACACGGATTATGCCGTTTTCATGCAATTCTGTGGGATTCCTGTCGAACAGACACACAGGCTAGGGGAGAAGTTGTTGTAATGACACTACCCTGTTAGCAGGTGTTTTTTTTGCACTTTCTTTCACAATTCAGTGTACAGTATTAAATATGCCTTTTTATTTTTTTTCAACACCTATAGAGATGCTTACCGGTAAAGGGGTTATCTGGGAATTCATAATGACCTACCCTCAGGACACCTGGGACCCCTGCCAATCGCCTGTTAAAAGGCCAGGCGCTCCATGAGGTGCACTTAGGCCATGTGACTGACGTCACATGGCCTAGTTGCAGCTTATCCCAATTCAACTCAATGGGGCTTAGCTGCAGTGCCAAACATAGCTGCTATTTGATGTACAGCACTGCGCTTGATGAGCGACCAGGAGGCCGCCACATTGACCAGAGCTCCGGCGAGTGCCACAGCTTCCTGAACCAGCTGATTGGCAGAGGTACCAGGACTCTGATCCCTGCCTATGTGGTATTGATGACCTATCCTGTGGATAGGTCAATAATATTATTTCCCGGATAACCCCTTTAAGGAAAAAAGTAAAGTGCATGGTCTGTAGTGTATTCATAATTCAGTATAGACTTTAACCCCTTCCCAACATCCGCTGTACAAGTATGGCGGATGTTGGGTCTTTATATATGTCGCCTGCTCAGGAGGCGAGCAGGTGCCATAGCTGCTGCCGTTCGACAACGCTAAGGACTTTTAACCCCACAGTTGCTGTGGTCATTTACTGGAAATGCTGCGTGCGGGAGCTGTTCGGTTGCTATGGCAGTCTTAGACTTTCTGAAGGTTCCAAGGCCATCCATAGCAAAGCTTTGTGGGAGGGCTTGAGAGGAACGCACGGATTCTCCCATGGACTGCAGTAGAAGCGATTTAGACAATGTCAAATTTCCCTAACCCTGGGTTCAGACCTGAGCGTTCTGAAACGAGCGCTCTGTATGCGCGATTGTACGGGCGTTTACAATCGCGCATACAGAGACAGGCGTGCACACATTGTCGCGCGTTCCCGAATATCTATGTGCGGGAACGCGCGACAAACACCCAAAAAAAAGCTCAAGCACTTGTTTGAGCGTCGGGCGTTTTACAGCGTGATCGTACGCGCTGTAAAACGCCCAGGTGAGAACCATTCTCATAGGGAATCATTGGTTCTTGCCTGTTGTTCGTTTTACAGCGCGTAGGAACGCGCTGTAAAACGCTCAGGTCTGAACCCAGGGTAAGGGGACTAAAAATAAATGTGAAAAAAAGTTTTTACAAATAAACAAAAAACAAAGCTCATTGGTATTGCTGTGTTTATCCCATACAGCGAATAGTGCAATGGGAAAATGGTGTCAGTGAAAAATACAGATGGCCCTTACACAGCTCCATAGATGTATTTGGGGGAAAAAAGGTTACGGGAAGAAGAATATGGAGATGCAAGGAAAAAAAACTATAAAATGTGATCTCTTTAATCATACTGACCTGCAGAATGAAGTTAACGGGTCAGTTTAACTACCTAGGGAACATTGTTAAAATGAAACCTATAAAACTATGGAGGAATTGCAGGTTATTTTTTTCCTATTTATAATTTTCTTCCAGCTTCCCACCAACATTGTATAAAATATTAAATGGTGCCATTAGAAAGTACAACTTGTTCTGCAAAAAACAAGCCCTAATATGGCTATGTGAACGGAAAAAGAAAAGTTATGGCTCCTGAAAGTCAGGGAGTAAAAAAAACAGAACATCACTGTATCAGGAAGAAGTTAAAGTAACATCCGGCTGCAAAATATGCCCTAAAAGCATTTTTAAAAAAGAAAATCACCCTTGGGGTCCATTCACACGTCCGTAATTTTGGTTTGCATTCGTTCCGCAATTTGCGGACACATTCACTTTCAAGGGGGCTGGAATGGATGCGAATCCGCATTTTCGGGATCCACATCTGTTTTTTCGGGATCCGCAATTTAGTTCCTGAAAAAATAGAACATGTCCTATTGTCCGCAATTGCGGACCAGAAAAGGCATTTTCTATTATAGTGTCTGATGTGCGGTCCACAAATTGCAGATCGCACATTGCAGGTGTCCGTGTTTTGCGCATCTGCAAAACACATACGGACGTGTGAATGGACCCTTAGGCCACACACAGTCTGTATTTGATCAGTATTTTGTATCGGTGTTTGTAAACCAAACCAGGACTGGTACCTACAAAGAAAAAATGCAAAGGAACGGTGCTGCTTCCATCTTCTGGAATCATTACTTTTTTTGGCTTGCAAATACTGACGGTGTGAAAATGGCCTTAGGGTAAGTTCATGCAGTTCAAATTCCACAACACCGCAGACGCCTACACCAAGACCGCTTTCCAACTGTCAAGCATGCTGGAGGGAGCGTCAGGGTTTGGGGCTACTTTCCTGCCTCGGGACCTAGAGCCCATGTGATCATTGAGGAAAGTGAATTAAAGTGTATTAAAATATTTAACAGGAGACTGAAAGAGTAACAGTCCATGACCTCAAGCCTGAAGAGACAATGGGTGATGCAACAAGATAATGACCTCTTCTGGTTAGATTAATTTATCCCCTATCCTCAGGAGATAACCCTCCACCAGTGGGGGTTCCAACGAGAACAGGGTCCCCATACCCCCTGCAGCCTCCCTGATTGGAGCGGTGCCGCATATGCCCAACCGGCAGCTATAGCTATCTCGGGAATTCCCATAGAAATGAATAGAGAGCACGCCTCGCACACGGTGCATTCTCCTTCACTTTTGAGGACCCGTTCTGGAGATGAGTGCTGGAGAAGACATGACAACAGGATTAACTATGGAAAGAAAGTAAGGTACAGAGGTAGTGATGGGCTGAGCAATGTTCTGCTGGGAAACTTGGATCCTAGCATTTTTGGGGATGTTACTTTGACACATACAATCCACCTAGGCCTTGTCCAGAAAAAGCACACCCTAGAGAACACTGTTGCCATCAAATGGCAGGATAATGCCTCCTGCCACACTACTAAAATGATTTGAGAAATATGACAAAGGTATTGACAAAGGTGTCTAAATTCTCCATTCCAGTCCATAATCTGTGGAATGGGGTGGACAATCTTCGGGCTCATGCACACGACTATTGGTGTTTTGCCGCCCATGTTCATTCTGCTTTTGCGGAACGGAACCTAATAGAACAGTCTTATAATGTGGACAATAATAAGACATGTTCTTATTTTTTTGTGGAACGGCCATGCAGTCATACGGAGTCATTTATGTTTTTTTTGCTGCCCCATTGCATTGAATGGTTCCGCATACGGGCCACAAAAAATACATTTGTGTGCAAGATACCACAGGACAACTTCATGGGTCTTGTGTTACAGGTAGTTGGTTTCAGTGTTAAAGCTGAGGTGTAGATGACTTAATCTGGAAGACTTTCTTGCAGAACCACTGGAGACTGATTTTTAGTTTCTATTCCCCCTAAATTTACTAGTCTAGTGCAGATTAGCACGAGGTACGTGGTGAATGCTTCTGCATATGTAACTAGCAAGAGATCTTGTGTGTTTCAGATCTGCAAAAATGTTTAGTTAAAGGGGTTGTTAAAAAGTAGCAAAACTTCTGCAGGTGCTACTGATATTGCAGATGAGCTACCTTGAAGTGAGGGAGCTTGAGCTAAAATACCTAACAAAACCTTTGGATAGGCGTGGCACAGCATTTGGAGGAAGGCAGACATGTTTTCCTATTCCTTTACAACCCCTTTAACCTCCCTGGCGGTATGATTATGTCAGGAATTTTGTACCAAAAGTGGTACAATTTTTTGCATGAAATTTGGTGTTATGTATTGTAGGCTTGCAATTCTTACTAATTACTTACTTAAATTAAACCTGACCAAACGACTTTAGTAGAGATCCCAGATGTGATAAAGTTTCAAACACAAAATCATGAATTATAATCTAATAAATAATATAATTTTATTTAATAATGTAATAAAAATAATGAAATTTGTCAAACACAGAAAATTCAATAAACATCCTGAGTGTGATAAATTTTGAAACATGGGACTGCACAAAGTCCGACGTCACAATCAGGGCAATGGAACCTGGTTTATTTTCGGACTTTCTTTCTATTGCTATCTCTCTTTGAGCAGCAAACCACGCACATCCTGGTAGGTGCTGCCTTTTTTGCGGTTGGCGGGATGAAGTCGATAGAGTGACGACCAGTCAGGCGTTCTGGGTTGACAACGTCAACAGCACGACGTCCAGGTCTGTTCACAGCTACTGATGGCGTCTGGTGGTTGACAAAAATCCGCTCAACCACCTTCCATATAAAGTCAGAATGAACAAGAGGCTTGTCACTCTTTGCTCTGTATAGGATATATGCATTCCAAAGGCATTGTTCCAGAAGATAGTAACTCCAAACAAAACGGCTGTCGCCAGCCAAGGTGTGCACCGCACGGCCTCAAATTTACAAACTCCTATAAATGCACAACACGCCAGCGGTGATGTTTATACAAAATATTTTATTAAACATATATGCAAAAAGTACAATACATAATAAAACCCAGAAGGGAAATGCAGACAAATGTGGATGAACAGTACCCCCTATGGCCAGTATATATATCAATGCATGCTTGTAACAAATTGCCACTGTCCACGTGGTGCATCGTAAACCCCCGCAAATATGCTGCAGATAATGATGAATCAAATCAGAGAATAATAATAGATGTATCAAAAATTATGTCAGTCAACATAAAAAGATATATCAACAAACTCCAAGAGGGAGTCACCACAGTGACAAAATAGTCATATCCCAGATGGAATACCACACTGGGAGGCTGAGGAGACACTGGAGCATAGAAGATATGCAGCACAGCAGGGGCACCGGTGATCACCTAAACAGCTTCAAAGGCATAAAAGGTACATAGCAATGAAATAACCAACCTGGATAGGGGGAAAAACCCGACGACCGTTTCGCTCTCTGGCTTTTTCACAGGGCACAATGAACCTGCCGGAGATCTCAATCCTTATAACCCAGTCCCTTCTCACTAGCCCAATCAGATGTGGACGATCCATAACTAAACTGCTGCACCTGTGAGATGTGATCACACCGCCGGCCCCCAGCAAGCGTGCCGTCATCGCATCGCGCGCCCCTAAGTTGGATCACAGGTCATGTGAGCAGAGCGGCCCCTCCCCCTGGCCCGCGTCACGCTTGCTGGGGGCCGGCGGTGTGATCACATCTCACAGGTGCAGCAGTTTAGTTATGGATCGGTTTTTCCCCCTATCCAGGTTGGTTATTTCATTGCTATGTACCTTTTATGCCTTTGAAGCTGTTTAGGTGATCACCGGTGCCCCTGCTGTGCTGCATATCTTCTATGCTCCAGTGTCTCCTCAGCCTCCCAGTGTGGTATTCCATCTGGGATATGACTATTTTGTCACTGTGGTGACTCCCTCTTGGAGTTTGTTGATATATCTTTTTATGTTGACTGACATAATTTTTGATACATCTATTATTATTCTCTGATTTGATTCATCATTATCTGCAGCATATTTGCGGGGGTTTACGATGCACCACGTGGACAGTGGCAATTTGTTACAAGCATGCATTGATATATATACTGGCCATAGGGGGTACTGTTCATCCACATTTGTCTGCATTTCCCTTCTGGGTTTTATTATGTATTGTACTTTTTGCATATATGTTTAATAAAATATTTTGTATAAACATCACCGCTGGCGTGTTGTGCATTTATAGGAGTTTGTAAATTTGAGGCCGTTCGGTGCACACCTTGGCTGGCGACAGCCGTTTTGTTTGGAGTTACTAATCTTTCCTGTTGCATTAGAGAAGAATCTGATATGGATTACCGATCACGTGATCAAACCTGGATCGCCCAGGTGGAAGCAGTTTTCTCAGGAAGGGCAGGTGGTGTGGAGGATCCTGGTCAGCGCAACACGAGGGAGCTCAAGATAAGGCTGAAGAATCTTTTACACCAGCGTATCAAGACGTGGTGGAATAGGGCCACACTAGAACAATATATCCTTAAAGGGAGTCTTTCACCTAAAATGACCATTATACACCACAAACATGATGATATCCATTACATTCCCCATATTATAATCTTACCTTTCATATTGCTGTCCGTCGCCTATTCTCTCTTAAAAACACTTTTATTCCATATGCTAATCAGGTTCTGAAGGTGCCCAGGGGCGGCGTTTATGCGGCCGGTGCCCAGGCTCCACGGCGCTGTTCAAATCAAACCCCTCCCCTTTCACCCCTCTGGCCCGCCCTCGGTTCTTCAGATACCATCCTCCAGTCAATGACAAATCCGGCGCCTGCGCACTCCATTACTCACTAGGGCAGAGGCAGCAGAGCGTTTAATGCGCATGCGCCGGCCCGTACATCCCGATCTTGCCGGCGGAAGTAAACTGCCAAAATATCGGGATGTACGGGCCGGCGCATGCGCATTAAACGCTCTGCTGCCTCTGCCCTAGTGAGTAATGGAGTGCGCAGGCGCCGGATTTGTCATTGACTGGAGGATGGTATCTGAAGAACCGAGGGCGGGCCAGAGGGGTGAAAGGGGAGGGGTTTGATTTGAACAGCGCCGTGGAGCCTGGGCACCGGCCGCATAAACGCCGCCCCTGGGCACCTTCAGAACCTGATTAGCATATGGAATAAAAGTGTTTTTAAGAGAGAATAGGCGACGGACAGCAATATGAAAGGTAAGATTATAATATGGGGAATGTAATGGATATCATCATGTTTGTGGTGTATAATGGTCATTTTAGGTGAAAGACTCCCTTTAAATCTTTAATTCCAAGGGGTTTGAGGGTGCAGACCTTTCCCTCCTATGGCTGGGATGATAGTGATTTTTGTACCAAATGGGAGGCCACCTGCAATGGTTGCTCACGCAATCAGATGCAGCTTATTATAGATCTGAATACTAAAACCTTGTCCCAACTTGAAGGGGAAATTGGTGAAGTGGAAACAACACTAGCTCAAAAATTGCCTACTAGCGAACTGGAAACTTTCAAACGGGAGGTGGACGCCCTCTTTATTAAATGGGAGGAGCAGATCAAAACCACTAAAGTGAAGAAATTACAGAGGGACCATCTAGATGTAGAGATGAATAGGGTGTACCGCTGGAAACATAGAGACCAGGAGGCAAGACTGAGATCGGCATCGGTAACCTCCATGACATCAAGGAGTGAGGATGGTAGCTCTGTGGTCTCGGATACTAGGAGATACCCTTATAGAACCAATAAACGCAAGAAGGCGAACCCCCGTGGGCCAACAGATAAGAGACGCCCGGATGGGACGTCGGGATTGCTACAGGTAATTAATCTGTCTACACGGGTATTGACGGATGATCAGAGATCGATTCTGGGTAAGGGTCTCTCTTTTTCCCCCAGTTGTGATTTTGATTTGTTTTTGACAGTGAGAGATGTGCACTTGTTTGCGCGCAAACTGGTTTTAAAAAAAAAATATTTTATCGGAGGCAGGATCCCAATTTCCCTACCCCTCAGGAGCAAGAAGCATTGGCCACATTGACGTCCTTGTTGGAGGAGCAGGACACATCTGGTGACATTGGTGAGTTCCCTAAGATACTGTGTCCTAAATCCAAGAAATTTCCCCCATTGTCAATTTTTCCTAACATTGATCTATTTGTACAATTGGTATGTAACGATTTGAGTAAAATCTCAGCATCCAATGTTATGGATAATTGTATGAAAGGGGAGGGGATTGCCCTACAGGAAATGAAAACATGGAATGATGTGGTGGTCAAAGGTGCCGATTGTCATCTGGCCCCGCACCATGTATGAAAAGGAAGTTTGGAGACAGTTGCATGACAAATCTTGTTATGCTAAACTGACCTTCAACCCTACCATTAAATACAAGGAGGAACTGAGGATCATTCTGGATGAGGGGGTGGTGGAGGGTGTTATCTCTGCTAAACAGGCACTGTATTTGTTACAAGAGCACCCTGTAATTCCCACCCTATATCTTCTCCCAAAGGTGCATAAAAATCTGCAGGAACCCCCGGGATGCCCGATTGTATCGGGAACTAACAGCTTGAACGAGGCAGTATGCAAATTTATTGACTCTTTTCTGCACCCTTTGGTTGAGGAGCTACCATCACATTTGAAAGATACTATGGATGTACTCAGAAGAATAGAGGATCTACACCTGGATTCCGACATGCTACTGGCGACGTGCGATGTTGAGTCGTTATATACATCCATTAAACACTCGGATGGACTCAGGGCAGCGGAATTCTTCCTGGAGGAAATGTAAGTTCATCATGCAGCTTTTAGATTTTGTGCTTACCCGCAATTTCTTCACGTTTGGGGGTCTCTTTTTCCTACAGCTCCTACGACTTGCGGCTTCAGCACATCTTTCTCACCTTTTGTGTGGACTGCCACATGTCCTCTTTGGTCACCGTTTCCCACTTTCTGCTTCTGGAAAAGGTGGCATGCTGCGTAGCGGATTGCTGCTCTTGGTAGCGATTTGTCTCCGTGACAATTTTTTCAATTACCTCCTCAGTGAGGAATAATTGCAGGTATGCCAGAGGGTTGTCACGCTCAACATCTACCTTCATCCCAGGTGATCCAGTGAACAGGAATCTTGGGGGGCGCTACCTGGTCCATATCGCAGTCAATAGGGCACCAAGTGCGCACATGGCTGAGGTCAGGTGCAGGATCATCGCCGTTGTCACTTGCCAGATCAGTGTCAGTGTCAAACGACAAATCTCCCCACGACTCACTATCGCTCAGTTCTGCGAGCACCTCCATGTCACTGTCGCTGTCACTCAACTGGTCCAAAACCGCTTTTGAAGTAAAGTTGCGCTTTTTTGATGCCATGTTATAAATTTATTTTATGGGCACAAATTACAGAAAAAAGGCAGGCAAAGGGCACTGTACAGTAATAAAATGTCAGATCTGAGGTTATACAGTGTAATCCTCTCAGATTACGATGTATAACCTATTTTATGTGTGTGTGTCACTTTTAGTGTTTATTTTTTTTTTTATTTCCCGCCCAGTTCCGCCCCCATGCGCAGCTGCTGCTCGCAGGGAACCGAACCAGGAAGTCAGATGCCGGCCGGCGCACACAGCAGAGGACATCGCCGGATCACCAGCAGAAGGTGAGGGGGGACTCTGCAATGTTACCCTGAGCGTGACTCGGGGTTACCGCTCCTGGCAGCGAAAATTACCCCGAGTCACGCTCGGGAATACCGCCAAGGAGGTTAAAGGGGTTGTCCGGGTTCAGAGCTGATCCCGGACATACCTCCATTTTCACCCAGGCAGCCCCCCTGACTTGAGCATCGGAGCAGTTCATACTCCTTTGCCCTGCGCTAAATCGTGCAGGGCAAAGGCATTTTCTGGAGTTCTGGTGACGTACCGGGCTCTCCATGGGGCTGCCAGGAAGCCCGGTGATGTCAACCACACTGATGGACGGGCTTTAATGCTGCCCTAGCCTGTAAAATGGCTAGGGCAGCGCTAAAGCCCGCCCATCAGAGCCGGTGATGTCACCGAACACACTGCCGGACGCAGGGCAAGGGAGCGCATCGGAGCATGAGATGTTCAGATGCTAACATCAGGGGGTGCTGCCTGGGTGAAATTATGGTATGCCCGGGTTCAGCTCTGAACCCGGACAACCCCTTTAACACTAGATATTTACTGAAACTGAAGCCTTTGTTGATAAACATTTAAAAAGCGGGGTGCTCATGTCCCCAAAACACTGCTTGACATATAAATAAAACTAAATGAACAGATGTACTGGACAGGTAAAGTTACTGACTGAGTGCTAATGTCTTGCACACTACTCAGCAGGGGTGGAATTGGAACTTAAAATGGCCCGTGTTGTAGGCAGGGCCAAAACAAGTAGTGCAGTACAAAATACCACCCCCAACAGAACCGGATATTGCCCCAGCATAACCAAATGCCACAGTGCAGCACAAAATACCTCCCTTGAAGCTACCCCTCTGGTGGCCAGTGCCAGCTGCCACATTGTATTCTCCTCCAGTTGTCTCCAAGATATGAAGAAGTGGGCTGAGGAAGCATGCTGCCTGGTCTTTCAGCACTACTTACCGATTACATGATGTCTCCTCTGATTCTAGACACTCTCATCAATGTGACCCAGACTGCCATGATAACTTATTTTAGTCACATCTCATCTCTGCAGAGTTTGCCTCACAGCATATTAGATTCCTCACTTTCTTTTATTATCCTCCCTACCTTCTCAACACAAACTCCCCATCTTGGTGCCCAATGCCTCCAAATACTATACTTTCTCGTGAATGTCATTGGGGGACACAGCGCCATGGGTATATGCCCAGCTACCACTAGGAGGCGATACTAGATATCAAAAAGGTTGGCTCCACCCAGGTGGGCTATACCCTCTCCACAGCCACTAGGCTAATCAGTTTTAGTCTAGTGTCCGTAGGAGGCAGACATGACCTGCTCTGTTTTTTGCAGGTCTTGCTACTTTTCATTTTTTATTTTTTTTCCTTTCTTCTGCGGGTCTCGGCCTGCTGCAGGATGGGGCTCCATTGCGGATTACCACTTTAGTTGCACCCCCTGCAGGCGCGTACTTGAAGTACCTACGCCAGTCCCCCATTACTGCATCTGCAGTGGCAGAAGACGCCGGATGGTAAGTATTCTACCTTGCGTCCCTGCCCCAAGAGGTCACCCGGGTAAATACCCTCTTTCTGGCCAAGGGATTGGATTCATTTTATTTGTGTGGCGTGGTTTGGTCCGTCATTTCCCCTTTTTCTTCCCTCCCTTGAGTATCCTTCACCTCCCTGGCCACCCTTGCCTCTCCCAGCCTTTCCCTCTACTTTATTCCTCAGCTTCTGCTGGGACTAGGCAGCATCTTTCCCGGCCTGTCCTCGGGCCCCTGGTGCTCCTTTTGCCCCATTTTTACCCTCCCTGAGCATCGCTCCTCTTCAGGAGCTCCCCTCACCTGTTTTTTTCATTCCGGAGGGCCACATGTCTCCGGCGGTTCCGGTCCGCCAACTGCCGCACCTTTTCCGGCCACCTCATTAATCGAGGCCCTGGCTTCTCCCGCCAACCTCACTGCCTGGGCTTTTTCTTGGCCCCTCCCCGCTCCTCTCGGCTTATGGGAGGGGTTCTCTTCCCCTCCTATCCCAGCCAAGTGTGGGCTTTAACCTTGCGGGGGGAGGTTCCACATTTCCTCTTTTTCAAGAAGAAAGAGCCTCCATCTTGCAAGCAAACCTCCTTGCACGTTGCTGCAGCACCTCTTCGGGGACACGGCACCTGGGGTCCGGTAGGACAGCCTCTGCCTGGCTGTTTTTCTTTTTTCAGGCTCCCTATTATCCCCAATATCCTTCTCCAGAGAGGACTCTCATTCCCAGCCCCCGCTCCTGGTTGCCATGTATTTTACATGCGTCCGTTGCGATAAAAAGTTGCCATGCGGTCAGTCTTCCCTGTTTGTGCACAGTACCTTGCTTCCAGGCCCTTCATGTCTCCCTGACCACCCCTTCTGTGTCAGTCCCTCCTGAATGGGTCTCTTCCCTGTCCCAAACCATAGTGAACCTTGTCCGACTCTCCCAATCTATGGTGGAGTCGCTGGACCGCTTGCCTGCCCAAATTGCGCCCGCCTCTGCCCCTCCCAGGGACTTCTCCGCGGACGGGGCACGCTCACGTTCAGAGACCAGATCCCGCAAACAACCTTGGGTTGTCAGAACTAAGTCCCGCTCCTCCTCGGCATCCTCGGGTCACCCCAGGACAGGTTTGAGGCGGGTGACTTATTCTTCCCTGACACATCTTACGCCTCCTCAGGGGACACCTCTGCACCGATTCTGACTTGAAACAGAGAATCATGCAGTCTTCCACCATACAGAATCTCTCTGGGTGGTCAAAGACAAATGTCCACTGAGGAACCTCTCCTCTTCAGGGTTGGTATCCCCTTGAGTGGATTTTCAGATGGCACTCCCCTGGCTGCACAGGATATTATCCACACAGGTAAGTCAGCTTGCCGCCTCTCCAGTACGTGGTGCTTTTCCCGTCACCGTGTTTAGCACACCTATGTGGTGTCCCAGGTACGTACGCCTTCCCTTTCACAGGGGGGTACTTATACCACTGCCAAATGCTGTATCCAGCAGACTTTCCTTGTTCCAAGGTATCTCCTTTTCAGGTGGAGTAATTTCTCCATTCCAGGGGCTCTATTCAACACACTCTTGTCCTAGTCGGAGAGTGTTCCAGGCCACCATATTACTTCTCAAGATGCTGTAGCCAGTACACCAGCCTGGGGCTAGCGTGTACTACGCAACATATTACTGGGAAAGCCCTGGTTTACCATATTACTCCTTTATTAGGTGAAGTACCTGTATCATCTCCAGAGGCTGTAGCCATTACACCTGTTTGGTTCTAGTGTGCACCACAGGCGAAGTATGCATGCCATGTTCAGTAGCTGTAGCCATGGCACCTGTCTGGCTCTAGTGTGCACCATGCAGCCACCTTGCTTCATTTTTCAGTGGAGTACCTGTACAATCTCCAGATGCTGTAGCCATTCCATCTGTCTGGTTTTTAGTCTGCACTACACAATGTGTTACTCCATTATTGGGTAGAGTACATGTACCATTTCCAGATGCAATAGCCTTTACACTTGTCTGGTTTTTAGAACGCATTACACAGCCGTTTTTCTCACCATTACACATGTCTGGCAGGCAGTCGTTCTACTCCTTTATCAAGCGCAGTACCTATGCATGGTGCACACGTTAATGAGAGTGGAGACATAGCTACAGCATCTGGAAATGGCAATCAGATTACTCCCATTCAGGCGGAGTAGTTATAGTATCTCCAAGTGCTGTGCTCTATTGGTACAATATGTGGCTCATACGGCTCCTGCATTACTGGGTGCCATCCCCAGACGCTGTATTCATCACCCTTTTCTGGTTCTAGTATGCATCTGGCACCTCATTACCGTCGTGCTCAGAGGTGTACTTGTACTATCTCAAGGCGCTGTATCCGACAGGCCATCGTGGTTGGAGTATGTACCTGGCAACCATATGTTCTCCCCCCCCCCCCTTTTTGGGCGGAGTAGAGTTTCAATTTTTAGATCCAGTATATGGCTGGCCTCTTTAGATCTGACACCCGGTGCAGTACCTCCAAGTCTTCTCATTGCCCCTGTACTAGGCATAATTTTTCCTTTATTGCTTGTCGCGCACCAGACAACCACACTCCTCGCGTGCGCGGGTTGTTGGCTGTCATGCTAGATTTTCAACCCTATAAAGTACTACTGTATTCCGCACAGTCGCATTACCCCATTTCATGATGGAGTACTCACGTTGTTTTTACTGATTTTCTGCTTTGTTTTCAGTTACGTGGTCCAGTCCTGACAGAGTTCCTGGATCTCCAATGAATGCTCTATCCCTGCAGGGATACGTAACATTGCGAGCACCAGCCACTATAGCAGTTTTTGGGTCATCGCTGGACGTCCTCGCTGATATGGCTGTGACAGGACTAGTGAGCGCCACACACCTACTTGGTGGGTGGGATTTTCCTCTGCTCGCCCTGGTATTGGATATGGTCCCATAGTTCTTCCATGGTCTGGGCGTTCTTGTACGCCCTTAGATTCGCGGATTAGTGGTGTTACATGACAGTAGTGCCGTCCCCTTGGGCCTTTCCGTTTTCTGCACTTGTCAGTTTCTTCCCCCTTCCTTGGGGGTATCATTGTACTCTGCTGGTAGCTGGTTTCTACATGTCAGTGTAGTCTCTCCCGGCTTCCCCTGGCGAATTCTTCATCCTCTTCTGACATATGGATATCTTGCCTTTCTTTTACAAAATCCAGGCTGCTGTACTTTCCCATACCGGAGCAGTGTTATACAGTATGCTAGCCATTACATACACTTGGGATGGTTGGTTAACCATGTCTGATGTTTTTTTTCCCTATGGCGGGTACATTTCATTTTTTCCTTGATAATCTGGCTATTATTGTCCTCGTGGTCCAGTTCTGCGGACCCTACTTGAGCCTCTGTCTGGGTAATCTTGCTTGGAGTCCCTGCCCCAATGATTCTTTGACCATCTAGCTGGCCGGTTCCCTCTTGGGAATCTACGGTACTTGTGGCATCTGTGACCCCACATGCTCTGTATGACATCTGCTTCTTTGGGCCCGGTTTGGTTCTTTTTCCTCCTGGGTCCCCATAGGCTCTTCCCGTCTCCCCAAGTCAAGTACAAGGTATCTGGGAGTTTAATGCTACGGTTTGCAATTTGGATCGTATTGGTCACATTCGGGATGGAGCTTTCCCTCATTTTGAGAACTGTTCCTCCTTAGGCGTGTGTCTCCGCTTGTTTTACCAGGGCCTACTACTGTTTCCATTTTCCCTGAGACTTCATGTGGCCAGGGATATCTCTGGTCTTACATTTCACAGCGATATTTTGTTAGTTTTTCGGAGGCTCGATCCTAGCCTCTTTTTTATGGGAAGCAGGTCTTTACATCCCCTTCTTCTGGCAATTACCTAGGACCCCCTCCTCCCCCATGGGTTGGCTGCTTTCTCTAACAGGGTGTTTCCCTTTGCCCACATGCCTTGCTGCGGAAGGAGGCTCGCTCCCTTCCCATGGTTCCTCTCTACCCTGGCCTTTACAGGAGGTTGGCCACAGAAAGGCCATGTTTTTTGTCTGCGACAAGTTGGAGTTTTTTTCTTGCTGGGTCCTCTTTCTGGTCGGGTTCCTTTGCTTCCCGACCTTATAGAAGCGCCTTCCTTTTGCCGAGGGGTGGTCTGCAGGGTCTTTTAGCTTGTTTCCAGGAAGTTTTTCTCCTTGGTTAAGGACTGCTCTGTCCTTTTTCCAGGCATTTTTCCTCCTGCCAGGTACCCTCATAGTCTAATTTTCTTGTTGGGTCTGTCCTCTTATGGATTCTCCTCCTGGAGCATCCTTCAATATGCAGAGAGCTAGGTTGTTGCCAACAAACGTTGCTGTGCTACTCTTCTGTTTCTTCAGGAGGAGCCCTGGTTCTTCCAGATCCTTCCTCGGGCTCTTTAGTGTGCACTTTTTCAACTCTTGGTTCTTGCTCAGGACATCTGCCTTGCTCCCTATCCCACCTCGGGAGGAACCAGGTGTTTCCCCTTGTTCTTTCTTAGGCTCTTTTCCCAGGCACTTGTCCTTGGTCTCCTATATTGTTTCCTTTGGAGCCATTTCATGTTATGGCCTGTCCTGGTCCAGTTGGGTCACAGGGTTCTCCAGCACCTGTGCATCAAACTTTTTGGATGAGATTTCCTTCCCACCCTCGGGGACTGCTTTGGGACGTCCTATGGTGCTGTGTCCCCCAATGACATTAACAAGAAAAATGGATTTTTGTACTTACCGTAAAATCCCTTTCTCGTTCAATTCATTGGGGGGTCACAGATCCCACCCTTTGTTTTCACTTCTTTTCCTGTCACCAGGCTGCTGTTCTCGTTTCCTTTCCCGGTCCAGGACATGTTGGTTCTTTGCTTTTGTTTCTCTCTCCTACTGCTATTGGTACAAACTGAATAGCCTAGTGGCTGTGGAGAGAGGGTATAGCCTACCTGGGAAGAGCCAACCTTTTTGATATCTAGTGTCGCCTCCTGGTGGTAGCTAGGCATATTCTCATGGTGCTGTGTCCCCCAATGAATTAAAAGGTTTCTACCACTTCGGTGTCACATATTTAGCTGTCAGACACTAGCGATCCGCTAGTGTCTGCTCTGCCCAACCATCCTAATATAATTGCTTTTGGGGCAGCCGTTTTGCTAAAAAAAGAACTTTTATTAATATGCTAATGAGCCTCTAGGTGCTATGGGGGCGTCATTAGCACCTAGAGGCTCCGTCTACCTTCAGAAACTGCCGCCGCCCAGCGCGTCCCTCCAGCCCGCCCATCTCCTCCTGAATGCGATCCTCCTTGTGAGCGTATGTATTCTGCGCATGCGCAGTGAATGTCTGACCGCTTCCTTGCTCAGACATCTCCACTGCGCCTGCGCGATGACGCCATAGTGCTCCGAGGAACAGGCGCAGTGGAGATGTCTGAGCAGGGAAGCTGTCAGACATTCACTGCGCATGCGCCGAATACAGGCGCTCACAAGGAGGATCGCATTCAGGAGGAGATGGGCGGGCTGGAGGGACGCGCTCGGTGGCGGCAGTTTCTGAAGGTAGACGGAGCCTCTAGGTGCTAATGACGCCCCCATAGCACCTAGAGCAGTGATGGCGAACCTATGGCACGGGTGCCAGAGGCGGCACTCAGAGCCCTCTCTGTGGGCACCCACACCCTGGAGAAAGTCTATGGTGTACCAATATGCCTTAGACTTTTCCTGCCATCCAGCAGCGCAGGGCGCACTATGAACAGCACAGGCAGCGCACTGAATGTAGGCAGGCTATTGTAGATAAATGATAAAGTACATGGAAGATATACTATATTGGACTATAGTATTCAAGGTAAATTGCTGTGTTGGCACTTTGCGATAAATAAGTGGGTTTATGTTGCAGTTTGGGCACTAGGTCTGTAAAAGGTTCGCCATCACTGACCTAGAGGCTCATTAGCATATTAATAAAAGTTCTTTTTTTTAGCAAAACGGCTGCCCCAAAAGCAATTATATTAGGATGGTTGGGCAGAGCAGACACTAGCGGATCGCTAGTGTCTGACAGCTAAATATGTGACACCGAAGTGGTAGAAACCCTTTAAATGAGAAAGGGATTTTACGGTAAGTACAAAAATCCAATTATTGTGCCCCCAGTAATAAAAATGCTTCCATAGTGCCCCCCTGCCCATTTAAAAAGCCTCCCATTGTGCTTCCAGTAGTATGCTTCTTAGGCCTCATGCACACGAACGTATTTTATTTCCGTGTCCGTTCCGTTTTTTTTGCGGATAGGATGCGGACCCATTCATTTCAATGGGTCCGCAAAAAATGTGGACACCACACCGTGTGCTATCCGCATCCGTATGTCCGTTCTGTAGCCCCGCAAAAAAAAAAAATAACATGTCCTATTCTTGTCCGTTTTGCGGACAAGGATCGGCATTGTTACAATGGATCTCGAAAAAAAACGGATGGCATACGGACGTCATCCGTTTTTTTGGGCGGATCTGCAATTTGCACAAAACACATACAGTCGTGTGCATGTAGCCTTAAGTGGCTGAAAATCCTCTACAGCCTGAATTAAATAACAATATGTATGCCATCTCTTGACTGAAGTAAATTTTAATTATGATGCACAAGCAGTCTGACATGCTCCACAATTATTAAAAGGAGTTCTTCTCTTAATAATTGTGGTGCATCTCACACTAGCGAAGGACAAACTGAGACCTGTGAAAACAACACCAATCTTAAAGGGGTTATCTGGTAATACAGTATATATTGATGACCTATCCTCTTCATAGATCATCATATAAGATTGTGGGGGACCAACAGTTGGGATCCCCACCAATCAGCTGTTAGAAGACACTCGGAGTTTCATGAGTGCCGCGGCCTCTTCCTAGGCCATGTGATGTCACTGTACATCGGTCACATGGCCTAGTTGCCACTCAGCCCTATTGAAGTGAATGGGCTGAGCTGCAATACCAAGCACAGCCGCTGTACCACATATTTCCTGGATAACCCCTTTAATTCTCCCCCTTTGTTCTTTGCAGCATTTCTACAGGACTGTTTCTGGATCATGCAGAATGGCAGTGAGGGCAACTATATTTCTTATGTGCCTTTGGCATTCATTTCTAGTTTTAGTGTGCCTTTATTTCCTTCTAAACATGCCTCACCACGCAGATAAGGTTTGACCAGCAGGTGTTGGTCTGGAGGGCACTGATTTGGATCATTCTCAGGGCCTACCTTCACCAGAGGATACCTGATGCATCAAAGAAAATACACAGCATAACTCATATTTGTGAAGATCTTCAAAATGTGTTACTGTAGCTGTGACATTTACCAGGTTTTCTACGAGTTCAATATTGATGATCTTTTCTAAGGATAGGTCATCAATATCTGACCGGTGGCGGTCTTGCACCCCTGCTGATCAGCTGTTTGAAGAGGCTAGGGCCCCGATGAGTGCTGCAGCCTCCTCACAACATACTAAGCACGGTGCCAAATATTGTATAGTGGCTGTGCTTGATGTTGCAGCCCGGGCTCTTTCACTTGAATGGGACTAAGCTGCAAATAAGTCATGTGACCAATGGACCAATGAAGGTGACATCATTGACCATGGATGGAGCTGCAGCACTCACCAGAGCACTGCACCCTCTTCAAACAGATAATTGGCAGGGAAGCCAGGAGTTACACCCCCAACAATCAGATATTGATAATCTATCTGATGACATTTCTGATGCGGACACAACTCATCTGGGTTTGCTCTAATAGTTTACAGAAAACAAGGGCTGTTTAGTTCTGCTACTCACTGAGCCCACAGGGGGATATTGTTTTAAGGTGGTTTGTCCAACCTTTATTTAAAATGTATAACTCCATTCCAGTTAGATACCCAAAACTAGACTCGGAACAACATGTAATATAGAATCACAAATTTTTATGTGACATACACTTGTTTAAAACATAGGAATCCATATATATTAGCAGCATTTCTCAAGGGAGAAAGCGACCGCGAAACACGTGGCGGGATCCAGGACTGTCTTGGTCTGTATATATTTTTACTGCATTTCTCTCCTATATGTGATTTGTATTTTGTGGCACTATGCACTTTATATACTGATTGAGGGCTGTGATTTATTTTTACCCATAGCCTGGGAGATGTACTGCTAGTTATATGTATTATAAGTGACAGATCTGTGGATATCAATCCTGTGTGACTAATGCTGCTAATATATATGGATTTCTATGTTTTAACCACCTCAGCCCCCCTAGCTTAAACACCCTTAATGACCAGACCACTTTTTACACTTCTGCACTACACTACTTTCACCATTTATTGCTCGGTCATACAACTTACCACCCAAATGAATTTTACCTCATTTTCTTCTCACTAATAGAGCTTTCATTTGGTGGTATTTCATTGCTGCTGACATTTTAACTTTTTTTTATATTAATTGAAATTGACCGAAATATTTGCGAAAAATGACCTTTTTTACTTTCTGTTGTAAAATTTTTCAAATAAAACTGCATTTCTATATAAATTTTTCTCTAAATTTATTGTTCTACATGTCTTTGATAAAAAAAATGCAATAAGTCTATATTTATTGGTTTGCGCAAAAGTTATAGCGTTTACAAACTATGGTACAAAAAAAAAACAGGCCGCAACGCAATAAATTTATTAACATTAACTTTATATAACATTTGAAACAGAACATTAACTTTTATAAACTTTATTGAACTTTTTTACTTACTTTTTATTTATTTTTTTACCTTTTATAGGACAAACCTCTCCTTCCCCATGGGACAATGTGTAAAGGGCAAATCGCCCAGAGATGTGGCGAAGTACATTATGCACTTTGTCCCAGGTGAAAGGAGAGGTTTGCAGCAGCTGTGTGAAAGGGCCCTAAGAGCCCTGTGTGCCTGTCCTGTGTAACGCAATCCCTATACTAAGTGTACCTCTGTGTGGTACTTCCGGAAACACTCCCCTAAGCATAGGGCAGGGTGGTCACGGCAGTCAGGACAGAAATAGTGGGTGTCACGCCTT
This sequence comes from Bufo gargarizans, assembly GCF_014858855.1. NCBI lineage: Eukaryota > Metazoa > Chordata > Amphibia > Anura > Bufonidae > Bufo > Bufo gargarizans. The sequence goes on from NC_058085.1 coordinate 135,415,238, forward strand.
ATTCCACTCCTGCTACAGACACGACATCTTTTTCGGCATGACGCTTGGGTTGAGGTACCAGCAACGACATTGGGGAAATATCGCTCGTGTAGATGGCTCACTACACTGGTGCTTGGGGCCACGGAACCGCCTGGATACAGGAGGTTCTCGATGATCTCTTCCTGAAATTTGAGGAAGGATCGTGTTCTCCCAGCCTTACTGTAGAGAACAAAACTATTGTACCTTGCCAATTGAATTAGGTATACAGACACCTTCTTATACCAGTGTCTGGTCCTGCGGGAAAGTAAATAAGGACCAACATCTGGTCATTGAAGTCCACCCCTCCCATGAGCAAATTATAGTCGTGGACCAGGAGGGGCTTTTCAATGACCAGTTGCTCGTTCAATTTGTATTGTCGTGTCTGCGTGAATGGAGGAGAGCATGTAAATGTCACGCTTGTCTCTCCATTTCACCGCGAGCAGTTCTTCGTTACACAAGGCAGCCCTCTCCCCCCTTGCAAGATGGGTGGTAATGAGCCGTTGGGGGAAGACCCGGCGACTAGGTCGCGCGGTGCCACGGCAGCCAATCTGTTCAAGAAACAAATGCCTGAAGAGGAGTGTAACGGATCTCCTGACACCCCGACCGGGTACCTCCGTTGATAGATGCTCCCAGTCCCTCCCGAGGACTCCAAGCACTCCGCTCGACACCGATATAACCACAGGAACCAGGAACAGCTCTTACAAGAGCTAGGAGTAATAGCCAGGGGAGTATACACGTATAGCAATCCCCACACACATGAGACGAGGCTCTATGTTGAGTGTAAAACAGGAACTCTTTATTGAGGGCTACTCGCCCGTATTTATGCAGGTCCCCATCTGGTGGACACGCCCCTAGGGGACCAGAAGGAAGACTGTGACACAGGACAGATATGCAGCAATTCAGGATACACAGACACAATACATCCCCACAATGCATCATGGTTTCCTCCTCTCTGCCCTGGAGACACCCGAGGAGCAATTCAATTATCTCTCAGGACAAAGGGAAATCGCCAATACACATGTGGAGACAACAGGACAGAGATCACTATTTAAACATACAATGTCACAACCCTTACAGTAAACACAGACATTTAACATATCCCCAGATAGCTCAAGCCTGAGTGCATATTATTAGGTGAATGGCACTCAGACTACACGAATACACTAAAATTTGCTATCTGGGTACCCTCACATAACATACAATACAATTCCAAAGACAGAAAAATACATGAACTTATATAACTATGCCGCTATTGCATAAAACCGGTGCATACAACATGGGACCATAATCACATGGTAAGAGGCTGGCAAGTAGTCCTCTCCAAGCCCTCATGGCAACCTCAAAAGAGGGGAGTTTGTCACATATATTCCCTTTGGGGTTAAGACTAAACTGGTATCTGACCTCCTGTCGGTCAGTACCTAGATTAGTCGGGAAGCCCACCCACAAAGAAACATTAGCAGAGTTGCCCACCCACGGTAAATAGTTAACAGGGTAGCTCACCCACCAGGGACAGTGCTGGTCTGTAGGTCCCAGGTTCTGGTGAAACAGTTCCGCATCCTCAGTCTCCCTGGTGCAGCTAGGCAAACCGCTGGGGCTACTTGGGGAACAGCGGCCAGTGGTTTTCTGCACTGATGCCAGCACTTCTGCTGGGGCGAGGGGGGTACAAGCCAGTCCTGTAACAAGGGGGTCGGTGGAGCAGAGGCTAGCGGCTCTCTGCCCTGATGCCAGCTCTTCTGCTGGGGTGAGGGGGGTGCAAGACAGTCCTGTAACAAGGGGGTCAGTGGAGCCGAGGCTAGCGGCTCTCTGCCCTGATGCCAGCTCTTCTGCTGGGGTGAGGGGGGTGCGGGCCAGCCCTGTAACAAGGGGGTCGGTGGAGCAGAGGCTAGCGGCGCTCTGCCCGGATGCCAGCTCTTCCGCTGGGAAGGTATCAGTGGGTATCTGTCACGGCTGAGGATGGGGAAAACCCTCAGCCGTGCGATGCCAGAAGATGTAAACCACTGCTCGGCCAGGACGAGAGAATTAGGGAGCAGGTCACCTCCTAACGCATCCCTAATCCGTCCCTAACTCCTAGCTGCATGGGCCGACCTTGAAGGTAGGAGGGCCCATGCTCAGGAACCTCGGATCCCTACTCACCCTCCGCCGGTCCCTGAACTAGGAGTGAAGGGTAAGACGACCTGTTCCTTCTGGACACGGAGGAACAGGAGTCTCACTGGCCAAGCTGCAGGAAAAAGGGGAACAGAAACAGGCCTATGGATATAGCAGGTGAACTGCACTAGTTCCAGCCACCTGCCACAGCCTTGCTGACTGGATCCGTGTGCAGGCAAGCTGAAGTCCACAACAATACAAATAGAACTCAGCACACACACATCCACACACAGGAAGCCAGATCCATAGCTGCACCGAATAACAAAGGAAAACATAAACTGAACATCACACAAACTTAAACTTATGACCACAAGGGTGGCCCCCACTGGCAGGTGATATAAGACAGGAGGCTACTCCAGCTAGCCATGGCTGAAGTACCCCTCAGCCTGGAGATAAACACAGAGGCTTTATAGGCCCAAGTAGTCACACCCACACAGACACACACAGAAGGGAATTAACCCTTCCAACACCAGGAAGTGTAGTGAGACCACATAAAGGGACATACACACAGATACTCACTGCAGCTGTTACCGATGACAACGACATGTGTGGCAAACGTGTCCTGGGAGCTGGCCAAAAGGCCGAGACACTGCCACCACATGTACATCAAACCAAACGTTGCCACGGGCAGCTACAGTGAAAGGAAAATGTCAGAGTGCACACCAAAAATAAAACAGAGTGCACAGCAGACATTCAAAGTGAATACATACACGCACACAACTCCAAGGCAACCGCACACATACCTGTTGTCCGCGGCAACCGCACCTGAGGCAGACAGCAAAGTTCCCCCAGCTGCGTTTGACACAACAAACCAAACCGCGGGCAACTGTATGCGGCTCCCAAGGAGTCACGGCCATAAACATGGTCGTGACAGTATCGCAGGCTCATCCCCTGCCCCCAGAACTCAGTTGGAGAGATCAGTGGGTTTTGCAGGCTCATCCCCTGCCCCCAGAACTCGGTTGGGAAGTAGCTGGGAAGGGGAGGGCTCGCTTACATCCTCCTCCTCCTGGTATCCCTGTGGAGATGGCTGGGGATCTGGACCGACGGTCCAGCATCCCTGTAGGACTGGCACCGAGCCCGCGGTCTCATCTGCGCCCGTGTAGAGGGGTTTGTGTTCCCCTTTTCCCGGTATCTCTGGCTGCTGTTGGAAGGTGAGGCCGGTTGCCTCTCCTCCCCAGAACTCTGGTTGCTGTAGGGCAGGGGGACCCAGCACCTCTTCCCCCTGAAACTCAGGTTGCCGCTGGGGAGAGAGACCGGCTGTCTCTTCTCCTATTAACACCCTCTGTCGCTGGGAAGGGAGGACGACACACTTCTCTCCCTGTATTACCCCCATCTGGAGTTGGAGATCTGGGCCAGCTGCCCAGCATCCCTGTAGGGCCGGTGGAGAGATCTCGGTCCCATCTCCACCTGCCATCTGTGGGTCTTCCCAGGACCAGTCTGTGAGGTCCCTCAACATTTGCGAGTAAGGACCACCTGCGTCCACACCTGGCAACTCCGGCTGCTGCTGAGGGTCTGGGCCAGCTGCCCAGCATCCCGGTGGAGAGACCTCGGTCCCGTCTCCACCTGCCTGTTGTGGTTCCTCACAGGACCAGTCTATGAGGACCCCTACTTCGGGTTCCTCTGGCTGCCTCAGGGGGAGACTGCTAACCTCCTCGGATGCAGCCTCTGCTCAGCTGCTGTAACACTCATTCCGCTGGGCCATTTCTCTCTCTTTCCAGTAGGAATTCTCGTTCCATCCTTGCGTGTCGCTTGGCTGTGACCAGGTTCCAGATGGCCAGGTATATATCCATGGACACATTATCTCCATACTGGGCCACTCGCTGCCTCACCTCGGCCAGCCAGTCATCTTCAGAGCCTTCCATACTTGTCTGCTCCAAGTCGCTGGATACCTCTGCTCCCAGGGGCGCTGCACGAGTGCTGGCGTTGCCCTCAATTTGTAACTCCACACGTTACCGGTGTCTCTGAGCTGCTTCTCCTCGCACTAGGACGCCATCCCACTGCTTGCCACCAATGTAGCGGATCTCCTGACACCCTGACCGGGTACCTCCGTTGATAGATGCTCCCAGTGCCTCCCAAGGACTCCAAGCACTCCGCTCGACACTGATATCACCACAGGAACCAGGAACAGCTCTTACAAGAGCTAGGAGTAATGGCCAGGGGAGTATACACGTATAGCAATCCCCACACACATGAGACGAGGCTCTATGTTGAGTGTAAAACAGGAACTCTTTATTGAGGGCTACCCGCCCGTATTTATGCAGGTCCCCATCTGGTGGACACGCCCCTAGGGGACCAGAATGAAGACTGTGACACAGGACAGATATGCAGCAATTCAGGATACACAGATAAAATACATCCCCACAATGCATTATGGTTTCCTCCTCTCTGCCCTGGAGACATCCGAGGAGCAATTCAATTATCTCTCAGGACAAAGGGAAATCGCCAATACACATGTGGAGACAACAGGACAGAGATCACTATTTAAACATACAATGTCACAACCCTTACAGTAAACACAGACATTTAACATATTCCCAGATAGCTCAAGTCTGAGTGCATATTATTAGGTGAATGGCACTCAGACTACACGAATACACTAAAATTAGCTATCTGGGTACCCTCACATAACATACAATACAATTCCAAAGACAGAAAAATACATGAACTTATATAACTATGCCGCTATTGCATAAAACCGGTGCATACAACATGGGACCATAATCACATGGTAAGAGGCTGGCAAGTAGTCCTCTCCAAGCCCTCGTGGCAACCTCAAAAGAGGGGGGTTTGTCACAAGGGGCACACATGTGTAGAAATTGTCCACATAAAGATGGTACCCCTTGCCAAATAAGGGTGACACCAAGTCCCAGACTGTCTTCCCACTGCTCCCCTGTGCGTATAGCCTGTGGCCATTTCACAGAGCTTATACAATTTGACCCCATACCGGGTGCGCTTGTTTGGGATGTATTGTTTGAAGCCAAGGCGCCTGGTAAAATATACAAGGGACTCATCTATGCAGATGTTTTGCTCAGGGGTATACAAATCTGCAAATTTGGTGTAAAAGTGGTCTATGAGGGGCCGAATTTTGTGGAGACGGTCAAAAGCTGGGCGGCGTCTGGGACGAGAGGTGCTGTTGTCACTAAAGTGCAGGAAACGCAGGATGGTCATAAATCGTGTCCTGGACATGGCAGCAGAGAACATGGGCATGTGATGAATTGGGTTCGTGGACCAATATGACCGCAATTCATGCTTTTTTGTAAGGCCCATGTTGAGAAGAAGGCCCAGAAAAGTTTTAAATTCGGAAACTTGGACGGGTTTCCACCGGAAAGACTGGGCATAAAAGCTTCCCGGGTTGGCGGCTATAAATTGAGTGGCATACTGGTTTGTTTCTGCCACGACTAAGTCAAAGAGCTCCACAGTAAAGAACAGCTTAAAAAACCCTAGGGCCGAACCGATCTGAGCTGTCTCAACCCGAACTCCAGACTGGGCGGTGAAAGGGGGAACTACTGGTGCGGCTGAAGATGGGGGCTGCCAATAAGGATTTGCCAGCACCTCAGGGACTCTAGGCAGGGCCGGCCTTAGGTGTTCAGGCGCCCTGTGCGAGCTAACCTTGTGGCCCCCCCCCCCCTCCTTACACCTGGTCGCATAAACACACACAAAGAGGAAAAAAATCTTTGTAACAAATATTTTTGAAAATGTAGCAGTGTTACCTGCAGTCCTATGTAAAACCACAGATAACACTAGTGCTGATAATGTGGTAGTGTTACCTGCAGTCCTATGTAAAACCACAGATAACACTAGTGCTGATAATGTGGTAGTGTTACCTGCAGTCCTATGTAAAACCACAGATAACACTAGTGCTGATAATGTGGTAGTGTTACCTTAGTCCTTAGTGTGCCTTCCTGTGTCTATAGCACGGACTCCCTGCTGGCGGCGCTGCCTCCTCTTCCTTCTTCTTCCTCCGCACAGAACATCCTGATGCAGCTGCGTCAAGACATAGGAACACTGTGGGCATGGTGATGGTGACACACAGGAAGAGACACACACACACAGGGACCGACACACACACATACATACAATAAATATGATCACATCACAGTTCCTGCCTGTCTGCTTTGGTAAAGCTGGGCATAGCTGGGCTATGCCAGGCTTTAGCAGAGTGGGCACAGGACAGTGGACACACGGCACGATATGTATGCAAGCATAGCTGAGCGAGTGCAGGGATAGGGCCTGCATACACATTGCTCCTCCTGCCTGTCATACCCCCCCACCGGGCATTTTGGGGAGCATTTGGAGTTGGATGATGCGGATTGTGCACATAGCCACCAATCATATCCCCCCCTCCTAAAGTTAACTGATGTGCTGGGGGAGAGGAATATGATTGGTGGCTATGTGCACACTCAACATCAGCAGCAAGGAGTTAAAGTCCAACCCTTAATGGCCCCCAAAATCCCTGGGGAGGTTGATGTAGTAGCAGGAAAGCATACTGTCCCCCTGTCCTCTATGAGCCCCCCCTGAGCCGCCCCCTCCCCCATTGCACACTTCTCCCACTCCATGGGCCAGTGGGCTGGCAGCAGCACATCCCCCCCCAGCCCCCATGGCACATTTCTCCAAATACCTACTTGTTCTTTTGCTGTGTAGACTGTAGTGCTGCCCGTGGGCCTTCCTTGCTGTGGCTGCTGGCTGGCGCTCGGGCGCGCTCCGTCTTGTGTCTGGGGGTGGAGCTCAGTGGCAACGTCAAAAGGGAAGACGTGCCTGTGCGGCAGCTACGCTCCAGCAGCCTCTGGTCTCGTCTCTTAAAGAGACAGGCAGGCCAGCCAGGCTGCAGAGCGGAGCTCAGAGCGTCCACGGGCTCTGCCCCCTCCTCACTCCTTCAATTGTCCGGACCGTGCGCTTTGAGCGCTGTGTTAGTCGGCCGCCCGCAGAGTAGAGAGTAGAGACTCCTCTAGACTTAGTTCACGGCGGGCTGTCGGCCGCCCGGCGCCCCTGTTGCTATGGCGCCCTGTGCGGCCGCACAGCCCGCACACCCCAAAGGCCGGCCCTGACTCTAGGGGCTCTACGGGCCTGTCTGTGTGGTGGCTGCGACGGGGGAACTACTGCACGTGCCACCGTACCAGCTTCAACTGCCCTTCTGGTGCTCGCCACTTCACCATGTTGTACGGCAGTGCTGGTACTAGGTCTAGGATGGGCTGCGCTGCTGGTGTATGCCTCACCACGTAATGCGACAGTGCCAGCCCCACTCTGCAGCCCTTGAAGCGGATCCTGCGCAACCTGTGGTCTAGCAACACGGGGCCGGGTACGCCTGGTGGTATCAGGGACCTCAACCTCATCGTCCGAACTTTGGGTCAGACTGCCACTGCTTTCTACAGGTTCGTATTATGACCCACTGGATTTGTCAGATGAGGGTTCCCATTCCTCATCCGACTGGGTCAGAAGCATGTAGGCCTCTTCAGAAGAATGCCCCCTGTTTGACATTTGGACTACTAAATTTAGGGGGTATTCCCTGAAACTACCCAAGAAAAAAAGCAAGCCTGTCTTACAAATGGGAGGCTAGTAAAGCACAGGAAGCCGCTGCAATTGATAAAAAATATCAAAACAGATTTTTTTTATCGCCGCAGCGCTTGTGTAGCGATTGTGCAGTGATAAAAAAAAAAAATTGTCACTGCGGCGGGGTGGGCGTGGGTGAACGCACGTGTGGGCGACCAATCAGGCCTGATCGGGCAAACACTGCGTTTTGGGTGGAGGGCGAGCTAAGTTGACACTAATACTATTATAGATCTGTTTAAATTATATTTTTTTTTTTAATCAAAATTTTTATACTATTATAGATCTGACTGTGATCAGTTCTGATCACTTACAGATATTATACAAGTACCAATGCTGATTAGCGATACGCTAATCAGCGACTGCGGTGCGGTGGGCTGGGCGCTAATCGACGCTAACTACCTACCAAAGGGGCCCAAACTAACCTAAAACCTAGCAGTCAATACTGGTGAAAAAAAAAAGTGACAGTTTACACTGATCACTTTTTTCCCTTTCACTAGTGATTGCCAGGGGTGATCAAGGGGTTAATTGGGGTGATTGGGGGGTGATCTGGGGCTAAATGTGTAGTGTTTTGTGTACTTACAGTGATCTGTGCTCTCTGCTGGGACCAACCGACGAAAAGGACCCAACAGAGAGCACAGAAGCCATTTAACACATTATATTTATAAATATAGTGTGTTAAATTGCTTTTGATTCGATTTTTTAAAAGTCACCAACCTGCCAGCGGTGATCATTGGCTGGCAGGCTGGTGACGAACTTCTGCTGCGACTTTTCCCGGCCCGCACTGCGCATGTGCGGGCCGGCTTGGCCAATGCGTCGACGAGGAACAACCCGACCGCCCGCCTGACGCATCCCTGCGTTAGGCGGTCGGGTGTATGTCCAATAAAAATTTGTGATTCTATAATACCGTACATGCTGTTCTGAGTCTAGTTTTGGGTATTTAAATGTAGTTAGTAAGGACAGCTCCATACCGGGCGGGTTTTCGCTCTGCGATTTGGGTGTCCATTCCAGTTAGGGTGCATTCACACGACCATATGTACTTTGCGGTCTGCAAAAAATACTGATGACATCCGTGTCGCATCCGTTTTTGCGGACTTGTAACAATGCCTATTGTCCACAAAAAGGGGCTGCAAAACAGACATATGAATGCACAAGGTGTGCTGTCTGCATTTTTAGCGGCCCTGTTGAAATGAATGGGTCCACATCTGATCCGCATTTTATCAACAGGGCTGCAAAGTCGTGTGAATGGGGACCAAATACTTTTATATCATGATCATGAATACATGTAGCTCCTCACAGCTTTCAGTCCCAATTCCTGAGGGATTGACCTGTAAAGTGCCTCTTCACTTTAGGCCTCATGCACACGACCGTTGTGTGCATCCGTGGCCGTTGTGCCGTTTTCCGTTTTTTTTCACGGACCCATTGACTTTCAATGGGTCCGTGGAAAAATCGGAAAATGCACCGTTTGGCAGCCGCATCCGTGAGCCGTGTTTCCTGGCCGTGAAAAAAATATGACCTGTCCTATTTTTTTCACGGCCAACGGTTCACGGGCCCATTCAAGTCAATGGGTCCGTGAAAGAACACGGATGCACACAAGATTGGCATCCGTGTCCGTGATCCGTGGCCGTAGGTTTTAGTTTCATACAGACGGATCCGAAGATCCGTCTGCATAAAAGCTTTTTCTGATCTAAGTTTTCACTTCGTGAAAACTCATTTCCGACAGTATATTCTAACACAGAAGCGTTCCCATGGTGATGGGGACGCTTCTAGTTAGAATACACTGCAAACTTTGTACAAGACTGCCCCCTGCTGCCTGGCAGCACCCGATCTCTTACAGGGGGATATGATAGTACAATTAACCCCATCATATCCCCCTGTAAGAGATCAGGGCTGCCAGGCAGCAGGGGGCAGACCCCCCCCCCCCTCCCCAGTTTGAATATCATTGTGCGGCCCCCCCCTCCCCTGTTGTTAACTCGTTGGTGGCCAGTGTGCGCACCCCCCTCCCTCCCTCCCTCTATTGTTTTAATACATTGGGGCCAGTGTGCGCGCCCCCCCCCCAACCCCCCCTCCCTCCCTCTATTGTTTTAATACATTGGGGCCAGTGTGCGCGCGCCCCCCCAACCCCCCCTCCCTCCCTCTATTGTTTTAATACATTGGGGCCAGTGTGCGCACCCCCCCAACCCCCCCCCCCCTCCCTCCCTCTATTGTAATCATCATCGGTGGCAGCGGAGTAGAAGATTTTCATACTTACCTGCTTCTTGCTGCTGCGATGTCTGCGTCCGGCCGGGAGCTCCTCCTACTGGTAAGTGACAGGTCTGTGCGGCGCATTGCTGTCACTTACCAGTAGGAGGAGCTCCCGGCCGGACGCAGACATCGCAGCAGCAAGAAGCAGGTAAGTATGAAAATCTTCTACTCCGCTGCCACCGATGATGATTACAATAGAGGGAGGGAGGGGGGGGGGGTTGGGGGGGTGCGCACACTGGCCCCAATGTATTAAAATAATAGAGGGGGGGTTGGGGGGGGCGCGCACACTGGCCCCAATGTATTAAAACAATAGAGGGAGGGAGGGGGGTGCGCACACTGGCCACAAACGAGTTAACAACAGGGGAGGGGGGGCCCACTGGCCACCAATGAGTTAAAAACAGGGGGGGGGTCTGCCCCCTGCTGCCTGGCAGCACCTGCCAGGCAGCAGGGGGCAGTCATGTACACAGTTTTTTTGTATATTCTAACCTGAAGCGTCTCCATCACCATGGGAACGCCTCTGTGTTAGAATATACTGTCGGAAATGAGTTTCACGATGTAGCTCATATCCGACAGTATATTCTAACATAGAGGCGTTCCCATGGTGATGGGGACGCTACAAGTTAAAATATACCATCGGATTGGAGAAAACTCCAATCCGATGGTATAACAGAACTCCAGACTTTACATTGAAAGTCAATGGGGACGGATCCGTTTGAAATGGCACCATATTGTGTCAACATCAAACGGATCCGTCCCCATTGACTTGCATTGTAATTCAGGACGGATCCGTTTGGCTCCGCACGGCCAGGCGGACACCAAAATGACTTTTTTTTCATGTCCGTGGATCCTCCAAAAATCAAGGAAGACCCACGGACGGAAAAACGGTCACGGATCACGGACCAACGGAACCCCGTTTTGCGGACCGTGAAAAAAAACGTCCGTGTGCATGAGGCCTTACTGTGCAAGCAGCGGTATTTGTCCAGCCCACAGCCAGCATTTATGGTCAAAGCTGACAGACTCAGAAGCTCATAGAAGGGTTTCCGTGTGTGTTGAATATCAGGGTTATGCTTGGATGAGGGGTACAGGTTCTAGGGGATATTATAAAAGAGGACAGAAAAGGGTTACATGTGAACATAGCCTCAGGCTGTCCTCTCACATTACCCTTCAACTCTGAGGCTAGGTCTACAGGACGACATTTGTCGTGCGACATTTTGTTGCACTAATTTCGCGCGACAATTTTAATAATGGCAGTCTATGGTGTCGCACTGCAACATGCGACATGCTGCGACTGCGACGCGACAGTCGCAGAAAATCCATTCGAGATGGATTTTTCTGCGACTGTCGCGTCGCAGTCGCAGCATGTCGCATGTTGCAGTGCGACACCATAGACTGCCATTTTTAAAATTGTCGCGCGACATTAGTGCAACAAAATGTTGCGCGACAAAAGTTGCGCCCTATCTGTCGCGCGACTTTTTGTCGCGCAACAAATGTCGTCGTGTAGACCTAGCCTGAGTTGGATAGGTCCAAGTGGCATTTAGGTGCTCTTTATGCTGAGGTTAGTGAAGGGACCCATGTTGCTGTCCCTCACTTTTTCCAAAAGTAATTGTGAAAGTTTTCACCAATTTCACTTCAGATTTAGAAAACCATATCTGTGCACAGTTCCTGTTAAGCTTCCACACAAACAGATTGACATTTTCAATCCACTCAAACAACAAAATATTTTCATGGGTATAAAAGAATGGCTCCTAAGGCCCCTTTCACACGGGCGAGATTTCCGTGCGGGTGCAATGCGTGAAGTGAACGCATTGCACCAGCACTGAATCCGGACCCATTCATTTCTATGGGGCTGTTCACATGAGCAGTGATTTTCACGCATCACTTGTGCGTTGCGTGAAAATCGCAGCATGCTCTATATTGTGCGTTTTTCACGCAACACAGGCCCCATAGAAGTGAATGGGGCTGCGTGAAAATCGCAAGCATCCGCAAGCAAGTGCGGATGCGGTGCGATTTTCACGCACGGTTGCTAGGAGACGATCGGGATGGAGACCCGATCATTATTATTTTCCCTTATAACATGGTTATAAGGGAAAATGATAGCATTCTGAATACAGTATGTATAGTACAATAGCGCTGGAGGGGTTAAAAAAAAAAAAGTAACTCACCTTAATCCACTTGCTCGCGCAGCCTGGCATCTCTTCTGTCTGTCTTCTGTGCTGTGTGCAGGAAAAGGACCTGTGGTGACATCACTCCGGTCATCACATGATCCATCATCACATGATCCATCACCATGGTAAAAGATCATGTGATGACCAGAGTGACGTCACCACAGGTCCTTTTCCTGCACACAGCACAGAAGACAGACAGAAGAGATGCCGGGCTGCGCGAGCAAGTGGATTAAGGTGAGTTAAATTTTTTTTAAATTTTTTTAACCCCTTCAGCGCTATTGTACTATTCATTCTGTATTCAGAATGCTATCATTTTCCCTTATAACCATGTTATAAGGGAAAATAATACAATCTACAGAACACCGATCCCAAGCCCGAACTTCTGTGAAATAGTTCGGGTTTGGGTACCAAACATGCCGATTTTTCTCACGCGCGTGCAAAATGCATTACAATGTTTTGCACTCGCGTGGAAAAATCGCGCATGTTCCCGCAATGCACCCGCACCTTTTCCCGCAACGCCAGTCTGAAAGAGGCCTAAGTGAGATCTCAAGTTTTTCACTACCTCAAGTGTTAGGCCTTTTTCACATGGGCGTTGCAGGAAAAGGTGCGGGTGCGTTGCGGGAACATGCGTGATTTTTCCGCACGAGTGCAAAACATTGCAGAAGTTCGGGCTTGGGATCGGTGTTCTGTAGATTGTATTATTTTCCCTTATAACATGGTTATAAGGGAAAATAATAGCATTCTGAATACAGAATGCATAGTACAATAGGGCTGGAGGGGTTAAAAAAAATAAAAAATAATTTAACTCACCTTAATCCACTTGCTCGCGCAGCCCGGCATCTCTTCTGTCTTCTTCTTTGCTGTGTGCAGGAAAAGAACCTGTGGTGACGTCACTCTGGTCATCACATGGTCCGTCACATGATCTTTTACCATGGTGATGGATCATGTGATGACCGGAGTGACGTCACCACAGGTCCTTTTACTGCACACAGCATGAAAGGGGCATTGCACCCGCACGGAAAACTCGCCCGTGTTAAAAGGGGCCTTAGGGAGGAGATATTGATAACCTGGGACTAATCTACTTTTTTAGCTTTATTGGACTAAGGTGTGTAGGAAGAGCATTTATGTTTCTGAGATGGTATAGGGCAGAGACGCTCAACCTGCATCCCTCCAGCTGTTGCAAAACTACAACTCCCAGCATGTCCTAATAGCTGTAGGCTGTCCAGGCATACAGGGAGTTATAGCTTTGCAACAGCTGGAGGGCCATCCATGGTATAGCATGTTCCCTAAAAAAGTACCTCATCCAGCATTGTCTCTAGGGTCTCTTACTCCATTCGGTCACTCCTGTTCTCTTTGAAACCTCCTAGTCCACCCCCAAGGCTTCCCCTAGCAATTTCTGTCCACTGAGTACCAATTTTGCAGTCTTAAAAATATCATGAGATTTCAAAGTCTTATTCTTTAAGCTGGCCATACATTTTAGGCCACATGCACACGGCCATATTTTTGGTCTGCATCTTATTCGCATTTTTTGGGACCCATTCATTTCAAAGAGGCCGCAAAAATGCAGACAACACACATGCATCTGTCTGTTTAGCTGGCCTGCAAAAAAGATAGAACATGCCTTAGGGCTCATGCACACAACCGTATTTATTTTGCGGTCCGCAAAAAACGGATCCCCCAAAAATACAGATGACATGCATGTGCATACCGTATTTTGCGGAACGGAACAGCTGGCCTCTAATAGAACAGTACTATCCTTGTCCGTAATGCGGACAATAATAGGACATGCTCTATTTTTTTGCGGAAAGGAAATACGGACTGCACACGGTGTAACTTCAGTTTTTGGCTGACCCACTGAAGTGAATGGTCCAGCATACGGTCCGCAGAAAAACGGAACAGACACGGAAAGAAAATACGTTACTGTGCATGGGGCCTTAGACAGCTTATCCTCTCAAGGCCCTCTCCATACACATGCACATGTGGTTCGGATGAGTGTATGACTGTGCTTGTATTCTAAGAAGGGAGAGAGAAGTAAGCTGATTCTTGGTTGTAAATAAAAGATCTCTTTTTTCCTTAAAGGGGTTGTCACTTCAGCAAATAGCATTTATTATGTAGATATAGTTAATACAAGGCACTTACTGATATACTGTGATTGTCCATATTGCTTCCTTTGCTGGCTGGATTCAGTTCTCCATCACATTATACACTGCTCGTTTCCATGGTTCCGACCACCATGCATTCCAGCAGCGGTGGCCATGCTTGTACACTATAGGAAAAAGCACTAACCTATGTGCGCTCCAGTGTTCTCAGCCACCAGAGAGGCCGGTACTTTTTCCTGTAGGGTGCAAGCATGGCCACCGCTGATGGATTGCATGGTGATCATAGCCATGGAAACAGGCAGTGTATAATGTGATGGAAAAATTAATCCAGCCAACAAAGGAAGCAATATGGATAGTAACAATACATTAGTAAGTGGCTTGTATTAACTTTCTCTACATAACAAATGCCACTTGCTGAAGTGACAAAACCCCTTTAAAGCTTTAAAGATGTCAGATAACTTGGTCACATTTTATTTCCCTATTCTGAATTTAGAAGTGCACTGTCGTCTAAAATGTGTTTTCTCTCATTTCAAAGAGAGTTTCAGTGTCAACTTTTTTTTAAGTCTCTAAGCTTTTTTTTTTACCACAAGCTGTCCCTTCCATGGGTCTACTGAGAATAGGGTAGGTCCCATCCCTCATTTATTACAATTATAGTATGCCCAAGGCCCAGAGCTCTCCAATCTGTCGCTGTCCAACTTTATTGAAAGTTCCATTCCTAGTATGTCTGTGGAGTTGTAGATTCAACAGCTAAAAAACCCACAGTTGGAGAGCACTCCTCTAAATCCATGAATAGCAACACCACCTCCATTCTTTATGTACAAGTAAAGCTGGGCATACACAGCTATTTCTCCTGATCCTCAGCTTGACCAAGCATGTCTATATAGTGAATTGGGAGAGGGTAGAAAACCACTTCAAGTAATTGTGGATTGTAATTAGGTTGGATTAGACCCACCCAATATCTTATAGCCTGCTCCTCGTTGGAACCTCACTGTGTTCTCTGACACAAAGAGCATCCATGGCACTGGACAAGCACAGGCAGAAGATCTGCTTCTCACCCCCTTGCCTCAGGTTAACCCCTACTGTATTGATATTCTGGCTCCAAGGACAAGCACTATCATCTAAATGGCTGTCACGCTCGTGTGGGAAAGGGGATACCGGAATAAGGCCTGGAAACTAGGGAAGGAATATGGACACCTCCTAGAGAAAACGCTAACTTTAGTCCTGACACACTACCAGTATGAACAAGCCCCAAAGGTAGGCAAGTTCATACACCGTATACCTAGAATCCTATCTCACCCTGTAGGACCCTGGAACTAATGTCAGGACTGAGTCTACCTGTTCTTCCAAAGGGAAGGACGAACATGAGTCTCCCTCAGGCCTAATGACAAACAACAGGCAAAGGCAACATATATATATATATATATATATATATATACACACACAAAATACATCAGGGAAAGGAAACACTTATCTTCAATGAAGCTTTGGTAGCACCAGGAACTCAGCCGAGAACCAAACACAAGCTAACCACAAGTCCAACAGAAGCATAGTGGGGGAAAAAACTATAAAACAGAGAAGAAAAAGTGACCACAATAGCTACACCTGAGGGAAAGAAGGTGTGGCAAGCACCAGAAACAACACAGACGTCATTTGATCCAACAGGAAAACATATCGGATCAAACCACGTGTTGCCAGTCTCACAGATCTCCTGCCACCTGTCGTGGGAACGTCTGTATGTCTCGGTACGTCCGTGACAATGGCTGTCCCTGGCAAAATGAGCTGTTAGGGGTGCCAGGGGTGCTACACAGAGCAGTCAATTGACATCCTGCAAATGTAATTTGGAAAGGGTTGTTTCTGATAAGACAAACCCTTAACAGTATACACTTGTCTGGATCAAAACATGCAACCTGGCACCATACATGCAGTGCCCCATTAGGGTTTCCTGAAAAGGGTTAATTGCTGTAATTACATTATTGACTTAAAGGCTATGGATACCTTTAACCCCTTAGGGACCGGGCTCATTTTCACCTTAAGGACCAGGCCATTGTTTGCAAATCTGACCAGTGTCACTTTATGTGGTGATAACTTTATAACGCTTTGACTCATCCAGGCCATTCCAAGTTTCTATTTCTCTACTTCTATAATACATAGTAATACCTACAAAAATAGTTATTACTTTACATTCCCCATATGTATACTTCATGTTAGGATCATTTTGGGAATTACATTTTATTTTTGGGGGACGTTACAGGGCAAATCTTTAAATTTCTCAGAAATTTTCAAAAACCAACTTTTTAAGGATCAGTTCAGGTCTGAAGTCATTTTGTGAGGCTTACATAATAGAAACCACCCAAAAATTACCCCATTCTAGAAACTACACCCCTCAAGGTATTCAAAACTCATTTTACAAACTTTGTTAACCCTTTAGGTGTTCCACAAGAATTTATGAAATATAGAGATACAATTTCAAAATTTCACTTTTTTGGCAGATTTTCAATTTTAATACTTTTTTTCCATCTACAAAGCAAGGGTTAACAGCCAAACAAAACTCAATATTTATGGCTCTGATTCTGTAGTTTACAGAAACACCCCATATATGATCGTAAACCGCTGTATGGGCACACAGCAGGGCGCAGAAGGAAAGGAATGCCATACGGTTTTTGGAAGGCAGATTTTGCTGGACTGGTTTTTTGACACCATGTCCCATTTGAAGCCCCCCTGATGCAGCCCTAGAGTAGAAACTCCAAAAAAGTGACCCCATTTTAGAAATTACGAGATAGGGTGGCAGTTTTGTTGGTACTAGTTTAGGGTACATATGATTTTTAGTTGCTCTATATTACACTTTTTGTGAGGCAAGGTAACAAGAAATAGCTGTTTTGGCACTGTTTTTATTTTTTGTAATTTACAACATTCATCAGACAGGTTAGATCATGTGGTATTTTTATAGAGCAGGTTGTCATGGATGCGGTGATACCTAATATGTATACTTTTTTTTATTTATGTATGTTTTAAACAATGATTTCATTTTTTAAACAAAAAAAATAATGTTTTTTGCGATTATCTTGGGTAGGGTATGATTTTTGCGGCATGAGATGATGGTTTGATTGGCACTATTTTGGGGTGTGTATGACTTTTTGTCCGCTTGCTATGACACGTTTTGTGATGTAAGGTGACAAAAATTAGCTTTTTTTTTTACACCTTTTTTTTTTTATGGTATTCACCTGAGGAGCTAGTTCATGTGATATTTTTATAGAGCAAGTTATTACGGATGCGGGGATACCTAATATGTATACTTTTTTTTTATTTATGTAAGTTTTACACAATGATTTCATTTTTCTGTGTTGTGTGGGGGTGGTGGGAGGTCCCTTGACAATTTTCAACCGGTCACCGTGGGCCAGGCCGTGGCCATGGGACTTAGAGACACTGGCGCTGAGATGACTCTGGTATGGGCTGAATTGGTGGCACCCCATGATCCCTTACTGTCTCCAGGATTGGAGGAGTAGAACCGGCGCTGCCCGTCGCCAAGGTCTATTTGGACTGGGGCGCCGGTCGAGAAATACGGGAGGTGGGGGTATCCTCAAATATCCCTGCCAGTGTTTTGCTGGAGACGAACCTGGGGTGGCTAGTGTCTAAGTAAGTGGCCGCTGACACCCCGAGGTCCAATCCCCCAGAATGTGATATCATGTCCACCCCTGTTGATACTGTTAATGTACCTAACATGCCAGTTGATAGGAATATGGGGGTGGGGGATGTAATGTGTGCCTCTCCCCTCAGTGGGGAGGGGGTCATTCACGCTAGCTGTGCTGAGGCCCCAGGGTGTGTCCAGCAAGCATGCTGGAACCTGTTGTCCTCAGGTGTGGTGACTGAGTGGACAAGCAGGGGGCAGAGAGCTGCGGAGGAGGAGGATGCAAATTAGGTCACGGCTGTCCCAGGAGAAGTAGGTCTCCCAGGTAAAGCCTCAGTCCAGGGTTCCTCCACAACTGGGATGTTAGAGGGCCAGGTTAGTCCGTCTGGACTGGCGACTTGGTCGGAAGCTGAGGGGAAGCAGGCACTACCAGCGGTGACAGCGGCCATAGCTGCTGTCATGCGCAGTGGGAGTGCTGGGGCTCTAGGGGCCCCTTAGGGGTCTGATGGCTTCTCACTTCTGACCAAGTGGCTGCCGAGTCAGATGGAGGCCAGGAGACAGGTCCCGGGGACCCGACCGTCTATTCTGGCCACGTCCAGTTAGGAGTTTCAGGCAGCATTAGTGGCCTACGCCAGCCTGACTGCTCTCAAGGAGAAGGCGGCACAGCCCCCCTCGGACTCAGACCTCGAGCGGATGGTCTGGGACCAAGGACGGCTGTACCGGGTCACGGTCCAGCAGGGCTCACCGGAGGCGTGGCTTAGGGACCGACAGCTACTGGTACTCTATCAGTTCAGGACGGAAAACTTAAAAAATATTGGAGCTCACAATGTACCAGTACAAAAATATTTGATTGAAATTACAATAATACATATATAAACAACGTTGTCATTTAAAAAGAAGGTAGCAGAAATGAACACCATCCTATTGGGACACAGGCTGCATATTCATATTATAGTGTAAAAACATGTTGTTAAACATGTATTAAGTGAGGGTAAGTCTCATATATTACATCATTATGCACATAAAAAACAGAAACCTGCATAATATTCACAGCAGTGCTAAGGAATCACAATATCAGGCAATATACTGCCCACAACCTGGGACAAGAATATAAAAACTGCCCTGGAGACAGAGATGCCAGAGAACCTGATAAGAGGAGACTTACCCAAAGAGCTCAGTGTACCCAAACCAGGATGGCGCTACCCCGACGCTCGTTTCGGCGTGCCTTCGTCAGGGGGTAACGCCATCCCTGTGGATCATGAAGTTATAAAGCCCTTCCCACCAATAAGGTTGCATTCCCAATGTAAGTACATCATTTTAGTCACCTGGATGTACGGCGGCAAAACACAGTGAGCGGGTCACAGCGTGCGGTCCTCCCCCCAGCCGGCGTCACATCGCTATGCCCCTAACCACGTGACGAGTCACATAATACGGCGGGCCAACGTGGAGACGCCAGGTGGGAGATGCCACGCGCTGTCCCGCGCATCGCGTGCACACATCCAGGGGAAGAAAAAACAAACTAGCCAGGGAGAATGTAGCTCCCTCTACCGGCTAAACTTTATATATCCAGTGAGATAACAGTCTATATAGTGCTTGTATACATCCTCATAACACCTGGTACATGATAAAATGATAAAGCAGCATGTTCTAAGGCACATAATTTATTGCTGGTAGACAAACTTTATGCATTACAAGTGCTATTAGTAAAAAATAAAATATAAAAAAACAATAAAATAAATATAAAAATATAGAGATACATGAGTGATAATAATTCATAGTATATACAAATTTCATCCTAATAAAGCTCTTTAAATGGGTAGTATGAAAATACAGTTGCAAGAAAAAGTATGTCAACCCTTTGGAATAATATAGATTTCTGCACAAATTGGTCATAAAATGTGACCTGATCTTCATCTAAGTCACAACAATAGACAATCACAGTCTGCTTAAACTAATAACACACAAAGAATTAAATGTTACCATGTTTTTATTGAACACACCATGTAAACATTCACAGTGCAGGTGAAAAAAGAATGTGAACCCCTAGACTAATGACATCTCCAAGAGCTAATTGGAGTGAGGTGTCAGCCAACTGGAGTCCAATCAATGAGATGAGATTGGAGGTGTTGGTTACAGCTGCCTGGTCTATAAAAAACACACACCAGTTTTGGGTTTGCTTTTTACAACAAGCATTGCCTGATATGAATGATGCCTCGCACAAAAGAGCTCTCAGAAGACCTACAATTAAGAATTATTGACTTGCATAAAGCTGGAAAGGGTTATAAAAGTATCTCAAAAAGCCTTGCTGTTCATCAGTCCACGGTAAGACAAATTGTCTATAAATGGAGAAAGTTCCGCACTGCTGCTACTCTCCCTAGGAGTGGCCGTCCTGTAAAGATCACTGCAAGAGCACAGCACAGACTGCTCAATGAGGTGAAGAAGAATCCTAGAGTGTCAGAAGACTTACAAAAGTCTCTGGCATATGCTAACATCCCTGTTAGCGAATCTACGATACGTAAAACACTGAAAAAGAATGGATTTCATGGGAGGATACGACAGAGGAAGCCACTGCTGTCCAAAAAAAACATTGCTGCACGTTTACAGTTTGCACAAGAGCACCTGGATATCCCACAGCAGTACTGGCAAAATATTCTGTGGACAGATGAAACCAAAGTTGAGTTGTTTGGAAGACACACACAACACTATGTGTGGAGAAAAAGAGGCACAGCACACCAACATCAAAACCTAATCCCAACTGTGAAGTATGGTGGTGGGGGCATCATGGTTTGGGGCTGCTTTGCTGCATCAGGGCCTGGATGGATTGCTATCATCGAAGGAAAAATGAATTCCCAAGTTTCAAGACATTTTGCAGGAGAACTTAAGGCCATCTGTCCACCAGCTGAAGCTCAACAGAAGATGGGTGTTGCAACAGGACAACGACCCAAAGCAAAGAAGTAAATTAACAACAGAATGGCTTAAACCGAAGAAAATACGCCTTCTGAAGCGGCCCAGTCAGAGTCCTGACCTCAACCCGATTGAGATGCTGTGGCATGACCTCAAGATAGCGATTCACTCCAGACATCCCAAGAATATTGCTGAACTGAAACAGTTCTGTAAAGAGGAATGGTCAAGAATTACTCCTGACAGTTGTGCACGTCTGATCTGCAACTACAGGAAACGTTTGGTTGAAGTTATTGCTGCAAAAGGAGGTTCAACCAGTTATTAAATCCAAGGGTTCACATACTTTTTCCACCTGCACTGTGAATGTTTACATGGTGTGTTCAATAAAAGCATGGTAACATTTATTTCTTAGTGTGTTATTAGTTTAAGCAGACTGTGATTGTCTATTGTTGTGACTTAGACTTAGATGAAGATCAGATCACATTTTATGACCAATTTGTGCATAAATCCATATCATTCCAAAGGGTTCACATACTTTTTCTTGCAACTCTATATTAAATGCATAGTAAGGAGTGATAAAAACACATCACCAGTAAAAATATATATATGTTACACTATGTGTACGGACTAAGTGCAAATAAACAGAAAAACTTATGAATGAATAAATAATCGATAAATTACAAGTATCCCATAATGCGTGTTGATCTCCTCCTCACAAAGCAATATATATATGGAGCGTGGAGGTGAGTAGTGAGGTAACATAACCATGAGTGAATATGCAAAATATATGTGCAGACTAAATGCAATATATACCCTAATATAAACCAAAGTGAACAAAACTGATGTGAAGCGCCAACAAAGTATGTGTGTGTGTGTGTTATATGAGTGAAAAAAAACTGTGAAAAAAAGGGGGAAGATGGGGGGGAGGGATAGGGCAATAGGATGAAGGGCAAAAAAGTGTGAGGGAAGGTGTTATTAGTAATAAAAAATGTTGGCAGGAAATTGTGTGTACCACCCGAAATAAGTGTTGAGTGCCACAAATCAACTGAGGCAGCATAAAAAAATGCTATGCCAAAAGTGAAAACCGGGACAGGATAAAGGGGGAAAGGAGGGAGAGGAAATGGGGAAAAAAAAGAAAAAAGAGAATACACTATAACATGTATCTCTATGGGCAACCAACAGGGATACCCTATGAAATGGTGTCCATCTTTATTGCCCAAGCTTATAATATTAATAATGCAGACCATGCAGAAGATCCAAATACTGGAAAAGTATTACAAATAAAGGCCAGAATTGTACATAACAAAATCCCAGTATAGCCAATAGATAAATAAAAAGTTCCAAAGAGAAAGAAATGTGCTGCCAACACAGAATGAAGAAGTCATTTGTTCTGAGGAGAAACCAAGTACATCGTAGGGCTCATTGCAACATGTAGGAGGGAAAGGAAAGAAACAACGTTAAAAATGAAATAATTAAAAACAAATGTCAGAGAAACACAGCGAAACCCAAATTCTCATTGAGACCTGAGGGACGGAGAGTCCCCTGTGTCCAGATCCAGCGACTCTCTTTTTGAGCCAATTTCTTGGATATATTTCCCGCCCTAAGGTCTGCTCTGATGCAGTCAATCCCCCTCACCTTCAGAAATCTGGGATTACATTCATGACAACTAGAGATGGCCTTGCGGTTCGCCCGGCGGTCGTTTCGCGGCAAACTTTGCGTGTTCGCCAAACATGCGAACATATGGAGAGATTCGCGCTCGCCATATTCTTTTACATTGTGAAGAACTTTAACCCATGACACATCCATCAGGTGGTACAGGACAGCCAATTGAGACGTTTCAGCACATGGACATACCCCCTACCTTATAAATAAACCTGATCTGGTCGCCATTTTACATTCAGTGTTTTGCCAGTGTAGGGAGAGGTTGCTGTGTAGAGCAGGGACAGGCTGTTAGGGACACCAAACACTAGCTAATAGGGCCACAAAAGTCCTTTTAAGGGCTCTTTCACACCTGCGTTATTGTCTTCAGGCATAGAGTTCCGTCGTCGGGGCTCTATGCCGGAAGAATCCTGATCAGGATTATCCCCATGCATTCTGAATGGAGTGAAATCCGTTCAGGATGCATCAGGATGTCTTCAGTTCCGGAACGGAACATTTTTTTGGCCGGAGAAAATACTGCAGCATGCTGCGCTTTTTGCTCCGGCCAAAAAAACTGAAGACTTGCCGCAAGGCCGGATCCGTAATGAATGCCTATTGAAAGGCATTGATCCGGATCCGGCCTTAAGCTAAACGTCGTTTCGGCGCATTGCCGGATACGACGTTTAGCTTTTTTAGAGTGGTTACCATGGCTGCCGGGACGGGGGGGGGGGGAGGGGGAGACGTGCAATACAAAAAAAGAAAGAAAAGAAAAAAAAATAAAAAACACAAACCCTATCTATCCAGCCCTAAAGTGACCAGCTCTTCCATATTTCATCCGTAGTTTTTCCTTTTCTACTAAGGCCCTCCATCACCCGTTCTTCTTTAATCATGTCCTCTACTGCTTTTTCCCACTGCCGAACTGTTGGAGGGTCAACCCCTACCCATTTCTTAAGTATTAAGAGTCTAGCTTGGAATAAAACCTTACTAAGGACCATACTTATGTCTCTATTTAGACCCAGATGTTCGGTTGCCCCCAGAATACATGTCATCGGATCTTCTGATATTTGAACCTTCAAAATTCGATATATAGTATCTGTTATTTCTGTCCAATATCTAAACAATCTGGGGCATCTCCAGAAGCAATGCATTAAGTCAGCTCTCTCTCCCCCACATTTTACACAGTCATCCGAGGATCTAACGCCCATTCTTTTCAATATCCATGGGGATCTTTGCAACCTATGAACCACAAAAATTTGTGAAATCTTATGTGAACCCCTGTTTGAGACTCGAGAATAATTCTTTAATGCATCGTTCCATTTTTCTTCCGTAAAGAATTCCAATTCATTCTCCCATTTTTTCCTAGCTAATATTGTAACCCGTTTCTTTTTCCCCCCCATCAATATCTTATATCTTTTTGCCGTTATTCCTCTTCTTTCACCCAGATTAGTAAATTTGTGTAATATCTCAGATCTTTCCATCTTATATTTATCCTCTTGCATAACTGACCTCAATGCATTCCTAAGCTGAAAGTATTTATATATGTCCTTGTACGGTATACCAAACTCTCTAACCATTGTATTAAAGTCTTTCAATTTACCCTGTTCAAATATCTGGTTTAAGTATTTCATCCCCTTTTTCTCCCAGTCAATATACATTTTAATCCCCTGCAGTTCCTTAAGGTTAATATTTTTCCATATACAAACTTAAGGAAACAGCCGGCACTCCTCTCTTGCGTCGTGGTGCTCGCGTCTAAGGTATGAAAAACCCGCTTCAATATTCAGAAAAAGACCGGCACTCACTATTAGCGATTCAGTTGGCTTTATTCAAAGCATTCAAAGGAAGCGACACGTGTTTCGGCTCAACACTGAGCCTTTGTCAAGCATAGTAAATTCAATTACAAGGAAATTTAAATACAGCGCCATATCCGGCGTTCAGACGTGGTGACGTCACACTGTCATGGTTACAATGTATACACAAAATGAATAAGTAGTTACAACTGAAGACGGATCACATCAATCTGTGATCACAATGGTAAATGGATACTTGTGAATATTTATACATGCAAAACAAGGTAAAGGAAAAAGGAAAAAAGGAATAAAGATGGCAGACATGTAGTGCAGCCAAATATATAGAAGCCAATACAAAATTTAAATGTTCACAATCAATATCTTGAGATATCTTCATCTCTTACAACCTAGATGTAATTCAATAATTTTTATATTTTTTTTATTTTTTATATACTTCATATTAATAGCAATATATTCCGCATTATTTTCACATTATTTTCAGTATTTTCAATTTTCATTTTTTCTGTGACTGAAAAAGAAACAAAATTGATCAAGCCCGCAATGCACAACAAGTGAAAAATATTTAACATATAATATTTGATACCTTATAGGAAAGAACTCACTTCATAGTCTCGATTGAGACCTTTTGGTTCCAGAGTCTGCAGAGTGTGAATCCAGTAGCTTTCCCGTTTTTTTTAACATTAATAGCCTGTTGCCCCCTCTACGTGGTTGCTGTATCTGTTCAATAATTTGAAACCTTAGTTGTGATATATTGTGGGAGCAGCTGTCAAAATGAAAGGGGACAGGCAATAGCAAATTTTTCTTCCGTATACTGGATTTATGATTACTGAACCTATCTTTCATTCTGACAGATGTCTCACCCACATATATCAAACCACAGGGGCATTTCAACAGGTAAACCACATAGTTGCTATCACAAGTAAAAAATCCCTTAATCGGGAATTTTTTACCTGTGTGTGGATGGGAAAAGGTTTCACCTTTAATTACTGCTGAGCAATGGACACACTGCAGACACGGAAAGGTGCCCTTCTTTGGAGTAGACAAAAACAGTTGACGTGACATCTTACTGCCTCCTATGTCAGCCTTAACAATTGTATCCCTAATATTTCTGGTTCTTTTGTAGCAAATCATGGGTACATCTCTGAATTCCACAACATCAGGGTAGGCTGCACGCACAATCCCCCAGTGTTTGTTGATCACATGTCGGAATTTATTGATCCACGGATGATACTTGACAATAAATGGTAACCGTTTTTTATCGCTGTCAGGTCTTTTTTTATACACCTCGCCACTACATTTCTTTAGCTCATCATCCAATAAAGGTTTCGGATAACCCCTAGATGAAAATTTATCTGCCATCTCTTGCAATCTCATTTTTTTTAGGACTTCATCTGACACAATTCTTTCTACACGCCTAAATTGTGAGAGAGGCAGAGATTTTTTTACCGATGGTGAATGATTACTAGAGAAATGGAGTAGACTATTTTTGTCCGTTTTTTTTATGTATAAATCAGTCTGTATTGAATTATCAGGGCCTTTTATTACCCAAGTATCCAGAAAAATTAATTTTGTTTAAATCACTTTGAAAGATAGTTCAGGCCATACATTGTTCAGATGTGTAGTAAACAGATCCAATGATTCGATGCCGCCCCGCCATACGCAAAAAATATCGTCTATAAATCGACGCCAAAAAATGCAAAATTGCGTATATAATAAATTGCTGTATACAAAATGTTGTTCAAACCAAGCCATATAGCTATTTGCGTATGGCGGTGCGGCATGCGAACCCATCGCGGTCCCCCGTTTTTGCTTGAAGAATGTGTCCTGGAATAGAAAATAGTTCTCCTCTAGAACTAGCTGTAATAATTGGAGAAAAAACATTTTCTCTTGTGTACTATAATCCGAAAATTCCAGAATCCATTCAACCGCAGTAAGGCCTTTCACATGTTCAATAGATGTATATAAACTCTTTACATCATACGTAACTAGAAGGTCCCCTGATTCTAAATGTACCTTCCTAATCTCGGATAAAAAATGGGTGGTATCCAATAGAAAAGAGGGAGTTTTCTTTATCAATGGAGTCAGAACTTTTTCAAGAAGCATTGCCGGTGCAGACAATATTGAATCATTGGAGGCTACAATTGGCCGACCAGGTGGTGCTATCAAGCACTTGTGGATTTTTGGCAACGTGTATAATACAGGGGTTACCGGATGTTGATTAATTAAAAATTGACATAATTTGTCATCTATTAATCCTTTCTCATTATGTCTATTCACAATTTCAGACAATTTACGCTTGATATCAAACACCGGATCCCTGTCTAATGGAAGGTATGTGTCACGGTCAGATAATTGTGATAAAATTTCAGACACGTAATATTCCTTATCTAACATTACCAAGGAGCCCCCTTTGTCTGCAGGTTTAAAAATAACAGTTTTATCATCTAATATAGTATATAATGCATTTCTTTCTTCCTTTGACAAATTTTGTGCGATGGCCAAACCCTCATGACGAAAATCAGAGATGATTGCATCAAAATCTCTTTGCACCAAAGATATGTAGGTCTCAGCAGGATGATGTATTTTTGGAGGCTGAAAATTGCTTTTTAATCTTAAACCAAATTGATTCAAGTTTAAACCTGTTTGTATAGGAATACTAGATGTAGAGACCGACATATCTTTGCCTGCAAAATGAGCCTTTAAACGTATGCTTCTAAAGAAACGGCGACAGTCCATATCAAATTGAAAACTATCAAATGGTTCCTTTGAATGCTTTGAATAAAGCCAACTGAATCGCTAATAGTGAGTGCCGGTCTTTTTCTGAATATTTTTCCATATAGGTGTATATTGCAAAAACCCTTTAATCTCTAATATTTTTTTAATCTCCACCCATATAAATTCCATTAAATTTAAAACTCTATTTCCTGTATTTTTCCCCCCCAGTGTGCCCGATTCCAACACCTCTAAAAAGTTCCATTCTTCTTTCCATCCTAGTCTATTTACTACCTGACTACCCACCAACCCATCCAAACTACTCTTTATTTGACCATATTGTGTAATTATATAATAAAAAAACCAATTCGGAACTGCGAGTCCACCTTCTCTCACTGGGAGCTGAAGTATCTCTCTCTTTATTCTGGGAGTCTTACCTTTCCAAAGAAAATCTCCCATTAACCTATCAAGCAATCTAAAGGCATCCCTGCCTAGTGCCCCGGTATAGGGCAAGGGGCAGGGACAAGCTCCCATCCACCATCACTCTGTGTCACGGCTGAGGATGGGGGAAACCCTCAGCCGTGAGATGCCAGGTGTTGAAGTGGCTACTCGGCCATAAGGCCACAGGATAGGGAGCAGGTCACCTCCTACAGCATCCCTAGCCTGACCCTAACTCCTAACCTGCATGGGCCGACCTTTAGGGTAGGAGGGCCCATGCGCAGGAACCTCGGAGCCCTATCTTACCCTCCGCAGATCCCTGCGCTAGGAGCTGGGTAAGACGACCTACTCCTCCTTGACACGGAGGAGCAGGAGCCTCAATGGCCAAGCTGTTGGGAAAAGGGGAACAGAAACAGCAATACGGAAATGGCAGGCGAACAGAAGTTCACCAACCTGCCACAGCCCTGCTGACTGGATCCCTAAACAGACAGGGATCCAGAACCGTATGCTGCACAAACACATATAAAGGTCCCAACAGAAACAACTTGCTACAACACACACATAAAGACATAGGCATACATTAAACCTTATGACCACAGTGGTGGCTCTCACAGGCAGATGGAAAAACACAGGAGGCTGCTCCAGCTAGCAAGGCTGCAGCAACCTACTGAGCCCTGCCACAGAGAGAGGTTATATAGGCCCAAGTGGCCACACCCAACGGAAGGACACACCCAGTGACATCACACACACATACTGGGAAGGGAGTTAACCCTACACACACCACAGAAGGGAAACTCACATAAAAGGGAAAGTGTCCAACAGATCACACTGTGGCTGTTGCCGCTGGCCACGACATGAGTGGCAGCCGTCCAGGGAGTCAGCCCGAGGGCCGGGACAGTGCCACCACATGTACACAACCACCAAACGTTGCCACGGGCAACCACAGTGCGGGGAATGATGTCCGTGCGCACACAAACATAAAACACAGTGCACACCAGACATACAAACGTGCATACACACACAACTCCCCGGGAACCGCACACAAGGCTGTTGTCCGCGGCAACCGCACTGAGGCCAACTACATAATGCCTCAGCTGCGGTTGACACAACAACCACAACCGCGGGCAACTGTATTCGGCTCCCAAGGAGTCACGACCATAACCGTGGCCGTGACACTCCCACCCCTCAAAGCCCCCCCACCAAAAAAAAATAATACGTGAGGGACTCAGACAAGGGGATAGGAGAAGGGGACGTCCACTCTCAGTGCCGGTTCCAAAAAGGGGTCGCTGTCAGCTGCATCCTCTCCCGGCTCACACTAGCCAGTCCGACGAGGACTGCAGCCCGCACCAGCGACAAAGGGGAAAGAACCACTGAGAGATGGACGAGGGGACTCACCACTCACGTCCCCACTCCAGTCGCTGCCAGCAGACACTCCTAACCAGCACACAGTCGGACCACTTACGGAGTGCTGCCAGCAGACGACCAGAGATGGGAACATGGAGAGGGACGAGGGACCACCAACACGGACACGGAAGGTACGGTGGCGGGGAATAGCCACCAACCGTGCCGTTAACGGTGATCCCCCCATGACGTTCTCCCTCCGGAGAACGCGCATGCAGGCCACAAGGGTATGGCACTGCATGCTGCACCCTCTTCCGAAGGTATGCACACGCATACCAAACAACACCCACACACCAAAAAACACCAGGGTGAGGGGATAAAAACAACAGGGGACGCCAAACGAACACGGTGAGGAAATGGCGGGGAAAAGCCACTCACCGCGCCGTAAGCGGCGAAACCCCCATAACGCTCTACCTCCGAAGAGCGCGCATGCACCCCATCCGTAGACAGCGGTGCATGCTCTACCCTCTTTCAAGGGAATGCCACGCGAGAAGCCGTTGTGGTCATACTGTCACGGCTGAGGATGGGGGAAACCCTCAGCCGTGAGATGCCAGGTGTTGAAGTGGCTACTCGGCCATGAGGCCACAGGATAGGGAGCAGGTCACCTCCTACAGCATCCCTAGCCTGACCCTAACTCCTAACCTGCATGGGCCGACCTTTAGGGTAGGAGGGCCCATGCGCAGGAACCTCGGAGCCCTATCTTACCCTCCGCAGATCCCTGCACTAGGAGCTGGGTAAGACGACCTACTCCTCCTTGACACGGAGGAGCAGGAGCCTCAATGGCCAAGCTGTTGGGAAAAGGGGAACAAACAGCAATACAGAAATGGCAGGCGAACAGAAGTTCACCAACCTGCCACAGCCCTGCTGACTGGATCCCTAAACAGACAGGGATCCAGAACCGTATGCTGCACAAACACATATAAAGGTCCCAACAGAAACAACTTGCTACAACACACACATAAAGACATAGGCATACATTAAACCTTATGACCACAGTGGTGGCTCTCACAGGCAGATGGAAAAACACAGGCGGCTGCTCCAGCTAGCAAGGCTGCAGCAACCTACTGAGCCCTGCCACAGAGAGAGGTTATATAGGCCCAAGTGGCCACACCCAGTGACATCACACACACACACTGGGAAGGGAGTTAACCCTACACACACCACAGAAGGGAAACTCACATAAAAGGGAAAGTGTCCAACAGATCACACTGTGGCTGTTGCCGCTGGCCACGACATGGGTGGCAGCCGTCCAGGGAGTCAGCCCGAGGGCCGGGACAGTGCCACCACATGTACACAACCACCAAACTTTGCCACGGGCAACCACAGTGCGGGGAATGATGTCCGTGCGCACACAAACATAAAACACAATGCACACCAGACATACAAACGTGCATACACACACAACTCCCCGGGAACCGCACACAAGGCTGTTGTCCGCAGCAACCGCACTGAGGCCAACTACATAATGCCTCAGCTGCGGTTGACACAACAACCACAACCGCGGGCAACTGTATTCGGCTCCCAAGGAGTCACGACCATAACCGTGGCCGTGACACTCTGGCCCGCGGATCCTGATATATTAACTGTATCCATCTTATAAATCCTTCCCCTATACCGACCCTTTTTAATACTGCCCATAAATATTCCCATTCAATACAGTCGAATGCCTTTTGGGCATCCAATGATAGTATGGCTTTCTCCCCCGCTTCTGTTCTATTAGCTTCAATATTTAAGTACAACCTTCTTATATTTGAGTATATCGTTCTACCCGGTATAAAACCTGTTTCATCTAGGTTTATTATACCCTTAACCACCCTTGAGAGTCTATCGGCCAAAACTTTTGCCAGAATTTTAACATCGGTATTTAAAAGTGATATTGGCCTATATGATCCCGGGTCTAGTTGTTCTTTGCCCTTTTTTGGAATTAGTGTTATAATTGCTATAATTATAAGTACTAAGTTATGAATTATAATTCATAGAGTCTGGTAGGTCCCCAATTTTTTTAGCCTCATCCAATGTTGTTTTTAGTTCAGGTAATAACACCTGGGAGAAGGTTTTATAAATTTCAAAAGGGAGCCCGTCACATCCTGGTGCCTTTTCAGATTTTACCTGCCCTAAAACCTTATTTATTTCTGCAATTGATATTTCTTTTTCTAGAAATACTTTTTGGGCCTGGGATATCTCCCTAAGGCCCCTTTCACACGGGCGTTGCGGAAAAATGTGCGGGTGCGTTGCGGAAACACCCGCGATTTTTCCGCGCGAGTGCAAAACATTGTAATGCGTTTTGCACTCGCGTGAGAAAAATCGCGCATGTTTGGTACCCAAACCCGAACTTCTTCACAGAAGTTCGGGCTTGGGATTGATGTTCTGAAGATTCTATTATTTTCCCTTATAACATGGTTATAAGGGAAAATAATAGCATTCTGAATACAGAATGCTTAGTATAATAGTGCTGGAAGGGTTAAAAAAAAATAAAAACGTTAACTCACCTTCTCCCCATGATCGTGTAGTTCCCGGTCGGTCTCTTCTTTAGCTGTGGGCTTGGGCTGAATGACCTTTGGTGATGTCAGATCACATGCTCCAATCACATGGTCCATCACCATGGTGATGGAGCATGTGATCTGACATCACCAAAGGTCCTTTAGCCACAGCTAAAGAAGAGACCGACCGGGAACTAGGCGATCATGGGGATAAGGTGAGTTAACTTTTTTATTTTTTTTAACCCTCCCAGCACCATTATACTAAGCATTCTGTAGTCGGAATGCTATTATTTTCCCTTATAACCATGTTATAAGGGAAAATAATACAGTGAATAGACTGTCACCTAGAACCCATGCGTGAAAATCGCACCGCATCCGCACTTGCTTGCGGATGCTTGCGATTTTCACGCAACCCCATTCATTTCTATGGGGCCTGCGTTACGTGAAAAACGCAGAATATAGAACATGCTGCGATTTTCACGCAACGCATAAGTGATGCGTGAAAATCACCGCTCATGTGAACAGCCCCATAGAAATGAATGGGTCAGGATTCAGTGCGGGTGCAATGCGTTCAACTTACGCATCGCACCCGCACGGAAATCTCGCCCGTGTGAAAGGGGCCTAAGAGGGATATGTTCTAAATACGAGTCTAATTCTTGTTTTGAATATTGTGCCCTAGATATGTATACCTCCTGGAAATATTTTAAAAACACCTCTTTAACTCCTTCTGGTGTATTAATTGTCTCACCCATTTTATCTTTAATCGCCCCTATCCAGGATTTCTCTCTTTGACCAACTTTTTCTCCCTCTGTGGCCAACCGGATCCCTTGAAAAATTAATTCTTTCCTACTTCTCTCCATATGATATACCTTTAGCTTTTCCTGTTCTTCCTCCCATATTTTCTTATTATAGTCAGTGGGATATCTCATACATGTTATTGCTAATTCCTGGATTTTTTTTTCCAAAGCAATCCCATTTCCCTAGTAGTTTTTTTCCAGTGGTTCACTTTTTTACAAAGCAATCCTCTTAGATATGCTTTAGCCGTATCCCAGACAATTAACCTACTTGCGGAGTAGTTGTTTTCCCTAAAAAAAAAATTTAATTCTTCCATTATGCTTTCTTTATCTGGGATCATTGGTAACCAATGGGAGTTAAACTTAAACGGTAGTGAGGCCTTCTTTTTATTCAAATCTAGTTCCATTACCACGGCATTATGATCTGATAGAGCCATGGGGAGATACTTTATTTTAATCCTATTGTAGGACATCAAATTTTTATTTCCCAGGGCCATATCTATTCTAGACCAGGTTTGGTGTGTTTTGGAGTAGCAGGAATACATATTTTCATCCGGGTTCTGGAGGCGCCAAACATCAATCCAGTTAAATTTGTGGGCTAATTTATAAAAATCTACTTTTTGTGTTCTTCCCCCTCTGCTAGAGGATCTATCCCTGAGTGGATCCATAACTGCATTATAGTCTCCAATCGCAATCATTATAGCTTCCTGTCTATCCAACATGAATCCATACAGTTGATATAAAATCTCTGACTTATACGGTGGAGGAATATAGATGTTTGCAATTACCATTTTAACCCCTTCTATATTACAATATAGAAAGAGGTATCTGCCACATTCATCGGCCTCACACATCAAACATTCAAATTTTATTTTATTATGGATCAAAATTGAGACCCCTCTTGAGTAAGTAGTGTATACAGAATGGTAACTTTCCCCTATCCATCTCTTCTGCAACCATCTTAAAGATTCCTTATCCAAATGTGTCTCTTGTAGGCAAATGATGGCTGGCAGAAACCTTTTCATCCACTCAAGGATAGCATACCTCTTCACTCTCTCCCTTAAACCCCTCGTATTCAGCGAAACAATCCTAACCATCTAGCAGAGAGGGAGAAAAAAAACAAAAAAAAAAAAAAACACGTCTCCCTCTCCCTCAACCCACCCACCCCCTCCCATCCTAAATAGCCCCCCTCCCTGCTATCCAGCAGTCGGGGCGACTCCATAACTTAGCATACTAGCTCCTTCCCTCTCCGCATCCCCCGGCCTCATAGGCCCTCCCCGTCCGCCCAATCGCTAACCTCCTCCGGAGTCTGAAAGAAAACAGTCCTGCCTTTATATTCCACCCTTAATTTTGCCGGAAAGAGTAGACTATATTTCAAACCTGCTTCCCTTAATCTTTTCTTAACAACAATATACTCTTTCCTGTGGGCGTTAGTGTATGCAGAATAATCTGGAAATAACCTTATCTTTACACCCTGTATCTGGTACTTTTCGGAGGTTCTTGCATCGGTTAATATTCTATCACGGTCCCTGCCTAATAGACATTTAACCAATATCTGTCTAGGAGATTCTCCTGGAACCCTCTTTCTTGTAGGGACCCTATGCGCTCTTTCAATAGCAAACAATGGAGATAGAGCACCTTCCGTACAATTTTCCCTTATCCATCTCTCCATATATTCGGTACAGTTATCACCTTCTACGCGCTCTGGGATCCCTATGCATCTTATATTGGATCTCCTTGATCTATCCTCTTGACTTATTATTTTTTGTTCCATCCTAGTATTCATTTCCTTTAACAGGACCACCTCTTTCTCCAATTTCTGTACCGAATGTTCCAAAACGGGAACCTTATCCTCCATCTCATGTAGGCGCTGCCTTATCTTCTCCATCTCAACCCGTATTACGCTAACGTCCATTTGCACTGCCCCGATCTGGGTCACCATATTCCCCATTAGGTTCTCCATCCTCGAGACAGTGCAAAGTATGTCTTTCATCATTTTTGCATCAGTTTCTGTGAATGCAGCTACTGTTCCCTTCTCCCCCCCTCCCCCCAGAATCCCACTATCCTGCACCAAATCATGAGACCCTGTTTCTATCCTTCTCTCCCTTTGTGGGGACCCAAGACCAGGTGAGTTTGGAGCTAAATATTTATTTAAGCCCTGCTGTTTGGGCCCAATCTCCACTCCCGTAGCTGATCTCCTATTGCTACCCCCGTAGGGCCTTTCTTGGGTGGCATTTTGGAGTCTCCTTACCTCCCTCCCCTACTCGCCTCCCGTCGACCCACCCACAACAGGTCGCGGAAAACCAGATCAAAATAAACAAAATATCCACAACTTGTTAATAAATAAAAATAAAAAAAAACACCAGGAAGGGAGGGGGAGGGGGAGGGGGAGGAGGATGAAAACAATATAAAAAATAAAAAAGAACGTCCAAAGTTAAAGATGCTATCCTTATTTTCCGTAGAAGCACGCAAAGTCACCTCTGACGTTAAGAAAAAATAACACAGAACTTTGTTAGTATCCACTTGTCTGTTAAATCTTCAACATAAAATAGAGAAGAAAAAAAAAAACGTAGGTAGAAGTAATAGTCTGTTAGTCCAGATTTAATCCAGCGGAGGGTTAAGGGTGGAAGTATTAGAGAAGTCAACTGTTAATAGGTTATCCATTCCTAAGGGGGGAGAAATAGTGACTGCACCCTCCACCCCCAAACAGCCCCCTTCAATCTCAACAATCCAGAAAAACTCGCCACACTAACAGCAGGGAAACAGTATCAGTAACAGACTGCCAGACAAATCAACGGATCCAGGCAGTGACATGATAATATCTGGGGGCACCCCCAACATGTCCCATTACCAGACCAACATCTCGTCGTCTCAATGTCTCACAGGCTGGGACCCACAGGACAGCGGGCAGCACAGCAAGCGTGTGATCCAAACAGGCAGTACCGGGGGAAGCAGAGGAAACAAAGTTAGTTAGTTAGTTCAAGGAAGTCCAATAGGGTTAGTTTAACTTAGTACTTAGAAAGAAATCTCAAAAACGGGTTATAAGGGGTTGTAGCCCGGAGTTCAAACCCCCAACGTTCTCCATTTTTTTCCCCCTTTTTTTTTTTTTTTTCCCTCCCTTTCTCTCCACGTTCCTATTCACTCTAGTGCAGATCCATGCTCCATGAGCGCCTCTAATACTTGCCGGTGTCTCAAAGCAGGTATCGGCGCCCACTACTATTCAGTCGGTGGCGGCCTCAAACTGTTCGGCTATAATCATAACAGCGGCAATGGGCCGACTATCCACCAATCAGCTATAGTCACAGGATCTTACCCACTGTCGCCACAGCAGCAAACATACAAGTTGGAGTTTTAAACATATGTTACATATGGAGAGCGGGAGGGGGGGGAGCCGAACCCAGCCACGACCCCACAAACAGTCACCTCCAAGAATTTTCATATGGTTTCTGATTTGGTGCCGCCGAGCACCTGATTTAGTGCCGCCGAGCACTTGTTATTGCCTACTACATCTATGCTTTTTGGTTAACTTTAATAATTTCATATATTTTCATTTTGAGGGATATCTTTTCCATTCACACGTCCGCAAAATGGGTCCGCAACTGTTCCGCATCTTTGCAGAACGGGTGCAGACCCATTCATTTTCAATGGGGCCGGAATGTGCTGTCCGCATTTGCGGATCCACATCTACATTTGCGGATCCACATCCGCATTTGCGGATCCGCACTTCTTCATCTGTGCTTCTGTTTCGGCAAAAAAATAGAACATGTCCTATTCTTGTCCGCAATTGCAGACAAGATTAGGCATTTTGCATTATAGTGCCAGCGTTGTGCGGTCCACAAATTGTGGAATGCATATTGCCGGTGTCTGTGTTTTGCGAATCCGCAAAACGCTTACAGACGTGTGAATGGACCCTCATAGTAAAATTATTAAAGGTTACGTTTTATTTTCATGTATATTCTAATGGCTTGCCTTCATTGTACAATGTTATAATATACTTTCTATGTTAGAAAGTATATTATAGTGCATTTGTATTGTGCGGTTCTGCTGCGATACTGCAGGTATATAGAGGGACAAGCGTTATTGGAACAAATAATTTCTACTGGTGTGATATACCAGTCGTCCACCCAAAAAACTGATTGAAGCGGGGTGTTATATACCATTATACTTTCTTTATAGTGCATTTTGGTACTGAATAGTGCATTTGCGCATGCGCGTACGCGAAAATTGAATTGCCGATATTTCGCATTGAAAATAAATAAATGGAGATTGCAAATTCAAATAATACATCTGGTATGTCACTGTCCATGTTGTGGGACTTTTAGTAATTATTTCTTAGCTGCAAATATGACCTGAAGGTTTTTCAGGCTCGCCTGCCATTAAAATGAATGGGACCCGCTGCGAACTTGTGGTTCGCGAACATTTGATCGTGTTCGCGCAATCTCGTTCACGAACCATCCCGGCAGATGTTCGTCCATCACTAATGACAACTACTGAAATGTTTTGGAATAGGTTTTAAATCTTCCCAATTTTCTATATTCTTTGCGGCGATACTGTCTCTTACATGATCCCGTACCCGGATTTTTAATTTCCAGGTGGTCAGTCAAATATAAATCTTTGGAGACGGACAAGTAGCATAGTAGATTACTCTGGAAGTCGAGCAGGTAATGTGATGTGTGATTTTGAATGTTTTAATGCCCCCTGAATCAATAAATTCACCTGCTCCATGCCACACATTTCCCACAGGGTTTAAAACCCCATTGTGGCCCCCTACTTCCAGGGAAGATCTGTTGGGGCTTAGGTTCCAGGGAGCTCCTTACCAAATTATTGCGCAAAGTATCTACTCTGCGGGCAGTAATGGAGGGATATGTTGGTAGGAGTTTCTCCAGAACTAGGTCAGTTCGAAGAACAGGCCAATTTCTGGCTACAATGGCTCTCATTTTTTCCCAACGAGAGTGGTATGTGGTTACATACCTAATTTTATTATCTATGGATTTGTTCTTTTTCGGTTGTAGGAGATCAAGTTGTTTCTGTGATTTTTCTCTATAAAACGCCTTCTTGATGGATCTTCGGCTGTATCCTCTTTTCAAGAAGCGGTTCGTCAGATCACTCGCCTGTTCCTCAAAGGTGCTGTCGTCTGAACAGATCCTCCGTATGCGTAGGAATTGTCCAGGAGGAATTGCATTAATAGTATTTCTGGGAAAGAAGAGGCATATAAATAGGCATTGATTGAAGTATCTTTTTGGTAAACGTTGGTTTGTATGTATCCCCTGCTATCTTTAGATATTGTCACATCCAGGAAGTCAATCTTATTTCTATGACATATATATGTGAGTCTAATGTTCCGAGAGTTGATGTTAAGGGCCATTAAGAAATTTTGTAACTGTTCCTCGGTTCCCTGCCAGACTAGAAAGACGTCATCAATGTACCGCGCCCACAAAATGGCGCAGTCCATGATGACGTGTCCATCTGACATAAACAGGTCCCTCTCCCACAGCCCCAGGAACAAATTAGCGTATGAGGGCACACAGGCTGCCCCCATCGCGGTGCCCTGGAGCTATAGGAAAAAGGACCCGTTAAATGTGAAGAAATTATTTGTTAATACAAAGCGCAGTAGCTGTAATAAGAAACTGATCATATTGTTACTTGTATTATTTGCCCTAAGAAAGAACTCACACGTTACTAGCAGGGTATCTTCCTCAAGGCATATCCCTTGTAGTTTCTGCAGTAAGTCGGAGGTGTGTCTATTATATGATGGTAGAGTTTCCACTATTGGTTTCAAATGGAAGTCTAGTAATCTACAGATGTTCTCTACCAGGCTTCCTTGGACAGATATAATAGGCCTACCTGGAGTGCTGATGCATCCTTATGGATTTTGGGTAGTAGGTAAAGTGTGGGTATCGTGGGTTCCTGGACAATCAAGGCTTGGTATAGTTGTTTGGAGATGATGTCCGCTTCCAATGCCGTGTCCAGGATTTTCAGCAACTCACTTCTAAAGGAAGACAGGGGATTAAATGTTCGTTTTTTGTAACACATCTTAATCCTTAATTGTCTTTATGCTTCCTTTAGGTACATATCCCATGGCCAAATTACAAAATTTCCCCTTTTATCCGCTGGTTTGTATATTACATCTGGTAAGTTCTTTAACTTCCTAAGGCTTTGTCGCTGTCCTTGTGTAAGATTATCATGATGGACCGACCTAGGCATGTCCTTAAAGGGAATCTGTCACCAGTTTTATGGTGCCCTAACTAAGGGCAACATAATAAAGTGACTGATTCGCCTAGCAAAATGCTGGGTCCCTTACTTTAATTGACCCAGTCAATCTGCCAACATCTTGTATTGAAAAGCTCCAGCTGATAATGATGAGTCATGAATATTCATGAGCTCCTGACTCTCCCCGCCCACCTGCTGCTGAATGACAGTTTGTTTCCATAGGAATCAGCAGCAGGTGGGCAGGGGAGTGGCTATAGCTCTGAATTAAAAATACGCTGGACTCGATGACCTCACGCCGGACTCGAATCAGCTCATTAGCATGCGGCATCTTTGTGTGCATATTATGAGGTAACCATCTGTCACACCAGTAAGTGAATATATCTAAGGTACTTTTTAGTAGTTAATGATTGTATATAATCAGTTAGATTATAATCAAATAGCCACATGACAGGTTCCCTTTAAAGTCTCTGGTGACCAATTTTCCAAACAGGTCCACTGCCGGGCATAATGACAACGGAGGAAATGTTGCCGATTTCTTGCGTAAGACAGAGGGCACATCATTTGTAATCATGTCCTCCTGTTTATGCAACAGATCCTCCAGAATTTGGAGAGCCTGTTGTTCGCATCTAGTGTCGAAGATATCTATCTCTTTTTCCTTGTGATGCCAACGCTTCATCATCAGAGACCGTCCAAACATATGTAAGTCCTTAGTAGCAGTAAATTGGTCAAAGCGGGAACTGGGTGCATAGAACAGACCTCGCTCTAACAGTAGGAGGTCAACATCAGAAAAATTAACCTTTATCATGTTGTCTAATGTTGGTGGTTGGGTCATGTTGCCTTTTCTTTCCCGGTCCCTGTCCATGATCAATTTTTCTCTTGCTCCGACCCAGATGTGTAAAATGAGATAGATTTGGCTGAGAGTCATTGTCACAACCAGACAGCTGAGAAGCTCTGACAGAGGCCTTTCAGAACCTCCTCCTTGAATTTCTGTGTTGTGGTATTCAGCTCCTCCTCTCGTCAGCCTCTCTCAGCTGTCATGTGTTAATTGCTTCCCTTTAAATGCCTCCCCAGAATGCTTTTCTGGGCGGCTTATATTACTTCCTGGAGTGTGTGTGCACGCTGATCTGTCTTCCTGTTTGCTTCAAAGCTAAGTGTACCTTTATCTGTTAATATCTGTTTGCTGGATCCCAGGTGACCCTGACTCCCTCCGTGTCTTGTGTAGGGAGCCGGTGGTCGTGTCCCCTCACTATTGTAGGGTGCTCAGGGCTTTATAGTCAAAGTTCGTGGATATGCAAACCTCCACCATTCGGATCTTTGCATAGGCTGAGCAGCCAGGGAAAGTGCCAGGTCTTCTGCAGGGGTCTCCCTTGGTTCCTTAGTTTTTGGATCCAGCGAGTCGTTTATACATGTTGCTTTGCCTTATTTCCTGTACACCGTCCATGACATTATAAGCCGCCATAACCGTCTCAAGCATGGATCCGGTTTCACTTTTGGCTGAACGCTTCCAGGGTCTTTCATTGGAGGTAGCTGATCTCCGCAGGACTTTTTCTCAGCTTCAAGTGACCGGTTCAGCTGGCGTTCATGGAGTTTGCTCTGAGCCTAAGATCTCGCTCCCGGATACGTTCTCTGGGGGTAGTGAGAATTTTGTGCGTTTTAGAGAGGCTTGCAAACTCCATTTTCGCCTTCTTCCCCATTCTTCTGGTGATGAGGAACGGAGGGTGGGGATCATTATATCGCTGCTCAGGGGTAACGCTCAGTCCTGGGCCTTTTCGCTGCTGGAGGGGGCACGGCCCCTCCGTTCAGTGGATGAATTCTTTTTAGCCCTGGGTCAGATATATGATGATCCGGATCGTATTGCTCTGGCGGAGTCTAGATTACGTCTCCTATGCCAGGGTAAACAATCCGCAGAAATATACTGCTCAGAATTTCGGAGATGGGCAGCTGATACTGGTTGGAATGATGCTGCACTCCGAAGTCAATTTTGCCATGGTCTTTCAGAGGGATTGAAAGATGCATTCGCCTTTCATGAAAGGCCTATTTCTTTGGACTCTGCTATGTCTCAGGCCGTTCGTATTGACAGGCGTCTTAGAGAGAGAGGAGAGATCTCTCCTTCCTGTCATACTCGGTCCCAGGACTGTGCAGCGGTCCCATTCTCTGCGCAGGGGTCTCAGTCGCTGTCAGCCCCTTCTGAGCAGGAGCCCATGCAGCTGGGGTTGATTGCTTCTGACAATAGAAGATTCAGCCCGCATGGGAGGGTTTGTTTTTGTTGTGGAGGTATTAATCATTTGGCAAATATTTGTCCCTCTAGGAGATTCAGGCAGTTCTCTGGGTATAATAAAGAAACAAAGAGGAAAAAATCTTTGAAAAATGTTCCGTCCGTTACTATTGGCAGGGTTGAGGCGGAGATTGAAGGTTTTCCGTTTGCTTGTAGTTCCCGTTTTGTCCTGCCTGCTAGGGTGGCGCTAGAGAGCAAGAACATTTTTTGTGAGATTTTTGTGGATAGTGGAGCAGCGGTCAATCTCATTGATAATCACTTTGCGATAACTCATGGTTTCCAGGTGTGCGCTTTGAGAAAGGATATTCCTGTGTTTGCTATCGATTCCGCTCCACTTTCTCAGAAGTCATTAAAGGGCATAGTTCACAATATCCGTTTAATTGTGAGTGATGCTCATGTTGAGGATGTGTCATGTTTCGTCCTTAGCGGTTTGCCGACTCCTCTAGTGTTGGGGCTACCCTGGCTCACTAAACATAACCCCACCATTGATTGGCAAGCGAGGCAAATAAATGGTTGGAGTGACTTTTGCAGAGAGAATTGCCTCACGACATCTGTTTCTGAGGTTGCTACTAAGACTGTACCATCTTTTCTCTCTGAATTTTCGGATGTCTTCTCTGAGAGTGGAGTTCAGGATTTGCCCCCGCACAGGGAGTACGATTGCCCTATTAATCTCATCCCAGACGCCAAGCTGCCTAAATCTCGTTTATACAATCTTTCCCAACCTGAGAGGATCGCTATGCGTGCTTATATCTCTGAGAGTCTGAGAAAGGGACACATACGACCCTCAAAGTCACCTGTTGCCGCTGGTTTTTTCTTTGTTAAGAAAAAAGATGGTTCTTTAAGACCTTGTCTGGATTTCAGGGAGCTGAACAATATCACAATTCGTGACCCTTATCCGCTTCCTCTGATCCCGGACCTATTTAACCAGGTTGTTGGGGCTAAAGTCTTTTCCAAATTAGATTTAAGAGGGGCATACAACCTGGTCAGGGTCAGAGAAGGGGACGAATGGAAGACGGCCTTCAATACCCCTGAGGGCCATTTTGAGAATTTGGTTATGCCTTTTGGTTTGATGAATGCCCCAGCCGTTTTTCAGCATTTCGTGAACAGCATTTTTTATCATTTGATGGGAAAATTTGTATTGGTGTATTTGGATGACATTTTGATTTTTTCTCCCGATTTCAAAACTCATAAGGAACATTTACGTCAGGTCTTGCTCATCCTGCGGGAGAATAAATTATATGCGAAACTGGAAAAATGTGTGTTTGCGGTTCCAGAAATTCAATTTCTGGGGTTTCTTCTCTCCGCTTCTGGTTTTCGCATGGACCCCGAGAAGGTCCGCGCTGTGCTTGAGTGGGAGCTTCCTGAGAATCAAAAGGCGCTGATGCGTTTTTTGGGCTTTGCCAATTATTACAGGAAGTTCATTTTGAATTATTCTTCTATTGTTAAACCACTCACTGATATGACCAGAAAGGGGGTAGATTTTTCTTCTTGGTCAGTAGAGGCGCGTAAGGCTTTTTCTGATATCAAGGAGAGTTTTGCTTCCGCTCCCATCTTGGTGCAACCTGATGTTTCGTTACCCTTCATAGTTGAGGTTGATGCTTCTGAGGTGGGTGTGGGGGCGGTCTTGTCTCAGGGTTCCTCTCCTGCCAATTGGCGACCGTGTGCCTTTTTCTCAAGAAAACTCTCCTCCGCAGAGAGAAATTACGATGTGGGAGATAGGGAATTGTTGGCCATCAAGTTGGCTTTTGAGGAATGGCGCCATTGGCTAGAGGGAGCCAGACACCCTATTACCGTATTTACTGACCATAAAAATCTGGCCTACTTGGAGTCAGCCAAGCGTCTGAACCCGAGACAGGCCAGATGGTCGTTGTTCTTTTCTAGGTTTAATTTTGTTGTCACGTTCCGCCCTGGAGTTAAGAATGTGAAGGCAGATGCCCTGTCACGTTGTTTTCCGGGAGGCGGGAATTTTGAAGACCCGGGTCCCATTTTGGCTGAAGGTGTGGTGGTCTCTGCTCTTTTTCCTGAATTGGAGGCAGAGGTGCAGGCAGCCCAGTCAGAGGCTCCTGATCTTTGTCCTCCTGGGAGGTTGTTTGTGCCTCTCGCTTTAAGACACAAGATTTTTAAAGAACACCACGATACGGTCCTTGCTGGGCACCCGGGGGTAAGAGCCACACTGGATCTCATCGCTCGGAGATTCTGGTGGCCTGCGCTTCGTAAGTCGGTTGAGGGTTTTGTGGCAGCCTGCGAGACTTGCGCTCGTGCCAAAGTCCCTCATTCACGGCCATCAGGTCCTCTCCTTCCCTTACCCATTCCTTCCCGTCCTTGGACACATCTGTCCATGGACTTTATCACGGACCTGCCTCGTTCCTCGGGGAAGACTGTGATTCTGGTGGTGGTGGACCGTTTTAGCAAAATGGTGCATTTCATCCCTTTTCCTGGTTTGCCCAATGCTAAGACGCTGGCGCAGGCATTTGTTGATCACATTGTCAAATTGCACGGTATTCCTTCAGACATAGTCTCTGATAGGGGCACGCAGTTTGTTTCCAGATTCTGGAAGGCTTTCTGTTCTCGCTTGGGGGTTCGGTTGTCATTCTCTTCTGCTTTCCACCCGCAGTCGAATGGCCAGACAGAGCGCGTCAATCAGAATCTGGAGACATATCTGCGTTGTTTTGTGGCGGAGAATCAAGAGGATTGGTGTTCTTTTTTGTCCCTTGCTGAGTTTGCTTTAAATAACCGTCGTCAGGAGTCCTCTGATAAGTCACCATTTTTTGGTGCATATGGGTTTCATCCACAGTTTGGGACTTTCTCGGGAGAGGGGTCTTCTGG
Source organism: Bufo gargarizans (assembly GCF_014858855.1). Taxonomy (NCBI): domain Eukaryota; kingdom Metazoa; phylum Chordata; class Amphibia; order Anura; family Bufonidae; genus Bufo; species Bufo gargarizans. The sequence goes on from NC_058085.1 coordinate 135,458,561, forward strand.
TTTACCTGATGAGGACAGATTCTCCTCGTCTTTGTCATCTATTTGGCAAAAGATTCAAGATAATCTAAAGAGCATGAGTGAGAGATATAAGCGTGTGGCTGATAAGAGACGTGTGCTTGGTCCGGACCTGAATGTTGGTGATCTGGTGTGGTTGTCTACCAAGAATATCAAATTGAAGGTTCCCTCCTGGAAGTTGGGTCCTAGGTTTATTGGGCCTTACAAAATCCTGTCTGTCATCAATCCTGTTGCATACCGTCTTGATCTTCCTCAGACTTGGAAGATCCATAATGTTTTTCATAAGTCCTTATTGAAACCTTATGTTCAACCCATTGTACCCTCGCCTTTGCCTCCTCCTCCGATTATGGTTGATGGGAATCTTGAATTTCAGGTATCTAGGATTGTGGATTCTCGTCTTGTCCGCGGTTCTCTTCAGTACCTTGTTCAGTGGGAGGGGTATGGTCCTGAGGAGAGGATGTGGGTCCCAGTGACGGACATTAAGGCCTCTCGTCTCATCAGGGCTTTCCATAGGTCCCATCCTGAGAAGGTGGGTTCTGAGTGTCCGGAGTCCACTCGTAGAGGGAGGGGTACTGTCACAACCAGACAGCTGAGAAGCTCTGACAGAGGCCTTTCAGAACCTCCTCCTTGAATTTCTGTGTTGTGGTATTCAGCTCCTCCTCTCGTCAGCCTCTCTCAGCTGTCATGTGTTAATTGCTTCCCTTTAAATGCCTCCCCAGAATGCTTTTCTGGGCGGCTTATATTACTTCCTGGAGTGTGTGTGCACGCTGATCTGTCCTCCTGTTTGCTTCAAAGCTAAGTGTACCTTTATCTGTTAATATCTGTTTGCTGGATCCCAGGTGACCCTGACTCCCTCCGTGTCTTGTGTAGGGAGCCGGTGGTCGTGTCCCCTCACTATTGTAGGGTGCTCAGGGCTTTATAGTCAAGGTTCGTGGATATGCAAACCTCCACCATTCGGATCTTTGCATAGGCTGAGCAGCCAGGGAAAGTGCCAGGTCTTCTGCAGGGGTCTCCCTTGGTTCCTTAGTTTTTGGATCCAGCGAGTCGTTTATACATGTTGCTTTGCCTTATTTCCTGTACACCGTCCATGACAGTCATTCTGTGAAGATGCTGAAGAGACAGAGGAGGACCTACTATGAGGCCTACCTATATCTTTACCCCTCCATCTATATATTCTTTTTTGTTGTGCATCACTCTGATCACGAGTGAACTTCTTTATCTTAAACTCCTGAATTTCCTTTTCCCATTCAGAGTATTTAATCTCCATCGAATCCTGATATTGTTTCAGCATCTCTGGGTTACCATCATTGGAGAGGCGTGTCTGTAATTGTTCGACCTCTTGATCTATCTGTTCCTAACTCTCCTTATTAAATCCTATTAAAAGCTCCATGAATTTGAAGGAACTATTATTGCATATATCCTCCCATTTCGAAGTAAAGCTTTCACCCTCAATGGGGAAAGAGGGAAACACCTGTGTACGCAAACCTCTGGGAAAACAGCGTCCAGTTGTGAAAGCCAGGACTGTTCCCTGGCTTTATAATCCAAAGTGGCCATTGGTTGAAGATCTGTGCAAAAAACACAGTACAAAACATGAGTAAATACAAAAACAAAACCAAAAGTGGCCCACATGCCAAAACTAAAGTTAGTGCATACAATACATATTGCGGCAAGAATAAGGGGGCCAACTATGAAAATATAGGAGTACCAGCTCCTAAACCCAAACACAAAACCTACAAAAAATTGGAGCTCACATTTTAGTCACCTGGATGTTCAGTAGCAGAGAGGAGGGAGGAGGCAGGCCGGGAGGGCAGGCGGGCGGCGTGTCACTCACTACGGCATGCGCCGGCGTCACCCACTTTATGAATGAAGCAGGCGGCGCGGGGGCGTGACGTAGTGAGTGACGCGTCGCCCGCCCGTCCTCCCGGCCTGCCTCCTTCCTCCTCTCTGCTACGGAACTAGCAGTGTCATCCACAGATCCCCCCCATAGTAGTGTCATCCACAGATGTTCAACAACAAGTTTTTACACCATAATATGAATATTTAGCCTGTGTCCCACTAGGATGGTGTTCTTTTCTGCTACCTTCTTTTTTAATGACAACGTCGTTTATATATGTATTATTGTGATTTAAATAAAATATTTTTGTATTGGTACTTTGTGAGCTGCAATCTATTGTAGGTTTTGTGTTTGGGTTTAGGAGCTGGTACTCTTAACTTTTCATAGTTGCCCCCCTTATTCTTGCCGCAATATGTATTGTATGCACTAACTTTAGTTTTGGCATGTGGGCCACTTTTGGTTTTGTTTTTGTATCAGTTCAGGACGGAGTTGTTGCGGGTTGCGCATGAGATTCCAATGGCTAGACACCTAGGGGTCGCTAAGACAAAGGCCAGATTAGCCCAGCATTTCTACTGGTCAAAGATGGTCGTCTATGTGGTCGCCTACTGCCGTTCATGTGACACCTGCCAGCGGGTGGGGAAGGCGGGGCGGCGCCCCAAAGCCCCACTGGTAACGCTGCTTATAATTAAAGAGCCTTTCAGGAGGGTGGCTGTGGATCTGATTGGGCCACTGTCCATTCCCAGCAGCTCCGGGAAACGCTTCATATTAACGGTAGTAGACTACGCCACCCGGTACCCGGAGGGGGTAGCCTTGTCATCCATATGGGCCGACAAGGTGGCCACCGCCTTCCTGGAGATTTTCTCCAGAGTGGGCTTTCCCCAGGAAATGCTCACCGACCAGGGGACTCAGTTCATGTCACAATTGATGGAGTCCCTCTGTAAGTAAACCCAGGTGCAACATCTTGTGACCAGCCCGTACCACGGCCTGTGTGAACATTTTAATGGCACCTTAAAGCAGATGTTTAAGATGTTCGACTCTCACGGGTGTGACTGGGAGCAGTACCTCCCACATCTGCTGTTTGCCTACCGAGAGGTTCCACAGGCCTCCACAGGGTTCTCCCCCTTCGAGCTCCTGTACGGGCGACGTGTGCGGGGGCCCCTGGCTCTGGTGAAAGAGGCCTGGGAAGGAGATGTAGCTACCCCTGGAGTGTCGGTCATCGAGTATGTCATGCGCTTCCGAAACAAGATGCAGGCCTCGTCGCAGCTGGATCATGATAATATGGAGCGGGCCCATGCCGACCAGAAGCGATGGTACGATTAGAACGCTTGTGAGAGGACCTACCAGGTGGGTCAAACGGTATGGGTACTGGTCCCCGTACCTCAGGACAAGCTTCAGGGAAGGCCCGTACATCGCGCATCAGCGCCTCAACGCCATGACGTACCTAGTCACCCTGGACCACTCCCAGGAAAGGTGGAAGGACTTCCATGTGAACATGATGAAGGCACATCAGGAGAGGGAGGCATGTGCCCTTCCTGTCTGCAACCCCCTCTTCTGGAAGGTTGCAGACAGGAGAGGGAGGCATGTGCCCTTCCTGTCTGCAACCTTCCAGAAGAGGGGGAGGAGGAAACCCTTCTAGACATGCTCGCCCAGGTAAAGGCAGGTGGGTCCATCGAGGATGTGGAGGTGGGCCAACAGCTTTTGAAGGACCAACGGTCACAGCTATGGGCCACCCTTCACCCCTTCCGGGAGTTGTTCAGCAACAAGCCCGGAGGGACAGAGTTCATCACGTGGACACCAGAGATCACCCCCCAATCTGGCATTAAGCATATCGGGTTTCCTTGGAGGTTCAGAAGCACATGCTCCAGGAGATTGACGAGATGCTGAAGCTGGGGGTCATCCAGGCATCCAACAGCGCTTGGGCATCGCCTGTTTTCCTCATTCAAAGAAGGACCAGACCACCCGATTCTGCGTGGACTACAGGGGACTCAACGCTGTCTTCAGTCCCACATGGGAGGATCACCTAGAGCACCCGACGCAGGTGCTCAGGTGGATCCGCCAGGCAGGCTTGACCATCAAAAGTGCCAGCTGGGCATGAGCGAGGTCCACTACCCGGGGCACCGGGTAGGCGGGGGACCCTGAAGCCAGAGCCTGGAAAAGTACTATAGGAGGTTCGTCCCCCACTATAGTAGACTGGCGAAGCCCTTGACAGACCTCACCAAGAAGAAGCTGCCCTCCGCAGTCGATTGGAAAAATGGCTGCGAGACGGCCTTCCGGGCACTGAAGGCAGCCCTCTCGAGCTTCCCTGTACTACAAGCAGCCGACTTCACGTGGCCGTTTATAGTACAGATCGACGCCAGTGATTTTGGCCTCAGTGCCGTACTCAGTCTGGTAGACACTAAGGCCAGGAAGACCACGTTTTGTACTGGAGTCGGAAGCTCCTGCCGAGGGAGGTGGCGTACTCCACCATAAAGAAGGAGTGCCTGGCCATTGTCTGGGCACTGCAACGGTTTCAGCAGTACTTATACGGGTGCCGATTCACTGTGGAGACAGACCACAACCCCCTCAGCTGGTTAAACACCGTCTCAGGGATGAATGGAAGGCTGCTACGCTGGAGCCTCGCACTCCAGCAGTAACACTTGACCATTCACCACAAGAAGGGCGGTGACCACGGGAACGCCGACAGGCTATCCCGGCAAGGAGAGGGTGCGGATGGGCACATGGGGGAACACAGTAATGTGCTGTCCCATGGCGCCTTCTAAAATGGGGAGGTGTGAGGAATATGGATTAATTTGTCAGCCATGTTCCCACACTAGCCATCAGCTGTCAGATAACAGAGGTAGTGAATTCCACAGGAGGGCCCTGCTTCAAAGATCAGCCATCTGGCAGAGAACTTCTGCAGACCACCTTTGTTTACAATTTCTCACCTCCATTCAGCCAGCCAGGAACCCAGCTAATGGAACAGGAAAGAACTCTTTGCAGGGGGTCTAGGCAGTGCCCAGTTCAGACACAATTATCAGACATATTGGAGCCGGCAGTTCATAAGGAATGAATCGCCCGTCCATCACAAGCATAAACCTAATACATATTTGTGTACCTGTGGCCACCATGAACAGGCCTGTGGTTGTAATTTGGTGGTGGGAGGCCAGGGAAGGGAGATATACATATCTCCCCACAGAAACCATATAATGGTACCAAGTTTACTCTACTTTTAGCCAGAACCCAGGTGAATCCATTGGTCCCAGATCCACCTCCGTGCGACATTCTGGTCTGGAGCCATGAGCCCTAATCTGTTTTGTGGCTCATGTGCTGCCAGCCCAGCAGAGGAGGGTGGACCTCTCCCAGAGGCCAGGAAGGGAGGGGCCAGCTACAGGTTAAAAGGCTCATGCCAGCAAGCAGGTATGTCTTTTTCTGAAGGGAAGTCACATCGTGCCATGTGTTTAGAGAGACCTGCAACCAGCTGACATCACTGCTTCCCATGTGACCACAGCTAAGAACTCATCACAACCCAAAAGGACTCATCTATCTGGTAAACTGACTTTTGCTCTGTTTAATCCTGTTTGTACCATACCACCTGTATTTGTAACCTCAGACCACTGTATATATTCTTTGTATGTATAGTGTTAATTCTAGTGAGCCCTTAAAGAGAACCCGTCACCGGGATTTTGTGTATAGAGCTGAGGACATGGGTTGCTAGATGGCCGCAAGCACATCCGCAATACCCAGTCCCATAGCTCTGTGTGCTTTTATTGTGTAAAAAAACCGATTTGATACATATGCAAACTAACCTGAGATGAGTCAGGGACAGGACTCATATAGTTTAATTTGCATATGTTTCAAATTGATTTTTAATTGCTCTTTATTAAGTTTTCTGTGAGGCAAGGTAACCCAAAAATTTCTTTTTTGGCACCGTTTTTTTTTTTTTTTTTACAACACTCATCTGACAGGGTAAATCATGCTATTTTTATAGATCAGGTTGTTACGGATGCAATGATATCAAATAGGTCTACTTTCTTTGTTTGTTTCAGTTTTACATAATAAAGCATTTTTGAAAAAAAAAATATGTTTTTGTGTCTCCATTTTCTAAACGCCGTATTTATTTTTATTTTTTTGCCGATCGTCTTGTACAGGGGCTCATTTTTTGAAGGAAGAGTTGACGTTTTTATTGGTACCATTTTTGGATACATATGACTTTTTACATCTGTACAGAGTAATACACTACCAGGTTGCCTGGGAGACCCAGCCTGAGGATGGATCCCCTCAGCACCAGTAAAAGGCAGGTCCCGATGCCGTGCAAGGCAATTGGGCAGCCTCTGCATGGCATCAGGCTGCCTTGTCACACATCGAGTCTCCGCCACAGCAGCATGGGGACCAGATGGGATCCCTCACCCGCAGCAAAGCCCCTCTATGTCGCGGTCAGCGCTGACTGTGGCATAGAAGTGGTTAATTCACTGGCATTGCTGTAAACAGCGATGCTGGCGGATACAGCAGGGGCCCGGCGGGCGCAGCTCCTGCACCCGCCCAATCAGCCCGTTGTGCATGTACGGCAAAATGCGTTCTGGCATAGCTTCCCCCGCCGTACATCTACAGCGTTTTGCGTTAAGGGGTTAAACAGAGATAACATGACCATAAACAGGAATTTGATAGCCTTCTTAGACTATTGAACTGTATACCCTTAATGTATCCTGGGTCCATATAGGGTCCTTTTTTGGTACGTGATATATATAGTTACATTGCTGTTAGCCACTCAATCTGTACCATGTTGTATTTTTTTGCCCCTAGGCTACTCATTTTCCATTTCCACTCTGCTCTATCCTTCTTTTTCCCCTACTGCTTTCCCTTTCCCTTTGGGGGACCTGTATGCTGACATGATGTTTCTTATTTTGACATTATGGTGTCTATTGTAGTTTCTTCTTTGAACGTGCAAGGTCTGAACGAGCCACGGAAACGATCACAGATATTCTCTTATTCATAAAGACAGAGCTTCTACTGCTTTTTTTCCAAGAATCTCACTTCAAGACGGGTAAGATACCCAAACTTCCACCCAAACGCTTCACTCAATGGTTCCACAGCAAGTATACCTCCGCCAGCAGAGGCATCAGTATTGCTATACACAATAAATTACCATTTAGGCATATTGCTGACCCAGAAGATCGTTATCTATTCATTAAAGGCATGATTGCGGGGACCCAAGTCACTCTGGAGAATATATAAGTAAGCCTCGAAGCTGTACTCTCTCAGGACATCAATGGGGAGGAACATCCTGTTGTTTTCCTGAGCCGAAAGTTTACCCCAGCCGACACTAGGTGCAGTATAGCGGAGAGAGAGTGCCTGGCCATCAAATGGGCACTAGAGTCTCTCCGCTATTATCTGTTGGAGAGAAAGTTTAGTCTGGTGACCGACCACTCCCCTCTCAAGTGGGTGAGCCAAGCACAAAAGAGGAATGCTCGGGTCACCAGATGGTTCTTGTTGTTACAGAACTTCAAGTTCTCAGTGGAACACAGGGCAGGCCACTTACAGGGAAACGCGGATGCCGTGTCCTGGGTAAACTGTCTGGCAAGTGTTAAACCCCTCAGGGTTGAACAAAGGGGCGAGGTATGTAGGAAGGCGCAAGGGTCCGTCATTGACGGAAGGTACGTGTCACCGAGATTCCTGGCCTCGGTGTGGTAAGAACCGGTAATTTCATGTGTCAACGGCAGCTAGTGCTGGTTGACATGGTTTTGCTATTTAGTATGGCTGTAAAGCTGATCCGGGCCGGCTCTTACTGGGAGCAGCCAAAGTGCAGGGTGGGTGGCTTCTCCCCACGTTCCAGGCCGGGTCTTGGTTTGGGCTATAAAACACAGGCAGCACTGTCAGGTGTTAGGAATTTACTCCTCTCTGACAGTGAAGCTCTGTCAGTCTCTGTGTTGGGACCTGGGAGTTTGGGCCCGGGTAAAGGTCTTTTACCTTGTTGGCGTGAGAGCAGGTGGTTTCTGCTATGTCCAAGGACTTCTGCATTGCTGCATGGTGTGAACAAACACCAGACTCAAGGTGACTGTAAAACTGAATTTTTGTTTTGCTTATCCTTATGTGTGAATAAACACTGAACTGTTTAAGTTAAAGATGTTGTCGTTGCCTCTATACTGCTTCTGCAAGCCTGTCTACAAGAGCAAATCCCCACAATATGTAGTCCCCAAGTTCTTGTACTAATGCAAGCCCTCCCCATCTGGCTAGCCGTTACATACTTTTCTGAAATCTGCAGACTGTTCTCTTTTTTCCTCTAGGGCGGGAGATCCTCTAGAATTGCATATTCCCTCTTGACGAGAGAAACAAGGTTTTGTGGCTTTGGCCTTCCTGATGTACATTTATATTATAAATTTATATTATAAAAAATGAGCAGGAGCGTATCGCTACTTTCTCCTCACTCCCCCAATATCTGCCCCAATCTATTAGCTACAAATCAGTTTCCCAACAAGTTACTATCTTTCACATACAAATCACTATTATCCTCTCTACCACCCAAACTATATTTCCTGGAGGCTTTAGAGAGGGAGCTCATGATCACCCTCACAGACCCTGTGAAAGCTTTCATCTTAGCCCACTCATACGGATTCAATAGGTGTATTAAAATACAAGAAAACTCATACATGCTACTGACCAGGTGGTTTAAGATCCCAGATTTCCTACATATCATCAATAGTGTTAGGCACGAATATTCGAATCGCGAATTTTAATCGCAAATATCGCCACTTTGAGAATTTGCGAAGATTTAGTGCTATATATTCGTATTAACGAATATTCTAGATAATTTTTTCCTCAGTAACCTCCCTTCTTGCTTGTGGGCCAATGAGAAGGCTGCAATGTCTTTGTCTGAGCTTAGCAACATCCCTAGCAACCAATAGGAAAGCTGCCTACCCCTTACTATATAAGAACTAGTGATGAGCGGGAGGTGCCATATTCGATTTCGCGATATTTCGCGAATATTCGAATGAATATTCGTGTTATATTCGTCGAAATCGAATATTCGTAATTATTCCAATTATCGCGAATAATATACGAATTTTTTTTTCGCGTATTGCGATTATTTATCTTGATAGTATAAGGCAACGTTCCTATGCTAATTGACTATGGCTAGGCTAATATGTGTATTTTACGAAATTTCGTGATTTGCTCTAACTTCGTCTCTTAGAATATTACGAATATTCTAAAAGACGAAGTTAGAGCAATATTACGAAATTTCGTAAAATACACATATAGATTGTAATTTAGCTAATATACTGCTATAATCCCTTTTTTTGCCTCTAATTTTTTTTTTGCCTCTTCTGAACTTAAGTTTTGTAAAATATGTACACTATTAAAAAATAATACTATAGCAGTATATTAGCTTAAATACAATCTATGTGTATTTTACGAAATTTCGTAATATTGCTCTAACTTCGTCTTTTAGAATATTCGTAATATTCTAAAAGACGAAGTTAGAGCAATATTAAGAACATTTGCAAAAGCCGAAATTGCGATGCGAGTAATATAATACGAAATAATCGCATGAAGATTTCAACTTAGCACTGCTATATTCCATATTCTAGCCTAATATGGAATATAGCTGTGCTAAGTTAGCACTGCTCTATTCCACACTAGGCTAGAATATGGAATATAGCAGTGCTAAGTTGAAATCTTCATGCGATTATTTCGTGTTATATTACTCGCATCGCAACTTGCGAAATTTGCAAATGTTCTTAATATTGCTCTAACTTCGTCTTTTAGAATATTACGAATATTCTAAAAGACGAAGTTAGAGCAATATTACGAAATTTCTAAAAGACGAAGTTAGAGCAATATTACGAAATTTCGTAAAATACACATAGATTGTATTTAAGCTAATATACTGCTATAGTAATATTTTTTAACAGTGTACATATTTTACAAAACTTAAGTTCAGAAGAGGCAAAAAAAATTAGAGGAAAAAAAAAGGGATTATAGCACTATATAAGCTAAATTACAATCTATATGTGTATTTTACGAAATTTCGTAATATTGCTCTAACTTCGTCTTTTAGAATATTCGTAATATTCTAAAAGACGAAGTTAGAGCAATATTAAGAACATTTGCAAATTTCGCAAGTTGCGATGCGAGTAATATAACACGAAATAATCGCATGAAGATTTCAACTTAGCACTGCTATATTCCATATTCTAGCCTAGTGTGGAATAGAGCAGTGCTAACTTAGCACAGCTATATTCCATATTAGGCTAGAATATGGAATATAGCAGTGCTAAGTTAAAATCTTCATGCGATTATTTCGTATTATATTACTCGCATCGCAACTTGCGAAATTTCGTAAAATACACATATAGATTAGATTGTAATTTAGCTAATATGGAATATAGCAGTAAGTTGAAAACGCCACTGACTGGAGCAGCCAGGAAGCCAGGAATCCAAAGGACAGGTAAGAACAACTTTAGAGAAGTGGGAAAGAAAAAAAATATTATAATAAAAAAAAAAATACGAATATTCGAATTCGCGAATATATAGAACGATATTCTAAATATTCGCGAAATCTCGAAATTGCGATATTCGAGAAAAAAATTCGTAATTCGAATATTCGCGCTCAACACTAATAAGAACCTCCCCAGCAGCCATTTTCTGCAATTCTGAGAGAGACAGCAGTGTCATTGCTGTGCTCTGTGCTTTACTGTTTAATTACATTAGATAGTCAGTGTAGGTTATATAGTGATATAGTGTAGCTGTCCATACATACATGCTACAGACATAGTGCTGTGATGTCAGAAGTTCACAACAATACTTAGTGCACCAATCAGTAATATGTAGTCAGACCTGATAAAATGTGAAGTTGCACGTATTGCGCCAAAATATGCGCATCATTAATTGCCGATTTGCGCAATCGAGAATATATTGGAGCACTCTATCTGCATATAAAGCTATTGTAATGTTCTGCCAACCATTTTCTTTAGTCTCAGGAAACTTCTAGCAGCTTGAAAAATGTTGCAAAAGTGACCCACGTCTATATTACGTGCATATTACATTGCCGATTTCCGCAATCAAGATAATAATGGCGAATTCGCGAATTTATGATGAATATTTACCCAAATATTCGCGATATATCGCAAATTCGAATATTGTACCTGCCGCTCATCACTAATGATCAACGCTGACATTGCCTAACAACTGCGGGAGATGTGGGGGGGGCTCCCTCTCCCACATTTGGGGGAACTGTCCGCACATTCAACATTTCTGGTTGCAAGTGAGAACTGTGATAGACCAAATTTGCCTCGCAAACCTCACCCTAGGCCCTAAACTGATTCTACTTTGGTGTCCGAATGATAGCCTCATACTAACCAACCACAATTTGCCCACCATGCTCATCACAGCAGCCCGTTTTACTTATCCCATATCTCTGGAAGAGTGACTCTGCTCCTACTATGTCAGCCTGGACAGACAAGGTGGACCAATTATACAGATTCAAGGAGTGGACCCACTGGGAAACACACACTTAATCAACATTTCTAAAGATCCAGGGCCCTTGGAAGGCTTTCAGAGGATTCAGCCCATAGTCTTTTTACTTTAATAGGGTCAAATCTACCTTTACAAAGGCCTGGCTGACGAGGTAGGTGGCGGATACCCACATAACTATATGTTTGATCTTCTTCCGCTGTTCAAACAGACCAGTCACTTGTGGTTACTGACTAACTCATATAATATATGTCCATACCTCGAACCTCCTCATTACTGCTTTATAAATCGCTTTAATGGTTGTAGAGTATCTAGGCCTCCTCCCTCAACCCTTATACCTTCCCCATCCCCTCCTCCCATTGATCTACCCACTATATTTTTGTTCTACTCACTTTACCCATTCACCTGATACACCCAGATATTAGGCAACAAAATTATTCCTCTTTCACAGTTTTCTGATGCAATATTCTTAGAAGTTATGTGTAATGTTGTGTGAAAAAGTGACCACTATTTTGTCATGCTGTTTTATTGTTCGAGGATGTATATCTGAGCTATGTCACTATTATTTCTTCAATAAAAAGAGAATTGATAAAAAAAAAAAAAAATACTGTTTGGAGGCATGAAGGGGGAATAATTACTATGTGGGGGCATTAAAAGGACTGGTTGGGATTAGGTGCATAGTTATGTTTTGGTTGGAGTGGCGTGGCCTAGTGCAGAAAAAATGTACACTTTGTGTGCCACAAAATGTGTCCCTCTTTATTCATTTACAAAGTTGGGAGGTATGCTGCACACATAGACACATAAAACTGCTTCAAAAACTGCATTAAAAAAGTTGAACGTGTGGCAGCACGCTTAATACGCCCATGGCTGCAAGACGCCTCTGGCAGCAGCTTATCTCCTGAAAACAAAAGCATTAGGCACTGAAACTAACGGGTTTGGACGACCTAGATATGTTTATATCCAGCTTAAAATGACTTTGACCTTAGAAGGATCAGAATGTGTAAACTTGAAGCGCAATGATGTGGATCTTATCACTCTAGAGCAGGGGTGGCCAAGAGCATGCGGCTCTTTTCTTCTTCAAGTGCGGCTCTAGCTGTGGAGCCGGGAAGCAGTCAGGCTGGCTCACTCTCCATCCCATGCTCAGATGTCTTTTCCTGATCGGGCACTGTTGCTACTTTGCAGCTCCAGCTCACTCTCCACTACGTCCTGATGCACACAGTGTGAGAACGTAGTATGTGGAGACACGGACTATGAACTGACGTTGTGCTCGTCAGGTCACAGTGGAGAGCGTGTCAGACCTGCAGAGTAGCAGGTGCCCGAGCAGGAGCCCAGTGCCTGATCAGGAGAGGGAAGAGATTTTGGGGGTCTGATTTAGAGGTCTGATGAGGTTTGGGGATCTTATTTTAGGTCAGATGAGGATTGGGGATCTGATTTAGGAGTCTGGTCTGAGGTCTGATGAAAAATATTTTTTCTTTTTTTCTCTGCTAATGAAAAATAAGAAAACATTTTTTTATCAGACCTCAGATCAGATGAAAAATATTTTTTTCTCTTATTTTTCTTTGTTGAAACCTAGGGGCATCTTGTAGGGCGAAAAATACGGTGAATCGTGTGTAAATGCATAGCTTGTGGCTCCTGGTAGTCATACATTTTTTGGGGGGGGATCTTTGAGTCTGTAAGGTTGGCCACCCCTGCTCTAGAGAATTAAAAATGCATGACATTTTACCCAGAATAACCTTGGCTTCTTATTCTTTATGGCAATGATTCAAAAGTTTTACTGGCTGTCCTGCATTCCTTGTCTACCTTGTGTCCATTATACTACAGTGCTGTAGTGTTCGCATTACCATACTGTAAATATTAAGGGGCAGACAAAAAAGGTTATGGAGGTTATCCGAGGAGAAGCTGAACTAGAAGAAGTCAGCTAGAGTCTCCTGCAGGGAACACAACATAACAAGGGAATCTATCCACCAACATTCTGGGTTACAAAATCTGCACAAATACAGTCACAACGCACCACACCCAATGATGACCTTGCACTAAATCTGAACCTGAAGTGAATCTCCACCCTTCAACACCATTGTGCTTTAATTTTATTTTTAAAATAGATGATAGATACATAGATAGATAGATAGATAGTGTGACACAGTAAAGGGAGTTGTATGGAGAGGCAGGTATTTTCCTCCCAGTGTGTGCTGCTGGACTGATTAGCGGCCAGTTGGGGGTCAAACACCGGACTGGACTCATGTGCCAATCCGGGTTTGGACAACACCTAGCTGCCTTTTTAAGACAGCTGGGTTCAGAAGAAAGCATCTCTGTATTGGGATCTGAGGCTTGTGCTGGGCTTGGAGGTCTGAGACCAGAGTGAGGGGAAACAGGCCGCCTAAAGTCTGTTCATGGACTCTTTGAGGCAGAACTGCCAGCTGGGTGTAAACTAACACCAAAACCAAAAGGTGACTTTTTGTGTTGAATGTGACTTTTTGTTTATGAACTTGCCAAGAGTGTGAATAAACACTGAACTGTTTGATTTAAGAACTGGTTGGTGCCTCTATACTGCGTCCGCTTAGGCTACTTTCACACTTGCGCTTGATCGGATCCGTTCTGAACGGATCCGATCATATTAATGCAGACGGAGGCTCCGTTCAGTACGGATCCGTCTGCATTAATAACTTAGAAAAATTTCTAAGTGCGAAAGTAGCCTGAGCGGATCCGTTCAGACTTTCAATGTAAAGTCAATGGGGGACGGATCCGCTTGAAGATTGAGCCATATGGTGTCATCTTCAAGCGGATCCGTTCCCATTGACTTACATTGTAAGTCTGGACGGATCCGCACGCCTCCGCACGGCCAGGCGGACAGCTGAACGCTGCAAGCAGCGTTCAGCTGTCCGCCTGGCCGTGCGGAGGCGAGCGGAGTGGAGGCTGAACGCCGCCAGACTGATGCAGTCTGAGCAGATCCGCATCCATTCAGACTGCGTCAGGGCTGGACGGAAGCGTTCTGCTCCGCTCGTGAGCTCCTTCAAACGGAGCTCACGAGCGGACAGCAGAACGCTAGTGTGAAAGTAGCCTTATCCTGTCTACCAGAGTGAATCCCCACAGTTGGCTGGCGTAAAAGTCGAAATATTTATATATTTTTTTCTCTGGGCACGGATGTATGTCCTGGATTAAACCAGCTAAATTTCAACCCGTGTTACTCAGCAAAATGGAAGCTGTAATGAAGGCCCTCTTGTAGGCTAGCCTGCAACAGCGGGAGGCTAATTAGCAGCGGCAAGAAACAAACCAGCTGCTGCTGCAACACGTGATGGTTCTACAGACGGCAGGAGCATCCCCGTGTGGCAGGGGCAGCACTGTGAAGTGCCTTTTGCGCTGTGGCATTAGGAGAATTTTGATATCTAGGTTTAAAGAGCACACCAAATGCTTCAAATAACTTCTTTATTAACTTCAACTTTTCTTTATATATAACACTGCCGCCTCCGCAGCAGATAGTCCATGTACAAAACACGTGTTGAAAAGATATTACAAAATGGCGGTATGCACAAGATTGTGGTTCAACTGTTCAATCTTGTCATTCAACATAAAATGGTGGATATATTTCTATCTTGAGTATCTGTACTCTCACTTGAAGTTATTTAAGCACTTTATGATCTCTCTGAGAGGTATATCTGAGATTTAACTAATAGTTCTGCTTGCTCAATTTGGTTTGCAGTATGCAATTGCTTATGATCTGGTAAAAGGCAGTTCGCAGTTTGTATGCAATTTGTATAGAATCTGGTTTCTATGCTTACAATTTGTATTTGCAATTGTATGGTTGCAATTGAATTTGGTGGAACTGTAAGTAAACACACATATAACTGGTTCAGTATACAGTTCTAATCACAATACTAACAATATTAACATTATATAACTGTTTTAACTACCTATCCTATTTTGGCCTCTTGTTCCCATAAAACTCAGCTCTCAGTGGAGTAAATGTCTCTTCAGCTCCTGTCTCTGGTGAATAATGATTCTAGCAGCAGAAACTGAGGGAATTCCCAGACAGGCTGTGTGTGAGGCTGGCTGTGATTGGTGAAAACTCTTGCTGTGTGAAAAGCTGGCTGTGATTGGTCTAGACTTCTGCCCAGCAACAACAGATTAACACTATGCTTTTTGTGGTTTCTGCTGTGTCACTGAGCTAACCTTACATTACAAATGAATCTTAAAGGCATATTATCTTTTTCTGCTTCTGTGAACACAAAATATAACAGTAATATTATAGTAGTATGGCGATCCCCAAGATGGCACACATGGATGATGTCGAAACCTACCTGGCGGTATTCGAGAAAGTGGCCTTGAGGGAGAATCTACCCCGAGATCAGTGGGCTCAGGTCGTCGCTCCGTTCCTGGCATCCGAGTCCCAGCAGGTGTATTTCGACTTATCAGACGAGCAAGCGGCCGATTACCAGAAAGTAAAGGGTGAGATCCTGGCGAGGCTGGGGGTGAATGTGTTAGTCCGGGCCCAGAGAGTGCACCAGTGGGAGTTTAACCTGGCTGAGCCCGCGATACTCCAGTATTAAGCTTTATTCCACCTTTTTCAAAATTGGCTACAACCGGACGTACTGAGTCCCACTGCTATGCTGGACCGTATTTTAGCTAATATGTTCTGGAGGGCATTGCCATACCCTCTTCAGCATTGGATTAGCCAGGCGTCTCCTGTTAATGCCCTTGAGATGGTGGACCTGGTTGAACGATATGAGGCTACCAGAAAACTAAAGGGGGGCTCTTTCAGGAAGGAGGCAGTTAAATCCCTACAATCCCCACCCCAGACCCGGAGACTGGAGCCGAAAAAGCCCGCCCGGGAGGTACCCACTGCGGACCTGGCTCCGGTGATCTGTTGGCAGTGTCATGAGCCTGGTCACATAAGGGCCGACTGTCCCCATAGGGTTGAGCCCATGGACACTAACTATGGCTACCGTTAGTCGATATATGCCAGGAAGCTGTGTGCCACAGGTACCACGGAGTCTCTAGTTAATAATCACCTGTGCCAGGTGGAAGTGGGAGACACTCCAGGGGTGGCTCTGCTGGACTCGGGGAGTCTGGTAATCCTGGCAAGGGCTACCCTGGTGTGACCCGCTGAGTTTACTGGCAGGAAAGTCGAGGTAATGTACATACCTGGTGACTTAAAAGACTACCCCACTGCTCTGGTGTCTTTAACCATGGTTGTCGGCAGGAGGATTTATGAAGTGGCCATTGCCACAAATCTACACTATGAACTTATAATAGGAAGAGACTTCCCGGGCTTCCCGGAACTGTGGCCAGCTATGAGACTTACCGTTCCCCAAGAGTCAGGGATAACCCCAGGATATTGGCCTTGCTCAAGTGGGAGGACAGAACCCTGGAAACCAGAGGCCGAAGGGCCACCGGTAGGGGTGACCGCCACTTCAGTGGATGAGGGGGGGAACAACCCCATTGAATGTGATGGTTGGGGAGGTGGAGGATTTACCGCCGGGCCCTGAATTGTCAGACTTGAATGTTTCTGGTGATAATTTCGGTACAGCACAACACAGGGACCCAACATTATCCCGAGCCTGGGAGAATGTGTTAATGATCGATGGAGAACCACAACAACCGGGGGCCAAGTTGATATTTATGCGTTTTGTGGTTCTCCATGATTTTCTGTATCTGGTCAACCAACTATGGGGGGAGAATGTGGAACAGTTGGTAGTGCCCAAGGCTTATCGCAAACTGGTACTAGATCTAGCTCACCAACATGTTCTCGGAGGTCATCTGGGATTGCAGAAAACACAGGACCGTATACTACAGTGGTTTTACTGGCCCAATGTGTTTAGAGAGGTGGAAGAGTTTTGTAAGTCTTGCCCAACCTGCCAGATAACTAGCCCCCAGCCCCATTTCCGTAGTCCTTAAGTACCTCTCCCGATCATCCAGGTCCCATTTGAAAGAATTGCTATGGATCTCATAGGACCAGTACCAAAGTCCACTAGAGGGCACCAACACATTCTAGTCATCCTAGACTACGCTACCCAGTACCCGGAGGCGGTGCCACTGCAGCATACATCGGCCAAACTCATAGCTAAAGAGTTAATAGAGATGTTTTCCCATGTAGGACTACCCAAAGTGGTTTTGACGGAACAAGGGACCCTGTTCATGTCCAAGATCATGAGGGAATTGTGCAAGTTGCTGCACATAAAACAGTTACGGACGTCAATCTACCATCCGCAAATGTACGGGCTGGTAGAAAGGTTTAGCCAAACCTTACAAAATATGTTAAAAAGAGTGGTGTCCAAAGATGGAAGGGACTGGGACCTCCTCCTGCCCCATGGGCGTCCGCAGGGTGGAGCAAGGGGGGGCAAGTGCTCCCCCCTGGGGCCCTGGAAATCTGTGAATTGAGTTCTGCCTCTGGCGGATCCGGGGGGGGGGGGGCAATGGGGCAATTGCCCCCCCCCCCCGAGCTGCTCAGAAGTGGGGGGGGGTGGCGGCGGGGCACAGGGAGATGAACACTTCCATTGTCGAGGCGTTCATCTCCATAGTCATCTATATCGCCGTCCTCAGGACAGAGATACAGATGACTGTGCTGAGGCAGGGGAGGGAGAGGCATGTCCCTTTCCCTTCCTCTGATAGGCTGCCGGCGCAGGCGGCGCGATGACATCATCTCGCTGTCTGAGCTGTACAGCGCGGGACACAGGCCGGAAGAGTGTTTTTTTTTTTTTTTGTGTACAATACTGGTGGCTACTGGCACATAATGGGGGTCTCTGGCTACTGGCACATAATGGGGATCTCTGGCTACTGGCACATAATGGGGGGGGCTGTCATTACTGGCACATAATGGGGGGCTGTCATTACTAGCACATAATGGGGGGCTGTCATTACTAGCACATAATGGGGGCTGTCATTACTAGCACATAATGGGGGCTGTCATTACTAGCACATAATGGGGGCTGTCATTACTGTCACAAGGGGGGGCTGTCATTACTGGCACATGATGGGGGCTGTTATTACTGGCACATGATGGGGGGCTGTTATTACTGGCACATGATGGGGGGCTGTTATTACTGGCACATTATTGGGGGCACTATAGGGGCATCTACTGAGGCCACAAAGAAGGGGTGTTTTATATGAAGGGCTCTGTACAGTAGAATTTTATACTGGGACACATTATGGTGGGTACTATGAGGACTGGGGGAGAGGAGTACTATGAGGTCATCTACGGGGGGCACTAAGAAGCGGTATTTTATACTTGCAAATTATGGGGGACACTGAGGGCATCTACTGGGGCATTTTATACTGGTACATTATGGGGGCACTAGGAGGAAGGGGGAGAGGAGCACTATGGAGGCATTTACTGGGGGCACTATATAGGAATATTTTATACTGGCACATTATGGGGGCACTATGGGGACATTAGCTCAACTGGGGTCATTACAAGGGGGTATTTTTTGCACTGTCACAATATAAGGAGAATTATTTCTACTAAGGGGTATTATGGTGGGCTTTATTACTCCCACATGGTATGACCCCCTAGTAGCAGCACCATCCTCTCCCTGCTCTGCTATTCCTCTGCCCCTTCTCCAAATCCTTATTATGAAATCTTTCTCATTAGGATAAAACACAACATCAGCTCCGCCGAGCCCCCCAGCCAAGTGTTGAAGTGGTGTCCGAGATCGCCAAGGGCCAAGTTAAGTAATTTGTAAGTTTTCATGTGAAATATGTTTATGTTATACACATATAGCCTACACTGTGCAACACAATATACAGTATACCGCTACATTGTGTAGTCTGTTCTATAAGCACCATTGTTTTGTGGCGGGGGACAGAAAATAATCTGGAAGTTCCCCTCCCAATGGAAGTGCCCCTCCCAAGACCAGGCTCTGGATCCGCCACTGCAAAGCTCATGCGTTATTATACTTTGTGATAATAAATATGGCCCTCCCCTTCATTACATTCTCAGAAACAAGCAGAGCATGGATGTCAATAAAATTATGCCCCCCCCCCCCCCCGGAAAAATTTCTGCGGACGCCCATGTCCTGCCCTATCTTATGTTTGCAGTGTGAGAGGTGCCCCAGGTCTCTACTGGGTTCTCGCCCTTCAAACTGCTATATGGCAGACATAAATAGAGTCCAGCTAATAAGTAACCCTAACAGGATAAATATTTATAAATTTTAATTACTATATAAACAAAAAATGTCCCAACGTGTCCAGGCATACACCAGGCCAACCAAATGATTAGGCCAGAGTGTATGTCTAAGAAAGCCCTAAGCTATGATCCTAAATCTTGGCCCTGAGCCCAGGGGCGGCCCCTGATGGTGGAGACCCCCTGTCCTCGAACCTAACTATACACTCCTATTTGTACCCTAGTACATTAGGTTAGTTAGCGGCCTAGATTTAAATGTGGTGGGCTGGTGTAGGCGTGGACACGGAGGATCAGTGAAAAAATGCACAGTGTATACAACCCTGCCCATGCGGGGATGAGCAGGTACACGGTGCGACACGTTAAATCTACAGACACCAACAAAAAAGGATGGTATATAATGTCACAGACTAAATCTGTATGAACCCCTATATGGCAGACATCCTTGCGGGCTGTTGGATGTAGCCAAGGAGGCACGGGAACAACAGCCCACTCCATATAAAAGTGTAATTGAATACGTCACCTAGATGCAAGAACGGATAGAGACCGTGTTGCCTCTGGTTCGGGAACATATGGAGGCGGCTCAGTGAGCCCAGAGTCGAATCTATAACCGGCAGGCTCGAGTCCGGAGCTTTAACCTGGGTGATCGGGTCTTGGTTCTGGTACCGACAGTGGACAGTAAGTTCTTGGCTAGGTGGCAGGGGCCCTACGAGGTAATAGAAAAAATTGGAGATGTAAATTACAAGGTACACCAGCCAGGGTGGCGAAAGCCGGAGCAGGTCTACCATGTTAATCTACTAAAACCTTGGAAGGATAGGGAGACCTGCTCTGAGGACAGACTGCGATCGGTTTGTCTAGAGCAAGAGGTTTTGGCCCCTCTGTCTGCTGCAGGGAAAGTGGTTGCCACAATAAGAATTGCTGGCAGCCTCTCCTCTAAACAGGCTCAGGAAGCCAGGGAGTTTGTTAGTCGGAACACGGATGTGTTCTCGGAACTCTCTGGATGCACTTCCATAATCCAGCATGATATTGTTGTATCGGATGCCTGAGGCTCGGCGAAAAGCCATCTCGGAGGAAGTGCAGCTAATGCTGAGGCTGGATGTCATCGAGGCCAGCCCAATAGTTCTAATACCCAAGCCAGATGGGACATTACGGTTCTGTCATGATTTTCGGAAATTTAAATGAAATTTCTAAATTTGATGCGTATCCCATGCCCCGGGTGAATGAGCTAATTGAGCGGTTGGGACAAGCAAGGTATTTCTCGGTCTTGGACCTCACCAAAGGGTACTGGCAATTGCCCCTAACGGAGGCTGTCAAAGAAAAAACTGCCTTCATCATCCCTGAGGGGCTGTGTCAGTATAAGGTGTTACCATTTGGCCTTCATGGCGCCCCCGCCACGTTTCAACGATTAATGGACATGGTACTTTGTCCCCATCGTAGGTACGCCTCAGGTTACCTGGACGACATTGTAGTGGAAGGCTGGACTAACCACTAACCCCCAAAAATGTGCAATAGGGTTAGAGAAGACTAAATACCTAGGATATGTCATTGGGCGCGGACTCATCAAACCCCAATTGAACAAAATAGAGGCGATACGGAACTGGCCCCGACCTGTCACCACTAGGCAAGTAAAGTCGTTCCTGGGAATGGTGGGCTATTATATGAAGTTCGTTCCCCATTTTGCCACTTTAGCGGCTCAGTTGACAGGGCTCTTGAAGGGATGGAAGTCCGTGATGGTCCGCTGGAATGACCAGGCGGAAGAGGCTTTTTCCGCGTTGAAGTCGGTCCTGTGCGGGTCACCGATTTTGGTGATGCCCGGCTTCAAGAGGGAGTTTGTCGTACAGACCGATGCCTCTGAAGTAGACCTCGGAGCTGTACTCTCTCAGGACATCAATGGGGAGGAACATCCCATTGTTTTCCTGAGCCGCAAACTCACCCCAGTCGAGACTAGGTACAGTATAGTGGTGAGAGAATGCCTGGCCATCAAATGGGCACTCGAGTCTCTCCGCTATTATCTGTTGGGGAAAAAGTTCTGTCTGGTAAATGACCACTCCCCTCTCAAGTGGATGAGCCAAGCCAAAAAGAGGAATGCCCAGGTCACCAGATGGTTCTTATCCTTACAGAACTTTAAGTTCTCGGTAGAACACAAAGCAGGCCGGTTGCAGGGAAACGTAGATGCCCTGTCCCGGGAGCACTGTTTGTCATGGTTCACCCCCTCAAGGTTGAACAAAGCAGGGGGTGGGATATGTGACACAGTAAAAGGAGTTGTATGGGGAGGCAGGTATTTTCCTCCCAGTGTCTGCTGCTGGACTGATTAGCGGCCAGGTGGGGTCAAACACCGGACTGGACTCATGTGCTGGTCCAGGTTTTGACAACACCTAGCTGCCTTTAAAAGACAGCTGGGTTCAGCAGAAAGCATCTCTGTATTGGGATCTGAGGCTTGTGCTGGCCTTGGAGGTCTGAGACCAGTGTGAAGGGAAACAGGCCGCCTAAAGTCTGTTCATGGACTCTTTCAGGCAGAACTGCCAGCTGGGTGTAAACTAACACCAAAACCAAAAGGTGACATTTTGTGTTGAATGTGACTTTTTGTTTATGAACTTGCCAAGAGTGCGAATAAACACTGAACTGTTTGATTTAAGAACTGGTTGGTGCCTCTATACTGCGTCCGCTTATCCTGTCTACCAGAGCGAATCCTCACAATAGATAGATACATAAGATAGAGATAGATAGATTATAGATAATTAGATAGATAGATAATTGGATAGATAGATGTAAACTGGTTCATGTTTACTAAGATTTTTATAGTCAAAGGCTTCACAAATATGGCGATATATGTGTTTACACGCTAGAAAACTGGCAAAAGATTAAAATGCATAGCAGAGGCAGCACTCTAAGTATGGTGAAGGGTAGTAGACCCACTTTTATTCACCCCAGAGGGCCCCTCACCTTACTCAGAGTGCTGCCTCTTTTATGCATTTTTGACATTTTCAGACCTAGAACCAATGGTCTTGGAGGGATAGCACCCATTCACATCTTTACAGTGCTGCTGATCTTTAGATAGATAGATATCAAATATAGACTTTTGCATATATATACAGTTTCAGCTGCACTTCCTCTTCAAAAATATCTTGCTGTTTCCTCTTATGTAGAGGAAATATATTTCTTATGCAACTGGCACATAGATTTCAATTCCTGATAGATATTTACACATGTGATCCACAAAGTCACTTAGTAAGTAAATAATATTGTGAAGATATCCTAAACTGCAATGAAAACTAGAGTAAGTCCTTGTTCAAATTTTCGTTTTTCATGGACGTGTGCTATCTGACTTTTCCATTTGCAGCACACGTACCCATTTTAATGTGTTTGTTCACTGAATTTCTATGTTCTTTCAGTGCTTCACAAACCATTGGTAGGTGAAACAGATGGATAATGTCAAACGAACACATAGATGTGAACGGGCCTAATCAAGCAAATTATATTTAAGGGATTTTCCGAGATTTTGATACTGATGACCTATCCTCAGGATAGGTCATCAGTATGTGATTGGCAGGGGTCCAACACCCGGCACCCCTGCCGATCAGTAGTTTGAGAAGGCACCGGCGCTCCTGTGAGCGCTGCGGCCTTCTCGCGGGTAAGCAAGCACAGTGTCGTACATTGTGCTTGGTATTGCAGGATTTTTATCGGCCCTAATAGAACTTAAAAAAGGCACAAGACAGGAGTGCCCGTTATCCCCTCTTTTATTTAATATACTGTAGCTCTTGAACCTCTAGCCCAGCTATTGATACAATCTGATATTTACGAGGGGATTAGGGTGGGCAGGAAAGAGATTAAGTTTACATGTTTTGCAGATGATCTCCTTATATACTTAAAAGCCCCAGACATACATTTAATAAATATACTAGACACCTTCTGTAGTGTCCCAGTACGTAAATGTGGGCACTACTAAAGGGTCAATTGGGTCACGTTGTTCCCCACCTTTTGTGGAACATGGTCATTGTATTTTGTATGGTATTTTTAATGTGTATTTTCCTGTTATCTCCTGTACCAGGCCTGTTAGGGGTGTAGTTCCTCCTCCTAGGCAGTAGAGGGAGCTAGGGAACCCCCTAGTATATATAGTCAGGTTAAGTTCAGGGAGAGGCAGTGAGTTGGATTGTGTTAGAAAGAAGCCGGTGTACACTTTAGCTAGAGAGCAGCTGAAGTTCAGCTTCTAACATGTAGCTAGATAGCCCAGGTTCCTAGCTTGCTCCCAGGAGAAGAGGTTGCGTCCTGAAGTTCCCTGCATCTAGCCAGGTACAGAGCAGAGCCAAGTTTATCCAGCCAAGTAGAAAGCTGAAGGGCAGAAGGATATTTACAGCAAAAGGATTTATACCAGAGGAAGGTGTACCCTACCCAAGTATAAAGCCATCTATAGGGCATACGGGCCTTGGAGAAAGCCAGACAGGATCTGAAGAAAGTACAGCCTGATCTGTGAATGTTATTCTCTCTGAGTATCTTGCAAAGACTTTGCCTGCCATTTATGTGAAGCCTGCCTGTTATCAAGACCCTGCATATGGAACTAACTGAAACCTGTATATAGTTGAACTGTTCAGTAAAAAGAAGTTCTGGTTCACTACAATTGTGTGTACCTCAATTATTCCTACAATAAATCGGTGTGCCACCATTACCGGCACTGAAGTCACGAACTATAAGGGATCTTGCCACCGGCACATTAAACCTACAACACCCAGGGCACCTCACTTACCATCCGGCCTGGTCCTTATTTACAGAGAGTGCCCCAGAGGATCTATGTGCCAGCCTCTCCATCACTGCTGTACGCCTGCCCAGGGTATCCTATAAAAACTGAGTACCAAAAGCAACCCTCGGTCTGTTAACTGCCCCTGTGACCTCACCTTCGCTCACCCTGCAGGACTGGCGTACTGCACTTTCTTCAATATGGCCCAGTAACAGGGTACAAGGTAATTATAAGTAAAAGCCAATTGTTGTTCTTACGTAACCATAGGAATCAACCGACTTCGCATTATGCAGTGGAAGTAATGCACGATCACATCACTTACTTGGGGATTAAGATAAGATGGACCCCATCATCGCTATATACACTGAATTACCCTCTACTAATTCAGAAAATCGAGAGGGAATTAGAGAAGTGGAGGGACTTGCATTTATCTCTAAGTGAAGAGCCAATTTTATTAAAATGGTCAGTTTCTCTAGATTATTAGATCCCTTACAAACAATCCCACTACTATTGAGACATGGAGATATAGTTAAAGAGGACCTTTCACTAGAATAAAAAATCTAAACTAACTATACAGACATGGAGAGCGGCGCCCAGGGATCTCCCTGCACTTACTATTATCCCTAGGCGCTGCTCCGTTCTCCCGGTATAGCCTCCGGTATCTTCATATGTTAGGCTCCACCCAGTTGAACCTGCCGGCGTCTCATTCTCCCATGCTGTAGCGCTGGCCAATCGCAGCGCTCAGCTCATAGCCTGAGAGAAAAAAAAGCCTCTCAGGCTATGAGCTGAGCGCTGCGATTGGCCAGCGCTACAGCATGGGAGAAGGAGACGCCGGCAGGTTCAACTGGGTGGAGCCTAACATAGGAAGATACCGGAGCCTATACCGGGAGAACGGAGCGGCGCTCGGGGATAATAGTAAGTGCAGGAAGATCCCTGGGTGCCGCTCTCCATTTCTGTATAGTTAGTTTACATTTTATAATCTAGTGAAAGGTCCTCTTTAAGCTACAATCAGCGTTTGCATCTTTCCTATGGAAAAAAAGACCTTGTATAGCATATAAGAAGCTATATATGTTAAAGTTGGCAGAGGTCTTTAGTTGCCAAACATAAGACATTAAAACCTAACAGCTGTATTTCGACATGTGAAAGACTGGATTTGGGGAACTTCATATTTTTTGGCTGGGCAGTTAGAACAGTAGATTGCACATCCCTGGAACCTGTCGGCATTGCTACACACTAGACTTAGAGACATCCCAGTGCAGGTAAAACACTCTGTACTTCTGAGGGATACGATTATGGCTAAGGCAATTAGGAAGATATACAGTGCCCTGCAAAAGTATTCACCCCCCCTCCTTGACTTTCTTCATATTTTGTTACATTACAGCTTTAAGTTTAATGTTTTGTTAGTCTGAATTGTATGTGATGGATCAGAACACAATAGTCTAAGTTGGTGAAGTGAAATGAGAAAAATATATAAATATAATTGTTAGGAAGCCCATAAAAAGCTCTGTTGCAACCAATTACCTTCAGAATTCACATAATTAGTGAAATGATGTCCACCTGTGTGCAATCTAAGTGTCATATGATCTGTCACTATATATACACACCTTTTTTGAAAGGCCCCAGAGGCTGCAGCACCTAAGCAAGAGGCATCACTAACCAAACACTGCCATGAAGACCAAGGAACTCTCCAAACAAGTAAGGTATAATGTTGTTGAGAAGTACAAGTCAAGGTTAGGTTATAAAAAAATATCAAATCTTTGATGATCCCCAGGGGCACAATTAAATCTATTATAACCAAATGGAAAGAACATGGCATAACAGCAAACCTGCCAAGAGACGTACGCCCACGAAAACTTACAGACCGGGCAAGGAGGGCATTAATCAGAGAGGCAGCATAGAGACCTATGGTAACCCTGGAGGAGCTGCAGAGTTCCACAGCAGAGACTGGAGTAGCTGTACATAGGAAGACAATAAGCTGTACGCTCCATAGAGTTGGGCTTTATAGCAGAGTGGCCAGAAGAAAGCCATTACTTTCAGCTAAAAACAAAAAGGCACGTTGTGAGTTTGCGAAAAGGCATGTGGGAGACTCCCAAAATGTATGGAGGAAGGTGCTCTGGTCTGATGAGACTAAAATTTAACTTTTCGGCCATCAAAGAAAACGCTATGTCTGCCGCAAACCCAACACATCACATTACCCAAAGAACACCATCCCCACAGTGAGACATGGTTGTGGCAGCATCATGATGTGGGGAGGTTTTTCAGCAGCCAGGACTGGGAAACTGGTTGAGGGAAAGATGGATGGTGCTAATTACAGGGATATTCTTGAGCAAAACCTGTACCACTCTGTGCGTGATTTGAGGCTAGGACGGAGGTTCACCTTCCAGCAGGACAATGACCCCAAACACACTGCTAAAGCAACACTTGAGTGGTTTAAGGTGTAACATATAAATGTGTTGGAATGGCCTAGTCAAAGCCCAGATCTCAATCCAATAGAAAATCTGTGGTCAGACTTAAAGATTGCTGTTTTCAAGCGCAAACCATCCAACTTGAAGGAGCTGGAGCAGTTTTGCAAGGAGGAACGGGCAAAAATCCCAGTGGTAAGATGTGGCAAGCTCATAGAGACGTATCCAAAGCGACTTGGAGCTGTGATTGCCGCAAAATGTGGCTCTACAGAGTATTGACTTTAGGGGGGGTGAATAGTTATGCACATTGAGTTTTTCTGTTATTTTGTCCTATTTGTTGTTTGCTTCACACAAAAAAAAAACATCATCTGCAAAGCTGTGGGCAAGTTCTGTAAATTACATGATACAAATCCTCAAACAATCTATGTTAATTCCAGGTTGTGAGGCATCAAAATAGGAAAAAAGTCAAGGGGGTGGGAATACTTTTGCAAGGCACTGTATAGACTTCCAATATACCTGTCACCAATGATGCCTCTATGGTCCTTACCTGCTTACCCTCAGGGACGGCAAAACAAAATGTACGGGGAATGGAAAGAGAGGGAAATTAGTCGATTGCAAGACATATTGAGCACGTCAGGACAAGGTTTAATGTCCTGGGAGGACTTCCAAACTAAATATCAGATGGCAACATCACACTATCTCCTCTTTCACCAGATAAGATCCTATTGTAAAGCGCAATCATAGAAGTTGGGAGGTACAGAAAGATTGGCGTGGTTCGTGGCAGGGGATCGGATGAGAGTATGATGTCACTCTCAGGCCTATACCAAAAAATTCAAAACATAGTCAAAGGTTTTTTTTATTAACTGGGAAAGGGAATTGGGAGATAATGACTTGACACGGAAAATGAGAAAAGGAATGGACTTCATAAGACAGGCAATACAGAATAAGCAATGGCGTGAAACACAACTACGGATAAGGCTACTTTCACACTGGCGTTTCTGGGTCTGCTTGTGAGATTCGTTTCAGGGCTCTCACAAGCGGCCCAAAACAGATCAGTTCAGCACCAATGCATTCTGAATGGATAAGCATCCGTTCAGAATGCATCAATTTGGCTGCGTTTGGTCTCCATTGCGTTTTTTAGGCGGTCACTAAAACGCAGCTTGCAGCATTTTGGTGTCCACCTGACAAGGCAGAGCCAAACGGATCCGTCCTGACTTACAATTTAAGTCAATAGGGACGGATCAGTTTTTCACTTACACAATATGTGTCACAACCAGACATCTGAGAAGCTCTGACAGATGCCTTTCAGAACCTCCTCCTTGAGCTTTCTCTGTTTTGGTTTTCAGTTCCTCATCTCGTTAGCCTCTCTCAGCTGTCATGTAGTTGGACTGATTGCATCCCTTTAAATTCCTCCCCATAATGCATTAGTGTGCGGTTTATACAACTTCCTGGAGTATGTGTACATGCTGTTCCTATTTCCCAGTCTTCTACAAGATAAGTGCTGTACATTCATTTGTGATTTTCTGTTTGCTGGATCCCAGGTGACCCTGACTCCCTCCGTGTCTAGTGTAGGGAGCCGGTGGTCGTGTCCCCTCACTATTGTAGGGTGTTCAGGTGTTATATAGTTGAGGTACGAGGATATGCGATCATCCACCATTGGGGTGTTCGCATAGGCTGAGCAGTCAGGGAGAGTGCCAGGTCTTATGCAGGGATCTCCC
This sequence comes from Bufo gargarizans, assembly GCF_014858855.1. Taxonomy (NCBI): domain Eukaryota; kingdom Metazoa; phylum Chordata; class Amphibia; order Anura; family Bufonidae; genus Bufo; species Bufo gargarizans. Next base: position 135,486,822 of record NC_058085.1, read on the forward strand.
TTTTGTTCCTTAGTTTTGGATCCAGTGAGTCATATATTCATTTTGCATTGTCTTGTTTCCTGTACACCTTCCGTGACAATATGGTGCAATTAAAAACGGATCCGTCCCACATTGACTTTCAATGTAAGTCAAGACGGATCCGTTTTGACTTAGACTTTTTTTTATGAATAATGCAAACGGATCGGTTATGAACGGATACAAGTTTTTGCATTATTGGTGCAGATCCGTCTGTGCAGATACAAGATGGATCCGCACCGAACGCCAGTGTGAAAGTAGCCTAATTCATAAAGCCACATATGCATTAGACTTCTCTTATTGGGACGCCCCGGCACATTACCTTAGACAATGCCTTAAGTGTGCACTGCCAAAGGAAGGATTGTTACATGGCCCGTGGGACTGCCCTGACCTGCAATCGCTTTGGACACAAACTATAAAATATATACACTCGGTAGGTGACTGTTCAACCCAACCCACAGCAGTGTATATTCCAATATATTCCGAGGGACCAAGATGTAGACTCTCTGATGGTTGTTGCGGAGGGGGGCTACATGTGCTTCTCATGTCAGTTAAAAAATGTATCTTGAGACACTGGCTGACAACGGGGGTTCCTACCTGGGAGGAAGTCTTAGGGACCATGAAATAAATCTATACATGGAAAGATTGGATACAGAACGTAACAAAGAAAAAGCTATAGGTAGATCTTCAAAAAAAATTAAAAGTTTATTGAATTCACATTATCAGGCCTCATGCACACGACCAGGCCTCATGCAGCCGAGGCCGTGATCCGTGTATCCTGTCCGTCAAAAAAATATGACCTGTCCTATTTTTTTGACGGACAGCGGTTCACGGACCCATTCAAGTCAATGGGTCCGTGAAAGAACACGGATGCACACAAGATTGGCATCCGTGTCCGTGATCCGTAGGTTGCTTTCATACAGACGGATCCGAAGATCCGTCTGCATAAAAGCTTTTTCTGATCTAAGTTTTCACTTCGTGAAAACTCATATCCGACAGTATATTCTAACACAGAAGCGTTCCCATGGTGATGGGGACGCTTCTAGTTAGAATACACTACAAACTTTGTACAAGACTGCCCCCTGCTGCCTGGCAGCACCTGATCTCTTACAGGGGGATATGATAGCACAATTAACCCCTTCAGGTGCGGCACCTAAAGGGATTAATTGTACTATCATATTCCCCTGTAAGAGATCAGGGCTGCCAGGCAGCAGGGGGCAGACCCCCCCCCCCTCCCCAGTTTGAATATCGTTGGTGGCACAGTGTGCGCCCCCCATTGGGCCCCCCCCCTTCCTCCCTCTAATGTTAGAAATCGTTGGTGGCACAGTGTGCGCCCACCATCGCCCCCCCTCCCTCCCTCTAATGTTAGAAATTGTTGGTGGCACAGTGTGCGCCCACCATCGCCCCCCCTCCCTCCCTCTAATGTTAGAAATCGTTGGTGGCACAGTGTGCACCCACCATCGGGCCCCCCCTTCCTCCCTCTAATGTTAGAAATTGTTGGTGGCACAGTGTGCGCCCACCATCGGCCCCCCCTCCCTCTATAGCAGTAACAACATTGGTGGCAGTGTGCGGCCTCCCATTCCCCCCCCCCCATCATTGGTGGCAGCGGAGTTCCGATCGGAGTCCCAGTTTAATCGCTGGGGCTCCGATCGGTAACCATGGCAACCAGGAAGCTACTGCAGCCCTGGTTGCCATGGTTACTTAGCAATAGTACAACAGTAGAAGATTCATACTTACCTGCTTGCTGCTGCGATGTCTGTGAACGGCTGGGAGCTCCTCCTACTGGTAAGTGACAGTTCTTTAGCAATGCGCCGCACAGACCTGTCACTTACCAGTAGGTGGAGCTCCCGGCCGGACACAGACATCGCAGCAGCAAGCAGGTAACTATGAGTCTTCTACTATTGTACTATTGCTAAGTAACCATGGCAACCAGGACTGCAGTAGCGTCCTGGTTGCCATGGTTACCGATCGGAGCCCCAGCGATTAAACTGGGACTCTGATCGGAACTCCGCTGCCACCAATGATGGGGGGGGGGGGAATGGGAGGCCGCACACTGCCACCAATGTTGTTACTGCTATAGAGGGAGGGGGGCCGATGGTGGGCGCACACTGTGCCACCAACGATTTATTACAATAGAGGGAGGGGGGGCGATGGTGGGTGCACACTGTGCCACCAACGATTTATTACAATAGAGGGAGGGAGGGGGGCGATGGTGGGCGCACACTGTGCCACCAACGATTTCTAACATTAGAGGGAGGAAGGGGGGGCCCGATGGGGGGCGCACACTGTGCCACCAACGATATTCAAACTGGGGAGGGGGGGGTCTGCCCCCTGCTGCCTGGCAGCCCTGATCTCTTACAGGGGAATATGATAGTACAATTAACCCCTTTAGGTGCCACACCTGAAGGGGTTAATTGTGCTATCATATCCCCCTGTAAGAGATCGGGTGCTGCCAGGCAGCAGGGGGCAGTCTTGTACAAAGTTTGTAGTGTATTCTAACTAGAAGCGTCCCCATCACCATGGGAACGCCTCTGTGTTAGAATATACTGTCGGATCTGAGTTTCACGAAGTAGCTCATATCCGAAAGTATATTCTAACATAGAGGCGTTCCCATGGTGATGGGGACGCTTCAAGTTAAAATATACCATCGGATTGGAGAAAACTCCAATCCGATGGTATAAAAGAACTCCAGACTTTACATTGAAAGTCAATGGGGACGGATCAGTTTGAAATGGCACCATATTGTGTCAACATCAAACGGATCCGTCCCCATTGACTTGCATTGTAATTCAGGACGGATCCGTTTGGCTCCGCACGGCCAGGCGGACACCAAAACGACTTTTTTTTCATGTCCGTGGATCCTCCAAAAATCAAGGAAGACCCACGGACGAAAAAACGGTCACGGATCACGGACCCACGGACCCCGTTTTTGCGGACCGTGAAAAAAAAAAGTTGTGTGCATGAGGCCTCAGAGGTAGAAATTCGAGAATTAATGGCCAATTTTAAACAAACTAAATGGTATCTAATAGGAGGCCCAAATAGGAGGAAAACAGGGTAAATTGGGCTTATAAGTTAGCGAGAAATGTGATCGAGGAGAAAGGAAAAACAATAAACGACAGTCATTGTGGAGTATGAGTTCGAGTTGGGATGTGCTTGGGGGAGGGGGGAGAGGGGAGTTTTGGTAAAGGGGGTACAAAAAAATGGATCAGGAGTTATCTGCATCTCTTTGCAATGTCAATTGTGATTAATGCTTTATGATATACTGTATTGTATTATTTTCCTGATCATAAAAAGATTTAAAAATAAATTAATAAATAAAGGGAAAGGGGTGTACTTGATTTAAAATATTATCATTTACATAATTTTAAAATATTTATTAGAAAATTATTAAAATAAAACACTATATCCTAGCAGTGTGGAGAGTGCTGAAACTGGATATGCATCTCCTGGGATGCCAATAATTTTTACTTTCATTCAACCAAACCACCTACACTGTTAGAAGTCCTCTACTAGAGTTCAGTACTAGTATATAAGCTATAAGTAGGTGTGTGTGTGTTGTGGGGTTTCGCTCTGGTAGACAGGTTTAGCGGACGCAGTATAGAGGCAACAACAAGTTCTTTGGATCAAACAGTTCAGTGTTTTATTGACACTTTAGGCAAGTGACAAAACAAGCAGTCATAATCAAACAAAAAGTCACCTTGCGGTGTTGGTGGTAATTCACACCATGCGGCAATTCTGCCTCAAAGAGTCCTTGACCATAGCAGCACCAACCTGTTTTCACGCCAAACAGGTAGCATGCCTTCATCCAGACACAAGGCTCCCAGATCTCAACACAGAGACACGGCTTCTGAGCCCAGCTGCCTATTTAAGGACAGCCAGGTGCTGCCAAAACCCGGACCGGCATTTAAAATCCAGTCCGGTATTTGACCTCACCTGGCTGTAAATCAGCCCAGAGCACATGCTGGGAGGAAAATACCTGTTTTTCAAGACCAAACCTCTCACTGCGTCACATACACCCCCTTTGTTTAACCCTGAGGGGGTGAACACACGCCAGACAGTGTACCCAGGACAGGGCATCCGCGTTTCCTGTGCCCTGTGTTCCACCGAAAACGTAAAGTTTTGTAAGGAGAGAAACCATCGGGTGACCCGGGCATTTCTGTCCTTGGCCTGGCTTATCCACTTGAGAGGTGAGTGGTCAGTTACCAGGCGGAATTTTCTCCCCAATAAATAATAGCGGAGAGATTCTAGTGCCCACTTGATAGCCAGGCACTCTCTCTCCACTATACTATACCGGGTCTTGGCTGAGGTGAGTTTACAGCTGAGGAAGACAACGGAATGCTCCTCCCCGTTGAGTTCCTGAGACAGTACAGGACCAAGGCCTACTTTGGAGGCATCAGTCTGTACTATAAACTCCCTTTTGAAGTTGGGCGCCATCAAAACCGGGGAACCGCACAGGGCTGACTTCAAAGCAGAGAAAGCCTCTTCCGCCCAATTATCCCAGCAAACCATTATTGACATGTGTCCCTTCAAGAGTCCTGTCAAGGGTGCGGGTAGAGTAGCAAAGTAGCAAAGCCCACTATTCCCAGGAATGACTTTATTTGCCTAGTGGTGACAGGTCAGGGCCAATTCCGTATCGTCTCTATTTTGTTCATTTGGGGTTTGATGAATCCGTGCCTAATAATATATTCCAGGTACTTAGTCTCTTCTAACCCTATCGCACATTTTTTTGGGTTAGCGGTTAGGCCAGCTTTCTGAAGGGGGTCCACTACAGCCTGCACTTTGGGTAGGTGACTTTCCCAGTCGGTACTGTGGATGACAATATTGTCCGGGTAAGCCGAAGCATAACGACAATGTGGACGAAGCACAATGTCCATTAGGCGCTGAAAAGTGGTGGGGGTGCCATGCAGACCAAAGGGTAAGATCTTATATTGTTACAGCCCCTCAGGCGTGATGAAGGCAGTTTTCTCTTTGGCAGCCTCCCTTAAGGGTACCTGCCAACCCTTTCGTGAGGTCCAAAACAGAAAAATACCAGGCTTGTCCTAACCTCTCGATGAGCTCATCCACCTGGGGCATGGGATACGCATCGAATTTGAAAACCTTGTTAAGTTTTCGAAAGTCGTTACAAAACCGCAATGTCCCGCCCGACTTGGGTATCAATATTATAGGACTGGCCCACTCTCTTTTTGACTCCTCAATGACGTCTAGCTGCAACATTAGCTGCACCTCCTCCAATATGGCTTGTCGCCAAGCCTCGAGCACTCGGTATGTTTTATTTTTTTTTTCCAATATAATTTTTATTGATTTTCAGCAAAGCAAGCAAATTGTACAAGGTACAAAATATCAAAATAAGTCATTATCAGTGCTGCATTTCATACATTTACTTATTCCCAATCTTATTCAGCATTAGAATACAATTTCCCTCCCCCTCCCCCTCTCTCCCTACTTCTCTAATGTAACAGCATTACTTTTCAATCAATCTGGAGTCTCCCCAGAGTTTGGGTTAGTTTCTTCTTCAAGTACCAGTCTGAAAGGATGAATGGGGCCATTAAAGTGTGCATGTCCTCATCAGAGTATACCACTCCTATAAAAGATTCCCATCTCAGTTTATAAACCGCTCTCCCATTTGTTCCGCCTCGATCCTCTCCATATCCAGGCAAAGCTTGGCTTGGTTAAGAACCTCCATCATTGATGGCATTTGGGGTTTGAGCCAGTGCTTAAAAATACAGCGTTTGACTGCCAACAGTAAGATATGTATAACTGGTCGCACATTAGACCCATTTGCCTAAACATGGAAGAGCATCAAGTCAGGAGACAGGGGTATCGAGACCTGCAGATAGCGTTTGATCTGGGATCTGACCAACCCCCAAAATTTCTGGGAGGCTGGACAGGCCCACACCCCATGACTCAGATCTGATTTGTCCAGCTGACACTTAGGGCATTTAGATAATCTATCAGAGGAAGGAAGGGGTGATGAGAACTGGAACCCATATATGGCTTTATGAATAAATCTAAAATGTGATTCTCTCCAGACTTGATTGATTATCACTTTATTAACTGTGTTCCATCCCTGAATGACTAATGTATCTGCATCAAGTGAGGGGAATGTTTTTTTCCAGTGGGAAAATAGATTGTCTGCCAGACACTTCTGCTTGCGGTCCCGTATCTCGTGATAGAGTTCTGAAAGTGACCTTTTTCTGGACCCATCTCCCACCATTCGATCAAAGGCATTGGCAGTGAACTCCCCACTCATGTTTCTCACCCTATGTCTGAGAAAGCTCATCAGCTGGGCATGCGCCAAAAAGTGTTGTGATTTAATTTGTGGAAATCTATTCTGCATTTCTGCAAATGATAGATAGGTATTAGCTTGTCTATCCCAGAAGTCTTGGACCCTCCCTAGACCTCCTCGCTTCCATGGATCAAAATGTTTTGTTTTGCTGCCTGCAGGAAACTCCGGGTGACCCCAAACTGGCATAAATTTTGATATCATGAATGGGAGTTTGAAAATTTTGCGCACCCCTTTCCAGGCCGCTATAGTGTCTGTCAATAGAGTATTTGGCCACAAGGGGTAAAGCAGAGAACTTCGTGTGGAGAAGTGCCCCCAAAGACCATGGTCGAGCTAGTTGGGACTCTAACAGTGAGTTAGTGTAGAAATTGGATCCGAAGATCCAGTCTATACTGTGTCTTAAAAAGCTGGCTAAGTTATATGATCGTATATCAGGTAGTGCCATTCCCCCTAAGTCTTTTGGTAGTTGAAGTTTCGGAAAAGCTATGCGGGGTTTGCGTTCCCTCCAAATGAAAGCCCTGAATGCAGATTCTAGATCCATTATATCCTTATGTTTGATCAAAATGGGGATCGTTTGCATCGGATACAGGAGCTTTGGAGTGCACATCATTTTTATTAATTATATTCTACCCCCTAGGGACAGTGGGAATTTCATCCACCTCTGCAAATCTCCTTTGATCTTTTGAATAATGGGTGGGAAATTTAAAGAATATAGCGACTCTGGGCACCTTCCCACCTGAATACCAAGATATCTGATTGATTTGCTAGCTACTTGTAGGGGGACACCCAGTGGCCTCTCCGATGTATTTGGAATAGTGGGGCCTAGAAATAGGATCTCAGATTTAGTGGTATTAACCCGGCAGCCTGACATAACACCAAATTCAGATAGTAACTGATACAAGTGGGGTAAATCTCTGTATGGGTTTTCCAGAAAAACTAGTAAGTCGTCTGCGAATAGAGCATGCTTAAGTTCCCTATTTCCTATTTTAATCCCCTCAATTTTATTTTCCCTTGCTAACTTCTTGGGCAGGGGTTCTAAGGCCAGGTTGAATAGAAGGGGAGATAAAGGGCATCCCTGCCTAGTACCCTTGCCCAACCTAAAAGGCTGCGACAAAAATGGGGGTGTTCATCCTAGCCCACGGGTCTGAGTATAATGCCCTTATGTACTTCCGGAAGGCCCCGTCAAACCCCATTACCTCCAGTACCTGCTCCATCCACTCCCAGTGTACGTTGTCGCAAGCTTTTTCAGCATCTACTGTCACTAATGCTGGGGATGGATGGAGATCAGGTCGGAGCTTGATTTCGTCTAAGACTGTGAGTACCTTATGGACATTGGTGACTGCACAAAGCCCACCTGTGCCGGAGAAATCAATCTTGGCAGTATTCCAGCTAGCCGGTCCGCTAGAATTTTGGATACTATCTTCAGGTCCACATTAATTAGGGAGATTGGGCGGTACGATGATGGATAGGCTGGGTCCTTCCCTGGCTTTGGTAAGACTTTTATATGGGCCACATTCGTTTGGGTCGTAATTTCCTCCCCCCTCATGTAACCTGTATACACTTGTTCTAATATAGGTGAAACCTATGGGGATAGGAGGTGAAAAAACTTGCTCGTGTACCCGTCGGGGCCTGGGGCTTTCCCCAAGGATAAGTTTTTAATAGTAGATTCAATATCTCCTTTGGTAATGGGGGCATTAAGGATATTTTTTTCTTCCTCACTGATTTTAGGTAAAGATACTTTTTCTAGCCACTGTCTATTGTTTGAAAGAGGCGTGTTTGGGGCCCTGTACAGGTCTTCATAAAAGGCTCTTATGACCGTATTTATTTCCTTGGGGTGCGTCTGTAAGTGTCCCTGGCTATTCTTAAGGGGTGGGATAATAGTAGTAGGTCGCTGTCCTCTCGCTAACCCTGCCAATAATTTCCCAGATTTATTACCATGTCTATATAGACGGGCCTCCCATTTGGATTGTGAGATCGTTTCCCATCTATTTAGCCACTGTTCATACTCTTCTTTTGCCGACTGCCAAATGTTCTTTAGGCTGGGAAGTGGGTTGCTTAGATAGTTAGTGTAGGCTGTCCTCAGTCTGCCACTTAAGTCTGTTATTTTGGCTTTGATGGTCTTCTTTTTGCTACCGACAAATGACAATATCCTACCACGTAAAACCGCTTTTCCCGCGTCCCAGAGACTTTGAGGCCCTACCGTGTCTTTATTGTCCTGGAGATATTTCAACCACCATCCCCTTAACCGATCTTTAAAGTCTTCATCCATATACAGATTGGATGGAAACCTCCAGACAAAGTCAGAACCCCTCGGGGCGCGGTCTCTAAGTAAGATTGAGACTGGAGAGTGATCCGAAATAATAATCTCTTCTATCTGAGGATCAGACAAAAGAGAGAGGCCGCTCTTGTTCACCAGTAGGTAATCCAGTCGCGACCAGGAACAATGTGCGTTTGAAAAGTGTGTGAATTCCCTACCTTCGGGGTTAAAGACCCTCTATGTGTATCATCTTGGAGTAATAAAGACAGTCTAGGGTCCCGTAAATCCTGTCCTGTGCCCCTAGGTCAGCTTCTTCGTCTGTCTTCCTCTGGGTTTACCACTGTGTTTAGGTCGCCTTCCAAAATCTTCAGCTCTATAGGATCTCCTGTAATGCGGGCACCTAGAGAGTTGAAAAACCCAACATCACGGTCATTCGGACCATATACATTATAAAGGCTTAAATCTCCTGAGTGAGAAGTGAGATGAATGTGCGCAATCCTGCCCAGTGAGTCATGAAAATGTTGCGCCACAGTGTATGGGAGCCCTTTCTTTAAAAGCGTGAGTATGCCAGCCTTGTTCCCCACTGCTGGTGACCCAAGCACTTCCCCTACCCACATGCGCTTCATCCTTAAGATGTCCTCTTGCTCTAAGTGAGTTTCTTGGAGTAAAGCGATATCCGCTTTCAGGCGTTTCAAATGTTTTAAGACCATAATACGCTTGTGAGGAGACCGGAGACCTTTTACGTTCCAGGTTACTATCTTTAAACTGTTAGCCATAAGGGTGACTCCATGGTGGGACCATGAGAAGCCATGTTGAGAGAGATAACCCGTGCCCCAAATCCCATCCCACACCCCACCCCCCCCCCTCTAACCTGCCTAACAGAACATATCCAATAATCAAGTAGTCTACTTATAGACATAAACAAAGGGTAATCACCCTTACACATAGTGTTAAAGGCATCACTTCTTCCCAACCATGTGAGCGCGCGTGCACAAACCACTATAGAATGACAATAAGTCTACATTCCTCCCCTCCCTTTGCACAGCGACACATTGCATAGATCAACATATTAATGACACATTGGTGACAACAATCAGAAAAACAATAATCGCCATTTGTAATGATAACTAGAGTTCTAGCGGAACGTCTGATGCAACAGGCATATCGAACTCAATTAGTACATTTGCTCAGGACACTAATGTGTGCATATGAACTATTACTCATCTCCTCCTCATGACGATTGTAAGTCCCTCATCCAGCTTCTTTTGGGATAGCTGCTGGAGCGCGCCATTCCCACGAAGATGAGCCTGGGGCGCCGTTCGAGGCTCTCGGCGCCATGATCTCGGGTGGCTCCGATGCGCTGTCTGAGCTGCTTCGGAAGGTGATCGCTGGTAGTGGGGTCCGCTCCACATAAGCAATCTTCAATCGGCGACTTGCTTCTATCGGTGTATCAAAGGTTTCCACGCTTCCATCCGGCATTTGCACCTTTAGGATTAAATAACGCGGAGCAGAGAGGAGCAAAAGCTCTTGGGCGTCTGGTGACGTCTTCGGAGAAGTCCCCGAAGATGAGTACACACTGCCCTCGCAGTTGTACGCTGCTGCCTTGCTGTTTATAGGCCCCTAATATGGCGGCCTTGTCGGCATAGTCCAGATACTTAACTATGACTTGACGAGGTCTGTTGCCTCGTTCTTGAGTTGAGCGGGCTTTTCGGGACCTGGTGGTGTCGTCTGGTTGCGTTCCCGGGCCCACCCGGTGGGCTCTTTCAACCTTGCACTTGATCCCCACGCCAAGCACCTCTGGCAGCTCGACCTCGCAGATGGCGGTAAGTTCCCGCGCTGGTATGTTCTCTGAGAGGCCCACCAGATGGAGGTTGCTCCTTCTGGAGCGATTTTCAAGATCATCTAACTTGCTCCATAGCTTTGCATTCTCCGCCACCGTCTGGGTCAGTTGGTGTTTAAGCAGTTCATTATCAGATTCTATGCCTGCCACTCTGGATTTGAGCTCTCCCAAGCGGGTCCCATGCTGTGTGACCCTATGATTGTAGTGCCGCGAAGGATTGTGACACCGTTGAAGAGAGCGCTTCTTGCAGGTCAGGTAATATTCAGGCTGCCACTTCTAATGCCAACTGTTTGTAGTCCACTGAGGGGTGATCTTCTTCCTCTGCGGGGACTGAAGTCAGCTGAGGTGGTTCGACCGGCGAGGTAGGAGCCGTAGGTTCGACTTGTCGTGTCGCCATCTTAGCTTCAGTTGGCGCCTTCTCTGGTTTGGCCAGATTTTTCTTTGTTTTACTCCCCATGGAGATTAGATAACGGTCCATAGACCGCCTGGTAGTCTTGGAAGTAGATTATCCCAGCTGCCTGCGAGTATTAGGCAGTTGGTTTGACTGGGAGGTTGTTATCGCTGTGCTGCAGGGACGGAGCTCCACTCACACGCGACCAGTCATGTCGGCGCCGGAACCGGAAGCTCGGTATGGTTTTAATCAGACTTTTGTCTAAGGCTCAGTGACAATGTCATGATGGATTATGGAAGTGCATCCAGGGAGGTCCAAGAACACATCTGTGTTCCAACTAACGAACTCCCTGGCCTTCTAAGTCTGATTAGAGGAGAGGCTGTCAGCATTTTTTACTGTGGCAGCCGCGTCTCTTGCATCAGACAGAGGGGCCGGTACCTCTTCTCCTAGAAAACCCGGCTGCGGGCTGTCTTCTGTATAGGTTTCCCTATCTTTCCACGGTTTGAGTAAATTCACATGGTAAAGCTGCTCCGGCTTTCGCTGCCCTGGCTGGTGTACCTTGTAGTTTACATCTCCAATTTTCTAGAGTACCTCGTAGGGCCCCTGCCACCTAGCCAGGAACTTACTGTCCACAGTCAGCACCAGAACCAAAACCAGATCACCTGGGTTAAAGATCTGGACCCGAGCCTGACGATTATAGACCTGACTCTGGGCTCGCTGAGCTGCCTCCATATGCTCCCTAACAAGAGGCAACACTGTCTCTATCCGATCTTGCATCTGGGTAACGTACTCAATGACACTTTTATGTGGAGGGGTTGTTGCTCCCACGCCTCTTTGACCACGTCCAAGAGACCACGAGGGTGTCTGCCATATAGCAGTTCGAAGGGCGAGAACCCAGTAGAGGCCTGGGGTACCTCTTGCATTGCGAAAATGAGGTAGGGCAGAAGGAGGTCCCAGTCCTTTCCATCTTTAGAAACTACCTTTTTCAACATATTTTTTAATGTTTGGTTAAACCGTTTGCGGATGGTAAACAGACGTCCGTAGTTGTTTTATGTGCAGCAACTTACAGAGTTCCCTCCTCACCGTGGATATAAAAGGGGTCCCTTGGTCGGTCAGAACCTCTTTAGGTAGTCCTACTTGGGAAAACATCTCCATTAACTCCTTAGCTATGAATTTGGTCGAGGTATGTTGCAGTGGCACCGCCTCCGGGTACTGAGTGGCGTAGTCTAGAATGACTAAAATGTGTTGATGCCCTCTGGTGGACTTCGATACTGGGCCTATGAGGTCCACAGCTATTCGGTTAAACAGTACTTCGATAATCGGGAGAGGTACTAGGGGACTACGGATATGTGGCTGGGGGCTAGTTATCTGGCAGGTCGGGCTTACAAAAGACTTACAAAACTCTTCCACTTCTTTGAATATGCTGGGCCAGTAAAACCGCTGTAGAATACGATCCTGAGTTTTCTGCAGCCCCAGGTGACCCCCGAGAACGTGTTGGTAGGCTAGATCTAACACAAGCTTGCAATAACCCTTGGGGACCACCAACTGTTCAATAGGCAAACCCCGTAGTTGGTTTACGCGATACAAAATATCTTGATGAACCACAAAACGGGAAAACACTGACTCTGCCCTAGGTTGTTGTGGTTCACCATCTACTATTAACACATTTTCCCAGGCGTGGGATAGGGTTGGGTCCCGACGTTGGGAGGTACCAAAATTATCCCCGGAGACATTAAGGTCTGGCAATTCAGGACCCGGCGTCAAGTCCTCCATGTCTCCTACCATCTCACTTAGGAGGTTGTCTCCCCCCCTTCCACTGAGGTGGCAGTCACCCCTACTGCTGGCCCTTTGGTCTCAGGTTCCCAGGGTTCTGGTCTCCTCCCTGAGCCGGGCCACTCTGCTAGGGTTACCCCTGTCTCATGGGTATCAGTCACTCTCATAGCAGGCCATATTGCTGGGAAGCCCAGGAAGTCACTCCTTATTATGAGTTCATAATGAAGATTTGTGGCGACACCCACCTCGTGGGTCCATCTACTGGCCACCGTGGTTAGAGACACCAGTGTGGTGGGGTAGTCTTTTAAGTCTCAGTGGATGCACATCACCCCGGCCAGTATACTCAGTGGACCGCACCAGGGTAGCCCTTACTAAGGTCACCAGACTCCCTGAGTCCAGCAGAGCCTCCGCCGGAATGTCTCCCACTTCCACCTGGCACAAGTGATCTAGAGACTCTGGGGTACTTGTTGCACACAGTCTCCTGGGATATAGCGACTGACGGTAGCCATAGTTAGTGTCCATGGGCTCAACCCGATGGGGACAGTCAGCCCTTATATGGCCGGGCTCCTGACACCGCCAGCAGCCTTCTCCCACAGGCTGTTCTGGCGGGGAAACAGGCTGCCAGATTCATGCTGCCGCTAGTCCTCTGTGATGCTGGAAGTCCGCTCCGGCCCCATTCACTATAATGGGGGCGGGCCAGAGGCTGCCGCTAGTGTGAAAGTAGCCTGAGTCAGCTTGTAATAGAAATATACATATGAAGAAGGAGGCTGGTAATATAAGCTGCTGTGTGAGATAAGGGTAGCTTGTAAAGGAAACTAGTATTTCTATGATAAGAAGTGTGAATAAATGGAGCATGAAAATCAGCACTCATGCTGTGTAAACACCTTATGCAGCTTCACTCTAAATGCATCTTCAAATTGATACAATTAGCATAATAAAGCTAAAACAGCATGAAAAAAAGCACTTCTGCATGCTGCGTGAACCGCAACTTTCACTTTTCAGTTTCACTTTCAGCATAGTGCTTAGTGTACTGCTGATTACTGCTATAAAGGGTCAAAGCCAATGCTATAAATATTGAAATAATGGTTTCAGTTCAAGAAATGCACAATGCTCATATTAAAGCAAAAATGTTATATATATACACTCACCTAAAGAATTATTAGGAACACCTGTTCTTTTTCTCATTAATGCGATTATCTAGTCAACCAATCACATGGCAGTTGCTTCAATGCATGTAGGGTTGTGGTCCTGGTCAAGACAATCTCCTGAACTCCAAACTGAATGTCAGAATGGGAAAGAAAGGTGATTTAAGCAATTTTGAGCGTGGCATGGTTGTTGGTGCCAGACGGGCCGGTCTGAGTATTTCACAATCTGCTCAGTTACTGGGATTTTCACACACAACCATTTCTAGGGTTTACAAAGAATGGTGTGAAAAGGGAAAAACATCCAGTATGCGGCAGTCCTGTGGGCGAAAATGCCTTGTTGATGCTAGAGGTCAGAGGATATTGGGCCGACTGACTCAAGCTGATAGAAGAGCAACGTTGACTGAAATAACCACTCGTTACAACCGAGGTATGCAGCAAAGCATTTGTGAAGCCACAACACGCACAACCTTGAGGCGGATGGGCTACAATTTGCACGAGCTCACCAAAATTGGACTGTTGAAGACTGGAAAAATGTTGCCTGGTCTGATGAGTCTCGATTTCTGTTGAGACATTCAAATGGTGGTCCACAATCAAAGACACACCTATAGGGCCATAAGGCACAGAGTGTTGTCTGCACCCCGTATCCCCATATTCCACATCCACCCCCTATACATCTCCTGTAGCCATAACTTCCTCCATTCACGACTTATCCATTTTTCCTTTTAAGAGTGGAACCATGATTCCAACCCCATTCTCCTGTTCTGGAGCTAGACCACCATAGACGATCGCCATCATTCTCCTCCACCGTTATAATAAACTTGAAAAATAGAAGAATCCTTTTCAGATCCAGAAAGTTCTAGAAATAAAAAGGAATAAATAATTAGAATAATAGACACCAAAGATGATCACATAACCAAATTGGTATAAGAGGAAAACAAGCCCTCAGGGAGGCAAAAGAGGCCCCAACAATCTACATGATGTTCCACTTAAAGTCCACATTCAGGCCCTGTGGTTTGAGTGACTGTAGGCGATGTATCCACCGCAGTTCCCGTTGTTTAAGGGTCACTGTGCGGTCCCCACCTCGTCTACCTCTTTGGACCTGATCTATAATCATACATTTTAGGTCTTTTTCACTATGGCCATATTCCACAAAATGGACAGAGAGGGTACCCACAAATTTTTTTTGTAAAACATCTGAAGAGAATACAGCATCCGCAGGGGGAGGAGGAAAAGAAATCTAAACCCAAACAGATCCCATTTGTAACAACATACTCAAAGCAGAGCAAGGATATAGCTAGTATATTGAGAAAACACTGGCCTATCCTACAGAGTAGTTTCCCTAAGATTGAAACACTGACTAGGCCTCCACTCCTATCATATAGACGGCCTACCAACCTGAGTGACAGGCTGGTGAGGGCTGATGTCCCTATTAAAAAGAAGGTGCAAACATTCCTTGGTACAAGGAGGACGGGATGTTTCCCGTGTCTTACATGCGTGAACTGGACGTATATGATTAAGGGTAATGTGTTTACACACCCGGGAACTGGAGTACAATATGACATTCGCCATTATCTGACGTGTGACAGCACGTTTGTTATATACGTGTTAAAATGTCCATGTGGTCTCCTCTATGTGGGGGAGACCACATGTGACATGAAAACACGTTTGAATAACCACCGGTTTTTGATAAGACGCAAAAGATTAGACCTACCGGCCCCAAAACATTTTGTGGAATATGGCTATACTGAAAAAGACCTAAAATGTATGATTATAGATCAGGTCCAAAGAGGTAGACGAGGTGGGGACCGCACAGTAACCCTTAAACAACGGGAACTGCGGTGGATACATCGCCTACAGTCACTCAAACCACAGGGCCTGAATGTGGACTTTAAGTGGAACATCATGTAGATTGTTGGGGCCTCTTTTGCCTCCCTGAGGGCTTGTTTTCCTCTTATACTAATTTGGTTATGTGATCACCTTTGGTGTCTATTATTCTAATTATTTATTCCTTTTTATTTCTAGAACTTTCTGGATCTGAAAAGGATTCTTCTATTTTTCAAGTTTATTATAACGGTGGAGGAGAATGATGGCGATCGTCTATGGCGGTCTAGCTCCAGAACGTCGCCTCACTGTGCCACTGTGGCTGAATACATTTTTTGCATTTTTCTATTGGATGTGCTGTCCGTTTCCATCTACATACTTTGGGTAAGCAGTGACAACCCTGGACATAGCACCCGCTCCATCTCTTTCATATTGGTGCTGCCATATTTTTCCTTTTCTATATATATAATATATATATATATATATATATATATATATATATATTGTAGGAAGGCACAAGGGTCTGTTGTTGACGGAAGGTATCTTTCACCAAGGTTACAGGCCTCGGTAAAGTAAGAAACAGTATTTTCAGGTGTCAGCGACAGCTAATGCTGATTGACACTTTGCTATTTTAGTATGGCTGTATAGCTGATCCAAGACGGCTCTTACTGGGAGTAGTCAAAGTGCTGGGTGGGTTACTACTCCCCACGTTCCAGGCCGGGTCTTGACTGGCCTATAAAAAACCCAGCCGGCAGTGTCAGCTGAGAGTGATTACCTCTCTCTGACAGAGGAGCTCTGGCAATCGCTGGTATGGGAACTGAGACCTGTGCTGGGCTGAAAAGCGGAGACCTGTGTGTTGGGAGAGCATGCAACCTAAAGCCTGCATTTGAACTGCTGGAGGAAAGCCGACAAGATGACGTTTTTTGTTATGCACGAAAAAAAATTATTCGGTGTGAACAAGCACCAACCCTGCAAAGAGTGTTTTTTGTTTGACCTTATGTGTGAATAAACACGGACATTTGAATTACGAACTTGTACCTTTCCTCTGTCCTGCACCCGCTTATCCCAACTACCAGAGCGAATGCCCACAATATATATATACTAGCAGAAGGACCCGGCTTCGCACGCGTATATTTCATCTATTTAATTTCATGTTTCTGTGTGTTGGCAAAAGATATCAACAGTATCCCCCATAACAGTAACCTCTACAGCACCCCACCCCATTAACAGTGAACTCCACAGTTCCCCACCCTTTAACACTGCCCCCCCCCCACAGTGCCCCGCCACTTTAAAATGGAACCTCCACAGCAGCCCATCCCCTTAACTTTGACCTTCACAGCAGTCCGCCCCTATAACAGTGAGTTTCATAGCACCCTACTCCCTTGACAGTGACTTCCTCAGGGGCCTGCCCCCTTAACAGTGACCTTCACAGTACCCCGCTGCCTTAAAAGTGACCTCACAGTACCCTGCTACCTTAACAGCTACCTCCACAGCAGTTGCCCCTTTTAATAGTGGCCACTGCCCCCTTAACAGTGACCTCCACAGCACCCGCCCCTTTAACAGTGACCTTGATAGTTACCGCCCCTTTAAGAGTGACCTCCACAGTGCTGGCCCCTTTAACAGTGACCTTAACAGCACCCGCCCCTTTAACAGTGACCTCCACAGTGCGCGCCCCTATAACAGTGACCGCCCCTTTAACAGTGACCTCCACAACGCCACCCCTTTAACAGTGACCTCGATAGTGCCCGTCCCTTTAACAGTGACCTCCACAGTGCCGACTCATTTAACAGGGACCTCTAGTGTTGATCGAGCACCAAAGTGCTCGGGTGCTCGGGCCGAACACCTCGGGATGCTCGGGGGCTGCTCTACCGAGCATCTGAGCACAATGGAAATCAATGGGAGAACCAGAACATTAAATCAGGCACCCCCTACTCTGAAGAGGGGAGCGTGTCTGGTTCATAGGAAAAGGTCAGAAATTGATGGAAACACCACCAAAATGGTTCGGAAACAGCATGGGGAGGATGTCTGGATGCATCTTGGACTCCCAGGTTGCTGCTGGGAACGATGTTGTCCGAGTAGTACGCCACATTTTGTAGGTGAGGGCCTGCAGGTGAGATGACACTGTAAAAGATTGTAGGTGAGGGCCTGCAGGTGAGTTGACCCTGTAAAAGATTATAGGTGAGGGCCTGCAGGTGAGATGATACTGTAAAAGATTGTAGGTGAGGGCCTGCTGTTGAGCTTGACCCTCTAAAATGCTGTAGGTGAGGGCCTGCAGGTGAGCTGACCCTGTAAAACATTATATGCGAGGGCCTGCAGTTGAGCTGACCCTGTAAAACATTATATGCGAGGGCATATAAGCGAGTTCATTATATGCAAAGAATAAGCATGTTGATATGAAGGAAGAGGAGGATTAGAAAATAAAGATTCAATCATATACCCTTTTTGTGGTGGAAGGGGTGCATGGTAATACAGTGTATTCAGTACATTATAAACAACACATTTAAAGTGCCTTTATGTTCATCAGCTTTCCTCTAGGGCAGTGGTCGGCAAACCGCGGCTCGCGAGCCACAAGTGGCACTTTAGCCCCTTGAATGCGGCTCTTACATGGGTGAGAGAGATGTCTGTGCACTGGCACTGCTGGAGAAATGTGCCATGGGGCCACCCTGGTTCTGTTTGAACTGGAGAAATGTTCATGGAAGGGGAGTGATTAGAGAGATGTGACAGAACCAGGGTGGCCCCATGGCACATTTCTCCAGCAGTGCCCGCACATTCACAGACATCTCTCATGACTCCCCCCCCCCCCCAAATGCACATTTCTCCAGTCCGAACAGAACCGGGGCGGCCCCATGGCACATTTCTCCAGCAGTGACAGCACATGCAAAGACATTTCATGAGAGAGGTGTCTGTGCATGTGCTGGCACTGGCACTGCTGGAGAAATGTGCCATGGGGCCGTGGCCGTCCTGGTTCTGTTTGAACTGGAGAAATGTGCATTGGGGGGGCCCTTATTGTTTTTCGCCCCAGGGCCCTATTTCACCTAGCAAAGCTAGAGAGGGCGTGTACATCTCATATCACCCATATTTCCTCCCACTATTAGGAACCTCCTCCTTCCAAACGTGGGAACGTGCTGCGTCACAACAGGAACTGCACAGGACTGCACACACGGCACATGACTGCACAGCCTAACTTAGGTCCGAGCTAAGCAATTTATACACACCGACACTGCTCCATCCTGTGGAGAATCGAGTGTAGTGCACCCTGACTAGGCCTGTATAAAGGATACTTGCATGTAAAGATCACATTGTGACATGAAGAATATGACAGGAGATAAAATACGAAATACAGGCATATCACATGACATTAATACATAATAAAAACATGTTTGCGGGGTCCGCGGTAACTTGAGTGGGACACTGCATACACTCGTAGCATAACATTTGTCGACCCCGACACATCCAGTAGTAGTAAGACGGTCATCTGAAAAACACCAATACATACGTCATATACAATCACCTTTCAAAAAGAGAGCAAATATAAAATGTTGACTTTGCAAATGTAATACAAATATATTATAGGCAAATATGTCACATAATACATATCAGTAGCTTGGGTGAATAATAGGCGTTGATATCTTTCAATGCTTGATGGGGAAATATGGGCGAAGATCATAAGTAAGAGCAATAAAAGAGTCCATGGCAGGCAATAAAGAGTCCTTAGAAGCATTGGAATATATCAAAGTGCAAATATAATATTATAGCAAATAAAACTTTTAAGAAATAGTTTAGTGCAATAATCACAGAAAATGTCTTTCTGGGCATTTGGCTTAAAACATTATAAAACACGGTCCATTGCAAAAATCCCTAATCAACCTGAAAAGGGGGGTTAAAGGGGAAAAATGTACCAAAATAAACAGGCACAACGGTGATGAAGAATATTGTAGTGTTCAGTAGGGAATCCTGAAACAGGCACAATGTGGCATTGGATCAAAAGAGTGACTTCAGGAACTTGTCACTAGCCGTGGTGAACTGGCAGCAGCTAAACATTGTAGCAGTGGAAATCCCAAACTGGAAAAGTCATGGCAAATTAGATTAAGTGAGCAGGCCTATTCATAAATAAGTATCCATTCCTCCTTGGTCATCAAAGATGGTGAATCCAGGCTCTGCTTTTAGCTGTGGTCGGTAATTTGGATCAAATAAAGGGTTAACCTTTGTAATGGCTGGTAAGTAAATTGGGAAAGGACCGACCCATTGCATTGACTCTTTAGGTTGTGGGGCAGGTGCTTTTGGTAGACAGACCCTGCTGGTAGCATAGGATCATTTTCTTGCATATGCTAAAATCATAGGTTCATCAGGAACAGCTTTTGTGTTTAAAGGTACAGTGTCAATTGCCACTGATGTAGCAGAATCCATAGGAGTGCGATTTTTCTCAAGTGACTGCATTAGTTCACACTCACCATGTCGAGTCTGGTCTGCTTGGAGTGCAGCAATGTGGCGTAGATCTTCTAGATGTACCTCTAGTCTGGCATTTTTTTCTTGTAGAAGTTGGGTTTGGATATCAGGCTCTGTAGCAGCAGTTTTCATTTTGTCTTGACGCATTTGGTCTAAATAAACACCGAACCGTTCTTGGTTTACAATGTCCTCAGGCGTTTGGACTTTGCGCGGCAGCTCCGGTGATGGATATGGGCTGATAGGGCGCTCCAACACAGTAGGTTGCCAGAAAACATTAGGTCCAATAAAGGTGGCTTTCTCTTGGTTGGTGTTATGGGTCGGCTTACTGGGAACCTCTGGGGTAGTTTCAGGTAGTTCATCGGCTTCCTCTCAGTTTTCTTGTTTAGGCCGCGGGCGCGTCACAGCAGTGGCATACGGACCTCTCTGGCACTCCGCAGTGGTAAACTTAACAGGCTCACCTTCTCGGAGATTGTGCATGTATCCCCGCAAGTAGCTCCGCTTTACCGATCTGTGGTTTACGAATAAATCAGGGCCAGTGGTAAGATCTTTAATAAAGCCGAACCCACGATCTTTGTCAAAGGTGATTACGGTGCCCGACCTCCGTTCCAGGCGGGGCTGACATTCTCTTGGGTCCTCATGTATGGCTTTGGCAACTTCTTCAAAGTAGATTTTAGCTTGTGTCGTTTTGCGTACAGCAGCGGCACGTATTTCTTGCATTAAAGTAGGCCATAAAGGATTCGGCCTAGGGAAATCTTTGTCCATACTTAAGCAGGGGCAGGGCGGCCTCTCCGATCCCGGAGAGTAAGCTGGTGGCTCACCTATTTCACATGCTGCGGCTCCGGGCTGTGCATCGGCAGATGCTGGAGTTTCGGTAATTGTTCCGATGCCAGTCGCTCTTGGGAGAGCAGTCTCTGACATGCTTGCAGACTGCAGGACATTCAACAACCCTCTCCATTGCTCCGCCAGACTTCCTCTCTGTTCAGGCACGCCCCCAGGTAAAACAGTATAGAGGAGGCGGTGCACATATTGTAATCCATGCTAATGAGGCTTGGTCTGTAGCGCAGTAGAAATATTTCTACTGTTTTCTTTCAAAATGCAGTGGCGCCAAATTTTCCCGCTTTGAGAGGGGGAGTGTCTTTAGTTTTTACCACCAAGCTGCTCAGTGATGGCGTAGCAAACAATTACAAGTCCTTCGGCGGGCATTTTATATGCAAAACAGTCCATTCAAATACAGCAAGCAGCGCTACTGGCTTTTAAAAAAATCCACAATTTTGCAGTTTTAACGATGCAGTTTTGTAGTAGATGAATATCACAACACATGCAGGCAGTATTTAAGCAGTTTTAACAGTTCCCTGGCCCAATAGAAGCAATAAACAGTTGGGGCTTATTCACAATCGGCAATCCACAATAAAGCAGGGTTTTGCAAGTCCTGTTCACGCATAGAGCCAATTTCAATTATTGTAGTGCACAAAAATACAATGCACAAGTCCAGTTCCTTAAAGCACATAGGATATTTATCAGAAATCCTGTTCTATAAGGCACAGAGGAATATTGATCCTGTTAGTAGTGACGCCAATTTTATTTATGCAGTATGCCAGACCTTGCAGGGGAATTATGTGTGAGGTTACGGTGTGAGCAATAGGTGTGCCGAGGTAATAACAGTTCTAGTTACTCACGGTTATGTCATCCCTGGGCAGGCTCACATAAGTGAAAAGGAGAATGGCACAAGGATTCTCTGGGGCACACTCTGGTGTAAGGGACACTGGCCAGATGTGGGTTTGAGGTGCCCTTGGTGGTCTGTATTAATGTGCCAGTGGCCATGTCCCTTGTAGTCGTGACGCCAGTACCTTTTGTATGGAGGTACAACCATTTACTATAGTGTTAATAGAGGAACTGAGTCTGAGGCAAGCAGGGTGAAACTCCAAATGGCACTTTACTGATGATGACTCTTGATTACAATACATCCACAGGCATTACAACAGTCTCTTGAAACAATCCGACATTAAGCACAATCGCCCATGCATATGGGGAAAGGGAAATGCAAATCCTCAATGAACAATGAACTACAGGCTCTTGTAATACATAAGAAAACTACTGCTCAGACTAGGCTGGTAATAATATGAAAGTCTTACACTGGTAACAACTCCGGCCTGATTCTAATCCAGATGCTTTTCTGAATCCTGAAACTTCTATTCCAATGCAGACAGTTGGCCTGACTGTCCTCAGGATTTAAACTGGAGATGTAGATGCTTCAAGCTATCTCCTACACCTAGTACAAAGGTGCCTATTAAGTCCTCAGGTAATGACTATCTTGCTAATCCTTTGTCTTGCATAAACGTGATAATTCCTTATATAGTCGGCTGTATATAGTTCAGATATTGGTCACTCTGGAAGAGCGATCTATAGGAGTGGATTGCTCACCTCTAGGAAGAATACTTGCAGGCCTTAACCCTGGGTTATGGAACCAACAGGGACAGAGTAGAGAGGCTAGGAAGGGGCCTCCCTCCAGATATTCAGCTACATCGCTGTTGCTTTCTTGAAGGCTCATGAGAGAACTGCATTCAACTGAACTCTCACTTGGATTTACCTGAGCTCATCTGCACTGGGTTGGATTTACCTCAACCAGGAACTAAACTGCTCTGCACAGCACACAACTGCACAGGACTGCACACACGGCACATGACTGCACAGCCTAACTTAGGTCTGAGCTAAGCAATTTATACACACCGACACTGTTCCATCCTGTGGAGAATCGAGTGTAGTGCACCCTGACTAGGCCTGTATAAAGGATACTTGCATGTAAAAATCACATTGTGACATGGAGAATATGACAGGAGATAAAATACAAAATACAGGCATATCACATGACATTAATACATGATAAAAACATGTTTGCGGGGCCCACGATTACTTGAGTGGGACACTACACTCATCCTCCTCTTCATTGTCCAATTTGCGCTGAGAAGACAAACTCAGGGTGGTCTGGCTATCACCCTGTGTAATGTCTTCCCCCATTTCCACCTTGACGCGACGACGGCACAGTGGAAGGTGGAGTGGAGGATAACTGGGAGGAGAGAGGAGAAGGAGAAGAGGCAGGACGGTGAGCGCCGGGAGTGTGGCTTTGTGGGTTCTGACGGTGTTGCTCCCACTGGGCTCAGTGATGGGAGGCCAGGTGCCTTCTAAAGGCGGTCACCCCTAGGTGAGTGTTGGGCTTACCGCGACTTATGCGTTGACAGCACAGGCTGCAGATGGCAACACTATTGTCAGCAGCGGACACATAAAAAAAAAGCCCACACTGCGGAGCCATGTGTCGGCATCCTGGGAGCGCCAGATGTGACCGTGCATGGTGGATGCTTCATTCCAGATACATTTGCAGTCTGCTTTTTGCCTCCTGTGCACGGTAAGTTCTGCCTGCTTCTCCTCCCTATCTGCTGCTCCATCTCTCTCCCTCTGAACTCCCCTCCTCTTCCTCTCTTGTGGGCACCCATGTGACATCCATCAACACGTCATCATCGGATTCGTCACCTTCACCACCACTGACATTAGAGATTTCGGAGTAGGCAGCAACAGTGGGGGCCACCCTCCTGATCTGGGTACTGTCATCAGACTGCTGGGTGGCGACTGTTGATACCTCCTCTTCCTGATCCGATGCCAAGAATGGCTGCGCATCGGTAAGGTCTTGGGATGTATGGGAAAATAATTCCTCTGACTCGAGTGGAGGGGATGGTGGTGGTGTCTTTGGGGGTGGACACAGCAGAGAGCGAAGAGGGTGCAGATAGAGAGGATGAGGAAGGTGCAGAAGCGGAAGGCTGAGTGAGCCACTTAACCAAGTCTGGTGCATCCTTTGACGTAATCGCACGCACCTTCTGCAACTTCCCACTTAGGCTCTGGCCTGGTGCACCTGCCCAACC
This sequence comes from Bufo gargarizans, assembly GCF_014858855.1. Classification (NCBI taxonomy): domain Eukaryota; kingdom Metazoa; phylum Chordata; class Amphibia; order Anura; family Bufonidae; genus Bufo; species Bufo gargarizans. The sequence goes on from NC_058085.1 coordinate 135,510,704, forward strand.
CCTACCACCCCTGCGGAATGGCCTGCCTCTACCTCTGCCTGTCATTTTCAAAATGACCCTGTGACAAAAGTCCTTATAGAAGAGCAGTATTTGTGGAAGAAGGTATATCACACCTCTGCCTCAATCAGTTTTTTTGGGGGGGCAACTGGTAAATCACACCAATAGAAATTATTTCTTCAAATAGTATTTTTCACTGTGTGTAGATGCAATAACGCAGCAAAACCGCAGACAAATGCTGCACTACCTAAATGCACTATATAGAACGTATATTATTGGTAAATAACACCCCTGCCTCAATCAGTTTTTTGGGGGGAGGGGGGCAACTGGTAAATCAAACCAGTAGAAATTATTTGTTCCAATAGCGTTTGTCCCTTTGTGTGGCTGCAGTATCACAGCAGAACCGCACACAACTGCTGCACAATACAATAGCACTATAATATACTTTCTATGTTAAAAAGTATAAGTATATTACACCCCTCAGTAAGTCACACCTATCGACAGCACACCTATACCAGTCCTTAAAAGGACTTTTGTGGCCCTATTAGCTAGCGTTTGGTGTCCCTAACAGTCTGTCCCTGCTCCACACAGCAGCCTCTCCCTACACTGGCAAAAGACTGAATGTAAAATGGAGGCCAGATAGGGTTTATTTATAAGGTAGGGGGTATGTCTATGTACTGAAACATCTCAATTGGCTTTCCTGTACCACCTGATGGATGTGTCATGGGTCAAAGTTCTTCACAATGTAAAAGAATATGTCGCGTGCGAATATCGCCATATGTTCGCCTATTTGGCGAACAGCGATTGAGCAAAATTAGCCGCGAAATGACCGCCGGGCGTTCCGCAAGGCCATCTCTAATGGTGACTGAACTGAAGCATTCTGAGCGGATCCTTTTCCATTCAGAATGCATTAGGGGAAAACTGATCCGTTTTGGACCGCTTCTGAGAGCCCTGAACGGATTTCACAAACGGAAAGTCAAAACGCTAGTGTGAAAGTAGCATTATCTGACCAATTAAACCAATAGTTTGTGTGTATAACAAAAAGATCTGTGTGTCATTGGCCATCTGACCAATGATTAGTCAGAAAATCTGTCAGATAATCTGTTGGTGTAATAAAGGCCTTAAATAAGTGACCTCTTAGTAATTTAGAAATAAGAGTTATTAGATAACCGGCACAAAGTGAAAGTGAAAATATGGAGACCTTTTCTCTGTACAGAGCTGAGATGCTCTACTAGCAGGATTTGAATTCAGAATTTTCTCTTTGCTCTGTCAGATAGGGAGCTGACGGGCTCCTTATCTCTGCTTTCTGACATTATAAACACTCATTAAAGCTTAATCCTTATCTTACTGATAAGAATGTGGCTTATGCCTGTATTAAACCAAAAGATTATCTGACCAATATCTGTCCAATCAGACCAATAGTTGGTGTGTATGACAAAAGATCTGTGCATGTAAATGGCCATCTGACCAATGATTGCTCAGAAAATCTGTCAGATAATCTGTTTTTGTAATACAGGACTTAAAGAGGACCTTTCACCGATCCTGACATTGTGAACTAAGTATACAGACATGGAGAGCGGTGCCCGGGGATCTCACAGCACTTACTATTATCCCTGGGCGCCGCTCTGTTCTCCAGCTATGCCCTCCGGTATCTTCGGTCACTAAGTTATAGTAGGTGGAGTCTGCCCTTGTTCTGCTGTAGCGCTGGCCAATCGCAGCGCGGAGCTCACAGCCTGGGAGGTTATTTTCTCCCAGGCTGTGAGCTCTGCGATTGGCGAGCGCTACAGCAGAACAAGGACAGGCTCCGCCTACTATAACTTAGTGACCGTAGATACCGGAGGGCATAGCGGGAGAACAGAGCGGCACCCAGGGATAATAGTAAGTGCATGTCTGTATACTTAGTTCACAATGTCAGGATAGGTGAAAGGTCCTGTGTTTATGACCGCTTAGTAGTTTAGAGATAAGGGTTATTAGATGACTGGCACAAAGTGAAAGTAGTATGGACAAAGCGAGAAAACCAGTTAACCCTTTGTGACAGAACGATTCAATATTTTTAATAAAGACCAATTAGAAAAAAATTGTCCCCAATAGTGTACATAGCCTTTAACCCTTTCTACCCTGGAAGTTTTTTTCATTTTGCGTTCCCTGCTTTTTTTTTTTTCTGTTCACATAGACATATGAGGGCTTGTTTTTTGCGGGCCAAGTTGTTCTTTCCAACGCCACCATTTAATATTGCATATTAAATGGGAAGCAGGAAAAAAAATTCAAATGGAGTGGAAGTGGGAAAAAAAAGCAATTCTGCCACAGTTTTAAGTATTTTTATTTACGATGTTCGATGTGTGATAAAACGGACAGGTTACTTTCGTTCTACAGTTCAGTACGAATTCGGCGATACTTTATATGTATAGTTTTTCTTGCGTTATGATACTGATAAAATAATAAAAAGCT